>NC_090442.1:812001272-812618317 GCF_031143425.1 Pleurodeles waltl
CCCGCATCAGAACTATGTGTTCAAAGGTTTTCCTAGGTCTAACTGTCAGTGATCAACCAAGAGGTATGGCGTGGTCAGGCAAACCCAAAGGTGGCCCGGCACAGACTCTAGCCCCTGTAGTAACCTTATAGATGTGCACACTACATCCCATCCCAATAGTCACACCCCAAAACTGGAAGTATGGAAAAGGAAAGGAATAGAAGAGAAACAAAGAACGATGAGGAAGTGAAAATGAGGGAAAACAGGGGAGTAGGCCACGACATGTCAGTAGCCCCAATCAATAAAGCTCACGCGGTGGGTCCCTCCAAGCTCAGACCATGCCCAAGTCCCAGTGCGCCATTTGCCACAAGGCCAAAGTCAGTGTGTCTATTGTCAGAGGTTGTCTCTCGGGGAGATTAAGGGAGTGAGACAAGTGCATGTCTTAACAGTACCTTTTGATGCAGGGCTGCTTCAGCCCATTCCCGCCATCTGATTCCCCCAGAGTTCCAATTGTTACCTGACGCTGTTGCAACCCTCGATCTCAGCCTCCATCAATCAATGGCAGTCCCCTACTCCGTGAGCTGCATATCCTCCACCACATCTGAGTCCGCTCCAGAAGGTGTAGGAGAAGTAACCAACTCCAGTGCTTTGGCTGCTTCTCTTTCCTGTTGTTGCTGTTCCAGGTTCAAAGTACCATCTTGTGGGACCACCACCTTTGTCCCCAGTGCAGATCTTCGCCTACTTTTTCTGATCAATACGGTGACCAGTCTTCAACCTCTCCCAACTCCTCCGGTAGCAGTCTCCGAAGTCGTTGCCAGAATTTGATCAGCAACACAGATCTCCAACCAATCCCAGGCTTCTTCAGGGATGAGAAGAAATGAGAGAGATCTCCTTGTAGTACTTTTAATTTCGTCGGGTACCTGAACTCCATATCTTGGGCATATTTAAAAAATAAAATAAAAAGCATTGGTATCCTTTATACCCATTTTTCATTCATTAAAAATTGCCATATAAATTGATGCATGGAAAATCATAATAAGCTGTAATTATACTTTTTATCTCTGCGTATAGAATATTTTGGACAACCAGCAAAGGCTATAGAATAGCTGTGACCAGACAGGTCTGACAGACTCAAGTGTATAGCTTCCTGAGTTCAAGTAGGTAGTAAACCCAAAAACTAAATTGGAAAAATTGAACCACTTTGAAAAACACACAAACTGGTAAAACATGAAATCTGGAAAGCGGGTGGTCTCAGCACAGAAAAACGTTTTGTTTGTCATTTTTAGAATAGGAGCTAAACACTTTGATACATAGCACATTTGTCCAATTTTTCCGCCCAAAAACTATTTTCTTCCAGGGGAATCCACGACCCTTGTATTTGGAATCCTCAACAAGGGGGCCAAAGGATGGACTGCAGATTTGGTCTGTGGACCTTTTTTGGGCCAAACAGTAGACGGCATAATCACAAAGGTCCTCAAACATAAAAAAAGACTCACCCAGAAACTCATTCATTTACCAGTGTGAACTGCTCGAAGATTTTGTCAAATGTAAAGCATTTGCTTGATTTAGCTCGTTGAGTCATGTATGAGTTGGTTATAGGAGTTTGAACATAATGCACAGGGCGTACATTCACAAATTAAAGGCCATGCATTTTGTAGCCCTGAATTGTCTGCACGTATGTGTTTTGCCCATGCCATCGTGCACTACATGCCGCACATCTTTCTGGTTTCACTGCCCGCGTCCTGGGTATCTGTACAAAGATCTGTAAGGCCAGCAAGCTACTATTTTGGTGATGGCCATACTCGATCAATCCCCTAAGTTACTACATCTAAATAAGAGATTTACACTGACTGTAAAAGTCAGATTTGAATGAGTAGGTGTAAGGAAATGCCTCCTTGGCATGGTTACCCCCTGACTTTTTGCCTTTGCTGATGCTATGTTTTGAATTGAAAGTGTGCTGAGGCCTGCTAACCAGGCCCCAGCACCAGTGTTCTTTCCCTAACCTGTACTTTTGATTCCACAATTGGCACACCCTGGCACCCAGATAAGTCCCTTGTAACTGGTACCTCTGGTACCAAGGGCCCTGATGCCAGGGAAGGTCTCTAAGGGCTGCAGCATGTATTATGCCACCCTAGAGACCCCTCACCCAGCACAGACACACTGCTTACCAGCTTGTGTGTGCTGATGAGAACAAAATGAGTAAGTCGACATGGCACTCCCCTCAGGGTGCCATGCCAGCCTCTCACTGCCTATGCAGTATAGGTAAGACACCCCTCTAGCAGGCCTTACAGCCCTAAGGCAGGGTGCACTATACCATAGGTGAGGGTACCAGTGCATGAGCACTGTGCCCCTACAGTGTCTAAGCAAAACCTTAGACATTGTAAGTGCAGGGTAGCCATAAGAGTATATGGTCTGGGAGTTTGTCAAACACGAACTCCACAGCACCATAATGGCTACACTGAAAACTGGGAAGTTTGGTATCAAACTTCTCAGCACAATAAATGCACACTGATGCCAGTGTACATTTTATTGCAAAATACACCCCAGAGGGCACCTTAGAGGTGCCCCCTGAAACTTAACCGACTGTCTGTGTAGGCTGACTAGTTCCAGCAGCCTGCCACACTAGAGACATGTTGCTGGCCCCATGGGGAGAGTGCCTTTGTCACTCTGAGGCCAGTAACAAAGCCTGCACTGGGTGGAGATGCTAACACCTCCCCCAGGCCGGAGCTGTAACACCTGGCGGTGAGCCTCAAAGGCTCACCCCTTTGTCACAGCACCGCAGGACACTCCAGCTAGTGGAGTTGCCCGCCCCCTCCGGCCCCGGCCCCCACTTTTGGCGGCAAGGCCGGAGAAAATAATGAGAATAACAAGGAGGAGTCACTGGCCAGTCAGGACAGCCCCTAAGGTGTCCTGAGCTGAGGTGACTCTAACTTTTAGAAATCCTCCATCTTGCAGATGGAGGATTCCCCCAATAGGGTTAGGATTGTGACCCCCTCCCCTTGGGAGGAGGCACAAAGAGGGTGTACCCACCCTCAGGGCTAGTAGCCATTGGCTACTAACCCCCCAGACCTAAACACGCCCTTAAATTTAGTATTTAAGGGCTACCCTGAACCCTAGAAAAATTAGATTCCTGCAACAACAAGAAGAAGGACTGCCTAGCTGAAAACCCCTGCAGAGGAAGACCAGAAGACAACAACTGCCTTGGCTCCAGAAACTCACCGGCCTGTCTCCTGCCTTCCAAAGAACTCTGCTCCAGCGACGCCTTCCAAAGGGACCAGCGACCTCTGAATCCTCTGAGGACTGCCCTGCTTCGACGACGACAAGAAACTCCCGAGGACAGCGGACCTGCTCCAAAAAGACTGCAACTTTATCCAAAGGAGCAGCTTTAAAGAACCCTGCAATCTCCCCGCAAGAAGCGTGAGACTTGCAACACTGCACCCGGCGACCCCGACTCGGCTGGTGGAGAACCAACACCTCAGGGAGGACCCCCGGACTACTCTACGACTGTGAGTACCAAAACCTGTCCCCCCTGAGCCCCCACAGCGCTGCCTGCAGAGGGAATCCCGAGGCTTCCCCTGACCGCGACTCTGAAACCTAAGTCCCGACGCCTGGAAAAGACCCTGCACCCGCAGCCCCCAGGACCTGAAGGACCGGACTTTCACTGCAGAAGTGACCCCCAGGAGTCCCTCTCCCTTGCCCAAGTGGAGGTTTCCCCGAGGAAGCCCCCCCTTGCCTGCCTGCAGCGCTGAAGAGATCCCTTGATCTCTCATTGACTTCCATTGCGAACCCGACGCTTGTTCTAACACTGCACCCGGCCGCCCCCGCGCCGCTGAGGGTGAAATTTCTGTGTGGGCTTGTGTCCCCCCCCGGTGCCCTACAAAACCCCCCTGGTCTGCCCTCCGAAGACGCGGGTACTTACCTGCTGGCAGACTGGAACCGGGGCACCCCCTTCTCTCCATTGAAGCCTATGCGTTTTGGGCACCACTTTGAACTCTGCACTTGACCGGCCCTGAGCTGCTGGTGTGGTAACTTTGGGGTTGCTCTGAACCCCCAACGGTGGGCTACCTTGGACCAAGAACTGAACCCTGTAAGTGTCTTACTTACCTGGTAAAACTAACAAAAACTTACCTCCCCCAGGAACTGTGAAAATTGCACTAAGTGTCCACTTTTAAAATAGCTATTTGTGAATAACTTGAAAAGTATACATGCAATTGAAATGATTCAAAGTTCCTAATGTACTTACCTGCAATACCTTTCAAACAAGATATTACATGTTAAATTTGGACCTGTGGGTCTTAAAATAAACTAAGAAAATATATTTTTCTATACAAAACCTATTGGCTGGATTTGTCTCTGAGTGTGTGTGCCTCATTTATTGTCTATGTGTATGTACAACAAATGCTTAACACTACTCCTTGGATGAGCCTACTGCTCGACCACACTACCACGAAATAGAGCATTAGTATTATCTCTTTTTACCACTATTTTACCTCTAAGGGGAACCCTTGCACTCTGTGCATGCTATTCCTTACTTTGAAATAGCACATACAGAGCCAACTTCCTACATTGGTGGATCAGCGGTGGGGTACAAGACTTTGCATTTGCTGGACTACTCAGCCAATACCTGATCACACGACAAATTCCAAAATTGTCATTAGAAATTGATTTTTGCAATTTGAAAAGTTTTCTAAATTCTTTAAAGTCCTGCTAGGGCCTTGTGTTAGTCCCTGTTAACATTTCTTTTAGAGTGTAAAAGTTTGGTAAAAGTTTGAATTAGAACCTAGAACTAGTTTTAGATTCTTAAAAAGTATTCCAACTTTTAGAAGCATAATGTCTAGTGCAGAGATGAATGTGGTGGAACTCGACACCACACCTTACCTCCATCTTAAGATGAGGGAGCTAAGGTCACTCTGTAAAATAAAGAAAATAGTAATAGGCCCCAGACCTTCCAAACTACAGCTCCAGGAGCTGTTGGCAGAGTTTGAAAAGGCCAACCCCTCTGAGGATGGCAACACAGAGGATGAAGATAGTGAGTTGAAGGAAAATTCCCCCCTACCAGTCCTATTTAGGGAGAATAGGGCCTCTCAAGCCCTGACTCCACAAATAATAGTCAGAGATGCTGGTCCCCTCACAGGAGGGGCCAACAACTCTGAAATCACTGAGGATAACTCCAGTGAAGAGGACATCCAGCTAGCCAGGATGGCCAAAAGATTGGCTTTGGAAAGACAGATCCTAGCCATAGAAAGGGAAAGGCAAGAGATGGGCCTAGGACCCATCAATGGTGGCAGCAACATAAATAGGGTCAGAGATTCTCCTGACATGTTGAAAATCCCTAAAGGGATTGTAACTAAATATGAAGATGGTGATGACATCACCAAGTGGTTCACAGCTTTTGAGAGGGCTTGTGTAACCAGAAAAGTGAACAGATCTCACTGGGGTGCTCTCCTTTGGGAAATGTTCACAGGAAAGTGTAGGGATAGACTCCTCACACTCTCTGGAAAAGATGCAGAATCTTATGACCTCATGAAGGGTACCCTGATTGAGGGCTTTGGATTCTCCACTGAGGAGTATAGGATTAGATTCAGGGGGGCTCAAAAATCCTCGAGCCAGACCTGGGTTGACTTTGTAGACTACTCAGTAAAAACACTAGATGGTTGGATTCAAGGCAGTGGTGTAAGTAATTATGATGGGCTGTACAATTTATTTGTGAAAGAACACCTGTTAAGTAATTGTTTCAATGACAAACTGCATCAGCATCTGGTGGACCTAGGACCAATTTCTCCCCAAGAATTGGGAAAGAAGGCGGACCATTGGGTCAAGACTAGGGTGTCCAAAACTTCCACAGGGGGTGACCAAAAGAAAGGGGTCACAAAACCTCCCCAGGGGAAAGGTGGTGAGACAGCCAAAAATAAAAATAGTAAAGAGTCTTCTACAGGCCCCCAAAAACCTGCACAGGAGGGTGGGCCCAGAGCCTCTTCACAAAACAATCCTGGGTACAAGGGTAAAAACTTTGATCCCAAAAAGGCCTGGTGTCGTAGCTGTAATCAGCCTGGACACCAAACTGGAGACAAGGCCTGTCCCAAGAAAGGTTCCACTCCAAACTCCAATCCAGGTACACTGGAATGGCTAGTCTCCAAGTGGGATCAACAGTGTGCCCAGAGCAAATCAGGGTCCACACTGAAGCTACTCTAGTCTCTGAGGGTGGGGTGGATTTAGCCACACTAGCTGCCTGGCCGCCTAACATGCAAAAATACAGGCAGCAGCTCTTTATTAATGGGACAAGTGTAGAGGGCCTGAGGGATACAGGTGCCAGTGTCACCATGGTGACAGAGAAACTGGTTTCCCCTGGCCAATACCTGACTGGAAAAACCTATACAGTCACCAACGCTGACAATCAGACTAAAGCACATCCCATGGCAATGGTAACTTTAGAATGGGGAGGGGTCAATGGCCTGAAACAGGTGGTGGTCTCCTCAAACATCCCAGTAGACTGTCTGCTTGGAAATGACCTGGAGTCCTCAGCATGGGCTGAGGTAGAACTAAAAACCCATGCAGCCATGCTGGGTATCCCTGAACTGGTGTGTGTAAAAACAAGAGCACAGTGCAAGGCACAGGGTGAAAAAGTAGAGCTGGAGTCTGGAAGAAAGGCCCAGCCTACTAAGAGAAAAGGAAAGTCAGTTGGGAAACCAACTGCAACACAGTCAGAAAAAGAGAACTTCTCTTCTCAGGAAGAAGTTCTGCCCTCTGAGGGAACTGAGCCTTTGGAGCTTGAACCTTATCAGGTTGAGCTCTTAGGCCCAGGGGGACCCTCAAGGGAGGAGCTGTGTAAGGGACAAGAAACCTGTCCCTCTCTTGAAGGCCTTAGGCAGCAAGCTGCTGAAGAGTCCAAGGGCAAGAAAAATGGAACACATAGGGTCTATTGGGAAGATGGACTCCTGTACACTGAGGCCAGAGACCCCAAACCTGGTGCCACTAGGAGAGTGGTAGTGCCTCAGTCGTTCAGAGAGTTTATTCTGACCTTAGCCCATGATATTCCCCTTGCTGGGCATTTGGGACAAACCAAGACGTGGGAGAGGTTAGTCAACCACTTCTACTGGCCCAATATGTCCCACAAGGTTAAGGAGTTTTGCCTCTCCTGCCCCACCTGTCAAGCCAGTGGTAAGACAGGTGGGCATCCAAAGGCCCCCCTCATTCCACTTCCAGTGGTGGGGGTCCCCTTTGAAAGAGTGGGTGTGGACATAGTTGGTCCACTAGAACCTCCCACAGCCTCAGGAAATATGTATATCCTAGTAGTAGTGGATCATGCTACTAGGTATCCTGAAGCTATTCCCCTTAGGTCGACTACTGCCCCTGCAGTAGCCAAGGCCCTCATTGGTATCTTTACCAGAGTGGGTTTCCCTAAGGAGGTGGTGTCTGACAGAGGTACCAACTTCATGTCAGCATACCTAAAACACATGTGGAATGAGTGTGGGGTGACTTACAAATTCACTACACCATACCATCCACAAACTAATGGCTTAGTTGAGAGATTCAACAAGACATTAAAAGGCATGATCATGGGGCTCCCAGAAAAGCTCAAAAGGAGATGGGATGTCCTCTTGCCATGTCTGCTTTTCGCTTACAGAGAGGTGCCACAGAAGGGAGTAGGATTCTCACCCTTTGAACTTCTGTTTGGTCACCCTGTAAGGGGACCACTTGCTCTTGTTAAAGAAGGCTGGGAGAGACCTCTTCATGAGCCTAAACAGGACATAGTGGACTATGTACTTGGCCTTCGCTCTAGAATGGCATGGAAAAGGCAAGCAAAAACCTTGAGGCCAGCCAACAGCTCCAGAAGTTTTGGTATGACCAAAAGGCTGCAATGGTTGAGTTCCACCCAGGGCAGAAAGTCTGGGTTCTGGAGCCTGTGGCTCCCAGGGCACTTCAGGACAAATGGAGTGGCCCTTACCCAGTGCTAGAAAGGAAGAGTCAGGTCACCTACCTGGTGGACCTGGGCACAAGCAGGAGCCCCAAGAGGGTGATCCATGTGAACCGCCTTAAGCTCTTCCATGACAGGGCTGATGTAAATCTGTTGATGGTAACAGATGAGGATCAGGAGGCAGAGAGTGAACCTCTCCCTGATCTTCTGTCATCAGACCCAAAAGATGGCTCAGTAGATGGAGTGATCTACTCAGACACCCTCTCTGGCCAACAGCAAGCTGATTGTAGGAGAGTCCTACAACAGTTTCCTGAACTCTTCTCCCTAACCCCTGGTCAGACACACCTGTGTACCCATGATGTGGACACAGGAGACAGCATGCCTGTCAAAAACAAAATATTCAGACAGTCTGACCATGTTAAGGAAAGCATCAAGGTGGAAGTCCACAAGATGCTGGAATTGGGAGTAATTGAGCGCTCTGACAGCCCCTGGGCTAGCCCAGTGGTCTTAGTCCCCAAACCTCACACCAAGGATGGAAAGAAAGAGATGAGGTTTTGTGTGGACTACAGAGGGCTCAACTCTGTCACCAAGACAGACGCCCATCCAATTCCTAGAGCTGATGAGCTCATAGACAAATTAGGTGCTGCCAAATTCTTAAGTACCTTTGACTTGACAGCAGGGTACTGGCAAATAAAAATGGCACCTGGAGCAAAAGAGAAAACAGCATTCTCCACGCCTGATGGGCATTATCAGTTTACTGTTATGCCCTTTGGTTTAAAGAATGCCCCTGCCACCTTCCAAAGGTTGGTGAATCAAGTCCTTACTGGTTTGGAGTCCTTTAGCACAGCTTATCTTGATGATATTGCTGTCTTTAGCTCCACCTGGCAGGATCACCTGGTCCACCTGAAGAAGGTTTTGAAGGCTCTGCAATCTGCAGGCCTCTCTATCAAGGCATCCAAATGCCAGATAGGGCAGGGAACTGTGGTTTACTTGGGCCACCTTGTAGGTGGAGGCCAAGTTCAGCCACTCCAACCCAAGATCCAGACTATTCTGGACTGGGTAGCTCCAAAAACCCAGACTCAAGTCAGGGCATTCCTTGGCTTGACTGGGTACTACAGGAGGTTTGTGAAGGGATATGGATCCATTGTGACAGCCCTCACTGAACTCACCTCCAAGAAAATGCCCAAGAAAGTGAACTGGACTGTAGAATGCCAACAGGCCTTTGACACCCTGAAACAAGCAATGTGCTCAGCACCAGTTCTAAAAGCTCCAGATTATTCTAAGCAGTTCATTGTGCAGACAGATGCCTCTGAACATGGGATAGGGGCAGTTTTGTCCCAAACAAATGATGATGGCCTTGACCAGCCTGTTGCTTTCATTAGCAGGAGGTTACTCCCCAGGGAGCAGCGTTGGAGTGCCATTGAGAGGGAGGCCTTTGCTGTGGTTTGGTCCCTGAAGAAGCTGAGACCATACCTCTTTGGGACTCACTTCCTAGTTCAAACTGACCACAGACCTCTCAAATGGCTGATGCAAATGAAAGGTGAAAATCCAAAACTGTTGAGGTGGTCCATCTCCCTACAGGGAATGGACTTTATAGTGGAACACAGACCTGGGACTGCCCATGCCAATGCAGATGGCCTTTCCAGGTTCTTCCACTTAGAAAATGAAGACTCTCTTGGGAAAGGTTAGTCTCATCCTCTTTCGTTTGGGGGGGGGTTGTGTAAGGAAATGCCTCCTTGGCATGGTTACCCCCTGACTTTTTGCCTTTGCTGATGCTATGTTTTGAATTGAAAGTGTGCTGAGGCCTGCTAACCAGGCCCCAGCACCAGTGTTCTTTCCCTAACCTGTACTTTTGATTCCACAATTGGCACACCCTGGCACCCAGATAAGTCCCTTGTAACTGGTACCTCTGGTACCAAGGGCCCTAATGCCAGGGAAGGTCTCTAAGGGCTGCAGCATGTATTATGCCACCCTAGAGACCCCTCACCCAGCACAGACACACTGCTTACCAGCTTGTGTGTGCTGATGAGAACAAAATGAGTAAGTCGACATGGCACTCCCCTCAGGGTGCCATGCCAGCCTCTCACTGCCTATGCAGTATAGGTAAGACACCCCTCTAGCAGGCCTTACAGCCCTAAGGCAGGGTGCACTATACCATAGGTGAGGGTACCAGTGCATGAGCACTGTGCCCCTACAGTGTCTAAGCAAAACCTTAGACATTGTAAGTGCAGGGTAGCCATAAGAGTATATGGTCTGGGAGTTTGTCAAACACGAACTCCACAGCACCATAATGGCTACACTGAAAACTGGGAAGTTTGGTATCAAACTTCTCAGCACAATAAATGCACACTGATGCCAGTGTACATTTTATTGCAAAATACACCCCAGAGGGCACCTTAGAGGTGCCCCCTGAAACTTAACCGACTGTCTGTGTAGGCTGACTAGTTCCAGCAGCCTGCCACACTAGTTAACGCATTTTGCTAGATATTTCCTAAGAACGAGAATCGCTTCTACTACTCCATGTTTTAAGCGTTTCTTTCCCCCCTAATTACTCTAGTTATACCCACACCCCTACGCTCCTCTTCACGGGCAACAGTCACTTCAATGTGCTTATCACTTATCTCGCCTTACGATCGAGACTCGCACTTTATCCTTTCTCTCAGTGATTTTCTCACCGTTATTTAGTGCACGCCCTCGCCCCTGCGGTCATTTTTAATTAATTAGACTCACGTGTGTCGAGCCCTCACCAGCCGCTCACCACGACCCGGGTTATATTTTTTGCATTCTCCCAACCGTGACTTGTTCATTTTGGGGCCACCGTACACCCAGATTCTTTGTCTTTATACCGGTGTGACTCTTACTCAGACGCAACAAATATTTCTTTTTACCTTAAATCACCAATTACCAACCGCTTATTTAAACTGGATATTCATTCACCGGCTTTTATTGCGTTTACTCTTTTTTAAAATCCTGCCCTCGCTTTATATACCTATTTTCTTCCCTGTTACCACTTTAGGTCATTTTATAGGCTTATCAGGGCCTTCTCATATCTTCGATTTCACGCAAGCCTTTTACACACGCACCTGCAGCTGCCTGGCGCAGCCATACCTATTTCAGTTCTTTACCATTTACTCAGGTATGTTTTCACTGACCATTCTTATCTTTCTTCTATTTATATAGATTTTCCTTTCTCTCTAATCCAACTTTTCCTCACCTTTTTCCTTCTTATCGCCTTACCTTTACATTTTTTTCCCACCTTTTTCCTTCTCATCACCTTACCTTTACATTTTTTAGCTCTCTACGTTTTCCCAACTATCCTGTCACACACAATTACTTATCCCATTCTATTTCTCTCTTTTTCTCTGATCCATCTCACTCACTTTCTCTCCAGCCCACCTATACTTCACTACTACACACCACCACCAAACCTACTTAAGCCTGCTGTCCCAGGTATGACTCTCACCCTTCTGTTATGCCCTCTGGGCTCACCGCCTTCATTACTGTTTCTTTTTTCTAAACTTGCATTTAGCCGTATCTCCCCTTTATCTTTTCTACTTTCTCTCCTGCATTTCTCGTAGACTTTTAAGTTTCTCCCTATTGCACAACAATTGCATGCTCACACTGCTTCAAATTGCATATACTCTATTACTCTCCAACATTTTGTTTTTATAGACCAACTTTAAAACTTGATCACGGTGCTGTTATTTGACCCCACTACCACTCACCTCTAAAGCCATGTTAATCACTTATTCACTTACACAATCAGAACGCTTTCTGGTTTCACACCAGATTCCAATACACACATATGTATCCAATGTTTGCTGTCATTACTTTATTACAGCCTTGATAAAGTCACTTGTGTGACGAAACACGTGTTGGCTGTATCTCCATGATGACTCAATGCTTTCTAAGCACCTACGAATAAAGACACCATCTGCAAACAGGATTTGAGACTCGTTTCAACTTTATACTTCCCTCAACTCTCGGAACCACACCAGGAATATCTTTTTCTGCCTTACTGTTGGACATTACTCTCTGTGTGCTGTGGCCAATGTTTTCACACTAGAGACATGTTGCTGGCCCCATGGGGAGAGTGCCTTTGTCACTCTGAGGCCAGTAACAAAGCCTGCACTGGGTGGAGATGCTAACACCTCCCCCAGGCCGGAGCTGTAACACCTGGCGGTGAGCCTCAAAGGCTCACCCCTTTGTCACAGCACCGCAGGACACTCCAGCTAGTGGAGTTGCCCGCCCCCTCCGGCCCCGGCCCCCACTTTTGGTGGCAAGGCCGGAGAAAATAATGAGAATAACAAGGAGGAGTCACTGGCCAGTCAGGACAGCCCCTAAGGTGTCCTGAGCTGAGGTGACTCTAACTTTTAGAAATCCTCCATCTTGCAGATGGAGGATTCCCCCAATAGGGTTAGGATTGTGACCCCCTCCCCTTGGGAGGAGGCACAAAGAGGGTGTACCCACCCTCAGGGCTAGTAGCCATTGGCTACTAACCCCCCAGACCTAAACACGCCCTTAAATTTAGTATTTAAGGGCTACCCTGAACCCTAGAAAAATTAGATTCCTGCAACAACAAGAAGAAGGACTGCCTAGCTGAAATCCCCTGCAGAGGAAGACCAGAAGACAACAACTGCCTTGGCTCCAGAAACTCACCGGCCTGTCTCCTGCCTTCCAAAGAACTCTGCTCCAGCGACGCCTTCCAAAGGGACCAGCGACCTCTGAATCCTCTGAGGACTGCCCTGCTTCGACGACGACAAGAAACTCCCGAGGACAGCGGACCTGCTCCAAAAAGACTGCAACTTTATCCAAAGGAGCAGCTTTAAAGAACCCTGCAATCTCCCCGCAAGAAGCGTGAGACTTGCAACACTGCACCCGGCGATTCCGACTCGGCTGGTGAAGAACCAACACCTCAGGGAGGACCCCCGGACTACTCTACGACTGTGAGTACCAAAACCTGTCCCCCCTGAGCCCCCACAGCGCCGCCTGCAGAGGGAATCCCGAGGCTTCCCCTGACCGCGACTCTGAAACCTAAGTCCCGACGCCTGGAAAAGACCCTGCACCCGCAGCCCCCAGGACCTGAAGGACCGGACTTTCACTGCAGAAGTGACCCCCAGGAGTCCCTCTCCCTTGCCCAAGTGGAGGTTTCCCCGAGGAAGCCCCCCCTTGCCTGCCTGCAGCGCTGAAGAGATCCCTTGATCTCTCATTGACTTCCATTGCGAACCCGACGCTTGTTCTAACACTGCACCCGGCCGCCCCCGCGCCGCTGAGGGTGAAATTTCTGTGTGGGCTTGTGTCCCCCCCGGTGCCCTACAAAACCCCCCTGGTCTGCCCTCCGAAGACGCGGGTACTTACCTGCTGGCAGACTGGAACCGGGGCACCCCCTTCTCTCCATTGAAGCCTATGCGTTTTGGGCACCACTTTGAACTCTGCACTTGACCGGCCCTGAGCTGCTGGTGTGGTAACTTTGGGGTTGCTCTGAACCCCCAACGGTGGGCTACCTTGGACCAAGAACTGAACCCTGTAAGTGTCTTACTTACCTGGTAAAACTAACAAAAACTTACCTCCCCCAGGAACTGTGAAAATTGCACTAAGTGTCCACTTTTAAAATAGCTATTTGTGAATAACTTGAAAAGTATACATGCAATTGAAATGATTCAAAGTTCCTAATGTACTTACCTGCAATACCTTTCAAACAAGATATTACATGTTAAATTTGGACCTGTGGGTCTTAAAATAAACTAAGAAAATATATTTTTCTATACAAAACCTATTGGCTGGATTTGTCTCTGAGTGTGTGTACCTCATTTATTGTCTGTGTATGTACAACAAATGCTTAACACTACTCCTTGGATAAGCCTACTGCTCGACCACACTACCACGAAATAGAGCATTAGTATTATCTCTTTTTACCACTATTTTACCTCTAAGGGGAACCCTTGGACTCTGTGCATGCTATTCCTTACTTTGAAATAGCACATACAGAGCCAACTTCCTACAGTAGGCAAATGAGTTGAGACCATTTTATACTTTGACAGTAGGCTGGGTATGCTCCTGCATGAATTCACCTTTGTCTTGGACTACACTCAGTTAGGGGCTTACAAATGTCGGCAGTGGTAAAGGCCACTAAGAATTAGTCTTTAACTTCTACTTAGTGCAAAGCAGGCACCCAATTTAATACTTAATGCATAAATTGGGTTTGTACATAGAGTAGGTTTTCCGTGTCACAATTACATTTACAATTGTGTAGGTGCACATAGTTGAAGTTTCTACTCCTAATTTTCCATTTTCTTCTTTTAATAAAGGAGATATTTAGTTTTTTTACCTTTGGGCAATTCTTTTATTTATATGTATTAATATGAAAAGTTATAATACAAAATATAATTATATTCATTGTGGTAATTGTTTTTTCAAGATTAGAATCCTATAATAATGGATTTGGAGATCAAGGGCATAGCAGCAACTCCTAGAGGACAAGCTCAGTTTGCAAGGAAGAAGTCTGTCAAGGTAGGTGCAGTAAACTGTAAATTCAAACTGGTTCTGCTTTAGCTGTTGCTTTATTTTTTGTGTAACTTTGTTTGAAGTGAATATGTGTTGCATATTCCAAGTCTTTAATTTGTGGCTTGTAAACTCTTTGTTGGGTGGGCCTAGCATGAAACTAGCAGGTTGATTGATCAGAGGACTAGCTGGGTGAGACTGGAACAAGAGTGGATACTGGGTTTGTGTGAGTGGTCATTGAAGGGAATACAAACAAAAGAGTACCAGAACACTGGAAGAGAAGCCGGACAGAAGCAAAGGGCTGAAGCAGGTTAGAACAGGCTGTGAATTGGGCACTGGAAGTCTGCAGGGAAAACTCAAATACACACAGCCGGTATAAAAAGCAAATAAACAATTGGACAAACTATAATTTGTCTGCTCCTCTGAAATGATCTCTGTGAGGTGAAAGATTTGTATGCCAAAGCAAGGAGCAAATCAATCTTACAGGGTTCATGGAGACACCTAGCAGGTCCTATGGATAAGGTGTGCTTGGTGGTTCTCTGTGCAAAAGACACAAGCCTTGGAATCTAACTGGCACCATTGGAAGCAATGAACATCCAGATAACAATTCAAGACAGAACGACAGGGCAAAGAACACCAGAACAGAAACTGGGCTCGGGCAAAGTTGAAACTTGGAGGACAAGACTAAGAAAGTTCTGCACTCAAACAAGGCAAGATGCAAATATGCAGACAAACAGGAACACCGAATACAACGCAGGGAGTCTGCATATAACAGGGAACACCAAGAAGAGTGCTGACAGACGACTGTGAACTAAGGCTAACACTGGAACTGCAATGCAGGAAAAGAAGGAACAGAAACAGGAGACTGATTTATGGCTAACAGTGGAATCAAGATGCAGGAAAACAAAGAACATAAACGGGAGACTAACACAGGAACCCAGGAACAAAGCTGCAGGAAAACTAGGGACAGAAAGAAATAATACAAATAGCCAAAAATAGGACAATTAATTTAGAGAAAAACGGAAATAGAATCAAAAGTAGTAACAGCAGCAGGAACACAGAGCACCAGGAGACGCAACAGGAGTCCGTTGCAAGCCAGTGCACTCTGCGCTCACAGGGCTGAAATAGCTGGAGGCTCAGGGAAGAAGCACAGGTGCAGGGAGAGAGCCAGGTGGAGGAATTGACCAGGTGCAGAGAATCAGGAAACCTCCATTGAAGGGAAAGCTGAACTGAGGCTTGTGGGAAAGAAGAACAAAGAAACCAGAAGACACAAAATAGTGAATAGAAACAGAGTGTGGATCAGAGCAACCATAAAGATGGGTCCAGAACACAGACAGAAAGAGTTTTAAATTACCAGACAAGCGAACACAAAACCACCACCAGAACATGATCTTGTAAGGGTCCGAAGACAGAGGGAACTACAAGGACCATGATGCTGCAGGACATTAGAATGGAAGCCGTGACTGGAACACAGAGTGATAAAGTCTATATGCATGATTACCCTCTAAATAGGATCATAAGTTTAAGATCTTCAGTTAAACGTGGCCGAAAGGCGGTAAGCACAAATAGTATAAGTGGGTTTTAGATATTCTTAAAACAGCTGAACTGAAGATGGTCTGTTGGTACAGAAACTGAATTCTGCAGTTTGTACACCAAGTGAATAGAATGACTATTTAAATTAGGTTCTTCAATGCAAATTCATTGCTACGTTCATACTTATTCCTTTGAATCTTTGAGACCATAGCACTGTTATTTTTTGGTTCCTACCAATACATTTTTAAACACTTTGGGCCTCATTACGACCTTGGTGGAGGGGATTACTCCATCCCAAAAGTGACGGATATCCTGCTCGCCGTATTGCAAGTTCCATTATATTCTATAGAACTTGTAAAACGGCGGACAGAATATCCATCACTTTTGGGACAGAGTAATCCCCTCATCCAAGGTCATAATCAGGCCTTTTGTGTCCATTACATAACAAAAATGAACACAGACATTATTAAATGTATCCATGTTTGAGAGCTCGTTAAATATTTAGATAACTTTCACCATTCCAGTTTCCATTTTCCCCTGACCAATGATATTCCTTGAGCTCTTCCAATCTAGCCTGTCTAGAGGACATACTCTCTCGAAGATGAACAAGAGTGTCAGCACCCTTTGGTAGCAAAATGGAGTTTGCTGTTGTCTATGTTACAGTTAGATATAATCCAAATGGTGCATGACTGCTGCGTATTCTGAATTTATTTGCATTAGTTAACATTTTCGACCACTGTACCTTTTGGATTATGAGAAAGTGCTGAATTAGTTACACCAAAGATATGTTGTTAGTATTCTTCCACTGTGACTGTTATTCGTTTAAATAGCCTCTGCGATCACAATTTTGCCACTTAGCTCTGGGTACTGAACAAATGTGTTTTACAATGTAAACAACAGAACACCCAAAACAATATTGAAACTTGGCTCTTTTTGACACACTATATGCACCCCTCCTCTTAAGATTCTTTCTGTGTCATCGTTGTTTGCATCTTCCGTTTACATACAACCTCAAATGACCACTGTTTAATGCCACAGTCTCCTTACCTCTTATCTCAGTCTCCTACCGCTTGAATGCTTCCCCTACCTCCTCATCCACAACATTCTAAGAAACTCTTATGTTCCTAGTATGATGCATGTAGGAAGTTGGCTCTGTATGTGCTATTTCAAAGTAAGGAATAGCATGCACAGAGTCCAAGGGTTCCCCTTAGAGGTAAAATAGTGGTAAAAATAGATAATACTAATGCTCTATTTTGTGGTAGTGTGGTCGAGCAGTAGGCTTATCCAAGGAGTAGTGTTAAGCATTTGTTGTACATACACATAGACAATAAATGAGGTACACACACTCAGAGACAAATCCAGCCAATAGGTTTTGTTATAGAAAAATATATTTTCTTAGTTTATTTTAAGAACCACAGGTTCAAATTTAACATGTAATATCTTGTTTGAAAGGTATTGCAGGTAAGTACATTAGGAACTTTGAATCATTTCAATTGCATGTATACTTTTCAAGTTATTGACAAATAGCTACTTTAAAAGTGGACACAGTGCAATTTTCACAGTTCCTGGGGGAGGTAAGTTTTTGTTAGTTTTACCAGGTAAGTAAGACACTTACAGGGTTCAGTTCTTGGTCCAAGGTAGCCCACCGTTGGGGGTTCAGAGCAACCCCAAAGTTACCACACCAGCAGCTCAGGGCCGGTCAGGTGCAGAGGTCAAAGTGGTGCCCAAAACGCATAGGCTATAATGGAGAGAAGGGGGTGCCCCGGTTCCGGTCTGCTTGCAGGTAAGTACCCGCGTCTTCGGAGGGCAGACCAGGGGGGTTTTGTAGGGCACCGGGGGGGACACAAGCCCACACAGAAATTTCACCCTCAGCAGCGCGGGGGCGGCCGGGTGCAGTGTAGAAACAAGCGTCGGGTTTGCAATGTTAGTCTATGAGAGATCAAGGGATCTCTTCAGCGCTGCAGGCAGGCAAGGGGGGGCTTCCTCGGGGAAACCTCCACTTGGGCAAGGGAGAGGGACTCCTGGGGGTCACTTCTCCAGTGAAAGTCCGGTCCTTCAGGTCCTGGGGGCTGCGGGTGCAGGGTCTTTTCCAGGCGTCGGGACTTAGGTTTCAGAGAGTCGCGGTCAGGGGAAGCCTCGGGATTCCCTCTGCAGGCGGTGCTGTGGGGGCTCAGGGGGGACAGGTTTTGGTACTCACAGTCGTAGAGTAGTCCGGGGGTCCTCCCTGAGGTGTTGGTTCTCCACCAGCCGAGTCGGGGTCGCCGGGTGCAGTGTTGCAAGTCTCACGCTTCTTGCGGGGAGATTGCAGGGTCTTTAAAGCTGCTCCTTGAAACAAAGTTGCCGTCTTTTTGGAGCAGGTCCGCTGTCCTCTGGAGTTTCTTGTCTTTTTCGAAGCAGGGCAGTTCTCAGAGGATTCAGAGGTCGCTGGTCCCTTGGAAGGCGTCGCTGGAGCAGAGTTCTTTGGAAGGCAGGAGACAGGCCGGTGAGTTTCTGGAGCCAAGGCAGTTGTCGTCTTCTGGTCTTCCTCTGCAGGGGTTTTCAGCTAGGCAGTCCTTCTTCTTGTAGTTTGCAGGAATCTAATTTTCTAGGGTTCAGGGTAGCCCTTAAATACTAAATTTAAGGGCGTGTTTAGGTCTGGGGGGTTAGTAGCCAATGGCTACTAGCCCTGAGGGTGGGTACACCCTCTTTGTGCCTCCTCCCGAGGGGAGGGGGTCACAATCCTAACCCTATTGGGGGAATCCTCCATCTGCAAGATGGAGGATTTCTAAAAGTTAGTCACCTCAGCTCAGGACACCTTAGGGGCTGTCCTGACTGGCCAGTGACTCCTCCTTGTTGCTTTCTTTGTTCCCTCCAGCCTTGCCGCCAAAAGTGGGGGCCGTGGCCGGAGGGGGCGGGCAACTCCACTAAGCTGGAGTGCCCTGCTGGGCTGTGACAAAGGGGTGAGCCTTTGAGGCTCACCGCCAGGTGTCACAGCTCCTGCCTGGGGGAGGTGTTAGCATCTCCACCCAGTGCAGGCTTTGTTACTGGCCTCAGAGTGACAAAGGCACTCTCCCCATGGGGCCAGCAACATGTCTCTAGTGTGGCAGGCTGCTGGAACTAGTCAGCCTACACAGACAGTCGGTTAAGTTTCAGGGGGCACCTCTAAGGTGCCCTCTGGGGTGTATTTTGCAATAAAATGTACACTGGCATCAGTGTGCATTTATTTTGCTGAGAAGTTTGATACCAAACTTCCCAGTTTTCAGTGTAGCCATTATGGTGCTGTGGAGTTCGTGTTTGACAGACTCCCAGACCATATACTCTTATGGCTACCCTGCACTTACAATGTCTAAGGTTTTGTTTAGACACTGTAGGGGTACCATGCTCATGCACTGGTACCCTCACCTATGGTATAGTGCACCCTGCCTTAGGGCTGTAAGGCCTGCTAGAGGGGTGACTGACCTATACTTGCATAGGCAGTGAGAGGCTGGCATGGCACCCTGAGGGGAGTGCCATGTCGACTTACTCGTTTTGTTCTCACTAGCACACACAAGCTGGCAAGCAGTGTGTTTGTGCTGAGTGAGAGGTCTCCAGGGTGGCATAAGACATGCTGCAGCCCTTAGAGACCTTCCTTGGCATCAGGGCCCTTGGTACTAGAAGTACCAGTTACAAGGGACTTATCTGGATGCCAGGGTCTGCCAATTGTGGATACAAAAGTACAGGTTAGGGAAAGAACACTGGTGCTGGGGCCTGGTTAGCAGGCCTCAGCACACTTTCAATTGTAAACATAGCATCAGCAAAGGCAAAAAGTCAGGGGGCAACCATGCCAAGGAGGCATTTCCTTACAATGCACAACAGTGTTTCTTTGAAAAAGTCTACATTTATTAAAGTCTGTTCCTCAAAATGTGACAACATCTGTTCCCTGGTATCTTCTCATCAACCATTCTTCCTAAACTACAGTGGTTGCAAAGAAAACCTGAATGCATACCTATTTTTATATGTTTAGCATACCATAACGTCTAAGGCTATATGAAGAAAACATCCTGACTAATAATGTATATCGTTTTTGAGTTGAATTGTAAATCAATGTCAATTTCGAGTTTAGTAAGCATTGAAAAAACAATTGGTCAGTCCAACAAACATACATACATCCATGCAGATCAGATAGGGGAACAAAGAAATAGTCGCTCGTATGCGCACACACAACACATGATATAGATGCATACAACGCCTAGGTAGGCACACATTGATGGATGATGCAACGAATATACTATCATTTTGGTCTTACTTTTGCTGCTTTGAGGTGATTTAACTGTTCCTTTGTTCCAAATTAATTTGTCAAATTGTGTTGCAATAATGGTTACAAAATACAATGAAAGTGTTCTTCCTTTTTTCCTTGCCGCCCAATCAATAAAAAAATATGTATATGAAGAGCTCGTCATAGGTTTTAATGAAACAGCTTTGAAAGCATACCAAAAATAACAGTTGCATCACAAAATGAATCAAGTGAATCACTGTGGTCTCTTATGGGGAAACCTTACATGACCTTCGCTCACTCATGGATTCATGTATCCTGCATTTTAGTGACTGACTCGAGGTATGACTTCTATGTGCACATGAAACCGTTGAACCTCTTATAAATACAACCATTACAGACGTTTTTTTAAAAAGTGCACACTAATCCTTTACTACCTAGTTATGTTTGAATTAAACTAGGAAATGTGCCAAAGTGTCACCTTTTAAGCAAAACTGTAAAAAATAAGTCGAAATTGACCACTTACAGCACTGTCTGAGGATGACCCGCATGTTAGCTATTGACAGAATCAGTAATTAGCCCCTTAACACAATCCTGGAGATTCATCTCCCCACTTAGACAAAATTGATGAAACCTGTCATAGAGATGAGCATAGTCAGTGAATCATATCTAGTCTATAGCTTATTAAGGCTATTTGTAAGAAAAAAAGAGTGCATGTTGGAGGCTGGCCTGGTCTGTAGTGGGTACCTAATGTAATTAAACCTTATACCAGGTCCAGTTATCCCTTATTAGTGAAATGTTGTCAGTGTATAAAAAGCCAGACTCTCTAGGGGTAGTATGGATGAGCAGCCAAGGTCTAACTAGGAGACATGCAAAGCTCATGCAATACCACTGTAGTCACACAGTACTCCCACACATGAAAGAAAATACTCAGTGTTACAAACATAAAGGTACTTTATTTTGGTGACACAAATGCCAAAAATACCATAGAGACCATAATCCTTTAGGAGGTAAGTAATACACAAATTATATACACTAGTATGCAGAAATAGCTGTAAAAACAGTTAGAAAATAGTGCAAATAGTGAAAATCACAATAGTTAGAAATGGGTCTAGGGGGAACACAAACCATATACTAAGAAAGTGGAATGCGAAAGTTGGTTTCCCACCTAGGCAAGTGTAGTATGTAGAGGGGCACTGGGAGTATTAGAAAACACCAAAGGCAAGTAATAGAACCCACCCTAGAGCCCAGGAAAACAGGAGTAAATCACAGTATCTTTCCTAGAACACACAAGCGAGAAAGAAGATTATGCAAGAACCAGAAGAGACTGCAAGACACCAACGATGGATTCCTGGACCTGAAGACCTGTGGAAGAAGGGGACCAAGTCCAAGAAGCACTGATGAGTCCAGAGATAACAGGAGCCCTTGCTAACCCGGATGAAGGTGCAAAAGAAGAACCACAGGTAAAAAAGAACAGTATCTTTTGCACCCAAGAAGACGGTTGCAGGTTCCTGGTTGGTGCAGATGATGTCCCACGCCGGATGGATGATTGCAGTCTGGTATGCGTCGCTGGATTCCACCAACAAGCCTTGTTCTCTGACCTTGTTGTCAGGACAAGACGCTCCCCCCGCCGCGCAGCGCACCCTGCAGGTGCCCTGTCCCTGACTGCCGCTGCTGCCTGAGTTCGAGGCCCTCCTCCACCCGCAGGCCCCCAACTGCGCCTCATCCCTGGTGGCCCAGTGGTGGGCAGTAAGGTTTGCTCTGTCGTGTCTGTTTCTGTCTCTGTTTCCTCGCCGTCTCTCCCTGTTGTGTATTCTCTGTGCTGTATTGTGTTGTGGTCACGTTGTCACTGTTGTTCCATCTGTGCCCTGTGTTCTAGTGTCTGTATCTGTTGCCTAGTGGTCTCGTTGTCCTGTGTATTGTGCCGCTTTCGCTGTCTCCCCTTGCGCGTCTCCCTCCTCCTCTGGCCCCCCCGCCCTCAATCCAGCGCTATCTGCCCGCTTCCCTGACTCTTTTCTCCCAGCCTACACCCCCTGCCCTCCCACCTCCCCCGCCCCTCTAGCTATCTAGCGTTATTTCCCCCCCCTACTCGCCGCTTCCTCGCCCTTTGCCGCCGCTTCGGCCCCGCCCCCCTCCCGCCCCCAGCTCCTCCTCCCTCCCTCCACCCCCTCTTAATGCAGGTCACTGCGCAACCGCGCAGCGGGCGTGCCGATGGCGCGCCAGAGGCAAGCCCGTCTGCGCCTGGCCCGTGCCCAGCGCCAGGACCCCTGGACCTCACACCGCCCAGGCTCAGTTACGACGCCGCCTGCCTCCACGCACTCAATTACGACCAAGACCGAAACCAACGCTGCAACCAAGCCGCCCCGAAGCACACCCATGGACCTTTCGCCTGCCGCAACTGCCACTTCTCATGCGACCGAACCCCCAAGCCAACGACCACCAGTCCGAACCACCTCCGCTGCATACTCCTCAACACCCTCTCCGCACGCAAACACGCCGTAGAACTCTGGGACCTGCTCGACAGCACCGCCCCGGACGTAGCCTTCCTGACCGAGACATGGTGGAACGAATCATCCGCGCCAGACATCGCCAACGCCATCCCAGACGGATATAAGATCTTCTGCAGGGACCGCATCAACGGCCACGGAGGAGGACTCGCCATCGTCCACAAACCCTCCCTCAAGATCACCACCCACACCGACGACCACTTCAACACAGCAGAGCTTCTACACTTCCGGATCAACACCGACCCCAACACCACCCTCAGAGGAATGCTCGTCTACAGACCCCCCCGGACCACGAGCCCAGTTCTGCAACGCCATCACTGACCTCGCAGGCACCCACGCACTTGCCTCCACGGACTACATCCTCCTCGGGGACCTCAATTTTCACCTCGAGAACCACAACGACCACAACTCCACCATGCTGATCAGCTACCTCACGAACCTCGGCCTCAGACCACTCGTCACGTCACCAACTCACGCCGCCGGACACACACTGGACGCAATCTTCTCCACCAGCGACCACGTTACCTTCAACGACACCACCGAACCCTACTGGACCGACCACTTCACCTACAACAAAAACACCGCACACCACCACAGCCGCCAACTCCCCCGCCGCAACTGGGGCAAAGTAATCAAAGAACAACTTCTCAGCACCCTCTCCCAGAACCCACCAAACGAGCCCACCGACCCAGACACCGCGGCCTGTAACTTCAGACAATGGATCAACAACTGCGCCAACATCCTCGCCCCACTGAAGAAACCCCCCAGCAACCCTGCCAGCAAGAAAGCCTCCTGGTTCACCGATGAACTCCTGGTCTCCAAACGCACCTGCAGGAAACTGGAAAAGAAATGGCTCCAAGAACGCACACCGGACAACCATGCAGTCCTCAAAGACGCAACCCGCCGACACCACCACCTCATCAGGACCACCAAGAGGTCCTCCTTCAAAGACCGCCTAGACAACAACGCCCATGACAGCAAAGAGCTCTTCCGCGTCGTGAAGGAATTATCCCCCCCTAACACCAACGTCAACGACATCCCGCCCTCTCAGGAACTTTGCGACTTTCTCGCCGCCTTTTTTCTCAGCAAGATCGCCGACATCCACAGCAGCTTCAACACCCCTACCGCACCCACCTCCGTCACCACCTCGTACCCTAGCATCACCAACCCCATCACCGCCTGGTCCAACGTCGACGACGACACAACACGCAAAATCATGAACTCCATCCACTCCGGATCTCCGACCGACCCCTGCCCCCACCACATCTTCAACAAAGCTGACTCGATCATCGCGCCCCAACTCTGCAAGATCATCAACGCCTCCTTCGAAACAGGCACCTTCCCAGAAAGCTGGAAGCACGCAGACATCAACGCCCTCCTCAAGAAACCAAAAGCCGACCTCAAGAACTTCCGCCCCATCTCCCTCCTCCCCTACCCAGCTAAAGTCGCAGAAAAAAACGTCAACCTTCAACTGACACGCCACATCAAAGACAACAACGTCCTCGACCCCTCACAAACCGGATTTAGATGCAACCACAGCACTGAGACCGCCCTCATCGCCGCAACAGATGACATCAGACGCCAACTCGACTGCGTCGAGACCTCTGCCCTCATTCTCCTAGACCTCTCCGCGGCCTTCGACACAGTCTGCCACCGCACCCTACTATCATGCCTCCAAGAAGCCGGCATCCAGGAAAAAGCCCTAGCCTGGACCTCATCCTTCCTCTCCGGCAGAACACAGACCGTCCGCCTCCCACCCTTCCGCTCAGAAGCCAACAACATCATCTGCGGCGTCCCCCAGGGCTCCTCCCTGAGCCCAATGCTGTTCAACATTTACATGGCCCCCCTCGCACAAGTGGTCCGCCGGTTCGACCTCAACATCATCACCTACGCCGACGACACCCAGCTCATCCTCACCCTCACCAACGACCCTGCCACCGCCAAAGCCAACCTCCACGAGGGAATGAAAGCAGTCGCCGACTGGATGAGTAACAGCCGCCTGAAACTCAACACCAACAAGACAGAAATCCTCATCCTCAGGACATCTCCCTCCGCCTGGGACGACTCGTGGTGGCCCACCACCCTCGGAACTGCCCCGACGCCCACCGACCACACCCGCAACTTGGGATTCATCCTCGACTCCGCACTCTCCATGGACAGACAAGTCAGCGCCGTCACCTCCTCCTGCTACAACACCCTCTGCACCCTCCGCAGGATCTACAAGTGGATCCCGACTGACACCAGGAAGACCGTGACCCACGTCCTCGTCAGCAGCAGACTGGACTACGGCAACGCACTCTATGCAGGAATCCCAGCAAAACACCTACAGCGACTCCAACGCATCCAAAATGCCTCAGCCCGACTCATCACCAACGCACCCCGCCACTGCCACATCACCCCTTACCTCAAAGGACTCCACTGGCTCCCCGTCAACAAAAGGGTCACCTTCAAGCTCCTTACCCACGCACACAAAGCACTCCACAACGCCGGCCCCTCCTACCTCAACGACCGACTCAACTTCTACACCCCGACCCGCCAACTGTGACCCGCGAGCCTCGCCCTCGCCCCTCGCATCCAATGAGCCTCCTCCGGCGGCAGATCCTTCTCCTACCTCGCCGTGAAGACCTGGAACACGCTCCCTACCTACCTCCGACAGACCCAAGACCTACTCGCCTTCAGAAGACTCCTCAAGACCTGGCTCTTCGAACAGTAGTACTCCCCCCCCCCCCCCCCCCCCCCCAAGCACCTTGGAACCCTAACGGGTTAAGTAGCGCGCTCTACAAATGTCTGTGATTGATTGATTGATTTGCACATGCAAAGCACGCGGTTAGCGGAAAATATTGCTGTCCGGGATCAGGAGGGACTTGGTGGACCCTACCCAGGAGACTGTAGTCAGAGGAGTCTCTCAGCAACTCAGAGACCTCAGAAGACCAGACAGCATGCACAGGAGTCCCGCAGCACGGGGACAAAGAAGGTGCAAAAGGAGGCAGATGCAGCACTACACAAAGAGATCCCACGCCGCCGGAGAACCACGCAGGAGGCTGTGCATCACAGGAAGGAGTGCTGGGGGCTGGAGCTGCACGGTGCACAAAGAACTTCGTGGAAAGATGCCAACAAGCCTTGGCAACTGCAAATCACACAGTGCACAGGGGTACTGTCTTGCGTGGGGAAGCGAGCTATTACCTTCACCAAAGTTGGACAGTTGGACGTCTGGACCACTTCAGTCCACCTCCCGTGTTGCTGGATCCGCGCACTTCTTCAGGAGAGGGGACTGTAGCCACCGGTCATCGCTGCAGAGGGGTCCCTGCTGAAGCAGGGAAGTAACTCCTTCACGTCAAGGGAGATTCCTTCGTTCTTCTGGTGCAGGCTGAAGACTGGCTGTCCTCTGAGGATGCCCGACCGGGAAACAGTTGCAGAAGCTGAAGATACAATGTTGCAGAAGTCGTCTTTGCTTCTTTGTTGCAGTTGTAGAGTTCCTTGAGGGTCTAGATGCAGTTTCTTCAGTAAGACGGTATAGTAAAAAATGCTGAGGATTCTTGCTGGAGTCTTGCAATCCGAATCTGAGGAAACACCTGAGGAGAGACCCTAAATAGCCCTGAAAGGGGGATTGGTCAGCTACAAAGGTAAGCATCTATCACGGGACGGCTCTGACGTTACCTGCTGGCACTGGTCACTCAGATGCTCCCAGAGTTCCCTACCACCTTGGAATCCAAGATGGTAAAAACCCAGGGACCCTCTGGAGGAGCTTTGAGCACCATCCCTGGGGTGGTGATGAACAGGGGAGTGGCCACTCCCCTTTCCTTTGTCCAGTTTCACGCCAGAACAGGGACTGGGGGTCCTTGAACCGGTGTACACTGGATTATGCAACGAGGGCACCATCTGTGCCCTTGAAAGCATTTCCAGAGGCCCTGGGAGGCTGCCCCTCCCATACCTGTAACACCTATTTCCAAGGGGAGAGGATGGAACATCCCTCTTCCAAAGGAAATCCTTTGTTCTGCCTTCCTGGGCTTGAGCTGCTCAAGCAACAGAAGGGCAGAAACCTGTCTGTGACGTGGCAACAGCTGGGGCTATCTGGAAAACCTCAGAAGGCTGTAATGGCAGTACTGGGGGTCCTCTAAGGAGCATATATGGTGTGAACATAAAAATAACCTAATATACACAACCCAGGTCTATATGCTGATTGCAGTGAGGACTGGAGAGGGCCTTGGACCCTCGATGCCTGTGCTATCCCTGTCCCCGCCTTCCCCCGTGGTGCATGCTTTTCTGGTTTCAGGGGTGTTTCTGAGGTGAATGATGTGTCAGGTGTCCCCCAGGGGGAGCCCTGTTCCCCACTCCTAGAGCTCTTTTAAGGGGATGCAGTTCTCAGGTAGGGGAAAGAGTGACTTGTCTTGCGTTAGAGAGTATCTGCTGCTCCCCTGGCATCATGGAGATGGCACAACGCCTAAAAGGGGAACATCCAGAGTTTCAAGGGCGCACACCAGAGTACCCCAAGCCTGCGCCCCTCAATCGAACCCAGGCCCCTCTTAGCTTCTCTGAGTATTACCTCTCCCTCCACCCCCACCCATTTCAGCAGCTCTTGTTTCCAGGTGAGTCCCCAGGGGCCCCTCATAGCCTTCCAATTCCTGGCTATTTCTCTTTTAGCCAGCAGGAGGGCCAGGTCTTGAAACTGATTAGATACCTTGAATCGAGCTGTATGAGGATATCCACTGAGTAAGAAATTTTGGGGTCATATGGAACCTCGTGGTCAATCACCTCTATCAGCGTACTCGTAGCAAATTCCTAGGACACTCCCAAGGCCAGGCAGGCCCAAAACACATGGAAGAATTCTACCGCCACTTCCCCGCGGGCACTTTGCATCAACCAGGTCAAAATGCTGCGAAACTTTGCCCGGAGTTAGGTAAGCTCTATGCAGGATATAAAAGTTAATAAGCTTGAATCGTGAGTTTCTAGAAACTTTAGGTACCCTGGTCAGTATATCTCCCGAAGCCGCATCCTCCGTTGGCGCTCCCAAGTCCGCTGCCCATTTATGTTGGAAGGTCGTGAGTCTGCCCATTTTCTTCTATAAAGGCAGGTGACAGCTTTGTGTGTGCCTGTGGCACTCGTCAAGTATTGACAAAATCCCAAAGGGGGGGGGCTCTGCAAGCCCCTGCTTCCAATGTTTAGCAACTACCTCATTGAACTCCCTGTGAAGGAGAAAATGGCCTTAAGGCAAGTCGTAACCTGCTCTGAAGTCCTCAAATAGTAGTAAGGTGTCCGCCCGAAATAGGGCGCACATGGAGGTTGCTCCTGGCTCCATCCAGACGGAGAGTCCCCTCCCTTTGCCCCCATGGAGCAACTCTGTCAGGAGCTGCAGTGGGATTTCCGGGGCATAAGGCATGAGCAGCCTGATCTGTGTAAGCAGTGAGACCAGCATCTGTAAAGCATATGCCGTTCCACAGTGCTGGACTCAGGGGTGTTTCAGGGAGCAGGGGGCTGGAGGTGGGGGTGGAGGTGCAGGCGAACAAGTGTTCTCGCCAAGGCCAGAAGGTCTAGAGTGAAGGGCTCCACATCTCTGTCCGGCATTGTGTGATTGGCTATTCACTTGGTCAGCAACTGCAGCTGGCCTGCCAAGTAGTAGGCCTCAAAGTCGGGGATGGCCATGCCACCATCCACCTTGGGTCTCTGCATTTTAGCTAGCACCACCCTTCGTCTGCCTGATCTCCAAATTTATTATCAATTAGTTCATCTCTTTGAAGAAGGCTCTCAGGATCCATAGCGGAAGAGCAACAAGAAAATAAAGGCCACTAGGGAGGGCTATCATTTTTAGGAGGGGTACCCGGCCCGCCACTGATGGGGGCAGTGACCCCCAAAAGGACATGCTTCTTCAAAGCCCCCCTGAGCACTCGCCGTACATTTCCGCAGTGGGTCTATGGGAGATGCGGTGTGCAGAAAGGGCACCCTTGGCCTAATCCATATAAGAGTGCATAAGCCGAGTATCTAGTATGATAGATTTGACCCCTCCACCTGCGTTGCCGGGCGATCCCTTCCTTAGCATCTAAATGGGTCTTCTGAAGTAAAGCAATATAAATCCATCTTCTAGTGAGAAATGAAAAGATTTTATGGCATTTGGGCATCAAATGCATGCCCCTATTGTTCAATGTCAATACTTTGAAGTCTATTGCGTTAGCAATCGGGAGCAGTGTTTGTGCTATGTGGGTGACCATGGGCGCACTGGGCCCTCCCCTTGTTAGGAGCTCTACTGCCACAACAGTCTTGAAGCACGATAACTAGGCACAACCCAAACAATCCCTTGGTGAACAATAACAAGAGTACCCCAACTCCCTGACCCCTGGACTAGTGGGACATCCCATCCATCCAAACTTTCGAAAAACCAACAGTTATGGATGTTTGTGCATTGTAACGCTTAGGCAGTAGGTAGCAGGGGTAGTAGTTCAGCCAGTCCACAGCACCCAGATCCGGGCGCCTCAGGCACGCATCCAACCATCACTTGTAGTTACAGTAATAATAAACAAACAACTCATCTGCAGGGGGGCAAACAAGAGAATAACAGCCATTCTAAGCAAGGATGCCCATCCTTCTGGTGATCCAGCCTAATCGTAGGGTCAGTGCATATTTTTTAAATGAGATTGTCTGCCGTTCTCGGGGTAACCACTGGAAGCAGCACACAAGAGTGCCCTTAGTTAGTGACCTACTGTTGGAGTCAATTCTCTTCTCACTTGTCCCTCAGGATGGGAACATCGGGCCACTTATCAATCCCCCCAAAGAGGCGACCGCTTCCACCACTCTCTGGTGCGCTCATCTTGCTTTGTCTCCTTTGAGGGGCCCATTTAACGCCGGGAAATTATTCCGGCGGAAGTGAGTGCGGCGCCTCGTCTTCCAGACCCTGGGCCAGTCCACTCGGGCCTGGGCGAGGTTGGCGTTCCGCCCAGTCATCTTGAGGTGCGGTGAAGAACTACACCCCCTCAAGCGTCACCACTCCAAGCTGTGCAGGAACAGCATAGTGTACGCCACACCCAGCACCCAGAGTTTCTTCTTCACCTCAGTAAATGCTTCTGCCTGACACTGAACCTCTGGGGAGAAGTCCAGGAATATTGAGATCTTGTAATTCTCCACCACAAGATTTCCTCTCTGACGGGCCATCTGCAGAATGTGATCACGGTCTCTGACATGGAGCACACGTACTACCACAGGTCTTGGGGTGGCTCCCTGGGGGGGAATGGCTGGACGGGACCCTGTGGGCACACTCCAGGGTGAAATAGGAGGCCTCAGGGGCCACCTCTTGCCTAAGCCAATCCTTCAGATATTGTACCATGTTGAGCCCTTCCATTTTTTTCAGGCAGCCCCACTATTCTGATGTTGGTTTGGCGTGCCCTGTTTTTGGCATCCTCCGCCCTGCTCGCCAGTGTCTCGAGGCGCGACTCAATGGAGGCCAAGCTATCCCCAGTTGTTGCCACCAACAGGGGTTGTTTCGGAAAATTCCCTCTCCGCCACAGTGACTCGTTCCGACTAACCATCAGTAGTCATCCCGCAAGAAGCCCAGCTCAGTAGTCAGCGTGTCAGTTTTAGTTTACAGGTCTTCTCGCGGTGCTGCAATGGCCTGCAACAGTCCTGAAGTGTGGGAACAGAGGGTGTCCTCACAGGTGATGGCAGCATCACCTGCTCGTGATCGACCCCTGGGTGCAGGGGGCCCCCAGGGTCTGTGTTTTGTTTCCTCGCGTACTTTCCCATTCTGCCTCACTGGATTAGATGAAATTTGGGTTCTGTCGAAAGGATTCCCTCCAATGCAAGGCAAAACCCACCGGCCCACCTCAGAATCCCTGGAGTGTCATCTCTTGTCACAGCATGGTCTGGCTACTCATTCTGGGAGCAGGGCTGGGGCACCCTCCAGCAGCCGGCATAAGGAAGGATTCCACCCTGGCGGGAAGTCACCAAGGGCCCCCTGATATGTCAGTCTCTGTCCGGTGCCACTGCCTCTCAGGATATCCGTACACCTGGTACTCCTCAGCTGGGACCCACGGTCCAGTGCCCCCTCCTTCTCCTCACCTCAGAGGCCACCGCTCCACCTTTCACCAAGGCCCCCTGGGCATCCAGGGCTGGTTGCAAAGGGGCCAGAGCAAACCCCAATCCTGCCTGCCTTTCGTCATCCACTCCACCACCTCCGCGGTGCAGCTGTTCCCACAAACCCCTGGATCTGCTGTCCTTCCGTAGGCCACCACAAGCCTCCTTCTGTGCTAACACCCGGCGACGAAGAGGGACACCACTACAAAGATCAATTTCTTTTGCTGTAGTGTTAATGTAGCTTGAAAGGCTTAAATGCTCCACTTTAAAACAGTATGAGCACCACCTGGTGCATCTCATTTTAAGCTATGGGATATGATTTTTAGACTCTTTAGACTCTGAGGTACTTTTACTTCAACATCATTCCACAGTTTTGGCCGAGGCAGAGATTTTTACAAAATATGTTAAAGCACAAATAGTAGTTGGCTCAAGTTAACATCACTCTTATTACATTCGTTAACAACATTTCTACTTTTGTTTACCATTGCTGTTTTTAGAATATATCTTTTTTGTGAAACTAACCTTTAGAATATCGGCAAAGCAATTGTGGCCATTGTAGTGCTTGCAGTAGTAGCAGCTTTGGTTTAGGTAAAAGAATGGTGACTGAAGTCTGCTGGAGAGTGGACTCAGATTGACCTGACAGCAAGTAAGGACAGTGGGAGGTGTGGGACTAAATGTCCTCAGTCAGAGGGGCTTGTAGTAGTAAATTTGACCACCATTTACTCCTGACCATTTGTTGATCCAATCTCAGGTGAGTAATTTTTCAGGTACTTATTTGTGTGAAAGAAGAAACAATCTTAAGCTTTGAACTCAGTTTTCCGCCAATACTGACTTTCTAATAGAATTCTACTGATAATAAAATATGATTCTAGGAATAAACACATATGTGCGGTTTTGAGACATTCCACAGACCTATCTATCTGCTTGATTGCAATTTATAGTCATTCCAAATATTTCTCTAATTTCTAATTCAGTTATGCAGCAAAAACTATTTGTTCTGGAGTTCAATCATTGTCTTCATCTTCATTGCAGCTGCTTGTTCAGTGCAAAGAGACCGTTTAGTTATGGGTTACCTATAAAGCTCTCTGGCACCATCCTAGCTATGCTCCACTATTTAAAAATGTAACATAAAACAAGTACATTTCCTGGCTTCTACTAAAAACACATATTTTGGTGACGCATCCTCCTACATTTCATACACTTTCTGCAGCAGTGCAGTGCTTATGATGCCAATTTGTCTCTATTGTTTGCCCTGCACCCCCCGCCATTTTCCCCATGTAGCCTTCTACTGTGAGCAGGTACAGTGCTTTGCAGTTGTTCATCTCTTCTGTGTTGGCAGCAACTGTGTTTCAAAAGATATGTCGATAGGCACGATTTATCTAGTGTTTTATCTCGTCTTTCACCTGCTTCCCAAATAAGCTATGCTTGAGTACCTGTCACAGAGGGTTATCTGGTTATCTTTGATGAGCTGCTGTCTGTTCTTGCCACAGGAGTGTTTGGTTAAAGAGCAACTGTTTCTTTCTGTGCAACGTCCTGGGGAACTATGTGGTTTCATTTTCTTCTCTAATATTTTTGCTGGTTCGGGTGTTTACTCCATCTCAGCAGGTGTCTGCATTTAATCTGGTCAAAGGTAAATGCATCTGGTGCTATGTAATAAGTATTCTGGGCCTGAAGACCTGTTCATATAGTAATATGTGAAGAAATGCTTTTCTTTTGCACCGTTTGGTGCATTTCTCAGTGACTTTTACTGATCCACACAGAACTTGAGAAATTGCTAGAAATTGGGGTCTCTATTTGACAGAGGTATGCACCCTGTCACAGTAGGGACAACAATCCTAGTCAAGGTAAGTAAGATACACAACCTAAATTAACCTGTGCTCACCTTCTGGTAGCTTGGCACTGAGCAGTCAGACCTAACTTAAGAGGCAAGGTTTTAAGTATTTGTGCAACAGTTCAATTTCAGTAACACAGTGAAAAACACCACAAAAAGACTCCACACCAGTTTAGACAAATAGAGAATATTTACCTGGGTGAAATAAGATCAAAACAACAAAAATCCAAAAAGAAGATCTCAGGATATGTACTTTTCAAATGAGGTGAAACGCAGGGCTTGAAATTATGTGCTTTACACTGGGAAATGATCCCAGTAGTGAATCGTCAGTTGATGCGAACGTCAAAAGTATCGGTAGGAAAATGTAGAATAGCCACTTAGATCCTGAGGGATCTTTTGCGGATCCCTCAGGATCTTTGTACTGAGTTTGAGTCAGTCGCCTGTGAGGGGCATAACGTGACTTACAGGGGCGCACGTGTCAGCTCGGACTCCCGAGGTTGCGCTGCTCCTGTTTTCGGGTGACGCTACGGCGGTCTCACCTCCGCATCGGAGCACAACATTGCTCTGGCAACACCTAAGCACAGGAAGGAGGTGTTCTAAGGTGACATGCTGCTTTCAAGCGCCAGTCTGTTGAAAAGAGTAACATGTTGCGTTGAGCTCAGTTGATGATCGAGGCAGGCGTTATCTGTAGCCAGGATTCCACTGCGTTCAGGGCACATATCTTTTGATTTGACAAGCGGGGAGCACCGAGCTCCGCTTTCAGGAATCATCGCCTGTGGGAGATGATACGCCGATCGGGACAGGCTAAAAAGTTTTACCCACAGATGGCAGAGTCAGGCAGCCATGTAGGAGCTATGCCCGGGGACTTCCGAAACAGAGTGCAAGCCGAGAAGCCCTTGGAGAATCTTTGGTTTCAAGGGTGTAGAGACAGGGTCCAATCCATCTCACTCCAGGCCAGAAGCAGCAGGCCAACACAGCAACGCATGTATCAAAGTGGCAGTCCCTCCTACAGCACAGCAGTTCTTCTTCCTGGCAGAATGTCCTTGGTTCCTGTAGAGTTCTGATTTGGTGGGGTTTGGGGTCCAGTACTTGTACCCAAATGTGCCTTTGAAGTGGGAGGGACTTCAAAAGAGGCCTTTGAAGATCACTAGGTCCCTGTCCCTCCTTCCCTGGCTCCAGACACTCTACAGGGAGTTATGCAGTCCTTTGTGTGGGGAGAAGGAAAGCCCCATTCAGGTGCAAGTGTCAGCTCCTCTCTCCAGTTTAGCCCAGGAAGACCCACCTGCCTGGTGATGGCCGATCAGGAAGCAAACGTCACACCCAAGCTTCCTTTGTGGGTGACTGTCTAAAGGAAATGTACAAAGCCCAGCTTTCATCCACCCCAGATGTGTATTTAGAGACAGGCAGGGGAAAGTAACTTTCTAAAAGTGGTGTTTTCAGTCTTACATTTTAAAATGTGACTTCACCAGAGAGTCCAGAGACCCCAAATCTCAAGTTGCTATCTTTTCCCAATTGGAATTTACACTTAAAGGATACTTTAAGGCAATCCCAATGTTAACCTATGAGACAGATAGGCCTGGCAATAGTGAAAAATAAATGTAAAAGTTTTTTTCACTTCCCGGGCATGTTAACATGAAAAGTACATGTCCAACCTTTTAAATGTAAAATTTAAATACACTAAATACACTGCACCCTGCCCTTGGGGCTGCCTAGAGCCTATCTTAGGGGTGACTTATATGTTATAAAAAGGCGGGCATGGGCCTGGCAAGTGAGTATGCTTGCCATGTCGAAATGGCAGTTTAAAACTGCACAGACAGGCTATGCAGTGGCAGACCTGAGACATGTTGACAGGGCTGCTGTAGTGGGCGGCACAATTAGTGCTGCAGGCCCCTCTAGTAGTATTTAATTTACATGCCCTGGGCACCTACTAGGGATTTACAAGTAAATTAAATATGATAATTTTGGATAAGCCAATATTACCAAGTTTAGAGTACAGAGCACCTGCACTTTAGCACTGGTCAACAGTGGTAAAGTGCCCAGAGTCCTAAAGCCAACAAAAACAAATTCAGCAAAAAGTGGAAGGAAAAGGCAAAATGTCTAAGGATGGTCCTGCAGAAAGAACCAGGTCCAGCACAACCGACCTCCAACCTAAAGCCAGAGTAGATTAATCAATACCTAGATGGGCTTCCCTGCTTACGGCGATAGAACATGGACAATGGGCCACTACTGCAGGAGCAATTTTCAGTTCTATTCCTCTCTGAATCTGGTTGAATCCCTCTGTGTATACTCTCACAAGCCACTGAACTGACCCATTGGGAACCCGTTTCCTAATTTGACAGTATCACAGACTGTTATCGGAGGCAAAAAATATCCTTTAGAAATACTAGCCAAGAACTTAAAGTGAAATATTATTCCAGAGAACTGCAACAACTGAATACATTCTTAAGCTATCCATAATCCATATTGAAACCTTCATAACCATGAACAGGGATCTGTGCTCACGGATCAAAGGGCCCCAGTGCTTTCTGGGAGCTATGTTTACACGCCCTGTTACACCTTAATGATCATTCACATAGTGTCTCTGTTTGGTGGGCATGTGTTCACAGTGATCTTCTCTATCAAGTCAGTCTTTAATGTATTGATTGGAAATATAATCTCAGTTAGATGAATATGGCAGTTTGTAACCTTGACTGCCTCTCCACTCTGCAGTTTGCAACGAACCTGCTTCATCCACCCTGTTTTCCAAATGTCCGTGGTATTAGACGAGAGCCACTGTTCTTTGCTACGCAGTCATTGTATGTTGTTGAAAATGTTTGAATCTTACGTTAAGCCAAGGTTATATAATCATCAATAATAAAATAAATGTAAAATCATTGATATTCTTTTTTTTTTCTTTTAGCCACCGGACACTACCATAGGCTGTTTAATGTTATTGTTTTCTTAAAGAAACATACAATACGTCCTCTCAAATTCTACTAGTGCACTTAGGTTAGAATTACAGTTTCCTTAAAATTAAAATATATATGTTTAGTTGCAGGTAATTGGTGTTATCAAGCTTTTAAGGTAGCATGGAATCCGATCGGGACAAGTACAGCATTTCATCAAAATACCTACTTCAAGTGATACAGTTCTTCTCAGCTCACTGATTCTCCTAAATAGGCAGCAGAGTATATGAACAAAGCAATTCCTTTTGACAGTATTATACCTTGCAATTAAATTTCTCAATCTATTCAAAACATGTTTTTCAAATTTTTTAGTTGCATATTTTTAGGAAAATATTTAGATTAGTAAACTTCGTCTCCAGTAGATCAAGTGGTGAGATCCATTTAAGGCAAAAAAACTCTAACAAATAATGTAATATGTTTGTGTTTTATATATGTACTTTCACGCATACCATTCATTTCCAGTATTTATTGAAACTACATGTGCTATGTTTTTCAGGGATGGCGATCCCAATCGCAAGCTTCCAATGATCCTCGTCCTGATGAGTAAGCATCTGTCTTCTACATTGGTGTGATCTGTTTTCTATTATAAATGTATTTATCTGATTGGAAAAAGCCTGTATTTCACTAACATAGAATAACATAAAACGTTTAATATGAAGATTTTCTTTTTTTTCCAGACATCCCTCCAGCTATTCATGTCTTCACTACTGTTGGGTTACAGTTGTCTTTAGTATCTGCCACTTGAATTTTCTACCTGTTTTTTCATTTTTTTTTTTTAAGATACCAGGTTTTCAACCACATTTGGGATCTTCTCATAATTTTGTAAGATAGCCTTGGATCTGCTTTTGAGGTTCAGATAGTAGTGTAACAGGAATGCGGCTTTAATATTTGTGCAGCCCGATGCAGGTCCTTTCTGTGCAAGAGATTATTTGCTAACTTCTGAAACCTATTTTTCTGTTTTACTTAGTCTTATTTCAATTCTGCTTATTTAAGAGATCGTATTGTTTTCTGCTGAAGTACAGAACTTTTTTCTTGTTTTATTGCGACTTTCATCCGAGTAACGCTGTTGGCCTTGTGACTTTTAAAAGTCTCTTTCCTGTTTTCTACAGATTAATTATCCCTGATGCATTTCTGTGTTGCACTTCTAAGAAATTGTAACTATCTGTAAACCCAGACTAGACATAAGACTTAGGCCCTCATTACGACTTTGGCAGTCTTTTTAAAACATCGCTGAAGCTGCTGCAGCCAGCTTAACTCCAGTGCTGGCATAATGCTGCCCACCCTATTAAGAGTTTTCCACTGGGCCAGCAGGTGAAAACAACGTTTCCGCCCTCTGGCCCAGCGGAAAACTCACCACAACATTGATGCCAGCTCATAATCGAGCTGGCGGCAATGTTGTGATGCGTCCGGTGCGACAGCACCTGTCACAAATGTCACTGTCCGTAATTCAGGCAGTGAAATGCGCGACGGGGCTGTCCGTGGGGGCACCTGCCAAGTGCATGGGCAGTGCATGGGCCCCACAGGGCCCCGAGGCCCCTTTCCTACCAGCCTTTTTATGGCGGTGAGACCGCATGAAAAGGCTGACGGAAAGGGGACTTGTAATCCCCAGGGCAAGGCTGCTTGCAAACTCGAGACCCACCCCATTGCAAATGCTTGTTTGAAGGCTGGGGCTACCGAAGGAGCCCCTGTCGCATTCCTTCACTCACTGGGATTAACTGCAGCACTTTCAGAGGGAGATGAGGGAAAGGGGAAAAAGAAAGTAGGAGGACTGTAAATTTAAGCAATTTTCCTAGAGTTTCCACCAAAAAAAGTTAGGAATTATCTTTATAACGCCAAGGTATGGAACACATTCCAAAACACTGTTTGGCTGAGGCTGAGATACTTGGTTTAGTGAACAACCTCTGGGGTAGATAGCAAAATGGAAATGAATACTTTTTTCTCAGTATTCTGTGAACCCATAACTGTGTTTATGTTTTCAATAATAAGTATACTTCCAAAGCTTTGTTTTGCAGTAAAACCATTTTTTGTTGCCCCTTGTGACCACCTTAGGATGTAGTTTAAGAATGGTCCTCTGGGAATAACAGAGTGAAACAGATACCATAAGTGTACTGTGATCTTGCTTCGGCTGAAACATCAAGTACAGCAGAAGTGGTGGTACGATGGGCGGACCACATGGGACAAAGTCAGAAAGTTAAAAAACATTTGCTAATGAAAGGCTGGATGTTAACTGTATTATAGGTAACCTAGGCAAACAAAATTTACATAAGAGTCATCAGAACTGGGTTCAGGTCTGGAGGTTATATCCGTAGCATACTGTTCACAAAATGGTTGGTATGAAATCTCATGTGGCTGTCTTGCAGATAATCTTCAAGGAACATGGCATTGGTAGTGACAAATTAGCTGCAATCATAACTGTAGTTGTGAACAATGCTATAATACTTGGAAGATCTGAATGGTGGTATTGATGCATCAGAAAGCGCAAGCAATAACAGAACATAACATGCTACTCTGCACTGCAGTTACTTCTGCTCTTTTAATCCTCACCTGGCTACATTAGTACAAATCCACTGTCCACACCTAATTCCATGGCTCTGTTAATGTACTAATTGGAGTATTTTATAGGGCTATAGTTCAAGGCGTACAGGGGACACGCATTCAGAAGGAGACAATCGAAAACAACAACTGCCAGTAAGATAAGTAGAGTACAAATGAGATCCAGGTACAGTTTATAATGAGACTTGACTGATTTAAGTAAACCTTGTGACAGGCCAATTAGTAGGTGTCTTTTAAACTACTTCAGAAGTGTTCCTGGTGGTTTAGTTGCTGTCTGGAATGATTCTCTTGTCATGTAGGTTTTCATTAACCTAATGAGACTACTGGATTTGGGCAGTAGAATCACTTGTATTGCAGGGGACTGAGTCTGATCCGGCACCATGTGACACATGTCGGCCTAATCCAGGGTTGTTCCGGCTAAATAGCAGTGCCTCATCTCCACCTAAGAGCAGGGATGATTGGGTAACCGGGCGCGTGACATAAATGACTCCTCAGGGGAATCGTGATCACTCAGATGTCATCTGTTTCTCTCAGTTACATTAGTCTCACATATGCAAGGACAATCCGAGGCAGTGTAAGGTTCAATAAGGTTTTATTGAAGCAACTGCATCTTAGATAATAAAGCATGTATTGCAATAACTAGGACGATAAAGCATAATAGGATTAAAATTGTGATAAGGAAAGTAACAGACAAAAATAATGCAAGCATTGTGTCACTAAGATTGTTAAGGATAGTTCCTACCTAGGCTGTGTTAGAGCACAACATGTTAAGCTCTAATTCTGCCCTTCAGGCTCCCCCTGGGAAGACATCATACCTGAGTAAGAGGCCTGTAGTCTACAAAGGCAGCTGCAGCGAAGCACTCCGCAATCGGCATACAGCCTTGGTCATCTGGCTGGAATCTCTCTCTGACGTACATGAGTCAAAGTAGTGTTTTTTATAATAACACAGGTGATATTCCATGAAAGGATCCCCACCTAAGAGTCTATATGTTTCTGTGAACATTGGAGACAAAGCGTACCACTTTTGCCAGCAACCTATCTTACTGCAGCATTGAAAAAAGCAGAGTGAAAGAAATGTCTGTTTTGAGAACGCAGTGCTGACCTAGCTGAAGAACAGCTAGATAGAGAAAATTATCCAAGACCGCAAGTTATGCTATTGTTAAAATAATATAACAAAGTGAGAATAAAACATATCTAGGTTAAAGTGCACAGCAGCAGGCCTAGTTTGCTAAAATAACGTGTCTAAAACTATAGCTAAAATGGCTACACAACACCCTCCCCTTGCTGGTTCAAAGCCCAATTATGTAGAAAAGCTCCTAAAGTCAACCTAAGGCATATATATATATATATATATGGGAATGTCAATAATGACAAGTTAAAGACACTTGAGCATGTATTAAAAGGACAATTTAAAATGTTAATTGTGGCGTCAGGAAAAGCAGAATTTCAAAAGTCAGTAATTTTTTAAATCGCCAATTGAATCTAGGACAAGTGAAGACAGGAAATCTTCCACTTCGACAGGTGGTAAAGTAGGAAGATCATCGCCAAGGAAAACCAAGAAGCATTTGTGTTCCAAAGCCTGAGCTCCAGCCAAGGCAGCAGCACTCTGTGGTGTGCTCAACAGTGAGTTTAGAGTTAAATGATCCACAAAGGGCAACTCATAAACGGCTTCCCGTAACAAACGCACCCTCAACGCGCATGTCTGGTTATGAGCCCTCAGCAAGAACATCAACAGATCAGTGTCCAGTGAAAACAAGTGCTGCGTAGAAAGACTAACTTTCATTGCAAATTTAAAAGAGCTCCAGAGGCACCGAAACAAGGGCTGTGCACACAAGGCAAAACTAGTCTGAGTGACAGAGACCAGTCACACTCCAATCGCTCCAGGAGTGATGCTCCAATATACTGCATCATGCGTTCACGACACAGCTGCGTTTGTGGAAGCGCTTTCAGTCCTCCTTGTTGCAGCGGGACAGCCAATGCACAGAAAAAGTAGCAAAAGCAAAATGCCACCTATTATAGCCAAAGTTATCGGAAATCCCCCGAACGTACTGGAGAATATTGAGTGGATGGCTGAAGGTATTAAGCCAAATGTAGAGGAGCAAGTGTGAACGAAACCAGAACCAACAGCCTTAAAGAAATTTGCGATTTCAGTAGTTCTGGACGCATTAAATATCCTTCCCATGAATTCACCAAAGTGTCTCGGAAAGTTAGTACTGTATCTCTGCGTATGACCTCGCAATCTGAAGTACGTAGGTCTCACGTGCAGATGTAAGTGCCACATGTTTTTGAAACAATAAAGCCTCAAGTCTGCTATACTTGTAAAAATTCACATTTGAAGTAGCGATATGGGGCCAAATCTCAGCTACTTCCCTCTGTCGTGTAGGAGGAAAAAGTACATTCCTGCAGCATGTAACAATTTTGGGGACCGAAACAACATAAACTATTCATCCTCGCACCCCACAACAGCTCTCACTATTGAGGAGAACATAGCTGCCATTCAAGAGCACCTGGAACTCAGGTCTAATCAAGGGGCATGGGACTCCCTTCAGATAACAAGCCAAGTTTGCCGCCTAAGCGTTACACGCCCCCTGCAAGGACAGCTGTTTACTAACCATCGAATGGCTGACAGAAGTCTCGCTTTCACTACTGCAAAGAAAGACCTCTTTCATGCTTTCAAATCTGCCCACTGGAATGTGTTTTAAGCAGGACGTGAATTGAAGTGTCAAAATAGGTAGATTAATGACCCTTTGTATTAACCACTCAGCAGATGGTATTTCGGCCACAGTAAAAGGCAACTTTTTGAATTTCTCAATATTTAACATGACATAAGTCGCTTCTTTCTTAGCCATTAGTTGTTGTTGTTACGTTAAATTAAATGTGGAAAATAAGTCCCTTGTGCTACCATGTTGCCAGGGAACGCGACCTGCCCTCAGTGTTTGTAGTGTCCAACCTAACTGTATAATGGACCTTAGTGGAGTAAAGAGGACATGTTGCTTTGTACTATGTCTATTGCAGAAGAAACAATATTGTTTAAGGTGTATACTTGTTCAGACAGGGTATTAATCCCATTATCTACAACAGCTAATCCCTTCTGTAAGTTTTTCTGATCTATTTGCCTTAACCGGGCAGCAGCTTCTTGTTGAGAAAGCTTCCAAATTTCATTATAGACTGCATATAAGAAGCACTTTCTGTGTTGTTTTCTTGGGCCTAAGAGGAAATCCTGTAAGTCAGTGTTATTAGACAGGTGACTGAGGTGTTCTCTAACAGCGTCAAGTGAGGAACTCTTCAACCATTGCTGACATAGTTTCCCTATACTGTATGTTGTTACTATACCCGCATGTTCAGATGACACATAGCGAGGGTCAGGCCTACTTGTTCTAAAAAAAAAAACATGGAGTTTACTAAACATTTGACACCCATTGGTATCTATTGGCCACAATAACCACCCACCATGACGTCACAGTGAAGCATTAAATGTGCCGTTTTGGACCCATTCATCGAACTGATCTTCAGTTGCATTTACATTTTGTTTGCCATTTGTAAAATGTTGCAGGGGCAGGAATACTGGCCGCATTCAACTCCTTAATTTTGCTTAGCCTAAACAACTTGTCTGTTGTACAGTTTCATCTAAAAATATCATTTGAACAGGTATCAGACGTGCTCTAAATAAGGCTTCCTTTCCCCTTATTTGCCAAATTTTTGTTCCCCACACACTTTTTAAGTCAATCGATATCAACCAATATTGCTAGCCTTCTACAGCCAACCGGGAAACAAAGGAGTCAGAATAAATTAATTTTGTATCTGTCAATAATATATGTATATTTTTAACATTGTGCTGAGAAAAATATGCAAACTTTTCAGAATATGTTTAAGAACTCCCTTGTGGTAGAGTTGGACAATGTTCCCATCGTGTGTAATTAAAAATAGTGTTTGGGGTACTTGCTCAGTGAATGAAATGGTGTCCATAATAATTATAGCAACACATGTCACCATGATTCTCTTTGGATTGATAAACATCCTCACTTTCAAATACAGTAAAATACTGCAACTCAGTCATCATAGAATCAACTGTTTTCACATCCCATTCCTCAGAAACAACTCTGGGTATTATTACATAATTCATAGAAAGTTTAAACACACATGGTATTTGAATGACCTCTGTTGGGCTGTATATATCAAATGTGACTTTATCCAAACAATTCCCTCAGGAATTGGTATAGCGGAAATGTTCACGAAAGACAAGTTTCTGTGGACCTTGTGAGAAGAAAAATGGGGTTTTAGGACCTCATCCACCAGTTCAACTGTTGATTGTCCAGGAAGGTAATGATCATGTATCAGTAGAAAGAAATAACAAAGCCAATCCAAAGGAGGAAAGCTAATATAGTCAAGGAAAGCCACAGATGGTTCCATGGGAAAATAAAGTAATTTGTTTTAAGCCAATTTATCAGCTTACGTGTTTTTGACAGTTCAGGTGTAGAAGAGGCAAATGAGTCCGAAAAGGTGTCAGTGATGTCTGCAAAATATCCAAAAGCAGTTAGTGCAAAACCTGGAGCCGTATTTGATGGAGGAAAACTGGTAGGAGTCTCCCACAGTGGTTCACTGTAAATGACGTCATCCATTTGTGTAGAGGTCGAGTCAAATCGATCAGCAATTTCCGTGTTGCTTGTTGTAACTGATGTTAGTGGAACTAATGCAAGATCATTTTCCACAAGGTCAAAGAGGTGTCAGCATTGCTGCTCAACACTTATAGAGGAACATCTTGACCAGTAGTGAGAGGGATCCGGGTACTAAGGCTTGTTCCTCTTGGTCTGCTGTGCAGGATCGGCCACATGGTGTAACTTGACATTGCCGATGGAGACATAGCGGTTTTCTTTAGAACCAGGCAGCGGTGGTAGAATAACAGTTCTGGTACCGTGTATTCCCAGGACTGGAACCGGTGCATGATAGGAAGGACCAAACTCCTTTTTCACCGCAACTTTTTCATATACTAGATCCCCAACCTTTGGAATCAAGCCAGTAGATGTTATTGGTACATCATTAATTCCTACGGAGGCAGCACTGGCAGAAGCGTTGTCGTCACAGAACTGTTGTAATTCCTGCAAGACAGTGGCACGCTCATTTATGTCAAAAGGTGTTTCTGCCACCTCCACGCCAGGACCATCAAGATCTGGAACATACATTTGAGTTCCAAACAGGCACTTGTATGAAGTACGACCCCCAGGGACCTTCTAGGCAGATTATTCAGTGCTCTCTGGACTCCATACAGTTGAGTAAGCCGACTACGACCCATACCTAAGACTCTGGCTTTTCAGGATTGCTTCAAATCTCGATTTTGTCGTTCCACAACACTATTTCTATCGGGATGAAATGGAGACGAGTAATGGAATTGAACCCCTAACGAAGCCATGGCGTCCCTGAATGCCCTTGAGGCAAAAGTAGGGCCCTGGTCCAAGTGGAAAGCCGCAACTGCATCGATAAAGACTTGTAAATCTTTAATAACAGTCTGAGCGTCAGCCAAGCGTTGTGGCCACACCCATAGAAATCTAGAGCAGGGGTCAACAGTGACTAAGATGTATTTGTATGCACTGTCAGGAGTTAGGGGACCACAATGGTCCAAGTACACACATTGTAATGGTTTGTTAGAAATTGGGAGGGGTGTCTGTGGTGGGCTTTTGACGGTGGACCCCTTAATTTGTTGCCAGATATCACAACAAAGGACATACTGCCTGGTCTGTTTGTATAGACCTGGCCACCAATAACAAGCTTACAATAATGATATTGTAGCCACCACACCAGCATGGGCAGAGGCAACCCCCTCATGCGTTGCTTTGACCAACTGTGGTCTTAGGTCTTTATTGGGAGTTACTCGAACTTCCACGCCTGGTATTTTTACTTCTGCATCAAGTAAGCCTCCCATTCAGTAGGAATATTTAGCAGGAAATGCTTTTGTTAAGGGTGTGCCCTCAGCCGCGGCTTTCACGGCAGCTCATATTTCATCATCCGGTTTCTTCCTAGAACGAGTTACTGTAGCCGTAGATACTGCTGATTTGGCTGCTTCATCAGCCAGTGTATTCCCAGCAACGTGTATTCCAACGCTCTAGTGTCCAAGTGTATGTACAACATGGACGTTTTGTAGCGTTTCCTTCAGATCCGTTACTTTCCCCCCACAAAAGTCTGTGTTTGTTGGTGTTACCTTTGGAATCTCTGAACCAATTCTGGCACCCATAATGCAGATATTTTTTGAAGGACTGGACACAATAGTACGAATCACAGACAATCAGTGTTAGCTGTGCGGGTTCTGTATGTTTCAGTGCCATCACCAGAGCTTTTAGCTCTGCTAGTTCTGCAGTGCAATCCCCTAGGGTTTGCGTGAAAGTATGTTGTGGATAGAACTTACTACCCTCCATATAGCCACTTAAGACTGCGCAAGCAGCGGAGAATTGATGCTTTGTGCCTACTGCAGGTTGTGCTGAGCCATCGTGTACATAACTCTTTGATATTGATCAATAGGCAATATGTTTGCCGGAACTGGGTATTCTAGTTCATATTGGAAGAGTTTTTGAGTTTGTAACTTTGGGTCAAAAATATAGTCTACATCACTGACTGTCCTGTTGCCCATTGGATCCAATATGGATGTAATGCTTTAGCGTTTGGAATGCTGGCTTTGGTAACAGCCTCAAGAACTGGGATTGGAGATACAACAATAATGTATTTTCCCTTGGGCTAGTGGTCTTTCTTTAATGATCAGCAGTGAGAATTTTCTCATTGGGAGTAAAATGTTGTTCTGCTGTTGAGTAAAAATGTGATTTGTATGCAATCTGGACTGTCTCACCCTCATTGAATGCTACATAGGTGAAACCAATGGCATCAGCAGTTACTCTGATGACTAGATGTTTTTTATTGTCCCTTGTATGTAGGTGTTGTGCTTCAAGAATGTCTTGTTGCAGTGCTCTGAGAATGCGTGTGTGTTAGACTGTCCAGAATTTACTGGAAAAGTCAGGACGTATTAAGCCATATAAAGGTTTTATTCGTGATGCGTAATTTAAAATGTGTGTCCTGCCAAAATTTAGAACACCCAATAAGGATTGGAGTTTTTAATGGTATTTGGAGGTTGTAACTGCGTGCATTTTTCTAAGAACTGAGGTGCTAGACTCTTTCCTTCACTTGATAGTTCCTATACCAGAAACAGGACTCTAAGGAAGGCTATTTTTTTAATTTTTTATATTGAATGTATAACCGAATTCGGCAAATCCCACAACAATGCGGGCTATCCGTCTTAGATGTTGCAGTAATTCGTCATCTGTAAGGTAGATATCATCTACACAATGCTTCAGGGTCATTGTCGTGCAATATTGAAGTTACACGAGTCGTGAATAGTCCTGGACTGTTCTTATACCCATGTGGTAAACAACAGACTTTTTTTCTGGGAGCCTAGTGCGCTGAAACTTTTTAAGTCTCTCCTCTCAGGCACTATATTTGGGCAGAAGAAACCATTTGAAATATCCAATGCTGTTTTGTATTTTTGTGCACTAAGTTGTTCAGAAGTGCTGTGCTATGAAACTTTTGAATAGCATATGTACGTGTATGACTGTTTAAATGTCTAAAGTCTAAGACTATTCTGTTAGAATGGTCCGGTTTAGCTACAGGGAATAAAGGATTATTCATTTGTGAGACAGGTTTCGATTACACCGTGGTACTCTAGTTGTGGGAGGATGTCCGTCACAAGTGCTTTAGCATCATGTTTTATTGGGTATTGGGGTTGATTTTTGATTGGAATTACATGATAGGGGGAATCTTTATCCCACCCTATGTGGTTGCGATATAACGCGGGTGCCTGCGCCAATGCCCAATCAATGGCGTAGGCTTATGCGAGCTCATCGGGAACAAGAGGTGAGAACAATGGTTTGATAACCTCTTCCCCCATATGGGCAAGTACAGAAAAATTCAGGTGGCCAAATCCCTTTTGGGCAGTAGAATATCATATATGTTTATTGCGTTGATTGTGCGTTCAGTGTCTCTGTGTAACTGTAATGTTACTTTGTACACCCTGTCAGGTGTGGAGACGCGCATGTCTGCAGTTTCAACTTGTAAGAAGTCATTCGTTGCTTTCACCTCCAGATGCTCTTGAAGATTCCGGTGAACTATTGTGACCTCTGCTGCGCTGTCTAGCAGAGCTAGTGCCCACGTCTTGTTCTTCAGTAGAGCCCTCTTCTTGAGTGGCATGACGAATCACAACTGCTGCCAATTTTTTCTTTTTAAATTGGGTTTTGTGTTGGGAAAGTTTCTCTTCTTTTTTAACAGAAACCTCTGTAGAGTGTTGTGATTCTTGTCTCGGTTTCACGTACTCAGTTCTTCGCTCTGACTGCCCACCTCTCTCACTGCGTTTTTCCGGTGAGTCCTGAAGGGAACGAGATTGGCGTATATCAGTATATTGATATCTGTCAGGCGTTTTAATATTATCTCTATTTCCGTGAACATTGGAGACAAAGCGTACCACTTTTGCTAGAAACCTATCTTACTTCAGCCTTGAGAAAAGCACAATGTGAAAGAAATGTCTTGTTTAAGAATGCAGTGCTGACCTAGGTGAAGAACAGCTGTATAGAGAAAATAAAACAAGACCGCAAATGTGGCTATTGTTAAAATAATACAACAAAGCTAGAATAAAACATATCTAGGTTAAAGTGCCCGGCGGCAGGCCTAGTTTGCTAAAATAACGTTTCTAAAACAATAGCTAAAATGGCTACACAACCCCCTCGTATGATGTTTGGTGTTAGAGATTGCTGCTGGCGTTCAAAACACTTGTGACACGTTTGTGATTCTGATCATGTAGGATTTACTGTGTTCCGTCTTCTACCAATGTAACTAAAGCTCGAGATATCATCCACATTTTGTCATGTTGTATTTTTGTAGAAACCCATATTGCGACCAGATACCCTTCATATTCAAATGGAATGGGTACCATCTGTGAAATGGTTTGCTTGGGGCAGCAGCAGGTAGCTTAGATGGAAAGAACAAATATATTGGTAACACCAGACCCTAGGACATGATGCAGAGTCATGGACTGTATGAAATAGGTGTATGAAGCACTTGGCCATGGGACAGAATCCTAGTGCCTGCTTGTTGTTTACCCTTGCTAATTGTATGGTCGATGAGTACAGGGCACACATGCTGTTTACGTTTCCTAACATACTGTGTTTGTTTTTTGTTTTGTAGCCTTCTACCACATTTTTGTGGTTGTGAATTATGTACACAGTTTCATCATTCACCCAATCCTGCTGCTAGCTTTTTCTTGAGTATGACGTTGTTACACTGGGGGTTTCCTGGTATGATTTGGTGACTGAGTTTTATATGGTGCCATCCCTGTCCTGTGGGAAAGTTCATAAATGTAGCCTGTCTGTTAATGTAGTGTCTCTGCTGGAGTTTTACCTATCTACTTTTTTCAAAATTAGGCAGTTGAAATGCTAGGTAACCAGGATGTGAATAATCCTTTCTGTAATAGGTTAGGAAGGAGTTATTCATACAATGGATTCTCTAGGTCTGTTACATATAATGGAAGCAAAACTCCTAATATTTACTTGCATAATTGCTGTGCTTCCTGTACCTCATGCCCCTTAGCTATATCATGTCAGTTCTATACAAGATTGACAGCGCCTCGTTCCTGCCAGTGCTTGTGTACTCAAACAGCACTGAAAAGGTTTACTAGAATGTTGGCTAGATTTTGTCATCTATGGATGTGACTTGCATCCAGCCAAGATGCTCGCTTCATCTTTCCTCTCGGCTCCACATCTCACATTATCTGTGTAAGAAATCTTGGTTACTGATTGAGAGGGTAAAAACCACAATCCTTGTCAGGGTGAAACACAAAGGGCCTCATTACGACTTCGGCGGTCTGACGATGAGACTGCCAGTGGCGGACGCCAAAAGTCCTCCATGTTGGCGGCAACCCAACCGCCATATTAGGAGACACACTGAGAAGTCCGCAAAATTCCTGAATCTGTTAGGACATTGGAGGACGGAAAAGAGGCGGTCCGACCACCAGCCTGACAGAAATCCACCCATCAGATTACGATCCACAAATCACAATAGTGGTACTCCTATGGAAGAAAACCATTGGTGGTGCGAACCGCAGCAATCTCAACGTACAGCACAGTGAACACAGCACCAGGTTGGATAGTTTGAATACCCCACACCTGACACACATCCACACAACACACATACACACTGCACTATATAACCCACCCCTACACAACCCAAAGTCCTTTGCAACTTGAACGCCACATACAGACACGTGAAATCGTACACAGAGATAGGAAAACCAATATTATGCATCCACATCCATTTCACTACACGCACATGCACAACATACACAACACACATTCTCCTACCACACACAATACACAACTGTCGCCCACTTACATCACAGCACCTACACCTCACCACTTACCTTTTACTCCAACCTTTTCATTGTTGAACGCAACCACACCATCTTTACCATAACTACCATGTCCCCACAAAAACACCCATGTTTCAAGGATGAGGAGTGGAGGGTCATGGTGGACGACAATTGGCAGGATAGAGCCACACCTGTTTGGAGCACAGGTCCAGCAAACATCAGTTACAAGGAAACTTGAGTTGTGGCAAAGAATAGTTGACAGGGTCAATTCTGTAGGCAGCTATCCATGCACAGGGAAGGACATCAGGAAGAGATGGAACAACCTCAGGGGGAAGGTATGTTCCATGGCTTCCAGGCACCAGCTGGTGGTACTCAAGACTGGCGATGGGCCCCCACCTTCTCCCCGTACATTCACATCTTGGGAGGAGAAGGTCTTGGACATACTGCATCCTGAGGGCCTGACAGGAATACCTGGGGGAGTGGTGTCTGGTAAGTCACCACAAAATATGTCTCACAGTTGTCATGTCCTGCATGCTCCCTCACCACCTTAACCCACCCCAATTCTTGTACTACCCACCACACTGCTGTCCAAATGTTCTAATACCCCTCTCTGGCATGCCATATGTCCACTAAACTCACCTGGCTCCACAGCCCTTGGAAATGGCATGTGAAGTACTGGCAACTCATAGCACTGCAGTTCCCGGAATGAAATAACACAACATCATGAAAATTAGAAAAGTGCACAAAATGTGGGATGTCATGCTTGTGAATCTAACTGCCAAGATAAGCCATCTTGATTGTGCAAGTGTGTAACGGTGAATGGCAATGACAGCGATGCACTGGCCCACTTCCACTGTCATCCCCAAGAAAGCACAGCTATGGGTGAGTGCCCAATTACAATGCCCATGGAATAAAGATACCTAAGATTAAAATGTACTCACCTGTGATGGAAATCTTGATGTAAAGGTGGATGCACATGCATTACAACCAGTTACAGGTCAATGTCTTGCATTCTCCCATACTGTACTACTACTCTGACACTATTGTGCATTGTACTTCTCTTTGCTGTGCCATGTATCATGCCAGACACTTCAGAAGGCAACAAAGATGACTATCCTGACAACATAAGATGGTATCAGCAGTCCAATCATTATTAACATCTTTTAACAGCCACATGCATGGTGTATTGAATGTCGCATGGTGTAGTAAGCAAGATTGGGCAGCAGCTGTCATTGTATTTTCTGGGGATCATTTTAAGGCACTGTCTGCATCTTACACAACATCAACCATACCTCAAATGTAACAGCAACTCTGTGTTCCTCTTCTCCCACAGGTAACCTTGCCAATGTCACCATGGACAGGATACCAGAGACTGCCACAACCCCTCTGGATGAAGGCCCCAGTGAGGACAGCACCCCTGGATGTGTGGAAAATGAAGAGGAAGCTGGCCCATCAGAGACACCTGGTCAGTAAACAACTGTCAATCTCACCCTGCCCACAGCGACTCCTCCCAGCCCTCTTGCATCTACATCACAGGCAACTATTCACCCCCAAACCTGTGTCCCAAGGACTGTATCATCCATTGTGTGCCCAACAGTACAGGTACCTGAGTCTCCTCTTGTCACCCCTGACAAAGCCACCATTGGGAGTGGGCACACTGTGCCAGGGGCACATGCACGTGGGTGAAGAGTATGTGGAAGGGATGCTGTGGGCTAGTGGATGGGGGCTCCAAGGGACAATACTGACCAGGAAACCATCTCCCAAGTCTTGGGAGCATACCAACATTCCCAAGGCATTATGGGCCAGGTAATAACCATGATGGGGAAAATCCAACAGCTGCAGAGGGACCATCACCAGGACATCATGCAGCACTGGCAGGCACAAAATGCCTGTCTGGCTTCAATTGCTGGGGTGCTGAGAGACATCAAAACTACATCAAAACAGTAGGACTGCAGCACAACGTCAGACCTGTTCCACTAGCAATGAGTCTACAAGCGCTTCTACAACTGTGGCTGCTAGTAGAATGGAGGCCCTACCAGGGGAAGGACATGCCTCAGACACCCCACCCTCCATAGCAGATATAGCAGAGGAGCCCCACCTTACAAACGTGGACGTCCACCTGTACATCCATGGGGAGCAGATGCCAAGACCAAATCTACTGCCAGGAAGTGAAACTCTCCTGACTTGTTCCCTTTGTGTGCCACAGATACACACCCTGTTTACTGTTCTCAAAGCAAACTCCATTTTTCCATGGTACAAGGACACTAAACATGTGTATCCAAATGGTGTAGTAGCTACCCTGATGATTCCAGCCACCATGCCTGAACCCTTCACTGTTTAGATTGTGTCATTGTAGATTCCTTGTCAGACATGTTGATTAACTGTTCACAATACATCACACTTTAACAAAAGTCCTGTGCATGTGTCATTTATCTACCATGGACAAATGTGATGCATAGCAACTCTGCTATCAATATGTCAGTCTGTATTGTATAACCTATGCCATAGACATCACACGTGGACGCTATCCGCATAAGACTCATTACTTTAGGATTCAAACATGGATAAGATTAAAAAAACTTTAGTATTCTACATCTACACACATTTATTGGTAGACATGCAAACAGTAAATTGAGTATAACTTACAGTAACATCAAGATGACTGCTAAGGTGACAGAAACTGCTAATCCACAGGAATCAGAAGTTAGGGACATATCAGTCTTCCCACGAGCCAGAAGGCCTACAGAATGTTCCTTTTTATCACCTGGTAAAGCCTTATCACATGACCATATCTTTGCTCCCAAATGTTCATACCCCATGGCACAGACAGATATCAGTGCTGATGTCCCCAGTTCAGGGATCTTTCGCTTACATTGGTCGCATACCTTTATGGTTGACCCTCACCTATGTCAGTCCATAGAGACATGCACATTATTCTGCAAAGTAGGAACACACTGACCGCTAGATCCAGGCTAGGTTACGTACAACAATAAACATTGTGATGGTAGAGGCTAGGGTTCCATATTTTAACATGTACCAGACACATATGGACTCACCAATTGCACCATTTGATCACCTCCAGTACCCTACAGGTAAGCGTGAGGGGTAGTGTGATGCTATTAATTGTGTTTGACCACTGACTTTGTGTTTCACCACTGCGCACATTAGTTGCTCAATGTTCACCAGTAGCACATTGTATATTTTATTCAGCTCAGCTGCCTATTGGCTTTGACATGATATTAGACATTACATTTTGTATTCAGCTCAGCTGCCTATTGGCTTTGACATGACATTAGACATTACATTTGATATTTAGGTTAGCTGCCTATTGGCTTTAACGTGGAGTTAGACATTGCAGTTGAGACATTAGATGTCTGTGTTTATCCAAGCTGTGTTTTTCCACAAGATGAACCAAGCTGTTTTCTTCACACCAGACCATAGCTGATAAGAGCACGTAGATTTTGTGTTTACTTCGCAATCCAGTCTGAGTCCGGAATGGCTCGGAGAACTATCCATTCTCCAAGGCCGTTCAAATCTCACACTGAGTTTGCTTTTAAGGATGGCTCTGGGCTACAGTGAGTTAGATTCAAATCTGCTTGACTTCAGGCTGGAGCTAGACATCAGTTGCCAGTCTCCCGTTTGGGTAGATAATCTCTTTCTCGCAGTTGACCGGAGTCATCAACCTGCAGACCCCAGAAAGATGAAGCTGAATATTTAGGCCCTGCCGCCTTGCCCATACGGTGATGAATTTAACTTTTATGCTCTGCTACTATAATCATATATATATATTTGCTGTGTACATTGCAACTGAGAAGTACTGTGATATATTTTGCTTTCATTGCTGCGACTACGTGTGCTTGAAATCTACTAATTCCTCTCTCAAGAACTTGTGGGTGGGGAAGAATTAACAACAATAAAGGTCTTCTTTGAACCCAGAAGTGCATTCCAGAGAGGTTCTGTAAGCTCCGATAGGAGATATGTAGGAAGGCAGATCATTTTGGCGTAGTCAGCAGTCTTGAAAGTCGAATTATAGATTTCTACGTGCACAAATTAAAAGTGTAATTGTTTTTTATTGTTTAGAGAATTACAGAAGCACAGCAGACCATGTTTGAAAATGCATGTGTAGTTAAACTGCCTGATGCTGCTGTGAGAAACATGTTTTCTTGCTGTGGTAAAGCATATTTAGAAAATGTGCCTTTTGAAAGCAATGATGTTCCTTTTGTTCTGGACAGAAGGGTTTGGATACTTTTATCTGCTTACAGAAAAATGCAGGAGAGATGTAGGCAGTTAGAACATGAAAATAAGAATTTACGTGAGCAAATTAGCCAGAACACATTAATGCAAGATAATGCTGAAATCTATAAAACTGCTGTTTTAGAAGAATCTGTCTTTTCTCATTCCAGTAATGAGGGGGTTAAGACAGCTGTGAGCCAGTCTGAGCCTCCGTGTGTACCGGGCATAAAACATCCGTCAGTCTTTGGCAGTTGAAGTGTATTCCTTAACTGATAACACGGAGAACAGAGCTCAGAATGTGATTTATGAGGTACCCTCACAAAATGTGCAGTTACTGGCACAAGTAAAACGAAAGATTTTAGAGTTTCTTACTGTTTGCACTCAGCAAGAGACACAGAGTTTCATTAGCTGGTTTGATTTTTGGAAACAGTATAGCCCTCATCTGAGTGAAATCTTGACACTTTGGTATAAAGTCACTAGGAAAAAATATAAGCAGCTGCGCGCTTGTGATTTGGCAAATGAAATAATGCAGACTTTAGGTTTCTGCGCAGTGCAAGAGGGAAACACTGATTTACATGTAAATCAGGGACAGGGGAAGTAAAGAGTGCCCCTAGCTAGGATCATACACTGGATCTGGTACCTGCAAGCCAGGGCTAGAGTCACTGCAGCCCTATATGAACAGGTGCCACAAGCCCCTTTTAAGGGTGTGGAGAAGGGTGCAGGGAGTACCACAGGTAAAAGAGTCACCAGTGAAATTGAGTGCACCATTTGAATTTGTGTCCCCTGAGGATAAAAAGCATGTTTGTTTGACTAATGATTCATTGACTGAAATGTAGTTTTCTAGCACAGGAGAAGGAACAGCGTTGTACAATGTGTGTCAGACTTTAAAGCAAGAGCTGCGTGAGATGAGTAATTTTTACACTGATTCTTGGTTCACTGCCAATGGTTTAGCCGTTTGGTTTTCCACATGGCTTGCACCTAACTGGTTCAATTCCCTTGCAGATGTTAAAGAGAAACATTCAGAGTCTGAAGTGTCCACCCAGAATTCTGACTTAGTGGGGATGGCTAAGTGGGTGCCCCAGAAATGTGAATAGCTGGGAGAAAAAGCCACTTACAGGTGGGCAGAGATGAGAGGGATGCACATTCCCCTAGATTTGATCAAAACTGTGCAGCACGCACAAGAGAGATCTGTCCCCCAAACAGTCATAGAGCAGTTGGGGAGAGAAAAGTTACCAGGACAGATATGGCAAATTGATCAGGTTTTAGGACAAGTGATTGCTGCAGATTACCAAGGAGAAATCAAAACCATGATAACTAGAAAAGAATCTGATTCATTCATACAAATTGGAGACAGAATGGCCTAACTTGTAAAAAATGCAGTGAATGGAGGTTTGGTAAAGAATGAGTCTGACCCAGCCCTTCTGACAGTGCAAGGAAAGGGAAGCTGTGGTGCAGCAGATAAAAACCTCAGTGCTGAGGTATGGGTTGAAGACCTAGATGACCCTCCAGAACCTGCAGAAATTATAACAAAGGGCCCCAAAAACGTCCTGCTGATTATAAAACAGGGAAAGGAAGAGGAAGGGCACATTTCAGATGACAAATGTTATTTGCAAGAAAAGTCATACTTTTTTCTTTTGCAGATCCTACCACGTTTTGCCACTGTCCCTGAGTGTGCTGTGTGGGCTCCCTTCGGGTGTGTGCGTGTGGGGTCGGGGAAGGGACCGAACCCCCAACCTGAACCTGATTGAATAAAGTGCAAGCACCATGAATCCATTTTGCGCAAATGGCGCCTTCAGTTCAAGTTCAACTTGTTTGATTGCATTCTTCCACTGGAACTAAGCAACCTTAACAGTTAACTGTCTGTGTTTTTTCGTGTGGAACTCTGACTTTCACTTACCTTCCAGCTAACCTTTCAGGTGGACCGTGCACCTTTACATGAGTAGTACTCATGCTACATCAAATTGCTGTTTTAGAGACACTATTATCTCAATCAGAGTATAAATGTTTCAGTCTTTTCTGTGTAGATGTAGCTGAAGTGAAAGGTTATGAGATCTATATTTTAATCCATTTCCATTGCTTTACAGTGACTGCTTTTATCATTCAAATCTGATTTGCTTACAATGTTTTTTTTGTGTTGATATTAGTTGATGTTTTTTGTTTTTGTTTGAAATAAGAGGTATGTGAAACAAAAATTAATTGGTCATAGGGTGGAATGTGATGCTATTAATTGTGTTTGACCAATGACTTTGTGTTTCACCACTGCGCATATTAGTTGCTCAATGTTCACCAGTAGCACATTGTATGTTTTATTCAGCTTAGCCGCCTATTAGCTTTGACATGGTATTAGCCATTACTTTCTGTATTCAGTTTAGCCACCTATTGGCTTTGACATGGCATTAGCAATTACATTCTGTATTCAGTTTAGCCGCCTATTGGCTTTGACATGATATTAGACATTACATTTTGTATTCAGCTCAGCTGCCTATTGGCTTTGACATGATATTAGACATTACATTTTGTATTCAGCTCAGCTGCCTATTGGCTTTGACATGACATTAGACATTACATTTGATATTTAGGTTAGCTGCCTATTGGCTTTAACGTGGAGTTAGACATTGCAGTTGAGACATTAGATGTCTGTGTTTTTCCAAGCTGTGTTTTTCCACAAGATGAACCAAGCTGTTTTCTTCACACCAGACCTTAGCTGATAAGAGCACGTAGATTTTGTGTTTACTTTGCAATCCAGTCTGAGACCGGAATGGCTCGGAGAACTGGCCATTCTCCAAGGCCGTTCAAATCTCACACTGAGTTTGCTTTTAAGGATGGCTCTGGGCTACAGTGAGTTAGATTTGAATCTGCTTGACTTCAGGCTGGAGCTAGACGTCAGTTGCCAGTCTCCCGTTTGGGTAGATAATCTCTTTCTCGCAGTTGACCGGAGTCATCAACTTGCAGACCCCAGAAAGATGAAGCTGAATATTTAGGCCCTGCCGCCTTGCCCATACGGTGATGAATTTGACTTTTCTGCTTTGCTACTATAATTATATATATATATATATATATATATATTTGCTGTGTACATTGCAACTGAGAAATACTGTGATATATTTTGCTTTCATTGCTGCGACTACGTGTTCTTGAAATCTACTAATTCGTCTCTCAAGAACTTGTGGGTGGGGAAGAATTAACAACAATAAAGGTCTTCTTTGAACTCAGAAGTGCATTCCAGAGAGGTTCTGTAAGCTCCGATAGGAGATATGTAGGAAGGCAGAACAGGTAGACACAATTCCAGCCTGGTGTCCTGACAGTCTGGCCATGTAACTTACACTACACAGACTCATTGCATTCAGTACATGGTATCAGCCATGTCTACTTCTCATGTGTGCCTACAATACCCATCTGCCTTTGACACTGACTGTGACTTGCCAACAATGATGAGCCAAACTGGACGTCGCCAAATCTGTGACTGACATAGATGACAGATTGACATACCAGAAAACATTCCCCAATGCAGAAAAGTAATGTTCACAAGAGTGTCATTGCAATTGCATTATCAGTACATTATACTGTATACCAGTCTGTTCTTCCCACAATACCACATTACAGTCTGCATGCACAACTCACTCATAGGCATTTCAGCTACCTAATCCCCCATAGCTGATGATAAAGAGGAGGTGACATGCTACACATCAACACTAGCTTAAAAAATCTTTAATTACTGCATCATGAATACATCACATACTTTGAGTCAGCTGAAGTATCGATTAATGAGGTCTGCCCTGGAGTCTCCAGCTTCATCCTCATCTGGCTCATCATTACTTGGCAAATCAGCATTTCCACCCACAGGTACTGCAGGCTTCCCCTCAGTTGGTAGAAATGGTATCTGACGTCTCAGGGTAAGATTTTGGCACAGGCAACAATTATTTGACATACCTTGTTGGGTGAGTAGAGGAGGGCTCCTCCTGAAATGTCCAAGCACCTAAATCTTACCTTCAGGAACCCAAAGGTCCACTCCACGACACACCTTGTCCTCCCGTGGGCCTCATTGTAGCAGGCTTCCCTGGGCATGGTTGGGTACCTCACTGATGTCAACAACCTAGGACGGTTAGGATAGCCAGAGTCCCCTGTAAGCAATTAGGTAGAGCAACACAAACATATATGTGGGACATGCAACAGTGTGATGGCGGAAGACATACTTTGCAAAGAAACATTTAAATTGTAAATTACCAACCAGCCAGACACTCTAGCTGTTGAATAGTGTCATCAGCAGTGAGACATTGCTGTTGCGCATGATGAAGAAACCATGGACTGTTCCTGGGCACTTAGCACTGACTTGTGAAATGTACTGGTCTGCCAGACATACCACTTGAACGTTGATGGAGTGGTAGTTTTTCCTGTTCATGTACAATTGTTCATTGGCCCTGGGGGGAATCCAAGGCTACATCGGTGCCATCTATGGCTCCAGCCACATGTGGAATGTGTTCCATACCATAAAACTCTGCCTTCACATAAGCCAGATCCACACTTTGGGGAAACCTGATGTAGCTGTCCAGGCGTTTCAACAATGCACACAGTACATCCTTCAAAACCAGACTGAACATGGGCTGAGACATCACTGCAGTTAGGGCAAGTGTATTTTGAAAGGACCCTGTGGCCAGGAAGTGTAGCACTGACATGACTTGAACGATGGAAGGTATGCTATAGGGACTGCGTATGGCAGGCATCAGATCTGGCACCAACTTTTCACAAAGATCCATGATAGTATGCCGATTCAGTCGATATGTCTGGATAGTATGTCTTTCCTCCATGGTGTGCAGGTTTACAAGTGGATGGTACACTAATGTCTTCCTCTCCTCATGACAGGGTAACTATGGGAAAACATGTAAAATATGTGACATGAAGCATGCACACATCATGTAAATGTCCTTACACGAATCACACATATCTGCTGTTGAGGTCACAGTTACAATCTCAGATGTCTACAGTACAGCACATAGCTAAGCATCTGATGACACTCTCCTTGGTGCACATTCTCTCAATTACCTAATGTACTTCACATGCCTAATCATCTGTGACTGCATTTGTTTGTTGGTACATGTCGTACACATATTGTTGTACATCATCTTCATAAACAATGCACATAGGATCCTCCGAATAGGTGTACATTGATATCACCACATATCCTTTAGTTAAACAGCCTTTACTGCTCACATGCACAAATGGAGAACTGAACATGAAGGCAGTACTTACAGATATAGGGCTTAGTTTCTTAGTTTATGAGTGTGCTGCTTTACTCTTCAGAATATCAAAACTATGCACTTCAGGATATTTTAAGGCACAATGTAAAGCAATCACTCTCAAACACCTTCGTAAGTAGAATAATCAAGTTTATTTAAGGGGCAAGTTCTCAGCTAGCAAAACTAAACCACACTAATATATATATATATACATCAGGAGAATAACATGAGAATAATGATAAAGATATAAGCACTCTGTGAATAATTGCAAGAGTAGGTGCATATAATACAAGCACACACAATATACCTCAATGCTCAATAGCATGAAAATGACTGCAAGAATAAGTGCATATTACGCGCGCACACACAATATACTTCAATGCTCAATAGCATGAAAATGACTGCAAGAATAAGTACATATTACGCGCGCACACACAATACACTTAATAAATTGAAAAGCTTCACCGAAAAGAGCGTCTGCATCCCTCCGCCGTACACAAAGCTGGGGAACCCAAATCAGCTGGCACAGGGAGCCTCTGTTCGGGACAATCAGTCCTCCTGGCGTTGCGTCCAACCCAGAAGAGAGTTCCTAAACCAGCCCATCCAGGCCCCCAACTTTTATAGTATCTACTAACGCCCAGGAGTCTTTTCTAGAAAAAGACCCCCTCCTTTACAAATTGTGCAATCGGCGGTACCTTGTTCACCCTTCGAGACGTCTCCTCAGAACGGGCCAAGTTCCCAGGAGAGGACTCCAAGGTGAAGCTTGCATTCCTCCTTGTGTACAGGCGCATCCCCCTGTTGTTCTAACTGATAGCTCGTGGAATGTAAATAGCGCCCTTCGTACCAGGCAGATGGAGCGAAGTTGAGCAGAAAAACACCCCATCCTTCAGCTTGCCGAAGCTTGTGGAAAAACACAGAACAGTGCCTTACGCACCGAACCAGACTCGACAAAATGGAGTCGTGAACCAAAATGGAAGCGAAGGCCAATGAAAGCAGAGGCCAATGGTCCACACTCTGCACCACTGTTTACCTTGCACGTAGTGCTGCCACATGCACGTAGTGTATGTAGCAATACATTTCCACCCTTGGACCATTTGGCCAACTTACAACTAAGTATATCCTATAAGCTGAAATGGCAATGCTCTTGGGCGAAACTGAGATAGAAGATTAGGCACACACTGAATACAACAACATAATGAAATTAAAATAACTGTTATGATAATGATTACACCAAAGATATAACGCAGTTGGCCTAAATTAGGCAGCCATCCAAAAGCCCAATCCCACCACCCCTTGTCAACATCCTGCTGCACCCCCTTCACCAACTTATGCAGGGCCTCTATGTGGGAGTTGATTGATATGGAGTGGTCGGATAAATTGAAGCAACATAATCCTTCAAAATCACTGCATCCATGGTTGTGTTTAAGCAGTAAATAATCAATAGCAGCGCGATTCTGCAAAGCAGCTCTTCTAATTCCCTGTACATCTAATAACAGCTCAGCTAAGGCAGCTGATGTATAGTTAATATTCTTGACTACTAAACATGCAAGTTTATTAATAACTCTGGTATTATATACTGCAAGTCCTGGCACCCCTACGATAGAACCAGCTAAACTAACATATTCTGTTTTGGACAGCAATGAAATTTCAGAATCACAGTCCGTAGGTAATTGAATAGTGTCTCTGGTATAGCGAGGGTGTAGAGCAGTATCCATAGGAAACATGAGAAAGCCTAAGCGTGACCAGGCACAAGGCCCTCCGGTTAGATTGGCTGGAATATAAGTAAAAGAAAGATTACCACAAGAAAAGAGCCAACCTTTAGGCAACTTAACATTTTGAATGTGGCTGGCAGCAGGCACCACATGTTGGCAAAACATCGAATTATTTACATTCAAACAGGTTAGGTCAGTCCGTGAGTGGCACAATGTCCGTTGTGCAGCAGTTAAGTTTTTGTCTCTTTTCTCCAATTTGAGCTGAGCACATTTACCTATTTTCATAGGATCACAGGTCAATGAATAGCACACATCCCCATTTGAGATGTTAAACGTGAGTATAGATGTCATGTTCCTCCACAACCGCCTGCCCACCTCCGGGCAATGACGGCAGTACTCATAGAGTGACAGATGGGAGCGAACGTCACTCACATCCACCATTCCATCCTGGTTTGTATTGTTAAAGATGTGTAATAATACAGCAGCAGGAGTGGGCACTGCCACTAGACAAGTGGTAATCAAATCTTGAACGCTTTGCATGTTACTCATACAGAAGTGAGATATATTCAGCACTTCCTGCGCTAGATGAATCCAAACATTGTTCGGTTGATGCAGCAGCGTTGGCATCTGCGGCTGACGGTTGAATTTTTGGGCTATGAGCCCCTCCCGCTCCCCGGTGGAGTCTCCCGAACGGGCTCCATACACCACACTCATGGCACAGGCACTCCACAGGATGATCTGAAAAGAACAAAGGACAAAACACGTATTCTCATTCTCGCAGATAGCATTTGTCAGCGGGAACATGTTCCCATTTGTCTTGACCAGGTCGCATAACTACCAGGACATTGTCTGGTCCAGTGGCGATGACATCAGCTGGTTGAGGAGGGTTATTTGGGGATTCAATCCACACTTTGGCCCCTGGGTTCTTGTCAGTAGATCCGAACCCTCCTTTGCCTCTCACAGTGAGAAGAGCTGGGGCGCTCCCCTTCTTAACAACACCTCCATAAACCGGCATAATGACAATTTGGGCAACGCGATCACCAGGTTGCACCACTAGGTCTGTGTCACCACTGTTCAAGAGAATGACTTTCAACTCGCCTTGGTAGTCTGCATCTATCACGCCTCCTAAAACTTGGATGCCCCTCAAGGCAAGCCCAGATCGAGGGGCGATCAGACCGTAATGCTCAGGGGGAATCTGAATTCCCACCCCAGTTTCAATCAGAGTGATGTCTCTAGGTTTCAATCGATGCATGTGTAAAGCATGTAAGTCAAGTCCTGCAGATTCTGGTGTAGCTCGATATGGGGCCAAAGCTCCTGGAGCTGTTTCCCAATACACAATGGTATTACTCGTTGTAAACGGATTAATCTGTAAAGCAGGTGTCGGCATTCTCATGAGAGGTGTCTCGGCATTTGTTAGGGGCCGGTTGTTCAAAATTTGCAAAGCATCATACAAATTATCCCTCCATCCCTTCAGTGTCCCATCATTCAGTTTACGCAATTGTTCTTTCAGCAACCCATTCATTCTCTCAATCAGTCCCGCTGCTTGTGGGTAGTAAGTTATGTGAAAACTCCACTCAATATTGCGTTGTGCACAATAGTCCTGCACTAGTCTGCCCTTGAAGTGGCTGGCGTTATCACTTTGAATCTGGAGTGGCACTCCATAGTACAGAATCAACAGATCTAGTGTTTTCAGGGTGCTCTGCTGAGTTGCGCGCTTGCAGGGAAAGGCTATGAGATAACCAGAGTAAGTGTCTACCACAGTGCAGGCATACTGACACCCTCTGCTCACTGGCATTGGTCCAATGTAGTCAATCTGCCAAATCTGTCCTGGCAATTTACCTCTACCTAGCTGGCCTCTCACCACCTGTGGGACTGGTCTGTGCTGTGCATGCTGACAAATGGGACATTCAATGATCGCTGTTTTAATCAAATCTAGGGGAAGATGCATCCCTCTAATCTCAGCCCACCTGTGAGTAGCCTTTTCTCCAAGATGTCCGCATTTCTGGTGTGCCCATTTAGCCATTCCCACCAAATCAGAACTCTGCGCCTCCACTTCAGCCTCTTGAATCTTGGCTCGATCGTCTGCAAGACAATTGAACCATCGGTCTAATGAATCAGTTGGACAGTGAGCGTCCACATGATAGACAGTCACGGTGCTTTGAGGTAACATTTCCCAGATCTCCTGCCATAACTCCTTCCCCCATACCTCTTTGTTATGGATTTTGTACTGATGTGCATGCCACGTGGGAAGCCAAGTAGCTAACCCATTGGCGGTAGACCAGGAATCTGTATAAATGTGACATTTTCCGGGTAGCTCCTGTTTTAAAGCCTGATACATGGCATAAAGCTCTGCATACTGGCTACTTTTTCCCTGTCCTGTAGTTGTCAAAAGCTTCTTGGTAACAGGATTATAGGACACTGCCTTCCAGTGCCTTTTCGCTCCAACATATTTTGCTGAACCATCTGTGAACCACACATGTTTTTTGTCATCTGCAGACAAGTCTGCGAACGGCTGGCCCCACCCTACTGGGGATTCACACACTGAAGGTACATCATGCAACATTTCGGAATTCTCCACTGGAGCCTGCGCTACCTGCTCATGCAAAACGGCGGTCCCTTTTGGACCCGCTCGTGCCCTGTCCTGGACATACCATTTCCATTTTATAATGCTGGCTTCTTGCGCATGTCCAATTCTATGAGTTTTTGGGGAACTCATCACCCACTGCATGATGGGAATTTCAGGCCTTAAAATCACATTGTGTCCCAGTGTAATTTGCTCAGTATCAACCAGGGCCCAATAGCAGGCCAGCAGCTGCTTCTCAAAGGGAGTATACCGCTCTCCGGCCTCAGGTAACTTCTTTGTCCAAAATCCCAGGGGCACCCTCTTTCTTCCTTGTTTTTGCCATAAACTCCAATTGGCATACTGCCCCTGGACTGTCACATTCAACTCAATGTCTCCCTCTCGAATCGGCCACAAATCCAAAGCATGCTGAATGGCGTCTTTCGCCAATTCAAACGCGCGCTGCTCCTGCTCTCCCCATTCAAACGCATTTTTCTTTCGTGTAACTTTGTACAATGGGGCCAAAATCTGAGACAAATGGGGTATATGTTGTCTCCAATACCCGAATAGTCCAATAAAACTCTGGGCTTCCTTCCGATTTCGCGGTACTGCGAATTCCTTAATCTTTTGTTTCACTTTTGGCAACACTTCTCTGTGTCCCTGATTCCACTGAATGCCCAAAAATTTCACGCTCTGAGACGGTCCCTGCACTTTCTCGGGGTTAATCTCCCACCCTTGATTCTGCAAATGTTCCACCACCCTGTCTAGCTGAATTTGCACCTGTTCTTGCGTCTCTCCCTGCATCATCACGTCATCTATATAGTGAGAAATTTGCACTCCAGGAACCACTGGTACTTAATCCAAATGCTCTGCCACCAGCCGGTGGCAGATAGTGGGGCTATGTAAATACCCCATGGGTAATCTACAGAAGGTGTACTGACGCCCCGCCCATTGGAATGCCAGCTGAGGCTGGCTCTCAGTAGCTATTGGTATCGTAAAGAAGGCATTGGCAATGTCAATGGTTGCATACCAAGTCCCACTGTGTTTCTGTATGTTCTCAATCAAGGTAATGGTGTCTGGGACCGCTGCCGTCAGAGGAGGTGTATGTTTATTCAATTGGCGATAATCAATGCAAATCCTCCAACTGTTATCACTTTTACGAACAGGCCAGAGGGCATTATTCCACGCAGTGGTGATGGGAACTATTACCCCGGCCTCTAGTAAATCATGTATAGTCTGGCTAATCTCCTCGTGTCCTCCCGGTATTCTGTACTGTTTCATTTGAATCACCTTAGTAGCTTGGGGAAGTGTTACCGGAGGAATCTTCAACAGCCCCACCCTTGCGGCGGCTATTGATATAAATCTTTTGGAACCAAATTGATAACATCCATCTTCCAAATGTAGGGTCATCCCTTTCAAAATGTCAATTCCAATAATGTATTCGGGGATGGGCACAATCAGGACAGTGTATTCTCTCTTTGGAAGTGCCCCTATTTTCATGGGAACCACTATCTGCACTGCCGGGGTTTCTTTTCCGCCCAATCCCGTAATGGTAAAGTACTGTCCCCTGAATTTTCTTGGATTGCCATGAATCAAAGTGGCCTCCGCTCCGGTGTCAACGAGGGCTCAAACTTTTTGAACATTTCCACGTTTCCAATAAATTTCTACTTTGACATGAGGTCTGTTATCTTTGCGAGCCCATCCCTGCACCGGAGTTTGGCCTGTTTCCTAATCTATTTTCACTCTGCGCACATCAGAGTCTGCCCAAGTCAAATCTGGATACAGTTTGCGGTAATTCTCAGGGAACTCCTCCTCCCTGTCTCTGCTTCGCAACCTCTCTGAGCTTACCAGCTCCCTCTCCCACTCTCTTCCTCGAGTTTTCCCAGAACCTGTCAGTTCCCGGTCTCTCTCCCTGCTCCGGGTTCCCTCTGCGCTTCGGTGCTCTTCCTCCCAATTTCCGTCCTCTGGGGATCTCTCTCTACGGTGGGGTTCTCTCCCTCTCTCTCCCTTTTCACCCTCACGCTCCTCCCCTCCTGCCTTTCTCTGATTCACCACTTTGTTATCCTTCTTGTTCCCTTTCCTGCTCCCCTCCTTTTTATCCAAACCGCGTTTGCGGTACATTTCCCACATGTCCTTGGTGCTTATCCCATCAATTTCATTCCTGGTCACCCCATCTCGCATCAAGGCCTGAAACATGTCTCGCCTTGTCACCCTGTTGTTATCAGTACGATTCTCAGACCGTGAATTCCTCTCTGGCTTAGCCCATTCTCCTAAATCACTTAACTCACGCACCGCTTCTACCACCTGAGACAATGGGTTACCCGTCTGATTAATTAACAAAGTCATGATGACATGCTTATATGCAGGAGGAGCGGCCCTAATCAGCCGGTTTCGCACAGACACACTTAAAATTCCATTCATCAAATCATGGGCATTACCCATAAAGATAGCTGTTTTCATCCCTTCTTCCTTCAATCTCTGTACTGCATCTCTCAAAGTATACCAAGGTTTATCATTAGGCGGCCAGTCTGACTCTGTCGGATACTTCTGAGCACACCCTTGCGCCGCTAGCTCTAACAAATTGGTCATGGGACCATTCCCTGGATAGGTTCTAAACTCATTTTGAATAACCGGGTCTGTACTTAACATACAAAGCCTCGGGGCGTCGCCGTGATCCAATTGGACCCCCTGGCCCCCCATATCGTGCACCCGCACCAACCACGTAAGCAATGTTTCCCCAGACCTCTGTCGAAATCTGTCTATTACATCACTTAGTTCTTGCTGTGTATAATCCTCCAGGGCATCCAACATCACCACTCCAGGATTAGCTGGGCTATGCTGTAACTTTCGCCGATATATGGGCTGCGCACGGACAACATTCCTGCGCTCTGTCTTCTCCTGTCTAACATCTTGGCAGTCATCGCCCCCGGACCCATCTGAAAAATCAGATGTATCCCAGATGTTTCCATCCCAAAATTCAGGGTCAAAGGCTAATCCTGCCTGAGAGATAGCTAAATGCACCTTCTTTTTATTAACTTTCCCTCTTCGTTTCTTGTGTTTATATTTAGCTACGCTAACAGCCGTTCTCTCCGCAACCAGTTGGTACATTTCCAACTTATCACTTAATAATTTATTTTGACAAGCTAGCATGGTAGAGGAATTTCGGGCTTCTACTAACTCCTTCCCCAGCTGCTCGTGGTCTTTTTGTAACTGTAAACATTTTTCATACAACTTTCGGTACGCAGAAAGCAAGATCCAGCCTCGCCTCCCCAACGCACAAACCTCCCTTCCCTTGTCAATTGAAACTTTCCGTAAACATATAAGAAGATCTTCAGGTTCCACATTTAACATACACGCATTCCAATTTTCACACAAACCAGCACAACGTGACCATTCCTGAGCTAAAAGTTTATACGGAGCGGTTTTCCACCCCGGTATTTCTATGTCTGGATTTGCTACATGAGAACCTGCTTTTGAGCTCGCTTTGATCTTATTAAGCATTTTCCCTTTTTTTTTTTTTTCGAATCCTGCAAACGACTACGCCAATTTGTGCTGCTTTACTCTTCAGAATATGAAAACTATGCACTTCAGGATATTTTAAGGCACAATGTAAAGCAATCACTCTCAAACACCTTCGTAAGTAGAATAATCAAGTTTATTTAAGGGGCAAGTTCTCAGCTAGCAAAACTAAACCACACTAATATATATATATATACATCAGGAGAATAACATGAGAATAATGATAAAGATATAAGCACTCTGTGAATAATTGCAAAAGTAGGTGCATATAATACAAGCACACACAATATACCTCAATGCTCAATAGCATGAAAATGACTGCAAGAATAAGTGCATATTACGCGCGCACACACAATATACTTCAATGCTCAATAGCATGAAAATGACTACAAGAATAAGTACATATTACGCGCGCACACACAATACACTTAATAAATTGAAAAGCTTCACCGAAAAGAGCGTCTGCATCCCTCCGCCGTACACAAAGCTGGGGAACCCAAATCAGCTGGCACAGGGAGCCTCTGTTCGGGACAATCAGTCCTCCTGGCGTTGCGTCCAACCCAGAAGAGAGTTCCTAAACCAGCCCATCCAGGCCCCCAACTTTTATAGTATCTACTAACGCCCAGGAGTCTTTTCTAGAAAAAGACCCCCTCCTTTACAAATTGTGTAATCGGCGGTACCTTGTTCACCCTTCGAGACGTCTCCTCAGAACGGGCCAAGTTCCCAGGAGAGGACTCCAAGGTGAAGCTTGCATTCCTCCTTGTGTACAGGCGCATCCCCCTGTTGTTCTAACTGATAGCTCGTGGAATGTAAATAGCGCCCTTCGTACCAGGCAGATGGAGCGAAGTTGAGCAGAAAAACACCCCACCCTTCAGCTTGCCGAAGCTTGTGGAAAAACACAGAACAGTGCCTTACGCACCGAACCAGACTCGACAAAATGGAGTCGTGAACCAAAATGGAAGCGAAGGCCAATGAAAGCAGAGGCCAATGGTCCACACTCTGCACCACTGTTTACCTTGCACGTAGTGCTGCCACATGCACGTAGTGTATGTAGCAATACAATGAGGGAGATTACAAAACTCTTCCAAACATGAAATGTGCTCAAAATAACAGGCACCTGACCTACTGGACTTGTGGACGTGACCTAAGTCTGCTGGCGGAAGTCATCATGGCAGTAAACTGTCACAGCCGTGGTGCAAATTGCCATTGGCACACATTGTTACCTTTGGCGGACTTGGGCCAATGGTGATGTCTGCCGGCGGTGATGGTCCTGTACGTGGCGGACATGACCCCCATCTTCAGCAGTATTGCTCACTTGACTCCTGACACTGCTGCCAGCAAGACTTCCACTACCTGAGCTACTGTGTCCTGCGTCTGGGAGCTATCATGCCAAGTCCTGCAGGTGATCGGGCCCCAGCCCTCACCCCTGAAGAGCTGGAGATGCTTGTGGAGGAGGTCCTAACCCTGTATAAACAGCTATGTGGTGCACCAGAGGAGCAGGTGAGTCAAATGTTTTACCAATGTGTGAAAGGTGTGGTGTATGATGGTGTAACTGAAATGTTAAAAAGTTATGATTTCTGATGCATGCAGATGCTGATTTGTACAAGAGTGTCAACTGAGAGGATGGGAATGTTTGCCTCATTGCTGTTACTGAAGTATGCTGCCCACTACTGTTGTTACGGTGCATATGGACATTAATTTTTCCTTTTGTCTGTGTCATCCATGCAGGTCAAAGCCCATCAAAAAAGGTAATTTGACGTGCCAACGCCAAGCAAGTGAGAACCCGGGGGGTCCACAGCCGGTGGAGTACCCACTGTAGGAATCAGTGGGAGGACCTGTGACGCAGGGCATGAAGACCTCAGAGGTCCTGCAGGGGATGTTCTCTCATCGCGAGAGGGGTGCCCGTTGGACATTCACCCCCCCTAATGGCCTGTATTTTGGCAGTAGCCGACCCTGAGGTGGATAGGCGTTTGAGGGCAGCACAGCAGCCACAAGGGGGTAAGTACTGACAGAACCCATGTACATGCCTCTGCCAGATAAGTTTGATGTCTATGTATTGCAGATGTGACAATGTGGTAAGTGCTACAATTAAAATGTCTTCTAGAAAGACATAGTACTACAGTTTCCAACATTGAAACACAGATGTGGCCATTGTATTGTGTATAGGGACATGTTAATCACTTATGTCAACCAAATAGTCTGACTGCATGTCGAGATGCACATGTAAATGTGTCATGTGTAACTCTACTCAGCCATGTATATGTGTAACCTGCAGTATCATCCTTCTCGTCTAGTGTTCCCAAGTCGATTTCCCCAAATGGTAAGTTGTATTGCTCTTTGGTCTCTGACCAGTCCTATCCCACTGGATCTTGCTCAATGTGCAACATTGGGTCTGACATATGAGTAATGGGGCCAAGTAATCCTGTGTCATGAATTAGATGGTAACTTCATGTGAGGTTGTCACCCCAATCAGGATTTTGGTATGGCAAACTTACTACTCTCCCTATGAGGTTTGAGGAAGTGTCCCCATTGTCATGTCAGATTCATATATTGGGAAATGTGAAGTTTGCACAGGGAGAACATCCTACATAGCGAAAATCATGGTGGTAACAATTCATTGACATTTCAAGGCGAATCTTTGACGTGTTCAAATACCTTTTATTCTAATATATTTGGTGTTGAACAGATAAGTGGCCAGGCTGCTGATCCCTTAGCCCCTGTATATTGTTCATGCTACATAGGGCAGTACCATACCTATGTGGATGTAACATAAACTATTTTGTGCCTACATCATGTGTCGATTGATACTTCGTAGATATTGTTATGCCGAAACCTCATCTTTGCCAGACTAACCTTTGCTAATCTGAGGCTGTTTGGACAGTTCTAGTGATGGATCTGCTAATTTCTTCCTGAATTTATAGTGTAGCAGGACTTTCATTGGACATAGACATGTTGGTCTTATTGTATATGTTGTCATTCATTTTGTGTATGTGCCATTCATGGTTACATTAGTAATTGGTTATGTAAGTATTAGTTCTGGACCTAGGTGATGGGATTCACATGCCTGTCATGTCTGTAAAATTGTTAGTGATGTAGATGTTTAGATGTTGTCATGTAGAGGTTTCTAATCAGCATATATAGTGGAATTGTATGTGGCCTTCATGCAGAATATTTGGTGTCCCTTGTATTGGAGGTGTTGGTATGCTCCCTGCGGTTGTCTGTGGTTGTATCCTGTGTGCTAGGCCCCTATTGCAGGACATTGAAAGTTTGTCTGTGACACTGTTTGGGCATGCAATATGTAGTGTCTTCATCTGAGGTATTTGACATTGTGAAAGATATGGACAGATTAACAAGTTAGGTATGTGATTGGAAAGCAACATGCTGTGTTGTATTTGAAGTGAGATGAATTTACTTTCAAGGAACATGACTTCTGGTGATGGACTAGGCAAGTGTGGAGTTACGGGGGAGGCATTATATTGTGTTGTTAGTAAACCGCATTTCTTAAGAAAGATTTGCTGATAGACAGTGATGATATGTATGGGGAGAGACTTTAGATGTCGCCAATTAATCTTGTTCGTGGTCTTTTTGAATTACTGCTGAATTGATGGGATGGTGATGTAGTAGTAGGATGTTTGGCTTATGTAGTGGGAGAGACTGAGGTCATAGAGGAATGTTTGAAGTATGTAGTTGACATGCTGTAGGCTCTAAATGGTCCTATCTGGGGCTTTATATGACATAGATGTGTTGTTAGTGTTGTGTATGTTCTAATGTATGTGTATGTTAAGAATGTGATGACCCCCTCTCTCTTTCTGTGCATCAGCAGGCGAAGGAGACTGGGCACAGCTGAGTGTGGAAGCTGCTGGCCACGGGACCCCGGAGTGCTGATACCACCGACACAGAGAGACCCAATGGCTGGAGGGTGAGGGGGGTGCCACGGGGAGACAGTATCCAGTTCTTCATCAGAATCCTCCTCCAGTGGACACTTCCTGTCGGTGGCGGTCCAATCTGGGACCACCCGAGCACCATTTCAGTCTACCACCCCCTTACTACCACCGACCTCCCTGTAGCTCCTCGCTCACTTGGCTTTACCTGCTCACGCAAGAGGGTGGGCATCTCCTTTGCCGCAGGTACCTCTGCCCCTGCCCCTGTCAGCCCTGCTACCCTCAGTAAGAAAGCTATTCGTCCTCCTGAGGACGATCTTTGTGGGTCAGTCGACCATCATGAATGCCATATAGGGACTGGCAACTCAAGTCCAACAGAGTAATACATTCTTTGAGGGCATTCACAGTGCACTGGCTGGCCTACAGAGATCCTTTCAGGCTCTGGCCTCCACACTGACGGCAGCCAGTCACCCTTTGTCTTCCGTCCCCCCTCCACCTTCCTCTTCCCAAACCCTTGTCTCCTCCGACCCAGCCAAAGCACACAGACAGAAAGTCATGCATCCACCTCAACATCCAAGGGAGGCTCTGACAAACACAAGCACCACAAGACACACCACTGACGTGCACACTAGCAACATACACCTGCACAACCAGCAGCAGTCACAACCTGCCTGACACCCTCACCACCCCAAGCATCACAGACACAACACCTGACACACCTGCAGACACCACACCAACATTCACAGATCCAGATAATACACCTATCTTACCCACAGTCAGCACCACAGCAGACCCTCCGACTTCCACCTCAGTCATCACGAACGCAAATACTACAACCACAGACACGCCTACATGCAGCACATCCACCATACCTGCAGTCACCACCCAACAGACACTCACTCACCCACCACGGCATCTCCCAGCACCTCCACCCCCTCCTCTTAAGATACACAAGCACCTACACTCACCCACTCAACAGACACCCACCACCCAAAAGCATACCTTGCACAAACATGCACCCAAAACATACACACAAACACCTCAGACAACCACTCCCTCTCCCTTCACACCCAAACCCTTTTGTTATGACTGTCCCCATGTGTCTCAAAAAGCTTTTCTTTCGAAGTTTGCCCTTTTCTCCCCCTGCAAGTTCCCATGCCCCACCCCCTGCCAAGAAGTCTACCCCTCCACCTAAAAGCCAACCCTCCCCTAAACTGCCTAAGACCAAGCCCAACCCCCCCCAAGCCAGATTCCAAAGGCTCCCCTCCAAAACCCAAACCCAAACCCACCCTCTGCACCTCCCCCCAGATAACCCCTGCCTGCCCCATTGATGCCCCTTCCTGTGGAGGTTACATGGCAGTCAGGAGTCCAGTTTGGGGCACACATATGTGCACTGTGTTTTTTTTATTTATTTTTTTACAAAAAGACTGGCCTATCACCTTTTCTTTTTCAAAATTGAAGATACAAATAATTTAAACCAACCAGTTGTTGGTTTCCCGGTTTCATCTTTGTCATGCATTTCTTTCTGTTGTATGTAGTTGTTCCTGGCTGACATAAGTTGTGTGTATGTGTGTGTGTGTTCTACTTGGCCTACCTGTGTTGTTTAGGCAGTATTTGAGGTTGTGTCTATTGATTTTGTCTGAAAATGGTAGGGTATGTGTTATGTGATATACATTTGTGTGTTCAAAGGGTTTAGTTCTGTTGGTATTGTGTGTTGTTGGTGTGTTGTGTGGCTTTGTGTGCATTGACTGTATGAGTCTTATGTTTATGAAATGTTGGGGACACGTGTTCTTTGTAGGTCGATTGGTAAGTAGTATGATTGTGTATTTGTATGTCTGTTTTGCCTGTTGGTGCTACAATGTGAAGTACGTATGATGTTTCCCTGGGTAGTGTCCCCTGTGGGTCCCTGCCATGTGACTGGAGATGGTGAGGTTGTGATGTTTTGTGGTGTTGTGTGGTCCTTTACAGTGTTAACTTGCGTACATGTATGTGTTTGTGACGTTTGTGTGTGTGTGGTGGCCGTGCCGTGTTTGTTGTGTGTATGCGAGTGTGTGTATGACAGTGCGTACGTGTTAGTGTGCTGTTAGTGTGCTGTTAGGTGTGAGTGTCGCCCTCTCACCCCATTCCAGAATGTATTTTGTGTGTGTGTGTACAAAAATTGACAGTTTACAACAATAACAAGAAAGTTGGTATATTCACGGTTGCAGTCATCGTCGCAGATTCCGAAGTCTTTGTGCCAGCAGGGGAAAGACGTGTAGTTCTGGTTCCGTGGCAACTTCAGACGAGTATTCCTGAGTGGCTGTCTCCTTTTATGCAGTTAGTTTCTGCCTGGGTTTCCGTGGTGGAGTGTGGAAACCTTGGCAGTGTGCAGCCTCGTAATCTGTCTGGCAGAACCATGGTCCCCACCGGCCTGCAGGTGGCTACCGTCATCTGTTGTGGCCAGACCACGGTGGTGGTGCTTTGGCTTTACTCTGTTGTGAATACCGCCAAGGTCATAATATGCCCGTCTTCTCTGCCAGCCTGTTGGCGGTACAACCGCCAACTTGGGGGTCCTGGGACCGCCAAACTCATATTGACCCCAAAAGTCTCTGACTTAACCTATGCTTAACCCTCTGGTAGCTTCACACAAGAACAGTCAGGCTTAACTTAGAAGTACTTTGTACAGCATCCAAACAGTAATAAAATGAAAACACAACACATGAAAAATCCTACGCCAAATCAGATGAATAGAAAACATTTTAATAAATACAATTACAACAAATTAAATTAAATCCATTTGATAGAACTTGAGTTATGATTTTAAAAAAAGTTTATAGTGAAATCCAGCACCTAAAGATCAAAGCTCCAGCCACGGATATCGGGTTAGCGAAGACTGCGGCAAAGTCAAAAGTTAAGGTCAACTGCAATGGAGCGCAGTTTGGATGCACAAGGTGGATTAAGTCCTGTCTTAGCTCACCTTCAGACTTAGAAGAAATTTTGCAGTCAAGTCCAGGAGAAGGTAGTTTTAAGCAGACAAGGCAGCAGACTGTGTTTGAGGCGGAGGAGTCGTGGTCGCTGAGGAGTGCTGGATGTGATCTTGGGGAAGCCGCTGACGATGGTGGGAAAAAGCTGCGAGCAAGAGAAGACCAATTTCCAGACTTACGAGGTTGTTGTCGTTGGTGGGGAGGCTGTCGCAGTGGAGCTTGGTGAAGATTTTACCTTCAGACTAAGACAACTTTACGGAAGTCGAAAACCTTAAGTGGGATGAAATTGCAGGCCATACCCAAAGAGGGCTCTACAAGGCCATACACCATTGCTCGTAGGTCACGCTGAGCAGGATTTGCTCTAGAGAAATACATAGCAGAAGCTACCAGTAAATGAAACTGACTGGCGACCTAGCTTGGGCAGATCGGTGGGCAGGTCGGTCCCTGTCTTTTGTCGGTTTTCTGCCACTTTTTCATGAAAATATTTTTAAGTCCCAACTTTTAGGTTTAGACTGAAGTAGCACCTCTAATGCACTTCTGGGCCCATGACCAGGGCGGCACCACTTGAGGGGATGGGATTCACCCCAGCAGAGGCCAAGTGCAGGCTTCAAGGTTTTTGGGGATTCTTAAGTCCATGTAGCTCACATAGGATGCCAGCCAACTACACTTTGAAGTCACTTTGTTAGTCCTGGTTTGAAGGAACACTTCTCTCTCGTTCCAGCAGCAAGGCAGGTTTCAAGGAGCAGGGCAGTCTTCTGGTAGTAGCAGGCAGTTTTCTGGAGAACAAGGCAGGCATCAAGCAGCAGGGCAGTCCTCTGAAGTGCAAAGCAGCCAAAGCAGTCCTGCTGTAGTTTTTAACAAACCCAGGAATGTACTGAAGAGTTATTTTGAGGGTTCAATATTTATACCTGGTGCCATTCTTTTGAAGTAGGGGAAACATCCTGGCTACCCCCTACAACAGGTTCTGAAAAGGTCTTTTCTTCCCTTGCAAAGGCTTCAGGGAGTCTGGGATGACAAATGATTAGTTTCAGGTTCCTTTGTGTGTGCGCTGGAGGCTGCCCTTCTAAATGTAAATGGGGCAGAGAACAGATCCCCTAGAACCATCCTGGCAACATCTAATCCCCCTTTTTCTCGCTGTCTAAGAGGAATACAGAAAGGCCAACAGCTAAGCTATTAGTCATGTGACCCAGGACCCTGGCAGCAGGCACCAAATGGTAAGGGCAGGAGCATGGCAACTTTCTAACAGTAATTTAAAATTGGACTGTGCTATTAAAGATAATTTTGAATTACAGTTCTTGTGAGTCCAAACATGACATTCCTACCTGCTCCTAATCAAAAGTTACCACCTATTGATTGTAATAATAAGGTAACCCAGTGTTATCCAGTGGTCGAAATAGGCCTATAGTAGTGAAAAATTAATTGAAGAGGTTTTCACTACCAGGATATGCAAGTCTTTGAAACACATATCCTACTTTATAGATGCAATGCAGCCTGTCCTATGGGCGTTTTAGTGGCTAAAGGCAAAACATTTGGGAGAACCACACCAAGGAAGATAGGCCTAACAGTTACAGTATTTAGAGGGATCAGGTCTGCCAGTCGATCTTCACAGTCATAATGTGCAGTGTGCCTAGTATTGTGAAATTGTTTTTTGTATACACTGAGCGTGGGAATCTAAATAATAAATTCAAAATTTAGGATCTGCAAACCCTCTTCCCTATGTGGCAATGCTCTTTGGCTTACTCTGGGTTGCCTTCCTGCCCATGGCCGTTTAATCATTAGAGGCCTCAGTGGGTGAAAAAAGTCTGCGTGTTTTTGACAAAATATTCATCTTTATAAGGGCCATTTGCCCGAAGATAATTAATGGTAATCCAAGCTTTGAAAAAATCATACAAATGTTAGCAGACCTCCAGATTTAGTGGCTTTAATAATTTACTTGACCTAACGGTAATGTACTTGTCCCATAAACCGGTCTCAAACTGTGTGATCCTAGGCAAATGTTTTATTTTACAGTCACCTTTTTCTACATTTATTCATTATCACAACATCACATATGAGAACACCTTCAAATATGTGATCTGAGCATTTCTGCTGTACAAAAAAACTAATTTTATTTATTTACTAGACTAAACTTTTGTTTCATGTACAATAAAAATCTAGCCCACACACAAGGGTACACATGACCCCTGACTTGCCTCTTAGTTCACCAATAGCATTATCGTCAGGCTGGGAGCAGGAATGTTCCCATTTCGTGTTAAAGACTCACTTTTAATAAATTTATTACAGACAGCAAATTTGCAATTAGAGTGGCCACAAACTGTCCCACTAACATGAGGTTTGCATGATAAAAGTATGTAGCGTACAAAACAATAATGTGTGGAAATTGGGTTTCAGCAAAAATATTCATCATTTACACATTACCGAATAAATTGTTATAATTTGTTTTCATCCTATTAAATCTTTGTTCCTATCGCATAGAATTACAAAAAACATGCTTTCTTAACTACTGAAAGATATTGTGAAATATCTGTACAGTTCATTTGCAAAAATGTTGTGTGTTAGAGAAATAAAAGTGACATTTCTGATAGCTTTCCATTTCACACTTGTTGTATAGCAAAGTTCACTTTACAAAATCCCTAACAGCCAGAGAAAGAAAAGTAAACACCAATCTCCAGGATAAAAAAGCAGCAAATTGTAATAAGACATAAACTGACATATGATCTCTGTCTTTGAACGCTGAGCATTTGTGACAAGATAAAAACAAGATTTAAAGGCTTTGTGATTGAGCAGAACACCTGTTCTTTTTAGCGCGCCCAACTGGTCTGTAGTCCGTACAAATAGCTCACCCTGATAAAAATTGACTTGCCATAGCAAATGGGCAAGAAGATTTCTCAAGGCCTGTAATATGTTCAATTTCTATACTAACCAGACCTTTGCCATATATGTTGAGGATAATAAGGTATGTAACCCATTAATATTGTAGTAGGTGTGTCCTACTATTGGATTAGAAATATAAAGTTCAGGACAGAGTGATTTTCATCAGAGATTGCGTCTTTGATTTTGACCAGTTGCTCTTCAGGCTCGACTGCCCACCACATATTATGGTTTTCCTTATTATGGGGTTTAAATTGATTACTGGTTCTTGAACTAACAGGAGGATATTATCAGCATATATTGACGCCAAGGTCCTCTAGGATACAAATGTTATGCCTCTGCTGTGATAGAAATCTCTGAGCAATCTGGCAAAAGGCTATATAGTTAAGGCAAAAATGTGTCCAGAAGAAACATATCTTTCACATTCCCCTTATAATTGTTATGGGGATGAAGAGTTGATTATTTATTTTGGCTTTTGCAGTGGTATGTGTATGACCAATTTGATCCATTACACTGTGGCGGTACCCAGATCCATTCCTTCTAGCACAGTAAGAAAAAAACACATCCATTCAATAGAATCAGAAGCCTTAGATTCAACAAGAAATGCAGCCATAACTTTACTATTTGATTCTATTTACATGCATGATGGTAAATCAGGTTCACAAATTGTTTGCCATCGCTTGACTGGTATGAACCCAGACTGAACAGGCATGACCAATGCTTACATGAGAGGCATAAATCTGTCAGATAGATTCTTTGCAAGTATTTTGTTATCCACTCTTACGATTGATTGTACGAGTCCTAGTGGGAAGGGTTTCTAAGTTTTACAAGAGTTCTAACAATCACTTCATGAAGCAAAAGGAAGAGTACTTCCTTTCAGTTTGCTTTCTTGTACATGAAGCGCAAGAAGGGGGACAAGTCCTCGACATATTCTTTGATAGTACTTACTTGGTAGTCCATTGTTACATGGTGCATTGCAATATTTGTATGCCCTTGACAACACTTTTTTGTTTCTTCTAGTATTATGGGGGAGCTTACGATCTGCTGTTCCCCTGTCTCCACCCAAGCCAGTGTTGCCCTGCTCAAGTACTTGTGTATGTCACAGTTGTCACTGGTGTCTGCGAAGAGTACAGGTTGTAGTAAAATTTGGTAAATGCAGTTACAATAACTGTTGAGTGGTAGTATATTGGTTCTTTCCTCTCTGGCTCTATCTGGACAATTCCTGATGCTACCCATTGCTGATCAATGAGGTGTTTTGGAGAATGAATGATGAGCCCAATTCCCTGCTCACATCTCGTCCTCCGTCACAAGTAAGCCACTGCGCTTTCTCCCTCCATGGTTGGACCATTTGGCCTCCTTGTAAAAGGTAACAGGAGTCTCCCTTTTCTGTACCACGTTGCTTTTACCAATAATCAGAGCATCTAGTAATTTGTATACTATTCCTCTCCTCGATCTCTAACATCATGCAGTCCTTAAGAGAACTCAATATTCTGAAAGAGGTTGATACATTGTTGACAATTAGACACACTAATTAATATATACTACAATGAATTGTTTTAATTGAATTTATTATTGAGTATTATGAAGATATATTTTTGAAAGGTGTTGGTTTTTAATGATAAAACTATTATGTGTTTCCTTAAGGGAAACCCACATATTATTTATTAGTAAAAGTCTCAGAAAAATAACTGATGGGATGAAGAGTTTTTTGCATTAATTGTTTGCCTTGAATACAACTTGACTGGCTCATAAATACATCCAGTAATATATACCAGGTGAACCATTGTGTATTGCTCATGGCTCATTAGGTTAGCCAAGGTATGCCCTTAATGCTCACCCTCCTCATATGGTCTCACTGGTGCTTCTCTAGAAAACTATTCTCTCTACTATTCTCTTCTAAAATCCAGTATTTTGGAATGCGTTCCTAATGGAAGTTTAGTATCATTGGAAATGTTTTGTGTGTTTTCTTTTGGCTCTGATTTCTGTCTCAAGTGCACTTAGTCTGATGTGAATTGATTTGAGTTTGTCTTATTCTTTAGCAATACTTTCTTCACAAATTACACTCTTAAACTCCTTCCATTATACCACATAACTGTTAACTGAGCCTTGATTTGTTTCGAAGTTATCAATAGAGAGCCTGTTCTCAGTCTTTCTTGAATACTCTGACTAGTAGCACAGCTGGTTGAAGTCTCCACATTCTGTATGCACCTGTGTTTCTGGGGAGATCCAAAATGAGTATTATAGAGAGGTGATCAGAGAATATTTTGGGGTGGTATGCGATTCAGTGTGCCCAGTCTCACACATCTCTCCTGCTCAACCAGAAGTCATTTCTTGAGGTGGATCCTTAAGCCCAGAGGTGTGGCTGTGATAATAGTCAAACCTTTCCTTGTAGCCATTTAAACTTGGTTCTGGGGGCAGACCCTCTCCCACTGGAATTGGTACCCTGCTAGCTAACTTAAAAATAGAGGGGGCAGGCCTAGCCATGAACTACATTTGCCTGTGACAGGATAGGCACCCTTGGAGTTAATCAAGTTCTCCAATATCAGGGTATCTTTCATAGATTCACTTGCTTGAAACATTCCCCGTCGTCGAAGTGGGAGTCCCAAGGTACATAGAAAGCAGTAAAGTAAAAATGTAACATTGAATTTAATGGAAAATATATTAATTTAATAGTTATCAGTGTTATTAGAAATGACCCAAAGTCCAACCTGTCAGGCGAGCGCACCCTTTAGAACTCTCACCACAGAGGCTCCAGTGTCTTAGATTTTTTACCGCAAGTCGTACTCAGTTTACTTTTTTCCTGACAGGAATTCTTCTGAAAACTGTTCTCTGCTTCTACAACTGTGACTTCTACATCATGTCTGCAGCCAAGAAAGTTCTATTTCGACCTTGCAACACCTGTAGAAAGTTAAGGCTTTACTGTAAGGACCCTCACAAGGATTGCATTTACTGTCTTCACCCAGAACACAAGGTGAAAGATTGCAAAATTTGTCAACCTTTCCTCCCAAAACTTGGAGAAACAGAGAGGCCAGGCTCCTGCTTTGGCTTCAAAAACTTAAATCAGTGGAAAACCTCTCTGATGGTGATGACAGCGACACCTCAGTATCATTGAGAAAGAGGAAAAGATCTGTGGAGAGTTTCTCTCCCCAAAAAAAGTAAGTCAGCCAAGAAAATGTATCTTGTGAAGGGAAAAAAAGCAGGAAGTTCCTTACACTTCAAGTAAACATAGTGAGAAATGTCATTCCGAACCTTCCACTCCAGCTACCACTACAATAAAGATTTAAAAAAATTCAGTTCTCTGCTACGATTGACAGCAAAAGTGCCAGTCTCATCGATGATAGGTTTGATCCCCTCTGCTAGCACAGCAACGGCAACGTTTACAGCCCCGCCTTCACCCATGATAATAACGTTGTCGCCGTTATCATCAGCAACAATAACATTGGTGAGCATAAAGTATGGGCCTTCTTTGCCATCGACAACTTCCCAGGGTAAGAAAACGTTGAAGAAATCAACCACTGTGGAACCGTTGACATAGAGGTTTCACTCCTCAACATCAGCTCCATCGTCAACGAGTAAGAAATCTAAAGCTACTGCCTCGTCGACGGCTCCATCGACCGAAACCATAGCTCTGTCGACAACAACTCCGTCGTCAGCAGCTCTGATGACACCAGCTTTGTCAACAATGGCTCCATCGACGGCACCTTAGAGAACGACGACACAGTCGACGACAGAACCGTCACCAATAACACAGTCGATGGCCCATTTCTTTCCTCCAGACGCACTGTCGACACCTGTACTGTAGCCGATAGTGGATACAGCAAAATCTTCCTTTTCACCCTCGAGTCATAACAATCAAATGCAAATCCACTCGAGAAACATTGCTACCTTCACATACCTCACCCAGTAAGGTGTCACCTGTACCTCCAGAACGTCTTCTTGATGAAGAGGAATATGTAGATGAGTAGTCCGATGATGGTTTGTTTCTGGTGGCACGTAGTCCTTCAGAGCTATGAATTAAATACCAGGAAGAGGATGAGGGGGAGTGTGAAGAGTTATATATTCAACAATCATTTCATGATCAACAACACACAGGTTTGCAAGAACAGCAGCGCGACCCAACTGTGCAGATGCCAGTATCACTAATTGCCAATTTGCAGCATATGATGCAAGATTTTCAGGTAACTACAGTACCATTACCACCTCCATATTCACTTCCCGAAAATGATCGGTCTTCCTCAGAAGAAGATCAAGAAGAAGGGGAAATCCAGGACACTGCCTCACTCCCCAATGAACGGGATGACTATCAGATGCAGATGCCATCCTCCTCTGCACCACCACCAGTAGATTCCCCGTCACAAGATACTAGAGGGTACCATAGTGTAATGGAAACAGCAGCCAAGAGACTCTAGCTTCCTATTGTAACAAAGCACTCAGATTGCTTCCTTTATGACTTTAAAGAAGACACCAGAAAGTCAGTTTGCGGAATCCCGATTGTAGACATCTGGGAAGAAGGCCTTAAAGTCATGCAGACCCCATCCTCCATACCAGTGGTGCTTCCTAGACTAGACAAGAAATACAAGGCGCCGGAAAAGTCGCCAGCTTGTTTGATTGGTCAACCTAAACCTGACCTCCTTAATAACTTAGGCGGCCCAGCGCAGGTCCAGAAATCCATCCTCTCCGCTTTCCGTGCCCCTGGATAAGGAAGGATGGTGCTTAGATACAATAGGAAAGAAATTCTCCACAATGGCGGCTACAACAGTCAGGGCAGCAAACTTGTTAGCGATTCTAGGCCGATATGACCACCAGATGTGGTTAGACATCTCCCAATACACTGATCTCCTTCCCAAGGATGCTAGAGCTGAAGCATGAAAGATATTACAAGAGGGAGAAAAGATCTCTGCTGAGATCATAGATTGGGCAATAGATTGGTCCACAGGTGTTCGCCAGCTAGCCAGAGCGGCAGTACTAATATGACAGGGTTGGCTAAAGGCCAGTTCCTTCCGCCTGGAGGTTTAGATGAAAGAGCTGGATGTGCCATATGATGGAGAACTACTGTTTGGCAAGCATGTTGATGACGCGGTGCAGTCGCTAATCATGGACACAGCTAGATCGTTGGATAATCTACAATTTAAAAGGCACCCCTTTCGAGGAGCAAGAGGTAGAGGACTTTATTCCTACAGAGGTGGCCTGCACCAATATAGGCAGCACCAGGGCCAGTTTCTACCTCAATCCTATAGACCGCCACCATCTGCAGCCTACAGACATACCATCAGAGGAAAGTCTACTTATCGGGATAAGGACACATCTAGAAAACACTGACCTCCACCAGGTGCCTGCCTCCAACCACTATTCCAACTCTCAGATAGGGGGCAGAACTTTCAGCTTCTCCAGCCAGTGGTCCCATATCACTTCAGACTGATGGGTTCTCGACATTATCCCCAGAGAGCATACCCTGGAATTTCACAACCTCCTCCAGATGTACCAGCGCGAGGACCCCCACCTGCCCACTTAAAAGAGCTCCTTTCACAAATGTCCACAATGATAGACAAGAGCGCAATACAGATCGTACCGAAGTCTCAGAGGGGGGAACCGGCTTCTACTCCTGCTTCTTCTTCGTCCGGAAAAAGACAAGAGACTGGCACCCCATCTTAGATCTTAGATGTCTAAATAAATTCTTGAAAAAAGTCATTTGGGATGGTCACTCCTCAGAATGAATTACAATTGCTCAGCCAAGGGGATCACATGACGGCCTTAGGTCTCCAGGGCGCCTATTTTCATATCCCTATTCATCCCAGCCACAGGAAGTTCTTACGTTTCAAGGCAGCAGGCACCCTCTACCAATTCAGAGTGTTACTATTCGGTCTGAGATCAGCTTCTTGAGTGTTCGCAAAGGTCTTAGCTCCGTTGGCACCATACCTCAGGGAAAAAGGAGTTCAAGTGTTTCCATTCTCGGACGATTGGCTTATAAAGGCAAACACAGCGTCCAAGGCAGCCAGAGACACAGCAACATGCCTATCCCTCTTCCAGAGATTATGCCTCTCACTCAACTACCAAAAATCACAACAAACGCCATCAACCAGTATTAACTTTCTAAGAGCCGTATTAGATACAAAACAAGCAAAAGCTTTTGCCGCTCAAGACAGGCAGGAGAAGATTCGCCTCACCAAAAGAAGGTCCACTTCTGCCTGGATTTACAAATCTTTTCTGGAAATGCTCTTGATGCCAAACTGCCGTCTCCACATGAGACCACTTCAGCAACAGTTAGGCAGCCAGCGGATCTTTTGACGACATTGTCCAAATAACCTCACCAATGAAGCAGACCATGGGATGGTGGTCAAAGATGCCCCACATCTCTGAAGGTCTCTTCTTTCTGTATCAAAGCCCGAGACATGTTCTGACCTGACAGTGAGAGGGAAGTGGTACACCCAGGCTCTACATCAACCTGCTAGAAATAAAAGCCGTCTTCCTATTGTCAAATCCTTCCTGACCAAGCTCAGGGGCTCACCGGTTTTGGTACGAACTGACAACACAACAAGCATGCACTACCTCAACAAGCAGGGAGGTACAAAATCGCCAGTGCTGTCTTTCCAGGCGCAAAAGATATGGAATTGGGCACTTTGACATCACATAACTCTAAGCAGAACACGTTCCTGGAGTACCAAACACCCTGGCGGACTCATTAAGCAGGACCTCAACAACCTGCCAGGAGTGGGAGCTCAACCAGACAATTCTCAATCATCTTTTTCATCACTGGGGGAAGCCCAGTTTGGACCTCTGCGACAAAGGAAAAGAAGAAATGCCAGCACTACGCAAGCTGGCAACTGCAGAGAGGGTCAAGGGGGGGGAATGCATTTGGGGGAATGCATTTTTTATCAAATGGTCAGGAATCTATGCCTACGCTTTCCCCCTGCTTATACTAATCCCGAGAATTCTAAAGAAGAGAGCCTTGGCAGTTGTTACTGATAGCTCCCAGAGGACCACACCAGTTTTGGTTCACAGAGCTCCTGCTCCTCTTGGAACAACCTCACATTCTGTTGGAACTAATACCGAACTTGCTATCGATGAATTGAGACCAGGTCTGTTACCCCAACCCGACTTCTCTTCGGTTATCGGCCTGGCTTCTGAATTCAATGAGTTTGCAGACTTAAACATTCCAACAGATTGTCGTGAAGTACTTGCTACTGCCAGAGCCCAGACTACAAATACAACATATAAACTCAAATGGAAGAGATTCTGTACGTGGTGTAAGGATTGCGATGTCCACCCTCTGACATCTTCTCCAAAACAGATACTTCCGTATCTTCTTCACTTGGCAAAATCAGGTCTCTCTCACTCATCCATCAAGGTTCACCTGGCAGCCATTTCTAGATTGCTCCGTACTGCTAATTGACCATCTTTATGGCCCTCCAGAATAGTAAAACAATTCCTAAAGGGACTATTCAGACTGTTTCTTCCAGTTAAATCCCTCCTCCTCCACCTCAATATTGTACTTTCACAAATGATGAAGCATCCATTTGAGATTTAAGCCTATACACAGATCAGACTTGAAATTAATTTCCTGGAACACAGCGCTTTTCCTAGTGCTTACTTAAGCAAAGTTGGTCAGTGACATTCAGGCATTTATAATCTATCAACCTTTTCTCCAATTTAAGTCTTACACTGTCATCCTTAGAACTAATCCTAAATTTATTCCCAAGGTTTCCTTGAACTTTCATCTGAATGAACCAGTGGTTTTGAAGACTTTCTTCCCAAGCCCCCAAACTCCAGCAGAAAGAGCGCTACATTCCTTGGATATCAAGAGATAATTTAATTCTACATACAAAAGACTAGCATCTTTCCCAAAGCTGATCATTGTTTGTATGCTATGGACAACTAAGAAAGGGATATCCTGTTACCAAACAAACCATAGCTAGGTGGATCGCCACCACCAAACAATCTTGTCACCAGCTAGCAGGGAAACCATTGACAGCCAACGGCAAAGCCCATTCCACTAGAGCTGTCTCCACTTCCACAGCTCTAGTCACAGTGGTGCCTTTACAGCAAATACGCAGAGCAGCAACATGGTCTAGTAGCCCACCTTCATTCAGCACTACTGCCTAGATGACGCAGATAGGGTGGACGCAGCAGTAGAACAAGCAGTTCTATGAAATTTATTTGCATAAGGTGAGACCATAATTCTTTACCCATCATCCACTAATAAATGTATGGATACCTTATATTTACTGCTAATTATTCTGATTCAAGCATGTGAATCTATGAAAGATACCCCAATACTGGAGAAGAAAATAAGTTACTTACCTGTAATTGTGGTTCTCCAGGATTGGTATTTTCGTAGATTCATATGGAGAGCCTGACTTACCACAGTGCAAAACAACTTTGGAGATTTTTCACTACTAATACATATAAAGCATAGATACACATGCCCTACTTTTTAAATACTATGCACCCTGCACTATGGGCATGTAGGGCCTTCTTTAGGGGATGACTTATAAGTATTAAAATGGAAGGTTTGGGCCTGGCAAAAGGCATATTTTGCCAGGTTGAATTAGTGGTGGCACTATATGTGCTGAAGTCCACTACTCATATTTAATTTAGACTTGGGATACACTTTTGTGCCATGTACTACGGATTTACAGGCAAGAAAAATATGCCAATTAGGAATGTAGCTAACTGTGTTCCAGTGCATAGTCAAAAAACAAACAAAATCAAGCAAAAAACGAGGGAACCACCCAAAAAGGGGCATTTCTCTGCACATGCAGCCAGATTCCCCATTTTAAATGCGAGCATTTGGTTAGAAGCCACCACACCTGTTTACTAATATCCAAACACAGAAAAAATGTCAAATGAAACAAATAATTACTGGTAAGCAGTGATTACCTTACTGTGGAAGAGGTTCTTATTGATAGGTGATTTGAATTTCCTTAGTTTAAAAAAGTCACTCTGTGGAATGCAACAGAAAAATACAATCTCATGTATAGAGTAAATGATTCATTTTAAAGTTATGAAAGAGAAAATTCATTTACTCAACATTTTTTTCTGCAGAGTACCCCATCTTGACTTGGGAAAGCTTGGAGATTCAGATGATGAGGTAATCCTTAAATGACATACTTTTCTTTGTTGTTTAGGATAACAACGTGTTTCCTACTAAGCATCGCAATCGTTAATTGTAAAGCATGTCAATGAGCCCATTGATCACAGTAGTCAAATGCAATCGTTTTTATTGCCACACGTTTGTAACATATTCTCGATATTAATGGGAGCTCAGAAACAATACACAACACTTATATTGGTATAATGTGAGATTCTGGCCTATAGCAGTCGTTAAAATGATAGTTTGTTACATAGGGTCATAAAATAGAGGAATGTCTTTTCTAGCATTTAGGGCCAGATGTAGCAAGGGTTTTACGCGTCGCAAACAGCGATTTTCGCTGTTTGCGACGTGCAAAACCCACATCGCGATGCCCTATTCCCATTTTGCGAGTTGGTAACCTGGTTACCGACTCGCAAAACGGGACTGCGAGTTGCAAATAGGAAGGAGTGTTCCCCTTTCTATTTGCGAGTCACAGCGCGATGCAGGATTGCTTTGTGAACGCGGTCGCAAAGCAATCGCAGTTACCACCAGCGTCACACTGGTGGTAACCCATTCACAAAAGGGAAGGGGTCCCCATGGGACCCCTTCCCCTATGTGAATGGCATTGAAAACATTTTTTATTTTGTAATGCATCTCAGCTGCATTACAAAAAAAAACTGCTTTATTTAAAAGCAGTCACAGACATGGTAGTCTGCTCTCCCCAGCAGGCCACCATCCATCCCTATGAGTGCTGCGATACGCAAGGAGGTCGCAAATTGCGACCCACCTCATTAACATTAATGAGGTGGGCCTTTGCAATCCCCTTGCGATTCACAGATGGTGTCAGGGACACCATCCTGCATTGCGACTCGCAAATTGCGAGTCGCAATGCAGGAATTTCCTAAATCTGGCCCTTAGTGACTTCTAAATCGAATCAGAATTTCAAAATGGGATACAAATTAACATGGAGTGAATTGAGAATCAAGTCTCTTGCCCTTCATTTTGGGAAGGACTGGGCATTATTTGAGGGGCCAACCGCAAAATGTGCACTATCAAGTTATCTGGCATTTCCTAGTAAACAGTTTTCAGGAATAGGACTGACTGTGCTAGGTGCAAAATTATACCTGTCCACTAGCACACCTTTGCACACCTTTCCTGTCTGCAGAAGTGACAGTCTTGTACCGCTTTAATTGTTTTCAGTGCTGAAATCTTGATTACTTGTAAGATTTATCAGTGGCAGCCGGTAATTTTAGGAGGAAGAGATGCGGGCGGGACACACAGGCACACTCAGTCATTCACACATGCGCGCGCACACACATCCATTCACAACACTCATTATCAAATATTCAAACATACACGCACTGAACATTCATTAAAAAAAAACAACAGAAAAAAAACACACACACTTACTTTAGCTTTGCCTCGGAGGTCCCAGGTGAGTTGGGACTGCTGCTTTCCCTCACTGGCTAACCTAAGGTCAGCCAATGAGGAAAGGCAGCAGTCCCAACTCGTCACAGAGTGGGATGGGGTCAGTGAGACTGCTGACCCCACCGCACTCTGTGATGAGGTGTCACTGATTAACTTTCAGCCCTAGGCGCTTTAGGGCTTAAAACTGAAGCGCCCAGGTCCGAAGCAATCAGTGGCGTTCCCCCTCGTCATGAGGGGGAGGGCCTCAAGGCACCTTTGCTAGGCTCAAGAGGTCCCGCCCACTGGGCTGTGACTTCTTCAGCCCAATAAAGTTCAGCTCAGGCAGCCGGGAGCCTGCGCAAATAGTACATATCTAGCTCGAGGCTGCCTGATCTGAAAATTACGAGTATCTGTCAGGTTGACCTTTGCTCAGCTTGACAGACACTGTTCTTGAGGGTCAAAAGATGGGCGGCGTGCGTAGCCCCTCAGCCCCAAAGGACGGGCCGCAGCTGACATTTATCCATATCTGACACTACCGAAACAGCATCCAACTAACGCCAGGCCTTCTTATGTCTGATTTGAAATCTTTTCAATATGGTGCACAAAGCTGTGAAACACACAAGTCAGATTTGTACTCCTGCACTTCAGCATCACTGATTGGCAGGAGTACATATGTGATCACTGCACTTAATTACGCTGGCACACACACTTGTGTTTCTTGCTCCTGAGCCATTTTTGACAGTTCTTAGAAATAATGACTGTCCAGGATTAGACAGACAACATTGCTAGTATGACTAACTTTACCTTATTCATAAATATGTGGAGAAGTCACATAGTTCTTCAGTAATCTCAAGCTCGCAATCTTTCTCATGAAAATTCATGAAGAGAAGAGAGCCTCAAATTAAACGGTATTTAAATGTAGTGGTCTAGAGTACAACGTGTGATCTTACTGAGTAACCATTGTCCGAGGAGATCAAAGTCTTCCCGTCTTAGGTAATCACACCAGTCGCTACCAACCACAAAAATCCCAGTTGGAAATATACAACACTGCAACATGGATTTTTGAAGAATTGATGTTTATGGGGGGTACACTGCAGCCATCGCCCTGCTCCTGTGCCAAAGAACATTTTGGTTTACATCATTTAATATCTCTGAAGATAAGAACTGATGAGGTATTGTATCCCCATGCTCATATGTAATTTGTTTTCCCTCATCATTACACCTGTTGTTAGGGGTAGATTGTAAATTGTGGTTACATTTATTGAAAATCTCCTTTGCAGGTGGGTGCAACTCCTTATTTTTTTCATTGCTCGCATGTACTACAGAATTATAATCCGTTCTGTCTTTTTGCATGAATGTCAACAGGATCTCTATTCTCCGCTCTGTAAAAACTATCCTCGTTTGGGGCCTCCAGATTCTTCTTCAACCGTAAGCTGGGGATCACCATTGCAAACACCATACGCACAGCATTATCGGAATCAGCAGGTTCGTTTTTTCATAAGAACTTGCATAAGCAAGGTACTTTATGCAATTACCTTCACATGGTTATTCTCATAGTTAATTTGTGTTGTCAATATGCTTTTGTAACTTCATATTTTAATTATAAATTGCAGCGAATAACGTCCTTTACTAAACCTAGTGGAAGAACTCGTAGACTCAGACTCATCCACACCACTTCCACTTTTGCAATTACTTTTTTTTAAAGGATCTTAGATTTCAAGTGCATGTTTAAATTAATCCATTCGCTATTTATAGCAAAATAAGGCACTCGAGATAGAATGCAGCAGTAGTACAAGACGGGTTCCTTTGTACAAAGAAAAGGGAACACATTTTCAAAGAATTCCTCTCATGAGTTGTAGGCCACTTTTTAATCTTCTGTCTTGCTGAAATAATGGACTGAAAATTAACCCTTTAAATGAAATGAAATATAATTTCATTTTTTCTCTGATTCTTAATGTGTTCAATTCAGATTCCATCCATGGAAAAAGGATGGTTGAACTCTGGTTTACCATCACCCATGTCTTGTTTTGATGAGAGACATGCATTGTATCATTTCCTTGGTCCATTTCCTTGGTTTCATGTCCGCTTTATATGATGTTTATTTAACCATTATCCTAAGGCTGAACACTTTAGCTCTGCCTTAGAGGTGCCTTTGGGGACTAGAGGGCCTTGTTCTTTCAAGTGATGCACCCCTATCATGCTCTGCTCCTCAAGGTTTAATAATCTACCTTTGCTTTGTTCTACCTGTATTAAGGTTAATAAAGAATGTTGTGTTAGAACGGCCATCGGGTAAGGCCAGCTCTATGTCAGCTGTTAAATAAATATGCACTTTTATAACTATTTGGGAGTATCTTTGTCTGGAGTCTGTGCATTCATCATAAGCCCAGTTTCTTATGAGTGATATTTTTGTTGGGTTGTTCGGAATTATTCTGGATAAAGACATTGTGCTGAAATGCACTGTTGTAGTGTGGCCATCTGAATGCCATTGTGACTGTGGTCGCAGTTGCTGGCCAAGGCTAGCACTATACTTTTGTAAACCTATCAACATTTCTGACCTACAAAAACGTGTTGCTGTAAATTTGTTTCTGTGGCATGAACCATTCTTTCTGAGAAATGTATTTATAAACTTGTTGATTGTTAGTATAGGATCTTTGGCCATGCAAAAAACAGTGTAAAACAAGTAAGGCAAAATGTGCCTAAAAGAGTTCAGTTATGGGCTGTAGTGATCATTAAATGTGTACACTTTGAGCAGACAGTCCCAAAGTACATGGCAAATCATTTCCCTCACCCTCATTGATGCCTCTCCATTTTTGTAATTTATGTATATATGTGTATATGTGTGTGTATATGTGTATATATATATATATATATATATATGTACTGTATATATATATATTGTATTTCTCTAGGGCAAACGAGGGAAAAATACGGCAGGGCACTGTACATGGTCAAAGTCAGCAACTAATAGAAGAGGAAGCTTAACTGTGGATGTTTAATGCATTGTCATGTGTGTCTTTAAATAGGTGAGTATTTTTATAGTTGGAGAATCATTGGGGTGGTCCTGATGGACACTGGAATGTTCCAGATTCTGGGTGATTAGATAAAAAGCACCTGGTGTTCTGTGCTTTCTATTTTACACTTCGTAGTTTACAGTCTGATAGTTTCCTGGCTACAGGTGTGCCGGAAACCAACCAAGATGATGAACTTGCCTGAAAGACAAGCCAGAGTGCTGGTTGTAATGGATTTATAAATTAATTGTAATGCTGATAATTAATAGCATTAATACTTGTTATTAATCATTAATACATTAATTAATAGAATGCTCATTATAGCTCTTAAGAAATAATAGCAATTAATAGCATACATAACACTCTTCCAGCTGTATTGTTATGCTTTGTATTACTTTCAGGAATTGTTCTAGTGTTTGTGATCATTTGTTAGTGAACATTGATATCTTCATTGCAAATGGGATATTTGTGTGATATTGTACCTAGGCTAGTCCTTGGGGGTACCTAGAGTAAAATGTAATACAATATTTGACACCAAAACAACAAAAATCCAATCAGTAGCACCGGAGTTATGAAATTTTAAAGTTTAAGTAAACACTAGCTCCTAAAAGATCAAAGTGCCAAACGCAAACTTCTAGTGGTGTGAGACTGAGGAAAAATCCAAAGTTTTGATTGTCTGCGATGGAGCGCAGTTCTGATACATGAGGTGGATTGCACCCGGTCTCTGCTTACCTTCAAACGTAGAAGACTTTTTCAACAAAAATGTTGGAGAAGGTAAAGTTTAGCTGGGCAAGACAGCCAGCGGTTTCCGAGGAGGAGGAGGAGGCGTCGTCATTGGGGAGCCACTGGATCTGGTCATGGTAAAGATTTCTTTGTTCTGGCTATGTCACCTTTTTAGAAGTTGAACATCTCCATCAAGACAAGGTTGCAGACTGTAACCCATTAGTGTTCCATGAGGCCTGATATCCCTTGTACGAGGAGCCACTGAACAAGATTCGCTGCTGCCAGGAAGAACTTGGTGGAAGCTTCTGCAAATTTAGGCCCGTCTCCTATCAGTTCTCACAGCACATTTGGCTTGAACACTTTGAGTCTTAAGTTTTAGATTTTGGATATTTGGACACCTTTAGCAGCACATCTAAGGGACTGGGTGAGCACCACTTGGGAGGGTAGGAATCACTTCATGCAGGTTCCAGGTACATTCTTCATGTTTTTGGAGCATGTTGTGTCCCTTTGCGTCCAAACAGGCGGCCAACCAACTAGCCCTTGGAGTCATTTTGGTAGTACTGGGTTCAAGCAGCATGGTAGGTCTTAAGCAGCCTGGCAGTTCTCTAAGGGCACAGAACAGGCTTCAGGCAGGTGGACCGTCCTCCAGGAGCAGCAGGGTAGTCTTTTGAAGTACATAGCAGGCCTCAGGCAATAGGGCAGACCTCTGAAGGTCCTTCACAGGTCCAGAAGTGAACTGAAGATTGGATGGGTCCTATTTTTATACCTGGTGCCAGCTTTGAAGTGGAAGAATTATTCCCCCCACCACAGATTGATCTGGAATTTCCTTCCTCCTTGCCCCCAGCCTGTCCGGGGTGACCGAAGGCTAGTATGAAATCCTTTGTGAGTATGCTGAAGCAGCTTCTTTTAAATGTAAGTGGGACTGTCACAGCTCCACTTAGTCTCTCTTTGTGTTATTGTCTGGCAGGAATACACAAAAGCTGATTGCCTATCTAATCATAGCCATATGACCCAGGGCACAGGCTGCAGGCACTAAATGGTTATGGCAAGAAAATACCAACTTTCTAAAAGTGATATTTTCAGAATTGTGACTTGCGATACACCTTTACCATTAAAGAGGATCTTAATTTACTATTCTTTAGACACCAAATATGACATTTTTACCTGTTCCCACGCAAATGTTATCACTTTTTAAATATAAAAAAGAAACACAATTTTATCATATGAGAGAGGTAGGCTTCACACTCGTAAAAAGGGAAGTTAGGTGTTTTTCACAACCAGTAGAGGTAAAACGTAAAACTACATGTCCAAATTTTTAACTGACATGTACTCCGCCCTATGGGCTGTTTAGGGGTTACCTTAGGGTTGGCATATGTATTAAAAAGGAAAGTTTAGGCTTGGCAAAGGAGTTATTTTGCCAAGTGAAATTGGCAGCTTATACATGCACACAGGCTGCAACAGCAGGCCTCAGACATGTTTTAAAAGGCCACTTGAGTGCATGGCACAATAAGTGCTGCATGGCATTTCATTTACATGCCCTGAGTACATGTTGTACCACTTGACTACGGACTTATAGTTAATTTTGTTAATGCTTTATAACATATGATGATAGTCACAATTACACAACGGTCTCAGGACCCAATTGATGGCATTCACAGAGGACGTGCAGTGTGTCCATCCACCTGCAGCGCAAGGGAGGATATTATTGTCTAGTCCGTTGGTCACAAACATTGAAGATGGTAGCAAAGCAATGAAACATCAATAACATCAGCAGCTGCAATAGCAAGAGAGTCCGGCCTGTGCAGTAGGGCAGTAGTATACAACCTAGCCACGTCCGGGGGGTGGGAGGGCCAGGTGGGTGATGCACACAGTCCCTGAATATTACAATGTCAGTGGCCTTGCCTTCCAGGGCAGGCAGGGAGCAAGGCCGTGATCACACCAATTCCCTGTCCCTCGCATTTACTCTCTCAGCCCCCTCCCCTCCTCATCAGGAGTCCCCTGAAATTCTCCAGTGGTTGCTCTTGAAGTTGTGGGTACTATATGACCAGTCTCTGGAAGGGCATTGTTAGGGTGCGCCGCTGTCGGCTGGTTGACCATGCCCCCCCTTCTCATCCGTTCTTACCATGTGCAGCCAAATGTCCTCCACCAAGGCCCACTCCCATAAATCATCCTACCACCTGCCCACCCGGGGCAACATGGCCACTGTTCAATGGATGGTATCAGCCGCCTGGCTAGCACAAGTCCCCAGGCTGCAAAGTGCACACACATTTTTGCCTCAGCGGGAGGGGTTGGGATGAGGCCAAGCAAGCAGTGCCTGGAAGAGGTGTCCAGCCGCAAGCCAGTCACCTTGCAAAGCTCTTTAAGGGCCACACACCAGTACTTCCCCAACAAAGGGCTGTCCCAGGTCATGTTAAGAAATATTGTTGGACTGACAGCTCCGATGGGCAGCGACTTATAGGTAAATAAATGTGTCAGCTATGTGTAGGACTATTTTACCATGCTTTAGGGATCGAGCACTTTAGCACTGGTAGTTGTAAAGTGCACAGAGTCCTAATGACAACCAAAAACGAAGTTACAAAAACAGGAGGCATGAAGGCAAACATGCGGGTATAACCCTGCAGAGAGGGCCAGGTCCAACACAACTCCTCTCTAATTTAAAGCCAAGGTAATCTAATAAATACGTTGATGGGCTTCCCTGCAGTGGTGGACAATGGTCCTCCACTGCAGAGGCCCATGTAAGGTCTGTTCCCTTCCGAATCCAGTTGGATCTTTCTGTCAAAACTCTTCTGAGCCACTGGCCCAACCGCTGGGAAGCCCTTTGTCTCCCATGTGGACCCCATCTTTGAAACATCTGATATTAACTTGTTCACATATACATCTCAGTAGGCAGACATTACCACTATGGCCAACAAAGAGATGTGGCCATTCCACTCCTTGGATCAGACTCTGCCTATAAGGATAGTGTTAGAAATGGGTTCTTTGGTTGGCAGTCAGGTTACTCCCTGTCCAAGCAAGGACCCTCACTCTAGTCAGGGTAAAGGAGAATCACCCTCAGCTAATCCCTGCTCACCCCCTTGGTAGCTTGGCATGAGCAGGCAGGCTTAATTTCAGAGTTCGAGGTGTAAAGTATTTGTACCAACACGCACAGTAACTTAATGAAAACACTACACAATGACACAACACAGGTTTAGAAAAATAGGAAATATTTATCTAAACAAAACAAGACCAAATGACAAACATCCAACATCCTTTCAAAATAAAACGCATGGACGAGTGTGCGTCAAAAAAGGTAAGCGGTGCATCGATTTCTCACCCGCAAGCAAGATTATGCATCATTTCTCCTTCTCCGGTCCGGTCAGCGTGCATCGGTTTTCCTCTCTGCAGGAGTGAGCGAGTGGGCAGCACTCAGGTCTGGGCAGACGTTGCGTCGCTTTTCTGCGCCCAGCAAGGTTTGCTTCAAAAATCCTGCCGCACGGCGTTAGCAAAACCACGCTGTGCGGGTTGCGATGTTACCAGCCTCCGTTAGCGGTGTGGTGCGTTGTTTCTCCAGCCGCGTGCGTCGATCTTCCAGCCTCGCGCAGGCAGTGCGTCGATTTCAGCTGCAATGCTGCCGGCTCGTCATTTCTTCAGCTGCGTCTCGGAGGTTGAGTCGGAAATGTCCCAGCATGGCAGTCAGTGTGTTGATTTTCAATCTTGGTCTGCCAGCTTCACCTGTCAAGGCCCCAGGAACTGGATACGGCACCACTTGGCAGGGCAGGAGTCTCAGCAGAGAGTACAGGTGCTGGCAGGGGAAGTCTTTGATGGCCCTGACACTTCAACAGCAGGAGGCAAGCTCAGGGCAAGCCCTTGGAGATTTCTTCACAAGCAGGAATGCACAACAAAGTCCAGTCTTTGTCCCCTTTTACCATGCAGAAGCAGCAACTGCAGGATAGCTCCAGAAAGCACAGACAGGGCAGCACTTCTCAGCTCTTCTACAGGCAGAGGTTCCGCTTGATTTACAGAAGTGATCTCTAGTCTGTGGGTTTGGGTGCTCTTCTTATACCCATTTTGGCCTTTGAAGTAAGCTTACTTCAAAAGAAAGTCTCTCTTGTTTGTGAAATCCTGCCTTGCCCAGGCCAGACCCCAGACACACACCAGGGGGTTGGAGACTGCATTGTGTGAGGGCAGGCACAGCCCTTTCAGGTGTGATTGAACACTCCTCCCCTCCCTCCTAGCACAGATGGCTCATCAGGATATGCAGGCTACACCCCAGCTCCCTTTGTGTCACTGTCTAGAGAGAGGTGCAAACAACCCAACTGTCAAACTGACCCAGACAGAATCAACAAACAGGCAGAATCACAGAATGGTTTAAGCAAGAAAATGTCCACTTTCTAAAAGTGGCATTTTCAAACACACGATCTTAAAACCAACTTTACCAAAAGATGTATTTTTAAATTGTGAACTCAGAGACCCCAAACTCCACATGTCTATCCGCTCCCAAAGGGAATCTCCACTTTTAATAATATTTAAAAGCAGCCCTAATGTTAACCTATGAGGGGGACAGGCCTTGCAACAGTGAAATCAGAATTTGGCAGTATTTCACTGTTAGGATATATAAAACACATTAGTATATGTTCTAACTTAAACATACACTTCACCCTGCCCATGGGGCTACCTAGGGCCTACCTTAGGGGTGTCTTCCATGTAAGAAAAGGGAAGGTTTAGGCCTGGCAAGTGTTTACACTTGCCAAGTCGAATTCAGTTTAAAATTGCACACACAGACACTGCAGTGGTAGGTCTGAGACATGTTTAGAGGGCTACTAATGTGGGTGGCACAACCAGTGCTGCAGGGCAACTAGTAGCATTTGATTTACAGGCCCTGGGCACCTCTAGTGCACTGCACTAGGGACTTACCAGTAAATCAAATATGCCAATCATGGATAAACCAATCGACCATACAATTTACACAGAGAGCATATGCACTGGTTAGCAGTGGTAAAGTACTCAGAGTTCTGAATCCAACAACTACAGGTCAGAAAAAATAGGAGGAAGGAGGCAAAAAGATTGGGGATGACCCTGCAACAAGGGCCAGGTCCAACAGACAGCAACAATTAGAGGCCAGTGGCAGCTTTCAACGTCAAGAGCCAGGCCCCAGGCCATCCATTCCTAGGTGGAGGCTCCAAGCAGGAACCTAGGGCTGATTTCACTTTCAGCCTTGGTGCCCTTGAGGATTCTCTGAGGTTTCTCAGAATGGAAGGCAACAGCCCTGGGTATTGGGTACCCTTCCTCTACTCTCCCTCCCACCATTCCAGGGGTAGCCAGGGCTGAACAGGGGTCAGGGGTGCGTCTTTCCACCCCCTTCCACTCGACCTGGACATCTGTGCCTTCCATTTGGGAGTGGTTCTCCAGAAACCTGAGCTTTTAAGGTGCCCTGGGCAGCTGCCACTCCCAGTTCTTCCAATACTGGTGGCAACTCATTCCTCAAAATGCAGTTAGTAGGCAGCTGGGGACTAACTATTACTCTCTTCTGGGTCACATCCCCACCCCATTCCAAGGACACCAAAGCTATAGGGTGGTGAAGACCTGCCCATAAGACTGTCTCACCCTACACATCTGTCCAGAGTATTGATCTGGGGTAAACAGCCTTTCCACTATCATGGTCTAGCTGGCACTGGTGTGCCTCAGAGGAGTGTCTGGGATCTCATTCACTGTGACCTGGTAGATGAGGCTACTTCGGCCTTCAGGATCACCAGCTTTTCCTCTGAGCCTGTCTCCCAACTAAGGGAGACTAGGGCATGTGTACAGTATTTATGCAGCACTTAAGCAGTAATAAAGTGAAAACACAATTCAAGTCAAGCCCCACACCAATTTAGATAAATAGAGTAAAATTGAATACATTATTTTACACCAGAATGACAAAAATCCAGTCAGTAGAAACACAGTTATGAATTTTTACATTTTTTTGTAAAAACTAGTGCCTAAAAAATCAAAGCACCTAAAAAATCAAAGCACCATCCTTGGACATTTAGCTGCTCTAGACCAGAGTAAAGTCAAAAGTTATAGCTGACTGCGATGGAGCACAGCTCAGATACATCAGGTGTATTTGCTCCGGTCTCGGCTTACCTTTGGATTAAAAATAATTTTTGAAGAAAAATATCTGAGAAGGTAAAATTCAGTGGCACAAGTCAACTGGCTGTTTGCAAGGAGAAGGCGTCACTGTGGGCGGCTGGACATGGTTGCAGTGAAGATTTCTTTATTCAGACTTAATACGTTTTTGGAAGTCAAAAATCTCACAGGTACAGTGAGCGAAACAACAATGGGTTGGGATGAGTTGGAATGCTACCCCTAGTGATTGCCAGTTGTTAGACAAATTGCAAGCATTCATCCTATCACCTTTTATGTGTTTGATGTACTGCTGTAGATGGCAAGGGTATGCCCAGACTTGGGTCCCATGCATCCTGTGGCAATAAAAGCAGACTATACCTGGCTGATGAGCCCTTATTAGGGCGAAACAGGTCTTAGGTTGCTTGTGTTCCGGTTAGGTGAGGAACTGGCCTACCAGTCTTCAGTGGACTGTTCTTGTGAAGAGCAGGCTGATTTGCATATGGTACGTTCCCAACAGGGGTGGCATGGTAAGCAAAAAAAAAATACGGATTGGGATGCTACCTTGAGCGAAATTGGTTAGACAAATTGCAGGCGTTCCTCCCAGCATCTTTTGTGTGTTTAAAATAATATTTTGCCAACTTGGAGAAGCCCTTAATTAAATTGACCTCTTACATACCCATCAACAGCACCATTGCAAACTCAACACTGAATGGAACCAATGAAAGAGACTGACGTGACCTGGGCGTGGTTTGAAGCCCAAAGAGAGATTACTTTATGGACGGAGCGCTTTGCGCTCGCCCATAATAAAGGGAGGGGAGTTCATAGCCTCAAAATGTCAGTCATCCATTTTCTCACTCCTGCCGTCTCGGCAGATTGATGGTTATATAGGCCTTAAACCATATTATGTCCTAAATGTATGTGATTTCCCAGGGCAGGTAGAAATTTAGCACCAGTGTAATAAATGCCTCAAACTAACTTTTCCAGTGCTGTTTTGATTCCAGATCTAGTCTTACCATTCCATTGACGAACTTTAATGAGGTACAGCAGTGTTTCAGTGCTCTTGAGATTTTAGTACTACTGAAATTCCTTTGTACCCTTATACAAAGGCCACCCATGGACTCTATGGATTCATTCCATACCCAATGAGTTTGAGAAATGAGGGGCGTTCTGACCTCATCAGCCCACCTTCCAGTTTCCTCCTTCTGGTAATCCTCACTGTCCAGTGGAGGAGGAACTCCAGAGTTATTCATTACCTCACAAAATCAAACACCAGACGTGTACAAATGTTATTGAGTATAAGGTGTTACTTCATTGTCTTTTGATAAGCTTTCACATCCAGTGTGCACACTGTAGTAACACCATTTAAGGTAGCCAATGCATGCCCCATCACTTATGAGATGGATATCTGATATGCATGGTAGTCCCTTGCCACTTACCACCATGCTACAGATGTGGGTTCTGCCCGCCACGCAGGTAGAGCAGGAGCTCCACCTGCAGGTGGCCTCCGCTACCTCCTTAAATGAACTTTCACCTTACCAGTCGTTTCATTTCATCAACTGGCTTATGGCAATTAGTTTCATGTATGGATAAACTTTGGTTCCAGGACAACCTGTATTTTTTCACACTTCACCCGTAGGTTGTAGCCCAGGCCTGGGGGCCCTCAGTGTAAAGCACTTTTTGGCTTCTTCTGTGGTGCTGCCACCGATCTCCACTGGTGACACGGTCACTGCAGCTCAGGCAGAGGATTCTGGGCAAGTTGGGTGACCAATGTCAGACTAAAATCCGAATTCTAAGGGACCCAACGTCTAATTTCTCTTTCATATTTAATCCCCAGTGCTGTCTTTCAATTAAAAGGGGTATTTTACTTCGTGCAGTTTCTAACTGTACTCAGGATTTCCTTTGTGCATGTGCAGTATTTAGATCCATTGATGTTGAATGCTATTCCCAGGAATTAATTTCACAAAGGTATATTGGTTATATTTGTAGTTTCTCTTTGCATGAAACTCAGTGCGCTAGATGATATGTGCTTGGATCATGATGTAATCCACATGTTGCGAAAAGCTAAAACATTTCATGCTCTCTGCACAAGATAAAAGTTATCATGCCCATGTGTTCAAGGGCAAAATGTCTCAGCGGGAAAATCAATGGCTTTGCTATGCTCTCATATTTGTTTTATATCAATTTATAATTAAGCTTACAGGTGCAAATTCATCAATTAACATCAGTCAGCTAGTATCTTAAAAAATAGATGCCTTCGGTACTTCTAAGCTTTTGAAATACATATTTTGATGCGTATTTCCTTATGTGGTCGATTAAAGCATCAACGTTGTGTAGGTATCAGTAGACTATACATAAAACAGGGTGACGAGGATCTACTTTGCCAAGCCATAGAACAAGATATAACAATCAAATACATTATGGTGGTGATATAAAATAAAGTGAAAATAGATGAGGAGTGTAGGGTTCGGACTAAGAGAGAAAGTAAATGGGAGTTACCTGAAAAGGAACCTTTAATTTTAGATACATCGATGGCTAGAGAAGGACGTCTTAGAGTTTGTGAAGAGAACATTTTTCATTTTTCCCAAATTTTATTTATGGTTGTTAAGTTACATTTATAAATAGTAAGATTTTCTAATGTGCGATTTGAGTTTAAATAAATGAATCAAATGTTTATGGATGCTTACAAAATTGCCTTTGCAGCATAAATGTACGTACTGATCAAGGAGTCTAGCAAAGACTCAACGATAAGGAAATAAATGGGGAGGTGGAGTTTACATGAATTCTTTATCAGTTCTACACCAGTTGCAGAAACTTCCGTTCTCAAATCACCGATATTTTTGTTGATTTAGACATACTTAACCTTTCGCATCTGGACAGTCCACGTATCTTTTAGGCATACAAGGGAAGGGGGTGTTTTTTATATTTGTAATCCATACAAACTTAATGTAAAAAAATATATAGTATGTAAAACTAAACGTGCCAATGACCGATTTCATTTTTCTGTATAGTTCAAAGGTTCTGCAGGGGGTAAAAAGAAAACAGTGACATTGAGATATACTGACATTTTTATATTGCAGATATGAATGTATTGAATATATTGAAGAGCTCATGTGGCCATACATTTTCAATAATTTATATTTTGAATTAGAATAAGATGTCTATTCTGGAATTTATCACTGGTCAATGGGAGATTAAAAAAAATACATGAAGCAACTCTTTGTTGCTTAAGTGGTGCACTTTTTCCACTTGGCTTATTTGTCAATTCAAATTGATTGGAGCAGGTGGGTTTTAGCTCTTGAGAGTTCCTACAAAAACTACAGTCTTTTTACCTGGAAGGCTTTATGTAGAATTCATTCTTGGGCTTTCTGCCTTTGGTGTGGAAGACTGTTGAGCATTTAGGGGGTTATTCTAACTTTGGAGGAGGTGTTAATCCGTCCCAAAAGTGACGGAAAAGTGACGGATTTACCACCAGCCGTATTACGAGTCCATTATATCCTATGGAACTCGTAATACGGCTGGTGGTATATCCGTCACTTTACCGTCACTTTTGGGACGGATTAACACTCCTCCAAAGTTAGAATAACCCCCTTAGTCACTTAGGATACTAAACTAATGTTTTCCAGGTTACGTACTTTTCAGTGCCCTATTCTGTCCTCCATAAGGACAAGGTGATCCTTCGTAGACATCCTTTGTTCAGTGCTTTTAAAATGAACATGATTTCGCTATTTTTGCTTGTTTGTAAAAGTGCACAATTACTAGTTACGCCATCCTGGGTTCACAGGATTACCAGATGATAGGGTTATTGAGAGAGGAATCCCATCTTTAAAAATTTTTGAAAATAAAGGTGGGAAGTAAGCGGGATCCAGTACTTCACTGCAAGGAAGGAAAAGGCTCTGCAACTATAGTGAGCATCTTTGATTCTGGGTACATTAAAACGGTTAGCGTTAGCTGGCCTCGAACCTTGTGAAGGTACATATGGAGTCAAAAGATGCTGAAGAAGAAAATTGCCATTGTTATAAATTATTTAAGTGGCAAGTACATATACTATTAAAAAAAATCATCTTTAGCAACCGGAAGGCAATGAAGCTGAGTCAAATGGCCAGAAATTGGCATAGAGTGTGGAAGAGCGACAACGATCCAATTGTCAATATTCTGAATTACCTGTAAGCGATTAAGCAGATAAACAGAAAGCCCTAAACGGAGGGAATTAAAGTAATTCATATGAGAACAAACTGCCAAATGTGCTGAAAACAGACAGTTCGAAGGATGCAGAGTGAGAACTTTCCTCAAAATTGTGAAGGAAAATAAACAGGGTTGATGATACCTTATTAATCTGTTGTATTAAGGAGAGACCTTTATGAAAGTAGAACCCAAGATAACACACGAGGTTAGGAGGCTGAGGGGGTGAGTGTAATTCTTCAGGTCACATTTAGTGCCCTAAAAAGACAGAGGGCACCCCCCAACCACATAAACTTCTCTTTCGCCCAAAACAGTTTTTGAAAGTTGTGGCTCTTCCACTGGGCAACCTCTCCTAAGTATTTGTGAAAATTGGATTGAGTTTTTTCCGATTTGCCATCCAGTCTTAAAATGATTTGAGCATCAAGTGGTTATAACACAGTCGAAAGATCAAAAAAATGTCATAATGCGAGCTAGTTGTGTGTTAGAAATGGGGTCTTTGGTTGGCAGTCAGGTTATCTCTTGTCAAAGCAAGGACCCTCTCTCTAGTCAGGGTAAGTCACACACAATCTATATTATCCTGTGCCCACCCTCTGGTAGCTTGGCACTGAGCAGTCAGGCTTAACTTAGAAGGCATTATTAGTGCAATAAATCATACACTAACACCATATAGCACCACAAAAATACACCACACAGGGTTTAGAAAAATATATAATATTTATCTGGATAAATGCAGGTCAAAACGATTAAAGATGCAATACGTAAAAGTGTCTTAAGTCTTTTAAAAGCAAACAAAGTCTCTTTCAAGCACAAAGTACATGGTTTGTGTGAAAAATCTCCGCAAAGAACTGCTGAGAAGGAGATGCGTGGAAACAAAAGGGGTGTGCGTCGATTTCTCGGGCCGCACACAGCGATGCGTTGTTTAGTTTTCATGCAGGGACGGCTGATCATCGATTTCTGGTGCTTGGTCGTGGATCCTCTTCGGGTTGGGGGGTTTTCAGGCACCCAGGGGACAATGGGTGGATTTCCTGCACTGGCAGGGCGAAGTCACAGGAGCTGCGTCGATCCGGTGGGCATTGCGTCTAATTTTCTATCGCACAGCAAGGCGCTGCATTGATTCCTCTCTGGAAGTCGGGCTGCGTCGTTCTGGCTCAGCTGTGCATCGATTTGGTGGATCATGCGTCAAATTTCCGGTCACTACGCTGGCGCTGCATTGATCTTCTCATTGCGAAGTCGGGCTGCGTTGTTCCGGTTCGGCGGGTGGTGAAGTTTTCACTGCGGTGCCGGCTGTGCGTCGTTTCTGGCAGGCAGTGCGTTGAATTTTGCTGCACAAGGAGTCCTTCTTGTAGAGATTGTCTCTTTGGTCCTGAGACTTCAGGGAACAGGAGGCAAGCTCTATCCAAGCCCTTGGGGAGCACTTCTTTACCACAGCCAGAGATCAGCAAGGCAGCAGGGCAACAGCAAGGCAGCAGTCCTTCACAGAAAGCAGCCAGGTGAGTCCTTTGGGCAGCCAGGGAGTTCTTGGCAGGATGCAGGTTCTGGTTCCAGTTTCTTCTCCAGGAAGTGTCTGAGTTGGTACGGTCAGAGGCCCTTTCGATATACCCAAATGTGCCTTTGAAGTGGGGGGAGACTTCAAAGAGTGGCTTAGAAGTGCACCAGGCCCCCTTTCAGTTAAATCCTGTCTGCCAGGGTCCCAGTAGGGGGCGTGGCAGTCCTTTGTGTGAGGGCAGGACCTCCACCCTCCCAGCCCAGGAAGACCCTTTCAAAATGCAGAGGTATGCAAGTGAGGCTGAGTAGCCTGTGTTTAGGGTGTGTCTGAGTGAATGCACAAGGAGCTGTCAACTAAACCCAGCCAGACGTGGATTGTAAGGCACAGAAAGATTTAAGTGCAGAGAAATGCTCACTTTCTAAAAGTGGTATTTCTTAAACAGTAATATTAAATCCAACTTCACCAGTCAGCAGGATTTTGTATCACCATTCTGGCCATACTAAATATGACCTTTCTACTCCTTACAGATCAGCAGCTACAACTCAACCATTGTATGAGGGCGCCCCCAATGTTAGCCCATGAAAGGAGCAGGCCTCACAGCAGTGTAAAAACAACTTTAGTAGTTTTACAGTACCAGGACATGTAAACTACACAGGTACATGTCCTGCCTTTTGCCTACACAGCTCCCTGCCCAATGGGTTACCTAGGGAATACCTTAGGGGTATTTTTTATGTAGGAAAAGGGGGGGGGTTAGGCTTGGCAAGTACTATTAAATGGCAAGTCGAATTGGCAGTGAAACTGCGCACACAGGCCTTGCAATGGCAGGCCTGAGACAAGGTTTAGGGGCTACTGAACAGAGTGGCACAATCAGTGCTGCAGGCCCACTAGTAGCATTTAATCTACAGGCCCTGGGCACATATAGTGCACTCTACTAGGGACTTACAAGTAAATTAAATAGTCCAATTAGGTATGATCCAATGTTACCATGTTTAAAGGGAGAGAGCATATGCACTTTAGCACTGGTTAGCAGTAGTAAAGTGCGCAGAGTCTTAAAACAAGCAAAAACAGTATCTAAAAAGTGGAAGGAGGCAGGCAAAAAGTTAGGGGTGACCACCCTAAGGCTGTCGGGTCTAAGATGTGTCCCCCCCAGCTGAAACTGTGGAGAGCTGCCCAACCTCCTGGGAGCTCTCATCGCTAAGGCGGAAGTATCTGGAGAGACCATCAGCGTTGGCGTAGTCAATCCCCGGGCGATGCTCCACCATAAAGTCCATCCCCTGTAGGGAAATGGACCACCTCAAGAGTTTAGGATTCTCACCCCTCATCTGCATGAGCCACACGAGGGGCCTATGGTCTGTCTGAACCCGAAAGTGAGTCCCAAACAGGTATGGTCTCAGCTTCTTCAGTGCCCAAACCACAGCAAATGCTTCTCACTTAAGAGCACTCCACCTCTGTTCCGTGGTAATAGTCTTCTGCTGATAAAGACTACTGGTTGGTCAGAGTTCTCCTCATTTAGCTGCACTAGAACAGCCCCTATGCCATGCTCTGAAGCATCCGTCTGCACAATAAATTCCTGGAAGTAGTCAGGGGCCTTGAGCACGGGCCGTGCACATGGCTTCCTTCAGGGAATCAAAGGCTTTCTAACAAGCCTCTGTCCAATTAACCAACCTAGGTTGCTTCTTGGAGATGTAAATTCTGTCAAGGGTGACACAATGGTACCATAGCCCTTGACAAACCTACGGTAGTATCCAGTGAGGCCTAAGAAGGCTCTCACTTCGGTCTGAGTTCTAGGTGGTTGCCAGGCCTTGATAGTTTCAATCTTGGCCTGGCGTGGCTGCACCTTGCCACCACCTACTAGGTGTCCCAAGTACACCACAGAACCTTGCCCAATCTGGCACTTACTAGCCTTGATGGTCAGGCCTGCCTGTTGCAGAGCCTTAAGCACCTCCTTGAGATGGAGCAGGTGTTCCTCCCAGCTGGAACTATAGACAGCTATGTCATCTAGGTAGGCTGCGCAGTAGCCATCCTTGCCAGCTATGACCCCGTTAACCAACCATTGGAAGGTAGCAGGGGCATTTTTCAACCCAAAGGGCATCACCTGGAACTGGTAATGGCCATCAGGTGTGGAAAATGCAGATCTCTCTTTAGCCCTGTCAGTCAAGGTTATCTGCCGGTACCCTAATGTGAGATCAAAAGTACTCAGGAACTTGGCAGCGCCTAGCCTGTCAACAAGCTAATCAGCTCGGGTGATGGGGTGAGCGTCAGTCCGTGTGACTGAGTTGAGACCCCGTAGTCCCCACAGAACCGGAGTCCCGGCTTTGCACCGGGGGCAGCAGCCTTAGGTACCAGCACCACAGGGCTGGCCGAGGGACTACTGGACTTCTCAATAACCCCTAGGGTCAACATCTTGGAGACCTCCTCCTTGAAACTGGCCTTAATCTTATCCGACAACCTATAAATTTTGTTCTTTACAGGGAGACTGTCTCCCGTTTCAATGCCAGGGTCACACAGATGAGTAAGTCCAGGAGTAAGCGAGAACAGGGAAGAGAACTGCTCTAACAACTCATACCAATCTCCTCTCTGATCTAGAGTCAGGGAGTCAGAGAGAATGACACCCTCCACTGACCTATCACCTTCTTTGGCAGAGAGGATATCGGGAGAGGTTCACTCTCCTCTTCCATGCCCTCATCTGTGACTAGGAGAATACTGACCTCAGACTTCTCAAAGTGAGGTTTGAGTCTGTTATGATGGAGAATCCTTAGGGGGGGATTAGGGGTCTTGAGGTCCACTAGGTAAGTGGCCTCCCCCTTCTGCTCCTTAATCTCAAATGGGCCAGACCAGTGGTCCTGGAGAGCCCTAGGCTCTACTGGCTCCATCACCCAAACCTTGTCTCCAGGCGAGAACTCAACCAGAGTGGCCTTCCGGTCGTACCACTCCTTCATCACCTCTTGACTGGCCTCAAGGTTACTCTTGGCCTGCTTTCAGAAGCATTTGTTTGGTTACGGAGGGCCAGCATGTAGCTGACCCCACATCCTGGGGAGGTGTCTTGGAGCTTTTTCCCAGCCCTCTTTCACTATGCATAGTGGTCCCCTGACAGGGTGACCGTAGAGAAGTTCAAAGGGGCTGAACCCCACCCCTTTCTGGGGCACCGCCCTATAAACAAACAGCAGGCATGGCAAGAGGACGTCCCACTTACACCGCATGGCTTCAGTTAGGCCCTTGATCATGCCTTTAAGGGTCTTGTTGAATCTCTCAACAAGCCCATTGGATTGAAGATGATAAGGAGTGGTAAACCGGTAGGTCACCCACACTCATCCCACATGGACTTCATGTATGCAGACATGAAGTTTGTGCCTCTGTCAGGCACAAATTCCTTAGGGAATCCCACACTGCTAAATATTTCCAGCAGGGCTCTGGTCACCAATCGTGCAGTCACTGTTCTCAGAGGGATGGCCTCTGGATAGCGGGTGGCATGGTCCACCAAAATCAGGATAAACCTGTTGCCCAAGTTAGTTTTGGGGTCCAAGGGACCAACGATGTTGATGCCCACCCTTTCAAAGGGTGTGCCAATGACGGGGAGTGGGATCGGGGGGCTTTAAGCTTTTTCCCTGTCTTCCCACTAGCCTGGCAGGTGGGGCAGGCTCTGCAGAAGTTATATGAGGCTACCCTCATTCTAGGCCAATGGAAGTGGGTGACAAGCCTGTCAAAGGTCTTGTCTTGGTCCAGATGTCCTGCCAGAGGAATGTCATGAGACAGACCCAGTAGGAAGGCCCGGTAACACTGGGGGACCACCAGCGCAAGTGCTGCCCCAGGGTCCGGAACTATAGGCTCACTGTAAAGGAGATCATTCTCTCAGTAGATGTTGTGAGTGCCAGAGGCTTCACCAGCTGCAGCCTGTCGCCTCAGACCCTCAAGGGTGGGGCATTCTTTCTGCTCTTGCAGAATTCTGCCCTGGTTAGCCCACCCTCTACTTGCCAGCCAGCATGTTTAGGTAGGTTGCCCAGGTCAGCTATGTCCTCTCCAGTTGGCTCAGGGGACTCCTCCTCCTCAGGGGCCCCGCCCTCCACTGTGGGAACATCTGAGGCGGATTTCCTGCGCATCTTGCCCTTCCTCTTTGTAGCTGTCTGGGCCATTGTTCCAGTCTCCAGGCGCCCTTGACTCCCTTCCCGGGCAGCCATGGATCTTGTGGTCATGCAGACCCACTCAGGCAAACCTAACATCTCCAGGTGGGATCTGAGCTCTACCTCCTTCCAGGCAGTATGCTCAAGATAATTGCCTAACAGACAATCTACAGGCATGGCAGGACTCACAGCTACTTTCAGAGTACCAGAGACTTCTCCCACCCCCACCCCACACTCAAAGGGAACCAGAGCCATCACCAGGTGACTCTCACAATTGTCAGTGACTGTAACCTGGTGGAATGTATTAGGGTCTATCTGCACTGCTGACACCAGGTGACACTTGACAGTAGTCCTACTGGCCCCTGTGTCATGCAGAGCCTCCACTATAAGGAAATGCCTTCCTTTGCATGGTTACCCCCTAACTTTTTGTCTTTTGTTGATGCCAGCGATGACTGAAAGTGTCCTGGGACCCTGATCCAGCGTTCTTTCCCTAAACTGTACCTTTGTTCCCACAATTGGCACAGCCCTGGCACATAGATAAGTCCCTTGTAAATGGTACCCCTGGTACCAAGGGCCCTGTGGCCAGGGAAGGTCTCTAAGGGCTGCAGCATGTATTATGCCACCCTGGGGACCCCTCACTCACCCCTTGTGGCCATAAACTCATCTGGTTGTGGCAGGCTGGCAGAAACTGGTCAGCCTAGCACCGAGAGTCGGACTGGTATTCAGGGGTCATCTCTAAGATGCCTTCTGGGTGTATTTTGCAATAAATTCCACACTCCTCCTCCAAGGGGCGACCTCCTGGTCCTTCGTGGGCCCTGGCAGCACCCAAAACCTTCAACCGCGACTCTTGCAGCTAGCAAGGCTTGTTTGCGGTCTTTCTGCGTGGAAACAACTCTGCATCCTCCAGCACGCAGTGGGACCTCTTCTGACCAACTGAGAAGTTCCTGGCACCTTCCGTTTTTGCAGAATCTTCGGCTTCTTCCACCCGGAGGCAGCCCTTTTGCACCTTCATCCGGGGTTTAGTGGGCCCTTGACCCCCCCACCCCCCAGACACTTGCGTGACTCTTGGACTTGGTCCCCTTCCTTTGCAGGTCCTCAGGTCCAGGAATCCTTCTTCAGTGCTTTGCAGTCAGGTGTTGTCTTTGCAGAATCCCCTATCTCGACTTTACTGTCTTTCTGGGGTAGTAGGGTAACTTTACTCCTACTTTTCAGGGTGTTGGGGTGGGGTATCTTGGACGCCCTTAGTGTTTTCTTACACACCCAGCGACCCTCTACACACTACACTAGGCCTGGGGTCCATTCGTGGTTCGCATTCCACTTTTGGAGGATATGGTTTGTGTTGCCCCTAGGCCTATTGTCTCCTATTGCATTCTATTGTGTTCTTCAGTGTTTGCACTACTTTTCAACTGTTTACTTACCTGATTTTGGTTTGTGTGTATATTTTGTGTATTTTACTTACCTCATAAGGGAGTATATCCTCTGAGATACTTTTGCCATATTGTCACTAAAATAAAGTACCTTTATTTTTGGTAACTCGGAGTATTGTGCTTCTTATGATATAGTGCTAAGTGATATAAGTGGTATAGTAGGAGCTTTGCATGTCTCCTAGTTCAGCCTAAGCTGCTCTGCTATAGCTACCTCTATCAGCCTAAGCTGCTAGAACACTACCAATCTACTAATAAGGGATAACTGGACCTGGCACAAGGGTAAGTACCAGAAGGTACCCACTATAAGCCAGGCCAGCCTCCTATACCCATGATGAGGGCTGAGCCCTGTTTGGACATTATCTAAAATCCTATTAGTGAAGATGAATAAGGACAGTTGTTGAATTACCACTTTTTCTGTAATTTCTGCCTAAAATAAGTAGCAAAGAGATATACCTGTTTCTATATAGAGTGAAAGGGTCTCCTGAAGGTTTTTTCAGCTAGTCCATTGCTAGATGAATATTGTGTACAAGGCAAAAGTCAAATGGAGACCCTGATTTGATCGATATAAATTTCTCTGTAGTTATGGATATAAGGTCTGCAGACAGTGATAGTGCTAAAAACCGTGGACGAGTATACTGAATATATTACCTTAATGGGTGCAAAGAGTTCCTAATACATTTAATCTGTCAATAAAAAAAAGTCAGCACAAATACAGGAGAGACAGTAGATGAACAACATTAATGTTAGAAGAATGTTAGACTTCTTAGCGAAAAGTTGTCTTTCAGTAAGAATGTGTGACGCAATATAGTAAGTACTGTCTTTTTTTACTTCCTTGTTATAGTTCTTAAAACCGTAGAGCCTTAGCATCTGTTGAATAGTCAGACAGCCTCAAACACTCGAGTCACTTGCAGCTCCCTTTAGCTACGTAAGTGATCCATTTTACAACGGGATGGAAGCATCGACCATCTGCAGATATTTCTTGTCTGGTGCAATAGAGATTAATGCTGAGGTCACACAGTCAGTAAAGTGCCAGAGGCCCCGAACGGGCTCAGTAACTGCCATGAATATAGGACCAAAAATAGGTTCTGCTTAGAAGTCTTGGATAAGCAGCATCTAAAACACCCGTTTTCACCGGCTGATAACTGCTGCAGCACTGCTTTCGAATGGGAAATAGGATCTCAAAATGTTTGATCCAATTTAGCAGATGCGAGTTGTCTTAGAGGATAATGAAATGAAAATAACATTGACGAGGAAATTGTGCTAGTCTCCACTTTTCTGTTCTGCTATTGTGTGAGATAAAGGCGTGTGCCTAGAGTATCAGAAGGCGTCTGATGTTTTTTCTGCATAAGACCAAATCCCCGTGTTCCACTGACAGTGTTTTTGTCATGTAAAATGGCTCATGCAGTGGGAAACAGAACTCCAAGACAGTTGTTGTTCATGTGTGTTCTTATGAATTCTGAATGTTGCAGAATTGATAATCTTCTTTCCCCAGATAGCTAGCATTCACGCACAGGATGTGAGGCCCAGCACAGCATCCATTAAGTTCTGACAGTATGCCCCTTTCGACTAATCTGCAACGCAGCTGCATGGGCTTCTTCACTTGCATTCTGTTACTACCGTGAATGTCTGCTCTGGTCTTAAGCAAGCCTTGGACACAGTCTTACGATTAAAGTATTTAGCTAGAATGCGGTGGCTTATAAAATAAGAGTGTCTTCCCTTTTTACAAATTGTCATATTCTTCGGTCTTCCTCAGCGTCCGAGAAAGAGGGAGTGGACATACCAGTGAGTGCAGGCTATTCACAATAGTGACTCATTTCCTGATGGTATTTTCTTATGTGACACAGGAATTTTGATTTGTTCGTGAGAGTCGGAGAAATCATAATGGGCCTGTCTACCGACAAAATCTTCATCGTATTGTTATTTTACCACACTACCAGTTAGAGACCGCCTGTTGCAGCTATGTTTGTCCCTTGTGCAGTTAGGGACTCTACGAGGGATACAGTTTTCTAGAAAATCCATATGTGACTTACAGTTTGGAGGAATCATGATTTTTAGGTATATGGCAGATACTGCTGTATGAAAGTATTGCTGTACTTTAACATGGCCTTTAAAATCAATGGATTTTATCCAATATGTATGGTATAAAAGTTATTTTGACCCGACTGGCTTTTTACATTTCTTAGAGGAAAATAATCTCCCAAGTCCTCAAGAAGAGTGGGCTGACTCGCTGCTCTCATTTACTCTGTGAACGTGATACTGGTAGTAAGAACATTTCCAGAGATGCCCCTGATATCCTGTTTGCTCTCATCCTGCTCAATTGGTGTTGAGAGATTCTAGGTTCGAGCACGATCCGTGGGAGTATTTTACCTACACACGCTTAAAACACCCCCACCTTCAAGTAATTTAATAAATAAATGGAAGTCACATGAGGTTTTGCAATTTTGTTTTCTAGCTGGTCTCTTGGTCCAGCTTTCCGTGAGTACTCTGATTCTTTACTAATGTGTCCTTCTAAATATTATCCAAAATAAGCTAAGAAATAGTCAGTGTTCAGTTGATATAGAACAATCTCTTTCACATGCAGTTTCAGTGGAAAGTTCCCAGTTTTGTTTTTATTGTTGTTCATAACGCTTTTTGATTCATATTTTTACTCTGTATCCCTGTGTCATTTTTAAATTACGCTTAACCTGTATAATAATTATTTACAATTAATGCTCATAATTTCAAAGGAAAGGTTACCCAGTAATACATGTATGTTACGCTGAGTATGTACTATGCTTCAGGTGTTTTTAAATTAGCTGTTTCCAGTTTACTTGATCCATATTCAGATTGGCTTCCAGCAAAGGCACCTTATGAACCTAAGAATAATTGCAGTCGAGTAGCTGCTGTAATTAAGGAGCGTCTCCGTTTTCTGCCAGGCACCGTTGATTGCATTAATATAAAATGGTGCTTAGGGTAAGAGTAATTTCCCAGATTTGAAAGTTGTATATCATTATGTTATCCCTTAACAATGCTGATTTGTTTCCTTCTAGATTTCTTCTTTGGAAGAGAAAACAGTACCTGAAAATCTCCCTGTTCCACCCAACAAATACAAACTGCAGTATCAACAGTATGAAGCCGATATGAAAGAAGGGTACAAGCAGTATACACAAAGAGCGGCAGACCGGACCAAAGCAGGTTCACAGGCACAGCCACCCGGAAGGCCGTCTCCTCAGAAAGAGGTAAATTATGCACTGGACCGGACCTCCAGTGTGTCAACTTTAGCCTTCGTATGTACTGGGATTTATAAAGATTAAAGTTAGCTGGCAACCTACCGAGCTTTTTACGAAAGTAGAGTGTAAGGTTTTGTACACAGTAAGGGTTGGGGTGGAATACTGTGGTGTGCTCCTTTTCTAGAGGTGTTTTATGAACATAACCTTACATGAGGTGTACATTGCAAATGTAGATATTTTATTTAGAGAATTTTTTTTATTTGGGCATGTCGTTTCTTTATAACAGGGTGTTGGAAAATGGGTTATTGGTAAGGGCAGGTAGGTACCTACACCTAGCAACAAGCCACTAACCTCCACTTAGGTCCAGTTAGGTCTCAGTAAATTAACCCCAGCTCAACCCTTGGTAGCTTGGCAACGAGCGTCAAGGCTTAACTTAGGAGACAATGTGTAAAGCATTCAAATATCACAAAACAGTAATTAAATAAAACACAGGAAACAGTTTAAAAATCCAAAACCAATTTATAAAAATAGTTTATATTTTTATCTTTAAAATGACACAAAAACGAATAAAATCGGATAAGGGGAACCGGAGATATGAATTTTTAAAGAATTATTATTTTTCTAGCGCTTAGAAACAAAAAGCGCCAATCGGGTCATCTGGTTGCACCTCGACCGGGGCAAAGTCAAAGTTTCAGGCTGACCGCGATGGAGCCCTGCTCGGCTACAGGTCGCGGGAGGCCTCGGTTAAAAAGTTACCTTCTGACTTAGTCTTTATTTTGAAGATTTTCTTCAGCGGGACGAACCTGCCAGTCCTATCCGACCTCCTGGAGCCCTTCTCCGGATACGCGATGCTGGAATCCTCGGTGGAGATTTTTACCTTCGGACTTAGTCGTTTTTTCGAGGTGAAAATCCTTCGACCGGGGTAACCCTGGATCTTGATCCGACGTCCATGGAGCCCTTCTCGGATACGATGGCTGGGAGGTCCCGGTCAACTTTTTACCTTCGGACTTAGTCTCTTTTTCGGAGATTTTTCTTTACCGGGACGAACCACCAAGTCAGGCCGGGTCGCGGTTGAGGCAAGCCGGCTAGAATTTCCGCGGCGGGTCGGTCCCTCTATGGAGCTTTTTTTACAAAAATTCTCAAATCTTCTCCAAACTTCTTGGGCTTCACCCAGATGTCCTTTTAAGGTTCTTTTGGGGTCCACAGCTCACCCCAAGGGTCCAGAAGTTCTGAGATGGTCCTTGGGGGGTGCGGACTACAACTCCCAGAATGCACCTGGCGCAAACTCCTTTTTGGCCACTGGGCTTTGGAGGTTACATCTGGCTGAGCCCACCCACTGGTGTGGCTAAAAATCATAAACACACCCCTCTCCTAATCTAATCAAGGGGGCACCTAGTTGTCTGGGGTTGCAGGATGTGGGGGTGTTGCTGGTTGCTCCAAATGTCCTTCTCTGCCTTTGAAGACCAGTTTGGCAGCCCTCCCCCTTCCTGCCTCACCATCTGCTGAGGGGAGATTCTCTCCCACAGGCACATTCCTTTGTGTGAAGCCAGGCCACTTTACACCTCATCAAGGCAGCTTGGCTAAGCTGCTGCAGGCTGGCCAGTCAGAGCACAGCAGCAAAAACAATGCAGGGCTGAAATTGGCAACTTTTTAGGTAAAGTCTAAAACTTTTTATCTGAACAAGTTATATTAAATCCAACAACTGGAAGTTGTGGGATTTATTGCAACAATTAATTTGATACCAAATTCTTGGTATGCAACATTTAAGGAGACTTTAAAATTTAAAATAAAGTCTCCCCATTCTAGCCTATGAAGGCCATTTACTTCAATGAGGGAAAAACGAATTTGGCTGTTTTTACCTCACCAGGGTTTATAAATCTATTTTTATAAAGTCCCTGCTTATAGTTACATGGCACCCAGCCCTAGGGGCACATAGGGCACACCTTAGGGGTGACTTATATGTAAAAATAAGGTAGTTTAAGACTTTGGAACTACTTTTAATTCCAAAGTCGAATTTGCATATAACTTTAATTTAAAAGCAGCCAGCAAGGCAGGCCTGCCTTTAAAATGACACTGGGCACCTCAGCAGTGCACCTATGGGTGCACTACCAATGCTGTGGTCCCTAAACCTACATGCCCTACCATATACTAGGGACTTATAGGTAGGTTAACTTAGCCAATTATAATTAGCCTAATTTGCATATCCATTTTACACAGAGCACAGGCCCTGGGACTGGTTAGCAGTACCCTGGGCACCATCAGAGTCAGGAAAACACCAGCAAAAAGTGGAAAATGGGGGCAAAAAGTTAGGGGGCCTCTGCAATCAGCCCTGTTTTCTCACAGAGGGCTTCTTAAACCCATGAGCGGCAAGCCCCTGTCTGCAGTAGGCTCTGATGAGGGGTGTCTAAGAGGATGGGGACAGATGAGTGAGCACCTGTATTAGACCTGACAGCCTTAAGGTGGTCTTCCCCCAACCTTTTGCTTGTTTGCCTCACCTTTTTGCTGATTTATTTTTTGTTAGCCTTAGGATTCTGAGCGCTTCACCACTACTGACCAGTGCTAAAGTGCATGCACTCTGTCCCCTGACCATGGTTTGGCGCATCCAAAATTGGCATATTTAATTTGCTTATAAGTCCCTAGTAAACTGCACTACACGTGCCCTGGGCCTGTAAATTAAGTGCTGCTAGTGTGACTGCAATTGCTCTCTCCCTAAAACGTGGTTTGATTGGTACATCCACAATTGGCATATTTAATTTATTTATAAGTCCTTTTTAAAGAGCACTACATGTGCCCAGGGCCTGTAAATGCTTATAGTGGGCCTGCATCACTGCTTGTGCCACCCACTGAAGTAGCCCTTAAATATCAGGCCTACCATTGCACAGCCTGTGTGGGCAGTTTACACTGCCATGTCTACTTGGCAATTAAAACATCTTGCCAAGCCCTAATCTCCCCTTTTATTACATATGTCATCCCTAAGGTAGGTCCTAGGTAGCCCAGAGGACATGGTGCTATGTAACTAAAAGGTGAGACATGTACTTTTAAGTTTTACATGTACTGGTAGTAAAAGTCAGATTTATTATTACAATTTTGAAAATGCCACTTTTAGAAAGTTGCCTTTTTCCTGCTTTTAGCCATGTGTGCTTGCAACGTGTCTTCCATACATGACTTTGCTGTGGTGGCAGTTGGGATTGTGCATTCCCTCTAGACAGCCACACACAAGGGACTCTTAGGGTGACTGATGGGCCATCAACCTCCTGATGGACCATCCTTAGCACAAAGGGAGGGAGAAGCTGACACTTGGCTGATTGGGCAATGTCCTGCTCCACCACAAATGTCTGCATACCCTCCTGTAGTGAGTGTGGAGCCAGGACTGGAAGAAAGGACTTCTGTACACTTCGAAGACTCTTCTTTGAACTCACCTCACTTCAAACGCACACTACATTCTGGACCTATGAAGAACTCTCTCAGGAAGGAAGACTGCTGTTCTGCTACAAGGACTGCAACTCTGGATTGCTGTGCTGCTACATGGACTGACACTCTGGATTTCTGCTCTGGAAGATCTGCTTTTCTGCTGTTCTGCCCTCTGTCCTGCTGACAGTGGCGTAACAAAACTGGAGGGAGCCCCCTGCAAAGAACATAGAGGGGGCGGGCCCCCCTCCAGACTCACTCAGGTCAAATGCTGTGCTGAGGGGGCCCCCTGTAGCGCGGGCCCCTCTGCACCGCGGAGGCCTTTGTTACACCACTGCCTGCTGAGAAAGTACTGGATCTATCTCACTTGAACCCAGAGTGACTCCAAAGGCTTGCTGGTTGCCTCCTGTTTTCTGAAGTATCAGGGACTTTCAACTCACCCACTACAACTTCTAGACAGGTCTTCAACCACCTCCTGACCCTCAAGAGGCTCCTCTCTAGTCTCTTCACCGGCACGAGGTTACCTGCTCGAACCAGAACCGCGCATCTTGCCAGAAGGATCAGGGCTAGCCGGCCCAAGTTCTTATCTTCACACAGCAAGCATTGTTGCTCATGACTGAGAGAGGCTGCAGTCTGTCCGTCTGTAACACCAGGCCGACTCTTTGCCCCCATGGACCACCACCAGCTATGCTTTCCTTGCCCCTGGCGAACTTCTTCCCCGTGAACAGGGCTCTTGGCTCAATTCTTGAGAAGGTTAAACTTCAGCAGGACTTGTCTAGGACTGTATCTGACCCAACTCCATCGCGGTCGACCTGAACCTTTGGATTTAACTCGTTCTAGTGCAACCAGATAGCCGTGGTTGACACATCATACTTTTAAGCACTATGTTGCATTTTAATCTTTACAAACTCCTATCTCGTCTTCTACTTATTGGATGTTTGTTGTTTTGGTCTTGTTTTGTTCACAAAATTAAGCTCTGTTTTGTCTAACCTTGTGTGGATTCCTTTTGTGGTGTTTTCACTGTGTTACTGTTTGTAGTAACGCACAAACACACATTGCCTCTTAAGTTAAGCCTGTCTGCTCTGTGCTAAGCTACTAGAGGTTCTGATAAGCAGAACACAGGAAGGAAACAGAAAGTGACCAAAATGCACATATATATGTGATTCTGGCAGTGCCAGCTTAAGAATTTCATAGAACCCAAGCAATACATAATGCAAGGCCCCCTGTTTGTAACAATTTAAATGTATTACTATTTTGAGATAATCCAATTACTTATGGTGAGGTAGAGATAAATGAGGAAGGCAAAGATAAAAGGTAAAGAGAGAAAAGTAAGATAGCCAGAAAAAAAGAAACAGAGGGCAGAAAGAATATGAAGTAGGTAGGTAAAGAGAGAGAGAAAGATAGGTTTAGAGTGAGGTAGTGAGAGCTGTAAACAGAGTAGGAAATGTATAGAAAGAGTGAGTTGTGGTGTATACAAAGAGGTAGAGTTGAGAAAGATTAGGAAGAAAGAGAGGTGAGTTAGAGGAAGGTAGAGGCAAAGAGATGTAGACAGCTGTAAATGTGAGGTAGTGAGAGAATTATGAAGATGTAAGGTAGAGATAGAGGGGTGATGTAGAGGTGACAACTTGAAAACAGTTATAGAAATACAGGTAATTTAAGTAAAATAGTGCACCAAAGAGTAAGATAGTGAGAGGAGCTGAAGGGTAGAAAGAGAAGGAGTCAAGAGAGAAAAGACATAAAGCAAAATGGTGAGATAGAAAATGAGGTGAGCTGGTAGAAGCAGAGAAAATGATGAGAGAGGTGAAATAAAGAGAGATGGAGAGAAAAATGACAAGTAGAATAAAGAGGGATGAGCGATGGAAACAGCAACGAGGTGCAGAGAGAGTGATGAAGAAGAGAGAAAGTTGAAGTAGAGAAAGGAGAAAGGAGGTGTAGATCTTTAGAGGGGTTAGAAACACACACACATTTGCAAGTGCATTAACCAATTCAGCTTGTTTTAAAATGTAAAACTATGCTAACCTAAGGCCCGATGGATGTCTGTAACAGATGTCTTTACCCATTTAGCACTTGTAACATAGTAAGTTAATATTGTCACTGCAGTAATATGCAAACATCCTAAAGGTCACATGTTCAAATCTGGTTATGTCTAACTAAGACTTTCAGCCTTCTAAGATAGATACTTTTATTTAATTTTTTGGAACTCTTTTTATTAGTCAACGTAAAACAATTATTGCTCAGAATAGACAATTGGCAGCGTTTGATACAGTATCCATCAGGCATGCAGAAATAGATCACAGTAAATTCACCGACTTAGTAAGCATGCAGCATCACTGTTGTTAAGTTCAAGTTTATTTATTCATGATTTGTAACTCCTAAGAGGTCCACATAAACAAGTCAAAATATATATATGTGTGTATGTATGTGTATATATATATATATATATATATGTATGTATATGTATGATCTATGGCATGTGTAGCTGCAGATACACATGCTATGCATAGCTCTTCCGACATCTAGTGTTGGGCTCGGAGTGTTACAAGTTGTTTTTCTTCGAATAATTATTTTCAGAGTCACAGAATCGAGTGACTTCTCTTCTTGGTTTCAGTGCGCATGGGCATCGACTCCATTGTTGGATTGGTTTCTTTCCGCGGTCGGGTTCAAACGTGTTTCCTCTCGCTCTGAGATTTCGGTTCCGAAAACATCAGAAAACCTTCTTATTCGTCGGTATTGTTTCGATCACGTTTCCTATCTAGCATTGAACGTGTAGTACCATCGGAACCTTCATTTTCGCCCTCTGGGGCACGTGCGCCCCTCTCGGGCCTGTTCGGGCCTACTGCAGGGGAAGCCTGATGGATCAGACCCCATTCCGATTCTGCCCTCGGTGCCACGCGAAGTACCCCTACACAGACCAACACTTGGTTTGTAATTTGTGCCTTTCTCCAGACCATCGGGAGGAAGATTGTGAGGCCTGTCGATTATTTCGATCAAAGAAGACCCTGAGAGATCGTGGAGCCCGAAGACTCGAAATGGCGTTGAAAAGCAAAAAAACATCTCGACGTCATGGAGGAAGAGCAGGTGCAGACAGCAGTCTCCATCCGAGACACAGACTCCGAACAGGAATCAGAAGACAGACCCATCACAGCTGGCCAGCATGTGAGTACATCTGCCCCTACACCCCTGCACAAAAAACACTGAAAGGCCTTCGGTACACCACTGCCGGAAGGCCATAGTTCAGCCCGAAAAAAGACTGCTGGCTACCGTCCTTCGGGGTCAGTGCCGAAAAAGGCCACTCCTCCGTCCACTTCGGAGTCGAGCAAATCCTTTAAAAGCACCACTTCAGACTCCAGTAAAAGACCCCATTCCTCAGAGTCGAAAATTCAGCAGTCGGCTTCAGAGCTGAGACCTCTGACTCCTTTTTCGGGACCGAAAAAGCTACACACCTTGGAGCTGAAAAAATCCTCATATACAGAGGAACAAGGACTTTCCAAAAAATTAAAACAGATTGGAAGGCCAATCATGGAATCTCATAAGACTACTGAAGAAGAGCCTGAGATTAAACCAATATTACAGGTTATGGATGAGAGAAAGTCCAGGATCCATATTCATATGGAAACAGGAAGAATCATCACTGCACCTCCTTTAAAAACCCAAAGAAAGCTGGCTTTCCCAGAGGAACTAGACTCAATGCAACCACCAGCTAAGGTGCAAAAACAAAAGGAGAAGCCACTACCTCTCCATACTCCTCCTCTTCAATCTCCACATCTGTCTTTCTCACCTCAGAATAGCCCACCACCACTGCCTTCTCCAACACATTCTTTATCCTCACACGGATATACAGCAGACCCATGGGACCTCTATGACCCTGATCCCATCCCAGACAATGATACAGTTATTTATCTATCAAAACCTTCTCCAGAAGACACCACTGCATACACCCAAGTAATATCTAGGGCAGCAGCTTATCATGGATTAACCATGCATTCTGAGCCATTGGAAGAAGACTTTTTATTCAATACACTGTCTTCTACTCATTCAAAGGTACCAATGTCTCCCAATGTTGCCAGGAATGGTTTAACATGCAGACCAAATGTTTAATGAGCCTGTCAAAGCTAGGATCATCACCCCTAGAACTGATAAAAGTATAAGCCTGCCCCTACTGACCCAGATTACATTACTCATCAGGTCCCTCCAGACTCAGTAGTAGTCAGTGCGGCAAGTAAAAAGGCAAACAGCCAATCATCTGTAAACGCACCGCCTCCTGATAAGGAGAGTAGAAAATCTGATGCAGCTGGGAAAAGGGTTCCACACAAGCAGCAAATCAGTGAAGAATTGCAAATTCTCAGGCACTTCTAGCCGGGTATGACAGGGCCCATTGGGCCGAAATGCTAGATATCATACAGCATCTCCCAAAGGAGCATCAAAAAAGAGCACAACAAGTGGTGGAAGAGGGACAAGCTATCAGCAATAATCAAATAAGATCTGCCCTCGATGCTGCTGATACAGCTGCAAGGAGTGGAAATACTGCCATCACAATTAGAAGACATGCATGGCTGCGCTCCTCTGGTTTTAAACCAGAAATTCAATAGACACTACTTAATATGCCTTTTGACAAGAAGCACCTCTTTGGCCCAGAAGTAGACACCACTATTGAGAAACTGAGGAAGGACTCAGATACTGCGAAAGCAATGGGCTGTTTATACACCACCCCATACAGAGGCTCCTTTCGCAGACCACAGTTTAGAGGAGGTTTTAAGCCACAATCCTCAGATGCTTCCACCTGAGCAGGTACAACAAACCCAGTATCAAAGAGGTGGGTTTAGAGGATCCTATAGAGGTCAGTATTTCAGGAACATAGGTAAATTCCAAACCTCTAAACAGACCACAACACAACCTAAACAGTGACTTCCTTCCCTCCCTTCCAGTCATCTCCTGTGGGGGGAAGACTACAGCAATTCCACTCTCATTGGCAAAATATCTCCACAGACAATTGGGCATTATCAATTATCTGCAATGGCTATTGCCTAGAATTAATCTCCACCCTTCCAAACATTCCACCACATATCACAAATTGTCCCCAGAACACACCGTTCTGTTACAACAAGAGGTACAATCTTTACTAATAAAACAAGCTTTAGAATTAGTTCCACATTCTCAACAAGGAACAGGAGTATACTCACTATACTTCCTGGTTCCCAAAAAAGACGGCACCCTCAGGCCCATCTTGGACCTCAGGCCCCTCAATCTATACATCCTGTCAGAGCATTTTCACATGGTAACTCCGCAAGATGTTATTCCACTACTACAAAAACAAGATTACATGTCTGCGCTAGACCTCAAAGATGCGTATTTCCACATAAAAAATATACCTCAGGTTTGTCATAGCAGGAAAACACTACCAGTTCAGGGTGTTGCCATTTGGCATAACAACAGCTCCAAGAGTGTTCACAAAGTGTCTAGCAGTAGTAGCAGCCTACTTAAGAAGACAACACATCCATGTCTTTCCATATCTAGATGATTTGCTAATAAAATCAAGCAATTTTACACAATGCCAACAACACACTCGTTACGTGATAGAAACCTTGCACACCCTAGGGTTCACTCTAAACTACCAAAAGTAACACCTTCAACCAGCACAGGTACAACCTTACCTGGGTGCTATCCTAAATACTCAACTAGCCCTAGGTTATCCAAATATACAAAGGATACAAGCTTTCCAAAATATCATACCACTCATAAAGCCAAATCAACAATACACTGTGAGATTTATCATGAAGATTCTAGGAATGATGGCATCTTGCATAGCTATAGTCCCACATGCAAGACTAAACATGAGGCCCTTAGAACAGTGCCTCTCACAACAATGGTCACAGGCACACGGTCAACTTCAAAATCTAGTGTTGATGGACCGCCAAACACATATGTCCCTTCATTGGTGGAATCGCAGCAATCTAATAAAAGGGCGGTCATTTCAAGACCCTGTGCCTCAGACCATAATGACCACAGACGCATCAATGATCGGTTGGGGAGCTCACCTGAACAATCAGACCATTCAAGGGATGTCAAAGAGAAACAGCTACACATAAACCACTTAGAAGTATTAGCTGTGTTTCTTGCCCTATAAGCATTTCAACCTCTTCTCAAACAGAAGAATGCTCTCATAAAAACAGACAACATGACAACCATGTATTACTATTTGGAAATGGGCAATTCACAATCAAATTCATTTACTAGCATAATATATTCCAGGGATAGACAATCAGCTGGCAGATCTCCTAAGCAGAAATCACCAACAAACACACGAATGGGAGATTCACTCCAAAGTACTTTCAAAAGTGGGGGACACCAGACATAGATCTATTTGCAACAAGCAAAACGTGAAATGCCAAAACTTCACATCCAGACACCCACTTCCACTATCCAAGGGCATTGCTCTATGGATCAATTGGTCAGAGATATTTGCTTACGCTTTTCCCTCTCTCCCACTCCTTCCCTTTCTAGTCAGAAAACTACATCAAATGTCACTCACCATGATACTCATACCACCAACATGGGCACACCAGCATTGGTACACAACACTTCTAGATCTGTCCGTAGTACCACATTCCAAATTCCCAAACAGACCAGATCTGTTAACACAGAACATAGGTCAGATCAGGCATCCAAACCCCAGTGCACTCAATCTAGCGATTTGGCTCCTGAAGTCATAGAATTTGATTATCTAAAGCTTCCACCAGAATGTATGGAAGTAATTAAACAAGCATGTAAACCTACTACTAGACAATGCTACGCAAACAAGTGGAAAATATTTGTTTTCTATTGCCAATCTAAAAACATCTATCCACTTACAGCATCTATACAACATATTGTATGCTATTTACTTAATTTGCAGAAATCAAATTTGGCTTTTTCACCCAACAAAATACACCTAACTGCAATATCTGCATACTTACAGAATATTCAGCACACTTCTCCGTTCAGAGTTCCTGTGATTAAAGCTTTCATGGAAGGATTAAGACGCATTATTCCACCAACAACACTACCTGTTCCATTGTGTAGTTTAAGTTTTACATTTGTACATATGTATATACATGAACATTTTCGTGGACATCTCTTTGTATTCCTATACTCTATCACTCCTTCCTTCACCCTTTGTGGGAAAACAATCTTACAATGGAGTCGATGCCCCTGCGCACTGAAACCGAGAGGAGGAGTCACTCGATCCCGTGACTCCGAAAAGCTTTCTTCGCAGAAAAACAACTTGTAACACTCCAAGTCTAACACTAGATTTCGGAAGAGCTATGCATAGCATGTGAATCTGCAGCACTACATGCCATGAAGAGATGTACACTGGGTAAGTGACATTATATTTTATTTTTATATATATATATATATATATATATATATATATATATATATATGAAATATAATATTAATACATAGTTAATAGATTAAAATCTACATTATCATGCAAATTGCATGCCAAAATATATAGACCATATTATTTACATATAAAATGCATCCATATATCAGCTCACAGAGCTGTTTTACCGTACATTTCCTATACAGTGCATCCATATATGATCAAATAAACTCAATGAATCTATTTGAATAAAATTGCATTTTTGTATAAAACTACATGTACTATAAAACATTCAATATAAACTTAAGAAAGACTTAAACATTAAAAAAATCCTAAAACAGAATATTTCATTTGGAGGGTACAATAGTTCAAGAGCTTCACCTGCTGAACATATCTTAAATTTCAAAAAGAGGGATTTCAGCCATTTTCTTCTCAGTGATAATAAAGAGGGACAAACATGCTTAAGGTCCTAAACATCCATGTGACACAAATCACACACATTTTAAGTGCGGTAGCATTATTAGGTTAAGTCCTTTAGTGTTAGTATGTTCAGTCTAAGCAAAATACAAAGACCCCCCCCCCCCCATACGGAAGGTTCCAATATATGTAGGGCTGTGTTTTTTCGGAATCGACAAATAAAACAAAACATCAAATATCCTCTTTTGACTACAAAACTCCTTATCTATCGGATACGTTTTGCCCATTGTAAACACCTTTAAACTAATTTTGAATTGAAGAGGCAATAGAACCAGAGTTGAATCAGAGTCCAACACTAACAATTCTAAGGCATATTTATAGTTTCTGAAAAATTTAGATTTCTCTCTCTAAGTGTTCCAAAAATGTTTTTTATAAACAAGATGCTTGAGGGAAAATTCATCACTGTGAAATAGGCAAAATAAAACTCTGAACCAACCCTGCTAAACACTGAACAAAAGAACTCTTATTGCCAAACTTCAGCCTTAGGGCCACAGTAGATGCCAAGGTGTTGCAGGGAACCAACCTTCTTAAAATGTGCCCTTCCGTTCTGTCTTAAAAACCTCAGTCTGCTATCTTTTTAAATTCTATTGTATATAACAAAGTAGCAGGGATCTTTACTTGGTAAACTGACAGTAGATGAAGAAAATTTTGCCGGCCGACTGCCTTATAAAAGGAACTTAATCTTTGTCCTTGAGAAAGGGCTTTACCCACATTATTAGTAGATATATATATGCTCAAAATATCTGAGTGAACTAGACATAATTTCCCCCAGAAAACAGTAAGCCTTTACTCGTTCAAGCTTTTGCTGGCCCACAAACCAAGACAAATGTATTTTCTAAAGAGATTTTTTCCCTAAAAAGCATACTACTTGTGATTTCATAACATTGATTTTTAGATGATGCGGATCAACATAGCAACTAAGAGCTGCCAGGCAGGTATTCAATCCTTTCGGAGTGAGGTTAATAACTACAATGCCATCTGCGTACAATAGACAAGATATCTGGCGCCCTCCAATATTAGGTGCAAAGCCATAGCTTTTCCTTAGAGTGACAGGGTGGTCATGAATGTACAATGTTGTTAACAATAGTTCTAGGATGGGTTGGATCTCTACCTTCCCTCCTACCTCAGCCCTCCCTACCCTCTGTTCATTCATTCCCCTATAAGTGCTCCAGCCTCCCCATATATTGTCTCATTTTTTGGGACATCCCCTACTTTGGTAGGAAGTGTTAGTTATAGGTAGTGTTTGGGAGGTGTCCCTTTTCCACGGGCATGCGCTTGGCCACCTCTGCTGCCATCGCCAGCTGTAGCCTCTGGCACCCCGGCAAGACCTCCTCTCCGGCTTTATTCAAGAGGAGCAGTTTAGGGTCTAAGGGGACCTTCTGCCCGAGTACCACTGTTCTTGACCTCCAGAACTCCCTTCCACAAGCGCTGAATCTCAGCACAGGTTTATAGTACATGGAAGAAAGTTCCCACCTGTCCACATTGCCTCGAACAAATCGGAGAGTCCCCATGACCCATCTTATGCAGGAATACCCTGGAGTATTAAGTCCTGTGCAGTATCTACAATTAGATTAATCAAAAACGAGCCTGTATTGTCACCTCCTTGGGGCTCTGTTTTGCCTCCACCCAATAATCATCTTCTAATACTCCGACATCTCCCTCCCATTCCATGCGTAGGGCGATCAGTGGATCAGTGGAATCATTCATCAGTTCCCGGTAAATCATGGAGATAGCCTTATTCTCCAACGGAGATGAAACGAAGTGTTGTTCCAGTGGGGCCAATTCTGGCAGCTCCATCGTATGACAGCGCAATGCGTGTCTCAGCTGTACATATCTATCGTGCTTAGTCTCTGCCATTTCGTACTCTTGTCTGAAATCATCAAACATCATGAACGCATGCTCCTTCCAAACAACCCCCAGGTGATCAGTACCCAGAAGGGCCCATTTCCCAAATCCTCTCAGAGCTCCAACCTCACGCAGGAGATCACTGCTCCACAGGGGAGGTTCGGTCTTCAGAGTATTCCCCCATACCGAATAGCGCAACGTCTCATTCCACGCTCACTACAGTACTGGTGTGTATCGGCCAGGCCAGCTCACTTGACTGTGTACATTGCATTTCTATCTACTCGAAACGCTGGCTCTGTCTGGTCTGCAAATGCCCAGTCATTGACAGTCACTAGTTGTGACACCCAGTAGTACCAAAGAAGTTCTGGAACAGCCAGGCCCCCCTCATACACTCCCTGTCGGAACGTTTGCAGTGCTATACAAGAACTACCTCCATCTTACAGTAACAGTCTGAGTTCCTGTTTAGTTTGAACACTTGCGATGGCACCCTATTGGGAGTTGTTAGACTTGGCATCCTTGGCGTGGTCTCCCCTAACTTTTTGCCTGTTTCCCAGGTTGTTGATGTGTGCTGGACTCTGTTTTAGCTATTTCTGTTACTCTGGGCACTTTACCACTGCTACCCAGTGCTAAAGTGCAAGTACTCCTATGTAAAATGTATGTGTAATTGGATTTCTATGATCGGCATGTTTGATTTACTGGTAAGTCCCTACTATAGTGCACTAGAGGTGCTCAGGGCCTGTAAATCAAATGCTACTAGTGGGCCTGCAGCAGTGGTTGTGCCACCCACATTAGTAGCCCTGTAAACATCGCTCAGACCTGCCACTGCAGTGTCTGTGTGTGTGTAGATTTTAACTGCCAATTTCACTTGGCAAGTGTACCCATTCTCCAGGCCTAAACCTTCCCTTTTCTTACATGTAAGATACCCCTAAGGTAGGCCCTAGGTAGCCCCATGGGCAGGGTGCAGTGTATGTTTAAGGTAGGACATATACTAATGTGTTTTATATGTCCTGACAGTGAAATACTGCCAAATTCGGTTTTCACTGTTGCAAGGCCTATCTCTCTCATAGGTTAACATCGGGGATGCCTTTAAAAATGATTAAAGCGTAGATTCCCTTTGGGAGCTGATAGACATGTGGAGTTTGAGGTCTCTGAGCTCACAATTTAAAAATACATCTTTTAGTAAAGTTGGTTTTGAGATTGTGTGTTTTAAAAAAATGCCACCTTTAGAAAGTGAGCATGTTCTTGCTTAAAACATTATGTGACTCTGCCTGTTTGTGGATTCCCTGTCTGGGTTAGTTTGACAGTTGGGATATTTGCACCTCTCTCTAGACAGTGACACGAAGGGAGCTGTGGTGTAGCCTGCATATCCTGATGAGCCATCTTTGCTAGGAAGGTGGGGAGGAGTGGGCATTTACACCTGAAAGGGCTGTGCCTGCCCTCACACAATGCAGTCTCCAAACCCCTGGTGTGTCTGGGGCCTGGCCTGGGCAAGGCAGGATTTCCCAAACAAGAGAGACTTTCCTTTGAAGTAAGTCTACTTTAAAGGCCAAAATGGGTATAAGGAGAGCTCCCAAAACCACAGACTAGAGATCACTTCTGGAAATCAAGAGGAACCTCTGCCAAGGAGAAGAGCTGAGGAGAAGTGCTGCCCTGCATGTGACTGTGCTTTGTGGAGCTATCCTGCAGTTGCTGCTTCTGCCTGTGAAAGGGGACAAAGACTGGACTTTGTTGTGCATTCCTGCTTGTGAAGAAATCTCCAAGAGCATGACCTGAGCTTGCCTCCTGTTGTTGAAGTGTCGGGCCATCAAAGACTTCCCCTGCCAGCACCTAACTCTCTGCTGAGAGTCCTGCCCTGCCAAGTGGTGCCCTATCCAGTTCCTGGGCCCTTGAAAGATGAAGCTAGCAGACCAAGACTGAAAATCAACGCACAGACTGCCGTGCAGGGAAATTTGTGGATGCACATTCCGAGATGCGGCTGAGAAACGACGCACCGTCGGCTTCGAGGCTAAAATCTACGCTCTACCTGCATCTCTGCTGGAAGATCGACGCAACGCTGCTGGAGAAACGACATGCAACACCCGCTGACGGAGGCTGATAATGTCACAACCCACACAGCGTAGTTTTCCGATACCATGCAGCTGGATTTTCGACGCAACATCGATGGGCATTGAAAAACAACGCAAAGGCTGCCCGGACCGACACCTTGTTCTCCTGCGGAGAGAAGAAACGATGCACGCCGACCCGACCGGAGGAGGAACGACGCACGGTCTCGCTTGCGGGTGAGAAATCGACATACCGCTGCCCTTTTCTGACGCACACTCGCCTGTGCAGTGTTATTTTGACCCTATCCATGTACTTTTGAACGCTAGCAGTGGTCTCACTTCTTTCTCGAGGATTTAAGACTCTTTTGCTTTTTAATTCATAACTTGGCTTGTGTGTGTTGGAGTTTTATCATTTTGGTCTTGTTTTGTTTAGATAAATATTACCTATTTTACTAAACCGTCGTTGTGTCATTTTGTAGTCTTTTCACTGAGTTACACTGTGTGTTGGTGCAAATACTTTACAACTAGACTCTGAAGTTAAGCCTGCCTGCTTGTGCCAAGCTACCAAGGGAGTGAGTGGGGGTTAACTGAGGGTGATTCTCCTTTACCCTGACTAGATTGAGGGTCCCTTGCTTGGACAGGGGGTAACCTGACTGCCAACCAAAGACCCCATTTCTAACAGGAGTGTTTTGAAGAACATGTAATAGTTGTGGTGGCGTCATCATTTTATAGAGAGCAGACCTCCTCATTAACAATTCTGGAAGGGTCCACCACTGTTCTACATCCCCATGTAGTCTACTCAAATGTGGTAGAATGTTCACCTGAAGGAAGTGTTCCGGGTCCCTGGTGACAGACAACCAAGTATGTAAAGCCATCTCATAAAATAGATAGGTTTGATTATGTCCTTTCGTGTACTGTACCATAAAATGTCAAAATATAGCACAAAGAATGGTAGGGAGGGCTAGAGAGAGGTGAGTTCATCAGGGCGAAGTAGAAGTGTGGTAGAGACAGATCGCTTGAGCAACAAAGTTGAGGTAGACATAGGTGAAGTTGAAAGAGAGAGTACTTAGGTGCATAGAGATGTAAAGAAAAGGTGATGAAGAGCTGTGAGCCTGGAGTGGTGAGGGGAGCTACGGATAGAAACCTGATGAAGAAATATTCTTTTTGAGGCTGTGAGGGTTAGGCTGGGCAGGCCAGGCATGCACACAAAGCTTCTCCAGCTGCCAAATTAAGAGAATCCAAGGTTGTGGTCAGCTAGGCAACATAGCGGGTGCATGGTAATTGCCCTCAATGGGCCTCTTCAGTAATCTTTGTCATCCTCCAATCCCTGGGCCGGACTGGCAGCTGGGGCCCCAGGGGCAACCCCTGCACCAGGCCCATGGGTGGGACACCCCCTCTGGACTGCAGGTGAAGGTGTTGCCATAGGGAGCCGGCCCACTGGGCTCACCTAGTCTGCATCGTAAGGAGCTGAAGAGGTGGATGGAGGGATGACTCCCACAGCATGTGTCAGAACGATAGAGGAGATGCCGGCGCCGTGGTCCCATCCTTGTGAGAGCGAGTGGGCCCGGCGATCACCTGCCTAAGGCAAGTGCAGAGCATGGATGGCGCTTGTCGCTGGAGGAAAAGGGGAGTGGAAACCTTTTGAAAAAGGACCACCTTTCCTGCAGAGGAAATTGACTCAGGGTTGGGGTGAGGGGCTCCAGGTGTGGCTGCCTCTCTCTAACACCTTCTGGCTGCTCAAGCTGCCCATACCTGGGCAAGTAGCTGGCGCAAGTGTGACAGGTGGACTAGTTCCTCCCCTTCCCCCCAGCACTGGACTGAAGGGTGGTTGAGTGCTCATCATGCCTATTTTCCTCATCCGTCTCTCCATGATCCTGACAGAAATCCGGAACTCCCAATTGGCGATGGAAACCAAACTCATGCAAGTGGGAGCAGATGTCTCGCTACTGCACCAGGACCTTTGTAATGTGGTGTGGAGAGTCTCTGATGTGGAAGACCAGGCCTCCACTCTGAAAGATGAAATACCTATCCTCCAGGCTGACATACACCACCACCAAAATTCAGGAACAGAGGGCGGAGGATGTTGAAAATCATTTCCGGTGTAACAACTTGAAGTTTATTGGGTTTCCAGAGTCTACCAGCCTCAACTCCCTAAATACATTCCTCAAAAACTGGATTGTGTCTTGGATACTTAGTGGAGTGCCGTCCCCCTGTTGTGAGATAGAAATCACATAGGGCGGTGGTACAGAGGCCTCCCCCAGCACAACCTAAGACCCTTAACTGCCTGCATATTAAATTTTTTGAGACAGGGATGTGATACCGCGAGTGGCACGTAAAAAGGGAATACTAGTTGTTAGGCCTGACAGCCTTACAGTGGTCATCCCCCAACTTTTTGCCTGCCTTCCTCCACTTTTCTGACATTGTTTTTGCTGGTTTTAAGACTTTGCACACTTTACCACTGCTAACCAGTGTTAAAGTGCATATGGTCTCTCCCTTAAACATGGTAACATTGGTTCATTCCCAATTGACATATTTGATTTACTTGTAAATCTCTAGTTATGTGCACTATATGTGCCCAGGGCCTGTAAATTGAATGCTACCAGTGGGCCTGCAGCACTGATTGTGCCACCCACATAAGTAGCCCCCTAACCATGTCCCAGGCCTGCCATTGCTAGGCCTGTGTGTGCAGTTTCACTGACTTCGACTTGGCATTTAAAAGTACTTGCCGAGCCTTAAACTCCCCTTTTTATACATTTAAGCCCCCCTTAAGGTAGACCCTAGGTAACCCATAGGGCAGGGGGCTGTGTAGGTAAAAGGCAGGACATGTACATGTGTGGTTTATATGCCTGGTAAGGGGAAACTCCTTAATTCACTTTCCATTACTGTGAGGCCTGCTCCTTTCATAGGCTAGCATTAGGGCTACCCTCATATTCTGTTCAGAAAGGGGTAACCAGGTCATATTTAGTATGGCCAGAATGGATATAGAAAATCCTGTTTATTGGAGAGGTTGGATTTTGTATTACTATTTTAGCAATGCCACTTTTTGAAAGTGAGCATTTCTCTGCACTTAAAATCCACCTGTGCCTTACAGCCTGTTTCCAATCAACGTCTGGGCTGGGCTGGTTGACAGCTTCCTTGTGCATTTCAGTCAGACAACCACAAACACAGGATACTCAGTCTCACTTGCACTCATCTGCATACTGAATAGGTCCTCCTGGGCTGGAAGGGTGGAGGGCCTGACACATTTCAAAGGCTAGTGACCTGCCCTCACACAATAGACTGCCAGACCCCTACTAGTGCCCTGGCAGACAGACCTGTACTGAAAGGGGACCTTGTGCACTTCAAAACCAGTCTTTGAAGTCTCCCCCACTTCAAAGGCATTTTTGGATATATAAACTGGGTCTCTGACCCCACCAACTCAGACACTTCTGGACCTGAACCTGCAACCTGTCAGGAGGAGCTGCCTGGCTGCCCAAAGGACTCATCTGGACTGCTTTGCTGAGGACTGCTGCCCTGCTGCCCTCTCTTTGCTGAGAACTGCTCCCTAAGTGCTTGAATTGAGCTTGCCTCCTGTTTTCTGAAGTCTCAGGGCCAAAAATACTTTATCTGTTCAGAAAACTCCTGGTGCACTGAAAATCGCTGCACTGCCTGCCTGAAACGACACATAGCCGTTTTGCGACCGAGAAATCGCCGCACAGCCAAGCTGGAATGACGCAGCCGGGCTTCCTGAGTGAAGATTCAACGCAGCACCTGGCTTGCGAACGGAAATTTGACGCACAGCTCTACCAGATCGACGCAGAGCCGAACTGGAACAACATAGCCGATTTCCCAAGTGGAAAATCAATGCAGCCTCTGCTTTGCAACAGGAAATTCGATGCATCACAACACCGGATCGACATAACACCTGTGACTTCTTCCCGCATGCACAGAATTTCCCTGCATCGTCCTTGGGCCTCACAAATCACAGTTCACCAAGAAAACATCACCCAGCCCCTGGTTGCTGTGGCACAAGCAGTAGGCTTTCCCCATAGAAATGCATGTTGGGAACAAGAAGTCACAAACAACATTAATTTACCTTGTGGCCATCCTAATGATGTATACAAATGTCATGGCCGCAAAGGAGTTCAACTCCACTGGTTGGATATTTTTCATGGGAACACTCTCCTTTCTTTCTTGGCGGTGGTGATGGGGAGTTTGCAGGTGCCCAATCCTTTCTTGGTAGGACTAACTTTCTGAATGAAGCAAACTGTCACATTTCCTGGCCTCTTCATTGATATTCATGTGGCATCACCAATACCCCTTGTTTGGGTCCAAACACACACATCTGCATCATAGCAAGAAGCCAGATGCTGTTTACATTTTGTTTTCTTAGCCTAAGAAAAAAATCAAAACGTGCCTGGGTCCTTGCTGGGGCACAGCCACATGCAACATTGCCCCAGCAAGGACCCAGATGCTAATTGGAATGCTTTTAGGCTAAGAAAGTTTCCAGTATGCGTCTGGCTCCTACCTGGATCACAGAAACGCATGGCTCTGCCCCAGTGAGGAGCCAGTTGCAGTTTGGATATTTTCTTAGCTAATTAAAAATCCATCCCTCCCCTGGCCTTTTCTTAGGGAACAGACACAAACATCTGTAGCCCGGAGAGAAGCCAGACACTGTTTGGATTTCTTTATAGGCTAAGAAAAATTCCAAACCACATCTGGTTCCTTGCTAGGGCACAGACACACATTTGTAGCTTAGCGAGGAGATGGATACTGTTTGGATTTTTTAGACTAAGCAAATATCAAAACGCATCTAAGGCTTGATGTACTACGATTCCATGTATAAAAAATGAGGCGCAAATAGTGCACTGACTTTTTGGCAATTAATTCTGATTTTGCGAATCTAACTGTGTATTACTGGGTCGATTGACAAAACCACAATTTGCAGAGCGTCACAGAACAACCTAATTAACTGATATTTATAAACCTGGTTTCAATTTGCGACCCTCTGTGATTGCCTGCAAATGCATGGATGGCAAGGGCCAGCAGACTGACATTCCTGTGCTTGCTTTCTTACACAGGAAACTTCTTTTTTTTTTTTTTACCAGCTGAGCACTTTAAATGAACTGATGCTGCTTTTAAGAAGGAAAAAAACTTTCATTTGCGACAAATTTAGAAGATGCTGCCAGTAGTGACCTGGACAACTGCCTAATAAGCTGCCAATCCGATTCCCAAAGTACCCCCTGCCTTTTGAAGATTTTTCAATTGTTGGTAACTGGTCAACAGTTTGCAACCGTAATTGCAGTGGAAAACCATTAATACATATTACCAAATTGAAATTTGAAAGAACCACCTCTTTCACTCCACCTCCAGATTTTGATTTTGTATGTGTCACAAAATCTATTTTTTCAGTCAGTAAAGCTTTTCCAAGCATTAAAATGGGTCGTAGATGAGGTCTCTGGCTCTGTGCTGGTGCACAGAAGTACAAAAATTGGCCTGGGTTCATCTGCCACCTATGAAATCTACAAACCCTAGGCGTTTCTGAACACTAGATGCATGGCTTGCTTGGGTGTCTCCCTTTTTTCTTACCTACAATCAGAGGCGTAGCTTCAGGGGGGTGTTTGGGGTGTTACACCTCCCTCATAAAGTTGTTGTCTGATAAATAGTTGGGTACAGATTCTTTTTGTCGGGTATGGTGAGGTGTCTGTTGAATTTCACCAAACATTTTTGCAGACACACAGACAAAAACGCACACACTCTATCCCACTCTGTTTTGAGAGTCCTAAAAATATTGGCTATTTTACAAACTACTGTTTTCTCTCTTAGTACTCCTACTAATCCACATTTTCCTCCCAATCCACTGCTTCCGTTGTCACGACTTACGTACTGCTTTAACCTGGAGTCCGCAGAACAAGTGGCGAGGATCTTGTTCCTGAATGTTCGGCCTTAGCCCAGGTAATGGCGACTCTTTCTGGTAGCCACGGTGCTGCAGGCAATGGATACGCCAAGAGCAGGCCGTGTCCCTCAGAAGTAGTGCCAGAGGGGAAAAAACCCTGAAAGGGGAAAAACCTCCAAAAGGATAGGTTCCTGCAACAGGAACAAAATGAATAGGTAAAAACAGGAGCACAAGTACAGGAAAAAACACTGGAACAAACGAGAACCAGTAAAGAATACAAGGAAGCAGGAGCGAAGACACCATCCAAACAGAAAGTGTTGCAGCGCAAGGAGAGAAAGAATCACAGCTCTTAAATACCAACAAACAGGAAGCGACCAACAGGAAGTACAAGGACACCATCTTAGATAGGGAAAAACACATAGAACATAAGGGACTAGGAGCCATAGAGAGTAGGGAACAAGGAATGCTGGGAAGAGAGGGGTAATATGGGAAAGGGAAAAGACATAAAGGAAGACACAACAAAACAACAAGAAAGAAGAAAAGAAGAACAAGTGAGTGGGGGAGGTCAGACCTGCCTAGAAGCGCATTGCGCTAAAAAAGAATGAGGCCCCATGGCCAATTTGGGGCCTCGTAATGTGCAGAGCAGGCTGGGGACGCGGCACGTCTTCAGACTGCGTGCCGCGGCCCGAGCCGAATGTTCGGCTCATGCGGCGCGACATCCGTAGGCCCTTCTCATGCACCCTGCTTCTCGTATAATGTATTTAAACATTATAGGCCAGCCTGATTGTCTTACTGACCAAGGGATGCCGTTGCCTACAATTCTCCGAACAGGTTCAATATTTTTACAAAATTAGTTTTAAAAAAACAAACTCACATTTCTATGATTAAAAGTTGTGGAAATTGTGGGTAACCGCAAACGTCCCACCATAGTGTTCTCACACTTCTATCAATGAAAAAGTGCTACCACATGTGTGGGTGGGCGTGTTTTAACGGACAGGAACAGTCTAAATATCTGAGTGGTAAAAGCCAATATATTGTCAGCATAGTCTTCACTTTAGCCTCTTCCTGTCCCTCGCAGTAGGACTTCTCACATATGTAAGCTACTATTTTTGTCAGGATAAGTGTTGGAACATTGGATTGCATCTCCTAAAGTTCTCGAGTCACAAAAGAAATTGTTTTTTTTTTTTTTTTAACCCATACTTAATATTTACAGGGGGTTATTGATTATAGAATGTGTTGGAATTCATGCAAACTGCATCACTGTAGAATTCCCTGTCTCTAGCTTTCAGAAGTGTTTAGGTTTAGTAGGTACAATGGGGTAAGGGCTGACTCTGATCCAAAATACTTCAGATATCTCCCAAGGAATCTCCCTTCATCAAGAATACTCCTTTGAGGGATTTAAGCCATGGAATACCATTCTTATGTTTAGGTTGATTAATGTTATGTCTGGTACAGGGCTGAAACCCTTTGCTGATTAACAAGGGGAGTACGATTTGCATCACAGTAAATATCACACCTCTGCTATGATATGTCCTTATACTTTATATAGCAGACTTAAAAGAAATACAAAACTACTCCCCTTTAGAGGTCAAAATCCTAATAGATGAACTACCTGTCCACAGGATATCTCCGGTTTACTGCTCGCTAGTGGTCAACTTTGACCATTTACAAAAGGCATGGACCAGAGACCTATGACCTTATATAGATGACAATTGGAGAGAGGCACAAGCCCTCCCTGTGATTGATTCGCATTTTAGAATTATCCAAAGGAAGTATTTGCACAGAGTCTATTATATGTGAAAAAGCCTTTGGAGGATGGGGATGATTGTTTTGCTGAATCATCTAAAAATGTGGGGCTCTGAAGAGTGATCTGGTTTACCCCGCATGGGCTTGCAAATGATTGCTAACCTTTTGGGAATGGATGTTACATGCTTGGGGCGTGTGCAGGGTTGGAAATCTCCCCAAGTATCCCACATTCACACTTCTTCATGTCACAACTGATCGCAATAGATATTATGCATCCTTGATGTGTTTGGGACTTTGCTTAAGCATGAAAAAGTGTAGACCCTACATCCTTGGAAGGATGTAATAGGGTTCTGGACTGTTGTATGAACTTGGAGAGTACAATTTATGCAGCCAGAGGATGCCCGCAAAAACAAAATATGGTCTGAGTGCAGTCAATACGGGGTAATCCTTGAGCTGCATTGAGATCCATCCCCTGGTGAACCTGTAAGTGCATGGAGTTCCATCCCAAACTCGGGATGATGAAATTTGGGCATATGGGAGGATCTGTGCCCATCTAAGAAATGGGGGGAGCATTGTGGGGGGAGGTTAGTGGTGGTGGTTGAGTTTTTATTATGTGATCACCAGGCTGTTTCTTCTGTTGAAGTGTCATTATGAAATCCAACTATATGATTGCTGTTTTATTGGTGACGGGATAGGTCTGTGATAAAATAAATGAGAAAAAAAAAAAAAAGAAATTCACTCAAAAAACCCAAAGATTACAGAGATGTTATAGCTAGGCTCACATTTTAAATGTACAAAGCCATAGAAATTCAGCTGTTAGTCATTGCAAGTAACTATAACTTGCACCCTGAGGTAACTAGCTCGTGCTCCTGCCATACACAGTTTTCTTATCAGTAATTTTACTGTAGATGTTGCAGTGACATTATCAATGGTGTTATAAAAGATGTCATAAGTGCTGTAATATCTGTGGTAATTAGCAGTACATGGTGAGGCCGCGAGTTATAGCTACCTTAGGGCACGAGTTATAGTTACTTGAAATAATTCTAACTTTGACAGAAGAATTTATATGGTTTTGTACATCTGAAATGTGAGCCTAACTGTAACGCGGTGAGGCCCTGCAACCAACCCCCTATAACCACCCAACCCCGTGCCTAGCACAGGTGAAGGCCGTGCGTGGCAAGGGTTGGCTGAAGGACACAAATACCAAAAATACCACAGAGACTATACTCCCTTAGAAGGGAAGTAATACACAACTGATATACACTAGTATGCAGAAATAGGCATAAAAACAGTTACAAAAACAGTGCAATTAGTGAAAATCACAATAGTTAGAAATAGGCCTAGGGGGAGCGCAAACCATATACTAAGAAAGTGTATTGCGAAAGTCTGTCCCCCACCTAGGTAATTGTAGTGTGTGGACAGGAGCTGGCAGTATTAGGAAAGCTCAAATGTAAGTGCTGCAACCCACCCCAGCGACAAGGAAAGCAGGAGTAAATCAATGTAAATTCCCTTGATCACACACAGAGAAGAAGAATTATGCAAAGCCCAGAAGAGGCTGCAAGACACTAACAGTGGATTCCTGGACACGTTGACCTGTGGAAGAAGGGGACCAAGTCCAAGAAGCACAGCAGAGTCCAGGAAGGGCAGGTGTCCCTACCCACCAGGATGAAGGTGCAAAAGGTGAACCACTGGTGAGGAAGAAGAGTCCGCACTGCACCTAAGAAGACTTAGTCGGGTTCCTGGAGGATGGAGGTGATGCCTCACGCCAGAAGGAGGATTGCAGTTGGGTTTGCTTCTTCGGGTTCCGCCAACAAGCCTTGGCACACGCAAAACTCGGAGTTAGCTGAAAGTGGAGCTGCCGGGGACGAGGAATGACCAGGTGGACTCTACCCAGAAAGGGGAGTCAGAGGGGACCCTCAGCAACACAGAGAGCCCACAGAAGCCCAGGCAGCACCCACAGGAGTCCCACAGGATGGGGACAGGAGAGTCGATCTACGAGAAAGGCTCCCACGCTGCCGGAGAAACACTCAGGGAGCTGTGCGACGCAAGGAGGAGTGCTGGGGCTGGAGCTTCAGGATGCCTGAAGATCTTGGAGAAAGGATGCCAACAAGCTTTGGCAGCTGCAAAAGACGAGATACACAGAGGTACTGTCCTGCGTGGGCAGGCAAGGGCTTACCTCCACCCAAGTTGGACAGTGGAAGAGAGGACCGTCGGGACCACTTCAGTCCACCACCCATGATGCAGGATCCACACAGCTTAGCAGGAGAGGGTATCCATGCAGCCGGTCGTCATCGCAGTTGGTTCCTGCAAAAGCAGGGGAGTGACTCCTTCACCCCAAGGGAGATTCCTTCTGATGCAGGCTAAAGATGGGCTGTCCTCAGAGGATGCACGACTTGGGAAATGTTGCAGTTGCTCGCAGGAGCCAGAGATACAATGTTGGAGGAGGCATCTTGCTTATTTGTTGCAGCTTGTAGGGTCCTGAAGAGTCCAGATGCAGTTTCTTCGGTCAGAAGTCGAAGTGGAGGTTGCACAGAATTCCTGCTGGAGTCTTGCAATCCAAATCTAAGGAAACACCCAAGGGAGATTGATCACCTAGCTTGGGTGACCACCTATCAGGGGCTCTGACATCGCCTGCTGGCACTGGCCACTCAGAAGCTCCCAGAGTCCCCTTCCAACCTTGAATCCAAGATGGCAAAACCCAATGATGTGATGGACATTGGAGTGGTCACTCTCCTTTCTTTTGTCCATTTTCACACCAGAGCAAGGACTGGGGGGGCCTCAACTGGTGTAGACTCGTTAATGCAATGAGGGCACCCTTCAAAGCATTTCCAGTGTCTTGGGGAGGCTACCCCTCCCAAGCCTGTAACACCTGTTTCCAGAGGGAGAGGGTGTAACACCCCTCTACCAAAGGAAAACCTTTGTTCTGCCTTCCTGGGCTTGAGCTGCTCAAGCAACAGGATGGCAAAAACCTGTATGGGAGGTGGCAGCAGCTTGGGCTGCCCGGAAACCCCCGGAAGGCTGAAATGGCAAAACTGGGGTCCTCTAAGGAGCCCCCAGAGTGCATGGAATCATACAACCAATGTTTGCAAAAGCCGTGCAGTATGATTCCAACATGTTTGATACCAAACATGCCTGTGTTTGGAGTTACCATTACGTAGCGGGACATAGGTAGTGACCTATATCCAGTACATGCGTAAAGTGGCGTCCCTTCACTCACGAAGTCTGGAAAAATGGGCCTGGAGTTCGTGGGGGCATCTCTGCCAGTGCAGGGGTGCCCTCACACACTGGTACTTTGCACCCTGCCCTCTGGGCTAGAAGGCCTGCCGTAGGGGTGACTTATAAGTGACCTAGTGTAGTGGTAAATGGCAGTAAGAGGGTGCTTGCACCTTTTCATGCAAGATGCAATGGCAGTCCTTCAGAAGCCTTTGCTTGGGCTCCCTATGGTTGGCTAAATATATGCTGCAGCCCATAGGGATCCCCTGGAACCCCAGTGCCCTCGGTGCCTAGGTACCATATACCAGGGACTTATAGTGTGGCATCAGTGTGAAATTGTGGATGAAATACAGAGTTTTGGTAGAGAGAGAGATATTAATCACTTGGGTCCTGGTTAGCAGGGTCCCAATGACCACAGTCAAACATACTGACATCAGGTAGAAAACGATGGTAACCATGCCAAGAGGGTACTTTTCTCATGTCTCTTATGTTAAATGTTCAAAGCAATGCTGGACTGATGTTATCAACAACATTGAGGATGATATTACATTGCAGTGCAATCATAGAATGTAACAAGTTTGGTGCACTATGGGACGTGTATGCTGGTATTATGGAATCACGTGACTTTCAAGCTTAAAAGCACCTGAGTTTGATTACTTCAATTTTTTTCCTGTGATGAAGGCACATTCCCGAAACGCATTAGGATTTGATTTGCGCAAGCTACATGGTACTATGAATAAATGCCTTGAATTACTCTGAACCTGGTCTTTGACATTTCTTTTGCTGAGGAATTATAATGGGCAAGATGCTCTGTCCCTGCCATTCGAAGCTGCCCTGTTGGGTTGGGGGCCCCGAAGATGAATGTGTCCTTTTTGAAATATACATATATATATATATATATATACACATATATACACACACACACACTGTCTCTCTCTTTCTCTCCCTCCCTGATTATGACCTTGGCGGATGGGATACTCCGTCACAAACATGACGGATATCTTGTCCTCCGTTTTACAAGTGCCATAGGATATAATGGAGTTGGAAAACTGTGGACGGGCTATCCATCACGTTTGTGAGGAGTATCCCATCCACCAAGGTTGTAATCAGGCCCTCAGTGTCTGGTGTGTGGATACTGACTCAAATCATGAAAGACCTCACACGTCTGATAAACCTCCACATGCAGAAGACCTAGGGATTATGTTACTCTTAGGATGACTGAAGGATACAACCATGTTTTGACAAAATTATAAGCATCTGACATTCAGCATGATCTTGCGGCTGGCCAGTCAGGAAGAAGGTGTTCTGACACCCAGTAATATAACCTTTAGGAGTACGTAGATGTTACAAAAATGTGTGATTGTGATATGTTTCTACACAGGGCTGATACCTGCAACCAAAAAGACATGTGGCCCACACTGGCTTCTCACTTGTACTTGATATCCAAATTTCCAGAATGCATTCCACCCATTTTGTCTCCTGTAGGCATCCTCAACCCATAGAAAACCCATACTTGTCTAACACCCCCTACAGCAGACCCATAGGAACAATATTGTGCTCAAGCCTAAGCACTAATATTTTTCTGTGTGAGAGAGGTGCGAGGAAATTACTTATTTTTACAAATTATTTCACTGATGTCACATTCAGAGTGCTCTACCAGCCAGTGACTGCAAGGGAGGCCTGTCTTGTACCAAGAGGGTTTAGTCTTACAGCATACTCAGGTTGTTTAGAATTAGAAAATACCTAGATTTTATATGCTTAATATAGTCCTAGGTTTGCTTTCTGACATCAGATGAACAGTACACCATAAACAGTGATTCTGATTCTGCCACAATTTCATGATATCTGCTAATCTTAAATATATATATAAAACTTTTTTATACAGAAACCAAAAGTAACACTTGAAGGGAGTACACAACAATTCCCATCTCTTCATACACAATTCATATGGCCCCCAAAGCACAATTGAAAGTAAATAGTAACACCAGTTAGCTGCCATTCACCCTTAGTTCGTATGTGCTGACATATCATCCACGCACGAGGCAGATCTGGGCCTTCCCTCCACAGACCTTAACCCATAATATTCTATCCAGCCACCCCCCTTACCCCCATATCTTATGGGACTTACTGCTGCTGAATGTGAGCTTCTCTGCTTCCATGTATAGATGCATCCCCTCCATGCTTGGATGTTTGGTACTTCTGGGGTCCTCACTGCCTAGCCACATCCCTCTTAGCCACCACCAGGCCCAGATGCACTAAAGATAATCTTAAAGTGTGGAATCCCCAACAGAACATATTTTGGGTTGTGCGGGAGGGTAACTTTCAATATAGCACCAAGTTCCTGAATGATTGCTGCCCAGTATACCTGTATGCGGGGACACTCGCAAAGTGTGTGTAATAATGTCCCAATGGACTCGGTACAACGCAGACAAGTCAGTTTGACTGCCCTCCTCATATTATGTAATCTACATCTTGATATACCTTGTGTAGTATCTTGAACTGTATTAACCGTAGGCAATGCTTTAAAGCCACTTCTCTAAGATGCAGCAACGCTGCCTCCCAGTCTTAGGTCTTCTAGTTCCCCCTCATCTCGCACCCATCTCCTCCTGAGCTGACCCATAATGTCAGGCGCATTATTGTTCAATGTTTTATATAAGGAGAAAATGGCTCCTTCTCCCATCGCTTCTATAAATATCCTCCCTTCCAGAGGTCCATACTCCAGGATATCCACCCCTCCAACACCTCGGCCAGCCAGGCGTGCCACAGGTGCGCATATTAAAAAAATTAAGCCAGGTGCAATTGGTACTCTTGCAGAATAGAGGCGAAGGGCATGATGTCTCCTCTCTCCAATATGTCCCCCGCTTTGGAGATGCCAGTTGTATCTCATGTCTTAAATCCCCGGAGTTTCACCAGCTCACTGAGCCATGTCCCGTTCCAAAGGGGTGTTCCCCTAGTAATTTTTCATGCCCAAACAATCATCTTTGTAGCCTTATTCCAGGCCACCAGAGGTCGTCTGTGGCAGCAGCTGGACCCCCTTCCCACCATAATGATAGTTTAGGTGCAATCTTGGTTCCAGCATTGACCCCTCTAGCCTGAAGGTTGAAAAATCTTGGAGTGCAGAGATCCAGGCCTTGATGTTAATTAAGTGTGGTGCCCAAAAGTACACCTCAATATCGGGGAGGGCACACCCCACCCCCGTTATAGAGGTTGCGCTGCAGTGTTTTGAGCATATCACGGACCTCACTTCCCCCTCTTTTCTGGTAAACATATCTTATGGGATATGGTAGTATGTGTTCTGAAACACATAAAGCAGTTTAGGGAGCATAATCATTTTGAAGAGGGCCTCCCGTCCCAGCAGAGAGAGGGGCAATCCCCTCCATCTTCTAGCATCTACTTGAAAATGTAATATCTCCCTCTCTAGATTTCGACGGAAACACAGCTCTCTTCGTGGGGTCACAAAGATCTCCACACATTTAAAACCATCCAGTGCCACATCTATCATCTGCAGGAGCAATGACACGTCTATCTGCCCTTGTGGGTAATATAGTATAGACTTGTCCCAGTGGATTCTATAGCCAGAGTGTGCCCCATATTGCGCAAAGATCTGAAAGAGCCCCGAAATCGCGATTGCTGGTTCAGTAATATACAAAAGGATATAGTCAGCGTAGAGCAATATTTTATCCTCTACTTCGCTGATGGCTGATCAGCTGAACACCTTGGCTCTGGAATGTGCTCTCACAGTGCAGGCCAGGAATTCAACTTTAAGCGTGAAAAGCAGCGGGGACAGAGGGCAACGCTGTCTCCTCCCTCTTTCAATAGAAACTTTGGATGACAAGATCCTGTTTACTCTTACCCCTGCTACTGGACCCCAGTACAGCACTGCTGCCCTCTTCCTGTAGTTGGGCCGAACTCAAAACTTCACAGCATCTCGAGGAAGGGTCAGTGTACCGTGTTGAACACCTTTTCAGTGTCTGGTGAGAATAATACGTGGGGAGCCTGATGGTCTTTTACCTCTGCCAGCAAATTGTGTGTGTGCACCACAAGTTAAGCCGCGTTGACCTGCTGGGCATAAATCCCGATTGGTCTCTGGGTATTAAAGGCGTGATGACCTGCGAAGGCCTTGCAGTTAAAATCGTAGCCAGGATTTTAACTTTGATGTTTAGCAACAAGATCGAGCGATGTGACTTGCACCACTGCCTGGGTGTACTTACCTTAGGTATTACTGTGATGTTGGCTCTCCTGAGATCTGGAGTCAGCGTCCCCTGTTCCCCGTCTCCATGTACAGATTCAACAGGTGAGGCTCCAGTAGTCCGGCATACCGTTTAAAAAAAATATATATATTTTTATTGGTTTTATATTTCAAATATGCGATACAAACTGTTCAATTATCGGCAACAGGATCACCTAGAGCATTATCCAGCATTAAAACCATTTAAGAACCCCGAACCCCACACTTTAAACACGTCTCAGAACACTACCAATCCTACAGTATCATTCCTTGCCGCAATTGCCAGAGGCTTAGCGTGTGTTAACTATCTTTGGGGCTGCTCGCGCGTGACCAGTGTGGACCCTTTGTTGCTGAGCCTTTATCCCTAGTCACCTGGTGGATGCCCCGTTTAGGTTGGTGAACCCGGATGGCTACCGGGGTGGTATTTTACCCTGTGTGTTGTTAGTATTCTTGCGCTGGAGATCTAGTGAGTTCTGAATACAGGAGGGAGAGGGGGAAAGTGATCATGCTATTATGACGGGCCACCCTACGGGTTATGCCTCTGTGATGAGATATGCGAGGGATTTATATCACGCTTGTTACAACTATGCGTTCCCTGGCTCATGGGGGCATATCATCGTTTTTGGCCTCAAGTTTGGTTACCAAAGTTTCCCAGGTGGTGCACCCCGTGTGATGTCGCCCCTCTTTCGCCAGTTTTTTTAATACCTGGTATTCCGTGCGAGCCCAGCGTAGTGTTAAAGTGTACCAAGATTTCTGATCAGGAGCATTGGGGGCTTTCCAATGCATCGCTATCATTCTTTTATACATTAAACAGGTATCTTTGTTTTTTAGGTCTTAACCTCAATCCCAGTAAGCAGGACTTGGGGTCTGCTGTCAACGCAAGCCCCGTTAACTCGGAGATCTCCTGTACCACCTCTGTCCAGGCTGTTTGTATGTTAGGGCAATCCCAGACCATGTGGTAGAAGGGTGCTGACGGCGCTTTGCATCTGGGACATATTGGCTCAGAGTCGGGGAACATTCGCTTTATCCTGGCAGGGGATAAATATGTTTGATGCGTGAAGTTAAATTGAGTGTACCTGAATCTGGGATTCCTTGACACGCCACAGGCATGATACAGGGCTTTTGGCCAGTCCGCGTGTGGGATCGGGACAGGGAGTACAGCGTTCCATCTCTCTCGGGCTTTCTCCGCTTGTGGTTCGGGAGGTTTATTGAGGATTTTGTACAGGCTGGATATTATTTTTATTTGGGCATTATATTGTAGGAGATGATGAATTACAGGGGAGATCTCTGGTTCTGTGGTGCCTGCCCCCCACGTTTTTTTAATTGCATGGCATATAGCGTGGTATGTCAAGAACTGGCCGGGGCTCATCTCAGTGAGGGCCTGTAGGGCTTCGAATGACATTAGCTTGCCATCTTCGAAGCAGTCGCCCACTGTCTGTACGCCTGCCTCTATCCATACCAACGACGCCCGCGTACCAGCTGCGATCCCCCCCAGGAGGTAGTCCAGTGGTATATGTGGGGAGTAGGGGAGCTTGTCCACTCCACTTTGCACGAATTTAGCCCAGCATGCGTGCACCACCGCAAGCAGTGGGTTAACATGTTCCGCCTTGGCGTGTTTGGATGTCAACCACCTTATCAGGGGGGTCCCCTTCAACCAGGACTCCAGGCACGTGGACTTTGCCTGCGCTGGTCTGTGGATCCAGTTCTGAACCCACTGCAGCTGTGCGGCTGCATAGTAGCGTTCGAAGTTGGCTGCTCCCAGACCGCCCATATCCACTGGGCATTGTAGCGTGGCTAGGGCCACACACGCTCTGCCACCGCCCCAAATGAGCTGCAGCAGGGCTGTGTTTAAGTTGCCAAAGAAGCTTTTGGGAATGGCTATCGGTAAGGCCGCGAAGGAATATAGCAGCCTAGGTAGGATCAGCATGTTCGCAATCGCCACCTTGCCAGGCGGCGAGAGCAGGAGTTTGTTCTAGAACTGCAATGAGCCTTTTATGGAGGTCAGCGCCCTCCCCAAGTTCCCATCTCTTAGATCTTCTGTGTCGTGATATATGTTTATCCCAAGGTATTTGAACGTTTCCGGACACCATTTTAAGCGCCCTAACTGAGGAGCGCCCTGACTTTCGGATGGCCACTTTGCCAGAGGGAACGCACAAGACTTTTCCCAGTTTACCACTAGGCCTGACAGGTCTCCGAACTCGGCCAGTAAGGATATTTCTAAGGGAACAACTGCACGGCCTTTCCGGATGTATATTAAGGCATCGTCTGCGTATAGCGAGATCGTGTGGTGGAGCCCGTTCCTGATTATTCCCCATTCGTGCTCCATGAGACGCACTCTTGCCGCTAATGGTTCCATTGCTATAGCAAAAAGTAGCGGAGATAGGGGGGAGCCCTGCCTTGTGCCCTGGGAGATCGAGAAGCTGTCGGAGATCACCCCACCCGTCTTCACCCTTGCACGTAGGTTGGAATACAGTGTCCGGACCCAGCGGGTATAGTTGGGGCCTATTCCCATGCGGGCCATTTTGGCCAAAAGGAAGTCCCACTCGAGCGTCTCGAAAGCCTTTTCAATATCCAGTGAGAGCACCATTTCTTCTTGTGTGTCTCGGGGAGTATCACCCATTATGCTCAGTAATCTGCAAATATTTAGGAAGGTGTTACGCCTTGGAATGAAGCCATTTTGGTCTGCGTGTACCAAAGAATGCATGAGGGGGGCTAATCTGTTTGCTAGTATTTTGCCTAGTATTTTGCAGTCTAAGTTTAGAAGCGATAGTGGTCTGTAGGATTTGACATCTGTGGGATCACGGCCCTGTTTGGGGAGTACCACTATCATAGCTTCTCTTTGGGATGTGGGCAGGCATTCGTTAGTCCACGCTTCCTCGAACACCTTTAGAAGGTGAGGCTTCAAGCATGATAAATGGGCTTTGTAGTATTCCGACGGGAGGCCACCTGCACCAGGCGCTTTATTTCTAGGCAACTGTGCAAAGGCTAATTCTATTTCTTCCATTGTCATGGGAGCTTCGATTATTTCTCTGTCAGTTTGTGATAATTGCGGCAGAAGAGAGTCAGCGAGAAAAGCCTCAAGTTGTGGAGCAGTGCATGAGGTGCGTTTAGTGTATAAGTTTGAGTAATATTCTCTAAACGTCTTGTTTATCTCAGCTTGTGTGGTAGCCATAGCATGTGCACCCACGCGTATGGCCCCTATTGGAGATTGCTGTCTATCCTCTCGGAGCAGCCACGCCAACATTCTGCTTGATCTATCCCCTTCTGTTTGCAGCCTTATTAGATGATAGTTGTAATCATGACAACGGAGTTTGCTGTCAGCGTCATATTTTAAGCGCCTTTCTTTTAGGACGGTGTGAGGGATTTCCCCTAGCGCTACCGCTATTTCTGCTGCTCTGAGCTCCTTCTCGAGTTTGCCAATTTCCGCCTATAAAGAGCGTCTCACTCCCCACGTGGAGGATATGCATACTCCACGTACCACTACTTTGTGGGCGTCCCACTATATTGCTCGTGTTGTTGCAGTCATGGCATTTGTATCCCAGTACTGGCTTATTGAGTCTTTCAATATTTCGGCGAATGCCTGGTCCTGTAATGCTTCCACTTGGAACCGCCAGGTGGGAACCGCCTGGCGTGGCCTACCCAAGTTTAGTGTTACTCTCAATGGCGCATGATCCGACAGTGTCTTCACTAAGTATTCTGACTCGCTGACCAGTGCCCCTATATCCCGAGAGCCCCATATTATATCTATTCTGGTGTGGGTGTTGTGTGGTGCTGAGTAGAATGAGTATTCCCTCTGCTGTGGGTGTCCTAGGCGCCATATGTTGTGTAGTCTCATATCGCTTGCCCAATCCTGCAGGGGATCTGTGTATTTCCTGTTTGCCAGCGAGCTCGCTTGGGCATGAGATCTATCCAATGTTGCAGATGGTGTGCTGTTGAAGTCTCCGCCCCAGAGGGCCGGGGCCATGGGGTAGGACAGTAATGTTGGAGTGAGGGTGCTAAGAAATCCCGCAATCCCACTGTTTGGAGCGTATATACCGACTACTGCTATTTGTCTGCCGTCCAATCTGCCCTCCACTACTACGTATCTACCTCCTTGGTCTATTTTATGTGTTGATAAGAGGAATGGAACTCCCGCCGCTATCCAGACCAGCACCCCCCTCGCGAAGGCCGAGTACGTCGTGCCTATCAACAGGCCTCCCCATTTCGTGCGCAGATCACGTAAGTCCCCCTCTAGCATGTGCGTCTCTTGTAGGATGGCAATATGCACTCCTAGTCGCCTAAGACGTGCGTGTACTCTGGTCCGCTTGCTCAGCGCTCCCAAGCCCCTTACATTCCATGTTACTATAGCATACTGGTTTTTGTTATTTCTACCGGAGGGTGTCATACGGGGTTTTGGGGATAAATCTCTGTGCTTGAGATCTGAGCTTTGATATTGGCCCACCTGGTCACTACCCTTCTGTCGCTGCTATTAGTTAAAAGTAGCGAGTGCGGCTGTTTACTTTGTGTTTTGAGTGATTCCGACGCGTGCATTACTGCTAAACTACTAGCCCCACCCCCCCTCGATGGATCCCCAACACTACTTACAACTTGTGTGAAACTACTAAACACGTGAACTAACCCGTATCCGGTTGGATTTCCATATTGGGGTTATCATATCTTCCAGATGTGGCTCTTATAAGGGGCTCACACCTTTCCGCAGACTTAGTCTGCTAATACCATTGGGCGCCCCTCGGAATGTGAGACTATTCCTCCCAGCTCCGCTCCGCCACCCACAGCACGCCCCCGCGCACCCCCTATCAATTAGCTATACATTTATATCAAAGATACACATTGCTGGAGGCGCATTCGCCCCGGTCCTTGGCGGCGCCTCAGAGTCCCTGGTGGTTTTCGGATTTCAAGCATCATTAAAGCCGGCGGACCAACGGGGTAGATGTATGCAAATTAAAGTTCGTCTTCGGACCTGGGGGTGACCTTTGGCCCACCCAGTTCTCCAGTTATTGTAGATGCGGAACTGGCCTTGTCGGAGTCCGTGCCCATCTCAGGGGGTTTCCTAGCAGTTGCAAAGTTGCTTTGCATGTGTAAAGGCGTCTCTTTCAGCACTCTTACTCATTCTTCTGCCACCTGCAGGGCGTTAGGTTGGCCCCTAGCGCGCCTCCTGGATCGCTTCCTTGAAGCAGAGGTTTGCCATTCCTTATCTCCCTCCGTGCCTTCCCGCGGGCGAGCTAGGCCCTTGACATGCAGCCCTGTCCAAGCATCCTCTGGATTGGTGAATATGTGGGTGCGGTCCTCCGCTACCACCCTTAGTTTCGCGGGAAAAAACAAGGCATATTTTATGTTATGTTCACGCAGGCGCTGTTTAATTTTAACGTAGGAGTTGCGTTGATTCTGCACCTCCTGTGTGAAGTCTGGGTATGCGTTAATAGTCCTCGTACTTAAATGGGCCTTTGTTGTGGAATTGTTGTAATATTGCATCCCGGTCTCTATGGTTCAGGAATCTGGCGATCAGTGGTCTAGGTGGCTGACCAGGGGCCGGGGGTCTGCCCAGTATTCTGTATGCCCTTTCCACGGAGAAAAACTTGGATGGAGCCCCATTTAACACCTCCTTGATTAGCCATTGCTCCAGGGGGATTTCCGATTCTGTTTGCCGCATGCTTTATGGAAAACCCAGGAATCGTACGTTATTGTGGCACGCCCTGCTCTCCATTTCTTCCGATCTCCTCCAGAGCACCTTCAGCTCCGTTTCCATGCGCTGGATCTGTTTTTGGTTGCCTTGAGCCATTGGGGTTAAGTCGGAGATTTTCACTCTTTCGGCTATATTTCGGTGGTCCACGCGCAGGAGATTCAAGTCTTGTGCAACTGCGTCAATTCTGTTTTCTAGAGATGATTTAGTGTCCATAATCGCCTGTAATACTTTCTCAAACTGGGCAGAGTGCGACATGAGAGTGTTTTCCAGTGACTGTAGGGACGGGTTGGACTGCTGGTCGATGAGAGTTGTTCCAAGGGTGCTGCGGTCCAGGTTCTTAGATGACTTGGCTCTGCCGGCCATTATGGCTGTCCAGGAGTTACCTTGTATGCAGTTATTTCTCACTATTTGGCGCTTTCGATTCGGCAGATTAGCCTTTTGCTTTATGTCCTCAATATGGCGTGCGCTTTTGGCTCTTGGGGTGTGAGATTGGCTAGTAGTGCCAAGAAAGAGCTTATTCTTATCTTTGGGTGGCCGGTGCCTGTGCCAGTGTGTTCACTGGTCGACGCGGCGGCCACCGAGCCCCACGTCGGTCCGACGTTGAGTCCCCATGAGGCTATTCATGATGCCCCCAAAGGGGATGCAGCTCGTGTGAGCTAGAGTAAAGTGCTCGTAACCTCAGAGGTGGCGGCGGGGCCCGGTGATAGCAATGCCCCTGGTGGACAGAGGGGGCGCAGCTGGGGGCTGAGGCGGGTAGTGCAACTGGGCGAGTTCAAGAAGAGGAGCGGATGTCTGGGGCCACGGGCGGGCTCCGCGTCGGCGCAGGACAGCTAGTTTCTTGCTACACATATGCAGTCCGTGGGGCCCAGATGCGGCTCGATCGTTCACGGCTCGGGCCAGCCGTCAGCGCTGAGCGGGCTGTCAAGGCGAAGCCTATAGGGACCTGTGGCGCATTAAGGGCCTGAACCCCCCTCTAGGTTTGAGTGCTTCGCGCCACCATTTTGAGGGGCGCAGGTCTGCCATGAAAATAATGAGGCAATGGGGGGGGACCGGGGGTTTAGTAGCGACCCATCCGCGTAGTTCAAGTTTCCCCCAACCGGTCACCCCCTTACCGCGATGTGCTGGCTTGTGCTTATTTTCCTCGGTCCCCTTTCAGGCCACTGGCTGCAGTGTTCTTTAATCTTGGGCAGGAGTGCCCTTGCTGCCCAGCAGGATGGTTCTCTTAAGCGCCGCCGCGGCTCCGCTCAGTATGGCGCTGCGGCGTCGTAGCCAAGTCCTGGATCCCTGCTCCAGCCTCGCGCCGGCTTCCTGCCGCTCTGCGAGGGTGCAGAACGCCGCCCCTGGGTCTCGGCCCACTCCGGCCCAGCCCCGGTCGGCGGCCCGAAGTTGGCGGACACGTCCATGGTCCTCCAGCCCCCTCGGCCGAACGGAGGCGCGGTCGGAACTGTCGAAGCAGCTCCCCGCGCAGGTCGCCTCGCCCAGGGTGAGGTTCTCGCGACTAGATTTCAGCTCCGTTTCTGCGATCCGAGCCACGACCGGCCCCCGCTGGGTGCTCCGTCCTGCCCCAGGCAGACCACCGCTTCCAGTGTGGCTGCGAAGTTCCGAGGGGCACCCTACAGGATGTTTTGGTCGAGCCCTGGACAGAGCGCTCGCTTCAAGCGACCATCCCGGCCGCCATTTTGGCTCCTCCCCACCGGCATACCGTTTATAAATCTCGGCTGGGATGCCGTTGGACCCCGGTGACTTGCTAGCCATATTTTGCAATAGCCGTCTGAACCTCACTCAGTGTTACATCCCCTTCCTCTCGGGACTCAGCATCCAGTATGGCATAGGGTATGTCGGTCAGGTAGTGTTCAATGCTGGCAGAAACCCAGATGGGTTGGACCCTATAAAATAATGTACTGTATAATAAGCGACAAACTCCTCTGCTATCAGCATGTGTGTGTCACAGTGTTCCCCTGCCTGATTAATAATGGTTTGCACCCAAGAGGCTTCCATTTCCCTCCTACTTAGCCATGCTAGGTGCTTGCATGCTCTATTCCTTGTCTCATACAAGCAGTGTAGTGTGTCCGTCATTTGTTTTTTGCCCCCTTCCTGTACCAGATCTCGGTATTCGGTTTGTTTGACTACAATTTGTTTAAGAATGAGGGGGTCTGTTGTGGACCCTGGCCCCCTCTTCAAGTTGTAGGATATGGTTCTCCAGATCATCAAGTTCAGCTGTTTCCCTCCTTTTATTCTGTGCAATCAGGTTTTGAGCCCTGTCCCGGAAAACGGTCTTGTAAGCCTCCCACATCATCTTCTTAGATGAAATGGATACCTAATTTTCAGCTAAATATAACTCTTGTGTCAACCCTGAAGCCCAGAGCAATCTTCTGATCCCTCAAGTCCCTTGTATTTAGTTTCTACCCAGTTGACTCCCCATATCCTTAGCCTCCCCATCTTGAGCAACAAGGGCGAGTAGTCCGACAAGTCCCTTGCCATATTTTCTGCCCGCACCATTTCCCAACCTTACCCGCGGGGGTAAACACATAGTCCAGCCTAGAGTTGACCTTGTGGGCCCCTGAAAAGTATGAGTACCTTCTATCCTGTGGGTGCCGGCGCCGCCACTGGTTGGACAAAACCACTGTGTCAACAAATTGCACCCATGCCGTAGCCTGGGGTGGAGCAGCAGGGGTCTCAGAACAGTTGAGGTCTGTATCCATGATGTTGTTGAAGTCCCCACGCAGTATATATAGTGTAGAAGTTGCCTCAAGGAGTGTGCTTGTGATCTTAGCTGGGGGAGGCAGGGGTAGGGTTGTAATGTAGGTGGTGCATACCCACCCAATAAGGTCAATTCAATCCGTCCCCAATAGCCTTGTGATCCCACAAATCTACCATTGGGGTCTCCATGTTGTCTTCACCCGGAATGGCGAATTCTTCTTGGTCAATATGGATAGTCCCCTGAAGTGTATCCCACAGGAGCTTTTGTGGTATAGGCCCCACTCCCCAGGAACCAGTAGCATGTCCCCTGTAGATGTGTCCCCTGGAGGAGGACCACATCATGCTGCATCTGTTTTATGTATTGAGTCACTAGCCTGCGCTTCATTTTGTTACACAGGCCATTAACGTCAGGACTGTGAGGTCTGTGTCCTCTAGAGGTCTGGACTGTGCCATACTTCAAAGATACTGTACTGTGTGCTTGGGTCTCACCCTCTAGGACCATGAGAAGGCGATTGTGTCAGTGTCTCCCCTTTGTAAACAATGGTGACATAAAAAGACAGCAAAACCCCTCAGAAGAAACGTCCTCACCCCTACTGTCCCCCTCCTCCAACGCAGAGGCACACTGCCTAAACAAAGTATGCACTAGTAGTGTATGAGAGGTCTGTAGTCCACCACCCTCCCTAGCTCTCAAACCCCAACAATAACTGCTAAAAAATGTGAAAGTTCACTCTCCGCTCTTCCTGAGAACTCTCGGAGTGCGCCATCTCAGTTGTGCTGTTCCCCTGTGTCCTGGCCCGGGTCTCCCACCAGAGAAGTCTGTTTCGCTTGTTTGTGTTCCAGGTTGGCGATCGCTTAGGTAAGTGGGTGCGAATCATCAGAATCCGATGTTTGTTCCCCCCTCTATGGAGCCTGGAGATATGGCCCCAGGGGTCTGTCCTTATTGGTTTTTTTCAGTGCCAGTCTGAGCTCTCCCTCTGTGTCAATTTTCTCGAAAGTCAGTAGGAGTCCATCTTTGAAGAGGTCTCCTGTTGTTGTTAAGTCTGCTGCCCTCCATGGGTTTATCTCATGAAGTTTGATCACATCCCAGGTGCCCGGTATGTGTGCTATGGGGATTAGTGTGGAGTAGGGTGGGCTAGGGGATTTACTGTGTACAAATCTCCACCAGCAGATTTGTGTTGTATTCATCAAGTTGGTGCCCTTTGGTGGGGGGCACGTCCTGTCCAGCAGCCAGGTAAGTGCAGGCATTGGACCCAAACGATTGGATAAGCCTGCCTTCTCTGTGTGTGGGGATTCCTTTAGCCACCGAAATGGCCATTGCAGTTGGGCAGCGGCATAGTACAACTCTAAATTAGGCATAAACAATCCACCCCTTTCTTGCGGGCATTGTGTTGTGAGTAAAGCAATGCGGTGTCTGTCCTTCAAAGTAGATCTGTCAATAGACTGTGCAAAGTGTTAAAAGAGGAATGGGGGAGAACGATGGGCAATGCCCCAAAATAGTATAGTAGTCCAGGAAGTATTAACATTTTGGCTATAGCCACATGCCTCCCTCACTCTTAACGCAGCTGGCAGAGGAGTTATTTTTAAAATGATCTCCTTACCGATATTCCTGTACATCCTACAAAACTACTTGACGCACTCCTTCTTCTGCATGCTACAGTCTGAAGCATCTCAGTTCCTTTGGGCCGGTGGCCTGACACGAATCTCCTTCAGCAAATGTGTGTTGCATCCAGATGATGGTGGGCTGGGGTTTTCTGATCTTCACTTATACTTTTGAGCCAGTCACCTCATCCCCATCACTGACTGGTTCTTCATTGACCGGAGGTATCCCGCCACAGCGGCAGAAGTCGGCAAAATAAAATATCATGACATCCTCAGTTTGCTCTACAGATGTGCTGTCCCCATGATCCTACACCCGGCCACCCGTTTGACTCTGCTCACTTGCCACCAGTCGCTGAGACGAACTGGATGGCATAGGGTGCTGACAACCATGATACAGCTGTGGGCAGGGTATTAGCTTTTGGAGGGCTTCAGGGTATGAGACTCTATTGACATAACACCTGGGCAGGTATGGCAGGACACGTCTGTGCACGCAATTCAACACTCTATTGACACCTACACAATGCATAAATCACAATTATTCTGCCTCCTACAGCTATAGTACACCTTGGAGACTTCCCTAGAATCCTCAAAAACCTCTCCCCCCCAATCCTCTGGAAACACACCTGTTGGATTCGTACCTAGTCAAAAAGGGGGTGTCCTGCCTCAACCGCAAACTACTAAATAACACTCCCAACCCCATGGTTACCCTCCAAGAATACTGGGAGTGGGACCTTGGGTCCCTTGAACAATGATGACTGAACAAAAGCAAAAATAGCCCCTAGATCCTTGGCAATATCAATGAGGCTGTTGCCTCATCAAACTGAAACACCTTTAGCATGTTTATTATAACCCTTGTGACCTCATGATATGGGAGGCACTCCTTCACCACAGTGTTGACTGTGCCCTCACCCAGTGAACACCTTCTTCTGTATGGCCTAGGATTGCCCCATATTCACACATGCTGGTCACACGCTTGCACTATATGTTCACATGTCATACACAGACTAATTCCGCTAGATCTAAAATTTGTTTTCTTGGGCAACATTCAACAGTTCGTCAGAGTGGGCTTCATCATTGCAGAGAAATTGCCAGACATTGGTGTGCTAAACTAGCACCACACTTCCACGAATGGACAAGGGGGATGGACTTTGCCTCTGCTGCAAATAAAATGTCTATGAATCTAGGGGGTGTACTGGGAAACTCCACAAAATATGGGGTGCATGACTGCAATATTCCGAATCTTTGTTTTCTACACAGTGACTTTTTTTTTTTTTGCATATTCTTTTGCATTTCTGCTAGTAGGGTATCGAGAGACTGGGCATAATGCATTATTGTTGATATTGTGTGTTGGATCATCTGTTTTTTACTCTCTGAAAATAAACAGATTTACATTAAAAAAAGAAACCACACCATAAATTTGCCAGACCAATTTAGAAAAATTGTGAAACATTTAATAAGCAAAATGACACTGACGTTGTTGACATTTGATTAAGAAAACCTAAGCTATGAATGTTTAATATTTTGAGTAAAAAAAAATGTGGTGTTGCAAAAGTCAGTCTATGTGCACTACCAAGGCTGGCACCACAGTTCTTGTACCCAAAAAAACAAACAAAAAGTTAACCCCACTGTTCTGCTTTACATAGAGCAGGAGCCAGTACACCCATGCTTTAAATTGTCTTGGTGCTCTTCTGGGAGGAGGTAGACCTATCTGCTCCTGCTTCCTGCTACAGTCAAAAGTCCCAGTTTTTTAAAGGTTCTTGATAACTTCTTCCTGGTTGCCCCCAAACAGCAGTTAGACCCGTTGGGTCCAAGTCTCATTACAGCAAGGGGTCCAACAAGGTTCAGTGAAAACATTCCCAGCAGGTTTTCTGGATCATCCACACTAGGGTGTGTTTCTTTAACCTTTTCTCTCCCGTGGCTATAAAGATCCTGGTCAACTGGCCACTAAAGAAGATGTGTAGTTCCTGGGTACAAGTGGAGAGGAGCTCGCACATCAGTCGTCTTCACAAACTGGTCCAGATAGAACGTCTTTTCTCCAAGTCTTCATCACCTCTAGTCTTATTCTGATGATTGGATAGCAGCAAGTCACTTTTATCCTATACACTAGCTAGTGATTGATGTTAACTTCTGAGCCTGTATCTGTAGAATTATTTTGCTGTAGTCTATCTGGCAAGCCTTTGTTCAAAATGGCAGAACCCTTGCTCCATGGCCTCTCTTTTCAAACCTTCAGCAAGGGCCTGCCTTATTGAAATGAGTCACCCCTCAAAAACTTTTCCCTGACTTCTTCTAGGAGCAGGTTCTCCCAACCTGGAGCATAAGCCAAGTTCAAAGACCTTTTTCACACCAGACCCTACTTGGCATAACAATGTCAAAAGATAATCCTTCTCTTGACCCTTAGTGATATCATCTGCTTCTGTCCAGCCCCAAAAGCCCAAGTTAGGTCTACAAGCATACATTTACTATTTGTAACTTTTCACACATAGGCCGAGATCTTCGCCACCGGGGCTGATGTCTCCATCTGGTAAAGAATAGTGAAAAAGTGTAAACTTTATTGAAGTTTAAAAAAAGGAAGACATTTTTAATATAAATATTCAAATTAATTGTATGTATTTAATTTAAATGTAAAGAAATAAAAAATGCGACAGCACTACTAATTTAATTTTGAGGTAAATAGTTAATACATTTAAATATAGTCAGATAGAATATTTTTCAATTTATTAACAAAAACCCATCTAAAATTAACTGTTTATATTTGTTATATATTATCATTATTATAGTCCTGTATACAATTATTTAAAAAGAAATGTTACATTTATTTTTATATTTAAAAAATGATTAATTAATTTAAAAGAAACAAATAATATGTTTTAATTTATATTTTTTTTAAACATTGGATAATAAAACATGTTGGAACGTGTTGGGATTCATGCAAACAACATCGCTGGGGATTCCCGTTTGTCTTTAGTTTTTAGAAATGTTTGGGCTATGTAGTTTTCCCTGGTAGCACACTGTGCTCCCAAATGCCACAGACATCCCCCTGGGATTCTGGAATCTCCCACATCAACGTTTTTCCTGGTGTTTAAAGTGTGGATCCCTGCTCATTCTCATGGAAAAACCCTATTTACCGGATAACTCCTGGCAGAGGGGAAGTCCTATCTTGGTAAAGCCTTCAAAGGGATATGCTCCTCCATATGGAGTTTGGTGGAAATGTCCATGTTTTTTGGGAGGAGAGGATGGGGTGTTAATGACTTCATGCTCCACAAGATCTCACGGACAGCCAGTCAGGTTGAGGAAGTTCTGGTACCCATAGAGAGAAACTTTAGGATGCCTAATGTTAAAAAGAATACGGTACCCTGACAGTGATTGCATTTGAAACTGCTTTCCAAGTTTCCGAAGTCAAGTATTTCAAGTTTATTTCTTCTAGGTACTCTGACCCAATAGAAAACCAATACAGGTCTGGTGCCCCACGCCCAAAGGAACACAGTTGGGGGTCTTCCCTTTGCAGGGATATGTTCCTGTGTGCGGACACTGGAGGCAATTACCATGTGTGGGAAAAAAATTGGTAAAAACCTGTGAGATCTTATACGCCTACTTTTTTGTAGCAAGTATGGGAGGTTTGGCGAGGTCTCTGGACATAGGGTATGCTTACCTCAAAATCAGAAGGGTTTAAAGGAGAGATAGTGAGGAGTTTAGGTAGGGACATGCACCCACCGAAAGAGTAAGCCAATTGCGATTCACAACTGCACATCTAAAGTACTACAGCCAAAGAGGACCCAAAACAGTAATAAATGTACACTAGCTCAGACCTTAGTGTAAGTGCACCATCCCTCAAGGGCAACAACTGGAACTGCACCCCGTTACATAGAAAGTAATAGAAGCAGGAGCTTTAAAAAAATACCTCGTAGGAAATAATGGTAAAATAATTCGATTTATTTAGACTTGGTTAAAGTGGCATTATAGTTAGGTGAAAATTTCAGTGACACTGTAACTTTTTAAATGTAAAAGAACACTGAAATTCACTAGTTATTGTTATCTCAAGCAACTATAGCTTGTGCCCTAAGGTAACTATAACTTGCTCTTTTTTTATGGGGAGGAGACGCATAGCTCCCCACGCAGAGCCAATAGTCACCTAGGCCCGAAACATTTTTTTTTTTTATAGGTAGGGGTCGCACATCCCTTCTCCCTGAGCCACTATGGGCCCCAGGACCCCATCTCCCTGTGCTTTCTTTTTTAGTTCATTTTTTTAAATGTATTTATAATAGGGAGAGGGGACCGTGCCCCCCCTCTTCTGAGCTTATATTGGCCCCAGGGACGCCATCTCCTGTTCTTGGGTGGGTACTCCAATGCCCACCCGAAGCACCCACCAAAAAGAGGTTGGGGGCCGCGGGGCTGCCCCAAGGTAACCACCGGCTCCCCACATGCACCCATCCTGGATTGCTTCTGCCCAGTTGGAGCAGCTGTTTCTGTGGGTGGGAGCAATCTCAGATTCCCTGCCCCCAAGAGCGCGGGCAGGGTAATAATAGTCTACTCCCACCCAGCAGTAATGGGCAGAGAAACTAGTGTTTCCTGGGGTGGGCTTGCCGAAACGCAGTATATGAGCCGGACCCTAGGCATGTGGTCTCCAGGGCCTTTTAAAGCTCAGAGAGGGAAGCCGTGCCCCCCTCACTAATACTTACATGATGACCCTGGGAGTCCTCTGGGCCCATTACTGGCTTGGGGAGGGGAGCTGCGTGCCTCCCTCCCCTGATAAGTATTTCTGCTCCAGGACATGGGGTGCCTAGGGCCTATACAGGCTCAGGGAGGGGGACCAAATGCTTCCCTCCTCTTATTTATAAAGAAGTGTCCCCGGTGGATGAAGCCCCGCGACCTTAATTGACCGGCCAAATCCCTTCTTTTTTTAAAATCGATCCTAGAGGACAGGCTCGGGGGAGGGGGGTGGAAGTGGCAGGGAGGGGTGTGGGGGGAATGTGTCAGGGGCTGTGCTTTTTTTTTCACAGTGCCCCATGGCTGCCATTTCATCATTAAAATCATTCTTTTTACATTTTGGGCCCAGGGAGTTCCTAGCAGCTTAGAGGGCCACCCTATACCGCCCCCTTATATTAGTGTTTACAGATAAACTCAGGGCAGGGGACTAACTCCCCGAGTTCTGTAATTGCTGCCTGCAACATTTTTGTCATGTTGCAGGCAGCAAATGGGAGCACTCGATCCCACGGCAGCAAGTCTCCTGTGGGAGTGAATCGGCCTAAGGGGACAAAAAAGCACCCAGCCCAATCAGGCGCTTGATTTTTTTTAAAATTGGATTTAAGGGTCTCTAGCAAGAGTCGCTCCAACCCATCCATCCACATATACGCTTTTTTAAAATCTTAATATTGCAAAAACTACTGAACAGATTTACACCAAATTACAAAACATGGTTTCTGGCCAAAATCGATCTCCCTGACAAATTTGGTGTAATTCCGTTCAGCAGTTTTTGCGGTAGCGCTGTTCAAAAACCTTTATGGAAAATGTATGGGGATTTTGCATTTTGGGATACCACTTTTTTCTCAGCCCCCACTTGATTGATCACCTAAAAACTTTCTGGAACAGAGCTGATGTCAATTAACTTTAATTTAGAAAATGTTGTGAAGATTCGTCAAATAGTGCCAAAGAGATGAGCAAACCAGAAAAATGTGCTTCGTATGAAAATGCAGACCTAACTATAACTACCCAGTGTTGAATGCCATTGGGTAATTAACAAATATATATATATATATGTGTGTGTGTGTGTGTATATAATATGCCTCAGTTTATTTATTTTTATAATTTTTTTCTAATTTAAAAATAAATGTTACTTTATTCTTTAAACATGAGTATATTAATTGTGCACATAATGTTTAATTATTGTGAATACATAATAAAAATAAACATATACTTTAGGTGAGTTTTTGGTCAATAAATCTTTCAAGAATAATTGAAATGTAATATATTTAAATTCAGTCAATAAAAAAGGTATTCGATTTTTCAAAAGGAAATCATAAAAGCAGAGATACTAATGTGTAGCATAAAAAAACATGGTTGAAGTACACATAGTAAAATCTTATCACAGAAAAAACAACACATGATACTGTAAGATCTGTTATTTCGATCTGATCATACCAGAGAGAAACCAGGATAAAAATTGTAAAACCAAAAATGCTGACCTCACTTGATTAAAATTCATAGGTAGCTGAAGGGGTCGAATATATTTGTGATGTAATTTGCTAAACCTAGGAAAGCTCATCACAATAGGGAAGGTATCAGAAATGGATACATTATCACAAAAGCACACAGGTAAATCAAAATCTAACCTCCATTAGAGAACATAGTTTGAGGAATCAAGTTTAGCCTAAACAGGGTCAGCAGCCTATGATGATAGCTGGGCATGTCCAAGTTTAAGGAGTGTTCCAAGCCGCCCACAGATTTAACCAAAATAAAATAGTGCAAGGTGCGCAAGGGCAAAGCAGAAACCTCACACTCCACAGCCATCTTGGAGAGAAAGGCCTGCTTGGCCCAAGTAATATCCACTTTAACAATATGACCCAGTTCATAAAAAGGTTCTGGTCTCCCTAGGCCTCCAAAGGAATTTTTCTCCTCGTCAACCGTGTTGATGACCGTGCTGTCGACTAAGTCGTCGACTGAGTCGTTTTAATCTGCGAGGGTCTGCCTCTGGTCTGTGTCATCGACAATGCTGTCGTCATTGGAATCTTCGTTGTCGGCGGTATCGACATCCTTATCTTCATCGTCGACGTTCTGGACTTAGCTACCGTCGATGTAGACGTCATTGACGAGCAGGAAGCAATAGTCGATAGGCTGGTACCCGTAGACGTTGTTGTCGCTGATACAGCCGCTGTATTTGTTCTCGTCGACGACAATGACTTCGTCGACGGTAGGGTCGTCGTCAACGGTCTGTCATCCGGGGCTGAAGAAGGCTTTTTAAAGGCTGTAATAATTTTCGGTGTAGGTGTGGAAGGCTCTGAAGGAGGTTTAGACACCTCCTTCAAAGTTGAAGTCCAGTGTTTAAACTTTGATGAAGATTTTCTCTCATGAGGTGATGCCGATAGACTGTGGCCTTTACCAGACCCCTGTGAGGTCTTTTTAAAAGCTTTTGAGGGTTGCCCTGAACCCTTTTCAAAGTGAGGCGATCTTTGTCTCTTTTGGGACTTTTTAGAGGACCAGGAGGATTCCTCACTGTCAGAATCTGAGACAGGGTTCTCCCTTGTATTAAGCTTTTGGAGCCATATGAGCAGTCTTCCCTCTCTGTCCTTTAGAGTTTTTAAGGAAAAGGTACGACATATCTTGCATTCAGCAGCAGAATGTTCAGGATAGAGGCAATATATACAGTCTCTATGTGGATGATCAGAGTGTAGCCTTTTCTTTCCACATGTACTGCAGGCTCTAAAGCGACTTTTCTTCTCTCTGTCAGACATTATGCTGGTGATGTCAGGCTCCAGATATTCTGAGTGTGAACTAGAAACACTCTATAATAGAGAATAAACCCAGATGTAGTGGTAAATCTACTTCAACAGGAAAAAATTAGCAGAGCTCAGTGGAGACTCCCTAGCATGACGTGCAGTAGAAATACTGAGGTACTGGAGCTTCTGTCGAGATGGTTCTAGAGGGTGGGGTTATCTGATTGGTTAATGCTGCAGTTTGGTCCTTTGTTTACATAAGGACTTGGATTGATTACTTAAAAGTAGAGCTGTAAGTTATTGCTGTTGTGTCTTTGGGGACATTGTCTTTTCTAAGGTACTGGGAACCCCATCTCGACGACGGGGAATGATTCAAGCATGTGAATCTATGAAAGATTCCAATACTGGAGAACTATAGTTACAGGCAAGTAACTTATTTCCTTCCTGTTCAAGAGCAATAATTCTAGGGTATGCTGGGTCAAAGGAGATCCTGAATTAATTTGACTAAAAAGAGCAGTAAACTCCTCTAATGAAAGAGGGAGTGGAATGAGCTAGGATGGAGGTAAAACTATCCCTGGTGTTATTGAGAAGGGACGGAATGATCACAACCACTGACCTTTTCAAAGGGTTGATAAATATCCAACATTTTTGAGTTATAGAAGGAGACCATCTCGTTACATCTATCAATTGAAAGTTCAGCTAAAGGAGCGTTGGAAGAAGAATTCAGCAACCATTTAGTAATTGTGAACATTTCTCTAGGGAGATTACAGGCCTCATTAATCCTAGTTTCAAAGTAGGACACCTGAGCAAGACAGATATCCGAATGGTAGACTCTAACTTTCTCCAGATTCATAATTTTCGTAGATTCTGCATAATTATCCCTCCAATCTCTTTCTGTCACTTTATAGTTTTTCTTTAAAGTTCTGAGATGGGGGAAGCACCACAAGGGAGACGTTTTATTAGGTTTTTCTGTTATTATCCACTTGGGGATATTTTGGTACAGGGACTGATTTAGCCAATCGGTGATTTAGGGCCCAGGCAGGGTAGGTATCCACTCAGTCACCATCTTCAGCTTTCCTGATTTAGCTGATACCAATGTCCATCAACCATTGCCCTGCTCCTAGGGGTCACTGGTGCTTTAGATATCCTAGGGATCATGTAAATTAAAAAATGATCTGTCTAAAGGAGAGGAAATGGATCCAGGACTTCCAAAAGTGGATTGTTAGAGATAATTGGATCCAACAGGTGTCACTCTAAATGAGTGGGGCCCTGGACCCTTTGCTCCTAATGTATTGCACCTAGATCATGTATAAAGCTGGAGGCTTGCGAATCCTGCGGGTCATCAAAATAAAAAATGTAAATCTCCCAAAATAGTGAAATGAGTAGATTTAGCAGCCAAGTTCGCAAGAACTTTAGGAGTAGCTTGAATATATTGACTGGCTGGACCTGGAGGACAATAAACTAGGAGTTCAGAAAATGTGGAGGTGTGGGGAAAAGGAGATGGAAAACAGAAGACTTTCACATTGTGGGAGAGTGAGGAAATCAGTTCAGCAGTTAAATGGGTTTTTCAAAATGATGGCGAGACCGCCGCCTTTTCTCCCCACTCTATCCTTCTTGATTATAGAGTAATCTGGAGGAAGGGCCTGGACAATGTCTGGTCCTGATTCCTAATAAAGCCATGTTTTCGTAAGGAAAAACGAAGTCTGTATTTTTATCATCCAGGAGGATGTCTAACTTATGCCCTGGGATGGACCAGCAGCTGACAAGAAACGTATTATCTCCAGATTTATGTAAAGGGGGTTCCCCAGATAGAGGGTCAGCATTGAAACTATAGGGGCAGTACTTAAATGTGCTCTCTGCCTTAGAGACATCCCTTACATGGCTGCTGTTGGCGCTAAACGCCCCTCTTATTTTGAGCAAAACACCCCTGTGATAAATCCACCAATAGGAGGTTTGAGATGTAGTGTCACTGGCCCCTGGTCCCAGTCTGGTGCAGAAGGGCTCGTCTTTGGTGTGCCGGCTGCCCTGCCGTGTTTAAATCTGGGCCGGTCCTCCAACCACAAGAGCGTCAACCAAAAATAACTGTTCTATGGTTGATATAAAAAAAAGTGCAAATGCGTCATAACAATTCCCCCTCAGAAACCGGATTAAAGTTCCCCAAGCACTTCACAAATATGTAAAAATATCCCCAGTCAGTTTTTAAAAGCTTCACTCAGTTTTAATAAAGATCAACACCTCAAGGGGCTAAGCTTACATTGGATAGATGTAGCTTTAAAAAATCTCTAAAACAGCCTTCCTGTGGGTGTGCCCCAATCACTGTGAAAAGTCACCAATTTTATAGGTGACTCTATTATAGGATATAACATTATTCTTGATCATTATTGCCAGTTAAGTTTAGAGTCCAGCTCAATACCAAAGTATCGAAATTGTTTATGCTGCTTATGTGATGAGCCTTTACAACATAAATAAGAGTGTTGGTACTTTTGGGACCGACAATCATTACATAAGATTTCGCAACATTGGTGATTACGTTGAGACTGTCCATAAAATTGACAAATTTAAATTAATTCAATGTTTAATTCAAAATTAAGGTAATCGTGAAGGCGATGGGCACCCATGGGGTAGGGGTGTTGTTCCTGGCTGAAGGACATACACAACTTGGGAGTGGTTGGGCACAAGGCCATCAATGATGTCATCTGTGGATATCTAACATTTCACGAATGATGTAATAGGTGAGGTCATAAACTGTGCATGATGGGGGCGCAAGGTATAGTTACTCAGGGCGGAGATCTCCACGCATAGGTATGTAAATTGCATTTTCTAGTACATGAATAGTACTTTTGTTGTACTACTAAACATACTACAAAATACTTTTTATAAATAGGTCCAAAAATGTGAACTATTGTTTCTGTGGGACTGTTTTCTTGGACATGTATTACTGCAGTGATTACACTGTAGCTATCCAGGCCTGAACCCAGTCTTCACAGTTATGCACATGTTTTTTGTAAATGTACACTAAAGCCCACAGGGCATTTTTTATTTTACACTACTGGTGCGTTTTCCTGCTCTAAGTTACTGTGGCATTACTTTAAAGTTGAATATGCCCATTGGGTTTAGTTAATTTTACCCTATGTCTAGGGATAAGGACGAGCACACGCCAATACTGAGTAGCTGACTCAGTGCCCAGAGTAAAAATACCAGCAAGTAGTAGTAGCTGACTCAGTGCCCAGAGTGAAAATACCAGCAAAACTAAACTAAACCAAATGGTGTACCACTTTAAAAAATGGACTACAAAATACAGTTTATAAATAGGCCTCTAAAGGTGTAAATATTTCTTTCTGCATGCCAGTTTCCTTAGATTTGTATTGCTTCAGTGTTTACACTGTAGCTATCCAGTCTACCGATGTAAGCCTGAACCCAGGATTTACAGTAATGCATGTGTTTTTCTAAATGTACACTAAAGCCCACGGGACATTGTTAATTTTATACTACTGGTGCATTTTCCTGCTCTACGCTTCTATGGCCTTACTTAAAAGTTGAATATGCCAATTTGACAATATCCATTTTGAGAGCCCATAATTTTTCCCTGTGCCCTAATTCAGCCCATTGATTAAGGATTCCTCAGAGGCCTAGGTAAGGAGCCCCAGACTTTTCTGGGAAATCTTATTATTTGTTTAAAAGTGTTTTTACTGATATCCTTGCCTGTTTACTGTAGACTCTCTGTGTTTCAGGCAGCTTGGCCTTTTAAAGTGCTGTTTTTTTAGCCGTGATTGTTGGAAATTTCCCTCCTAGTTTGTGGCACAAGACTGCACAGAGCCCCCACACCACACATTTCTAAGTAAAAAGGCTACATACATCTTCCAGAGATCTTAATCTGTTTCTGTGATTTAAATTGTGTTTAGAAACTGTCTGCATACCCTGTTTTTGCCTTAACAAAAGCCACATTTCAGAGTGCGTGACAAATAGTATTTCAGTATTTTTTACAATCTCTCACTTACCTGGAAAGTAGACTCTGCTAGCTTGGAAGTGTGGATTCAGCCTGTCTGTATCCAAGGAGATTCTGAATAGAGCAGGAGCTCCCTTCTCCCTACCCACAGGGACTGGGCTTCAGTTAACCTGGCCCTTATATACGTTTCTATTGGTTGTTGCATATGGTGTAGTGATAGGTTGTTGGGGGCTGGTCTTTCTATTGCCATAGAGATTACAGTTGGGCTTGTGATTGGTAGTAGTGCTGAGATTCTGATTGGTTCCTGGTTTTTAGGGTTGGGCTTTGTGATTGGTAGTAGGGCTGAGACTCTAATTGGTTCTTGGTTTTTAGGGTTGGGCTTGTGATTGGTAGTAGGGCTGAGATTCTGATTGGTTCCTGGTTTTCAGGGTTGGGCTTGTGATTGGTAGTAGGGCTGGGATTCTGATTGGTTCCTGGTTTTCAGGGTTGGGCTTGTGATTGGTAGTAGGGCTGAGATTCTGATTGGTTCCTGGTTTTAGGGTTGGGCTTGTTATTGGTAGTAGGGCTGAGATTCTGATTGGTTTCTGGTTCTAGGGTTATGATTGGTTGTCAGGATTAGGGGTATGATTGGTGATTAGGGTTGGGTCTCCCATTGGTTGTGCGATTTAGGGTTATAAATCTGATTGGTTAGGGTTAGGACTAGGTTTCTTTTGGCCAGTAGGGCTATTTAAGCATAGGGCTCAGGGCGTCTCAGCCCGGGCGTCGAGGCTAAGGGCAGAGATGACAAGGATAGCTGCCTGTTTGGGCCTAGTCGGGCCTAGGGCCAGAAATGCTGCCCAATTTCCCATTTATCAGAAAGGAACTTACTCCCTACTCATCCCTCAACATGCAAACACATTATCTGCAAAGACATCCAACGCCTGCATCACAAACTGACCGCATACAGATTGCAATGTCCCATCATCCAACACGATACCCCATATACACACCTATCCACATATCCACCACAACTACAAAAGTAAAACACCTTCATTCTCACAGCAAACACTACTCTGTCCACTCCCACTAACACAACCTGCCATCACCCACACAACACAAAACCACACTACACATTACTTTCAGCCCTCCAGATACACACTCCCTGTTCATACAAACCAACACCACCATCCTCTATTTGCTCCACACAGACCACCTTTCATCATGACAATTCCTAAACCCAGCCTTCCAACACACAATCTACAAACACCCTTCCCCTCTTTTCACCAATTACACACAACCATACAATCCTCACACTCCACTCCACCACACATATTACCTCTTCCAGTCATCACAACTAACACAAACTCCCCTGCTACACATCCATTCCCTCTTACACACCTCATACACTCACACTACTGGATCAGATATCAGATTTAATCTGCAGGAAACCCAATTTAACTGTGTTAGGAGATTTTAATATCCAAGTGGATAATCTAGAACCTACGGCAGCTAAGCGTTTGGTGAATAATCTGGAAGCTTTGGGGCTACATCAATTAATTCAGGGTGCAACACAGGAGAGAGGACACACGATAGACTTGGTATTTAGCAATCTTTCCTCGCTAAGTGCTCTGCCTCCGGCCCCTGTAGCATGGTCTGATCATTTTTTAATCACGTTAAAAACCAAGCTGCCCAACGTCCATAGTTTTGATCAGCCTTTAAATAGAAAGGTATGAAAATGGAACAGTCTTAATGTAGGAGAATGGATCAATCTGCTTCTTAGGAGTAAAAAAGACTTTATGAGGGACAACCAGATGGATCCCATTCTTTTCAATGACTGGATCTCCAACAGTTTGGATATTCCGCTGCCCTACAAGTCGCCTTCTGGGCAGAGGAGTGGAGATAAGTCCCCTTGGTTTTCCCCGCACCTGACAATATTGAAGAGGAATTGTAGGAGGCTTGAATGAAAATGGAGGAAATCTCTAAAGCAGGCAGGCAGGGAAGAGTATAGAGGTTCAATCAGGTTCTATCATAACGAGATAAGACTAGCTCAAGCCACATATTATGGCGACAAAATTGAGAGGGTGGCGGACTCTCCTAAAGAAATTTTCCGGGTGTTGAAGGAGTTGCTTTACGTCCCCAATCGCCTGGAAGCAACGATAGCTTCAGTGGAACACAGTAACAACTTAGCCTCATTCTTCTTAAAGAAGATTGAGGAAATTTATAAGAATTTCCCAGGTAAAGAGGTGATACGTCCTGGTCAGTCGGGCGAGGATAAGGAATATGGGCCTACGCAGCAGAGCTTTCCTGCCATTTCTGTGGAAGGGACCTCCTTACTTCTTAGAAAATTGAAATCGGGATCCCCCTTAGAACCCGCGCCGCCTCACATAATTAGGCAGGGAGGATCAGCCATATTATCAGTGATAACGGAATTGCTGAATAGCTCCTTACACAGTGGTATTGTACCGGCATCATGGAAGCATGCAATAGTGAGGCCCCTGCTAAAGAAACCTAATCTAGATGGTGCCGTATTAAAGAATTACAGGCCAATCTCTCTTCTGCCTATTATGGCAAAACTAATTGACAAGTATGTCAACACACAGATTTCGGGATGCCTGGAAGAACATAACATTTTGCACTTTACGCAAATGGGTTTTAGACCTGCCCATATTACCAAATCAGCTTTGATAGCGGTCACGGAAGAGGCCAGAAAACGGATGGATCTAGGACTGGTGACTGCTGTAATAATGTTGGACTTAAGTGTCGCCTTTGATACAGTCAATCATGGACTATTGATTCAAAGAATGGAAAACAGTGGCATTAAAGGCCAAGAGCTTAATTGGCCGAGCTCCTTTCTGCAAAATAGATCTTTTCAGGTGTTAGACTGCTCTTGCTTTTCAGATCAGTTTAAATTTAAATGTGTTCTTTGAGTCCGACTCTTTTTAATATTTATATGGCTCACCTGGCAGAAGTTGTGGAACCTTTTGGGATTCCTTTGGTATCCTACGCAGATGATACGCAGTTAATAGTCTCCTTTTCCTCCAGTGAGGACGCAGATAATGCGGTGCTACCGGCCTGTTTAGCGGTGTCCGCGTGGATGACAGAGAGTAGGCTGCAGCTTAATGAAGAAAAGACCGAAATAATGCTTTTAGGAAGGCTATCTTATCCGGCGGAAAATATTTTGCCAGCAATCCATCTAGAATACTTACCGTCACCTAAAGACCATATTAAAGCATTAGGGGTCTGGTTAGATGCCAAACTGGCCTTAGATTATCAGGTCAGGAGACTCTAAGCCACCTGTTTTGGAATACTGAAGTTACTTCGCAAGGTAATTGGTTTGCTCCCTCCCCTGGCCAAAAGACTGACAGTACAGTCCCTCATCTTGTCAAGGCAGGACTATGGGAACAGCCTCCTATTGGGTTCCCCTGAGTATGTGGTCTATAAACTGCAAATAGTCCAAAACGCGGCTGCTAGGTTATTGTTTAATATACCAAGGTACACGTCGGCGAAGAAAGCTTTGATTGCTTTGCATTGGCTCCCAGTGAGGAAAAGAATTAAGTTTAAGGCTCTGTGTATTTTGCATAGAACTCTATACAATGGGGGTCCTCATCTACTAAAAACATTAGCCTCATTCTTTGAACCCACAAGAGTTTTAAGATCTTCCTCTAAAGCCTTGGTTGTGCTCCCCAAAATAAAAAGAGTAACTTGGGGAGGTAGATCTCTGAAGTATCAGGGAGCAGGACTCTGGAACTCATTGCCTATTCATATTCGTTTGATGAGACAGGAGTTTGAATTTCGGAAGGCCATTAACACATGGCTATTTTAATTGAAGGGCAGCACTTCAATCTATGTTGAGGTCACACTTTCCCTTTAGCTTGTGTAATATTTAGGCCGATATGCGCTACGAGGCCTCCGGGCAGTTGGCACTATACAAAACACCATAACATAACATCTCCAAAGCACATCAACACGCCCTGTAATACTCTAATACCACTCAACAGCACTCACTCGCATACAAGTTCCTCACCGAAGACCACTACATCAATATCCCCTCTCACTATTCCACAAAAACAATACAGACCACACACATCAGAACATCATATCAACACAAACTTTCATTATTCTTATTGTCACACCTCCGCCCACCCTCATTACTACACAAAAAATATAAATCCCGTCCAATCTTTACCCCTACACTCTCACTCTTCACAAACATCGACCACAAGCACCCCAACACAGCAACTTTCATGCACCCGCCTCTCATCCATTGCCCAATTCAGAGCCTTACATCATGATCCACATGCTCCTCTACCACCCCTAACCTATACTCCTTCCACACTAAACAGACGCAAACAACATAAACAACATGCCACTCTTAACAACTTTGCATCCCCTTGTCTATTACATAATAAGGCTACCCTACAAAAAACAGTACACTCTTCATGTCTCTCTCAGCCACCAAGTCCACCACCCACACATACAGACCCAACAAAATGCCTCCAAAACCTGCTGGAAGAGGAACACTATTTTGAAAATCAAGACTATTGTGACCCTCACACAGTTATCACAACTAACAACATACCTGCTACTAGCTCAAAATATACTGGTCACCCTTCTCCTAAACAAAAGAACACCACCACTAACACACTTTTTCTAAACTGCCAGCTCATAAATGCTCAGTCACTCTCAAAAAACAACACCACATCTACGACCTGCTCACAGACACACAACCTGACTTACTATTCATAACAGAATCATGGTTGGGAGATGACATGGCCCCAGGGTGGCATGAAGCCCTTCCTCTGGACTATCAAACAATCACACAAAACTGTATAGGCAAGAGAGGAGGTGGACTAGCTATTATATTCAAACAGGCAATTAATCTCGGTAAAACAGACAACATTTCCATACAAAGTTGTGAAGCCCTCCTCACCAGATGCCACCCTACTCCAACTTCGATCTGTAACTTTTGCTTCCTTTTCAGAATTCCAACTAACAACTCCACATTCCCAGATGCTTTTCTAGATACAGTCTCAAACCTTATTACATTATACTCAAACCTATGCATTCTTGGAGACCTAAACATCTGGTTTGACAAACCCAATATGCCCCATCCAAAAGCTATCACCACTGGCCTAGTCGCAATGAACCTACATCAGACTGTACACAATCGCACACACATCGCTGGACACATCCTAGATGTCATTTTTGCCATGTGTGAACTAGTTACCGTTCATAGCATCACACCAATCACATGCTCAGACCACCATTTGATAACTTTCCAACGTAAAACACCACAAATCAACACACCCCACAACTACTTACATACATGTACCTATCGACCTTGGAGCAAACTCAATTTTGAAGACTTAGAAACACAGCCAACACAGATCTAGATACAATTAATTCTGTTACAAAACTTTGAGTGGCTACAGGAAGCCCACCACACATCTTCAAGAACATTCTTTTATCTACTTCTGCTGCCACACCAGTAAGAAGAATCATCAGCAACTCTTTAACTACAGGAATGTTTCCTGTAGACCTGAAAAAGGCATATGTACGACCGTTATTAAAGAAAACAAACCTAGACCCGCAAGACACCAACAACTACAGACCAATCACAAATAGACCTTTACTGGGCAAACTGATAGAAAGAGCAGCAGTCACAATTCATTGAAGACAATTCTATACTTTCAGACTACCAAACTGGATTTCGCCCAGGAAGAGGCAATCTGGGATGATCTGAAAAACACAGTTGACCGCAATGGAGTTGCTGCACTACTTCTCTTGGACCTCTCGGCTGCCTTTGATACTGTTGATCATGACACCCTGATTCAAAGACTCCACGAAGCTGGCATAGAAGGGACTGCTCTCAAATCGATTACATCCTACCTTCAAAAAAGAACTAATATCATCTATTCTCCGCCGTTCTCGTCCAAACCTTACCTCACAAAAGCAGGGGTCCCCCAAGGATCAATCATCTCACCTTTGCTTTTCAACATCTACATGATATCATTACCAGAAGTGATCAATGATTTTCATCTCATGTGCTACAATTATGCAGATGACACACAAATACTACTTAAATTAGAATGCCCCAAAAACATTGAAAATTCACTAATCTCCAGTTGCCTCAGAGTCGTTGATCAGTGGATGATTTGGAGCCATCTCAAACTAAATGCTTCCAAACGAAAAATACTCATATGTGGTGACTGGAAAAATTATGACCCACTGTGTGCCTGGCCTGATGATCTCCGACCACCTCCTCAATCATCCAAGGAAGCTAAAAACCTTGGAATCACCATGGAACTCCTAGTTAACAATGAATGCCTAAGTGGACAAGTTAGCACGAACAAGCTTCATCATCTTGAAGACTCTGCAACGCATCTTCCCCCACCTCGGATTTCCACACAAAGTGCAAGCTACTATCTTGCTTGTACTGTCCAAACTGGATTATGCCAATGGCCTCTACCATGGATCATCTCTATCATGAAAAAACTACAACGTATTCAAAACTCCACTGCCAGGCTACTATTACATGTAAAGTCACAAGCCCACATCTCCCCTGCCTTGAGAGCACTATAATGGTTACCCGATGCCAGAAGATGCACCTTCAAACTGCTTTGTATTGCCCACAAAGCTATACATAGCAAAATAACCAAGTACATTCAACAAAGAAACCTCCGCTCAAGATTGGCACCCTGCCTTTGAACTCCACCATACAAGAAAAAAGACTATAGGTGATACATCCTTCTATGTTCAAGCAACCAAACTATGGAATTCATTACCCCCCAACTGTAAGATCCACAGATAACTATCTTGTTTTCAGAAGACTACTCAAGAGTTGGCTCTTTCCTTCATAACCACCATATTCAAACAGCAATAGACTGCATATGCATGTGTTGATAAATATTTTTTATCTGATTATGTGTATATTCTTCTAGATATATATAGTTCTTTAGAAAATATGTATCAATACTATTTCATAACAATAAACTACACACATACTCTTTAAACCTGTTTAACTAATGTATATTTACTCAAGGTTTAAATATGTATGTGTGTGTGTGTGTGTGTCTGTGTGTGTGTATATATATATATATATATATATATATATATGTATGTTATTCAATGCTTATCATGTTCATAGGTCATTGCATAGCTTCTAGATAAGTTGTTATATTAGATATTTATGAATTCCTGCTCTCATCTTATATCACACTGATCAAATGTTTATTATCATAGGTATTTGGCTATACAAAAATTGAGAAAAGATAAATAAATGGTAGAAAATTACACTTATTAACTAACTTCAAATTTGCCAAATCTTGAAAGTCTGTGTTTATACAATACTACTTTTCTTCTCATATTATACCCATTATTATATTCCTTGGACATATATTCCCTTACTATGTGCTTGCATATCTATTTATTTATTACTTTAGTCCAACTGTACTAGAGTAAAAATAAAATAAAATCTATAAATAAAATTCAAATCATAAATACATCTAAAAATATTAATAATAAAGAATAAATAAATTCAATAACAAAGATCAAAAATGTGTGTGTGTGTGTGTATATATATATATATATATATATATATATATATATATATAAATTATAAATATTTTTTTTTATATTTTTACTCTCTTGCAAGCTTTATTTTTGTCTACCCATCACCATTTGTCATGTCTCTATCCTGCTTTCCCACTCTGACTCATCCCAAATCCATTCTACTACTTTCATCTCCTAAATAACCCTGCCTAAGCTCTTCCCTCCTCTTCCACATCTAACTCACCCAAACCATATTTTACTACCATGATCTCCCAAACAACCCTACTAAATTCTCCCTCATTAATCTCACCTTTAATTCATCCAAAACCCCTCTTGCTACTATGATCTCCCTAACCCTTTCCACTGACTTTTCCCTCTTCCATCTTCCCTTTACTCATCCCAAGCCTAAATCCTATTACTATAAACTCCCAATTAACACTTCTGGAGTCTTCCCTCCTTCACTCCTCCTACCCTCCATTACTCCAGTCAATCCAACTAACAAACTCACATATCCGTGGCTCAAATTAACTCATAATAATACTAAAACTGTACTGATATTTCCCCATACTAACCCTCCACTAATTCCTTTTGGGTTCCGGAGTAGCGTGCTACTCGACGAAAAGCGCTTTGACGCCTCGTCAGAGTTAGTAAGCGCTATATAAATACTATTACAATTACAATTGGGCTTAACTCATTTTACACCACGTTTAGGTATAGGACCGTACACACTCCAATACTGAGTGGCTGACTCAGTGCCCAAACTGAAAATACCAGCAAAACCAAACTAAAGCAAATGGTGTACCACTTAAAAAAAAATAGACTTTCTTACAGTATTCTAATGGCACTCTCCTAAAGGTGGTAAGAGGGAGAAACAGGCACACTGATAAATTTGCAACTATAAATTCAGATTTCAGCTGTATTAAAGAGGTGTATTTGCCAAAGAGTAGTATCATATCTGCTAGTGTGCAGACCGGTGCACTACAATGTATATGCTATATCATATGTTAAACTCCAATGTCTGCATTGCACGAAATGTCAGAATTTGGTTAATTTGGTTTCTTAAAGAACACAAGCATGTGTGGCAGGCAAGAAAATATCTTCAGTGACTGCCATGTGGGCAGCCATGTTAGTTTTAAGATGGGTTTCTTGCCATTCCAATGTAATCACCATCTAGATCTCAATTATGTTTAGAAAAGCAGCCCTTAAAAGGCACGATGGACCTTTGAACCAAATACCTCTGTTTAGTTTTCCAAATTGTCCTTTACAGGCACAGATTGTTTGTCATTGAAGTTGATAAGCTTTGAGTCCACTTCCACTGAGCATCTGTCCCTTTGTAATGAGGTCTCTAATTTCTGATTCAATACTGGAGGGACATTCAAATGCAGCCTGCTCTATTCACCATGGGACAAAGTATACCTTAAGATTCAAATTCAGCAGTGTTACGCGCTAGGTTTTTGTTTGGCCCAAAAGGCCTGCTGGACTCGGAACAGTCTTACCTGACCGGATGACAGCCAACAACAAGTGCAGGAGGACTGAGGCCTGTCTTTATGGGCTCCGGGCTTAAGATGCTGAGGATTCATGATCTCTTGCGGTCTTTCACAGGTGACTCGTCGGGCCTCTGTGAGTCTCTTGACAGCCCGCATCACTGTTGGATGTCCACCTCCATGGCTCATTGGCAAGTTTTACTCATTGCAGCTGGTGCACGACGATCCAGGGCAACAGTCCTGACTCAATGGTGGACCCCTCCTGGCACATAAGGGAGTGGGGGGGAAGTTCAATTGTTTCCTCCACACAGGTCGCAAGTCGGCTTTGCATAAGGGTAAGGGTGATGGCCTATTTCATGGTGGCCTGCACCGAGCATACAGGGGCTGCCGACTGGCTCTACACAAGGACAACAGCCCTTACTTCACAGTAACCCTCACCTGGCACGGGTGGTCTCAGACTTTTTATGTGCATCAGTCTTGACTGGACTGGGCATCTCACACCCCTCACCAGAATCCCCACTTGCCCAACTCCCTCCAGGTGCTCTCCTCACAGTTCTTGACAGATAGGCAGAAGACTGATGCTTCAGGCTCAGGGCAAGTGGCTCACCCAGCAGGGAGGCTAGCAGACCTTGGCCCCTAACCATGGTTCCAGCAGCTAGAAGTGGCAGTGATATTCTCTCCTGTTGAACAGTGCTTTTGAACAAAGTGTGGGACTTATGCTCCCACCTTTGTAGTCCAAAACCAGACACAAATCTTTAAAGTTGTTGTTACTTTACATGGCATGAGTTATAGTTACTTTAGGGCATGAGTTATAGTTACGTCAGATAACCATAACTGATGAATTTCAGTGATTTTGTTTGTTTAAAACAGTATGTTTTACCTGCCATTTTCACTTAACTATTATGTCCCTTTAACCTGTTTTTTTCCCCCAGTGAATTTCTGTTTTTCTTTTTAAACATAAAATACGATGTCTATTGCAGTGCGTGGCACAGGGTTAGGGACAGGGCCTGGCCACAGTCCAGGCCCTGCACCTAAAACCCACTGCTTGCCCCAACTTCTTGCTCGCGCCCAGTGCCCTCAGCTTGCATCCTTCGACCTTGCACAACGTGGGGTTGGTTGCCGAGGCCGTGCATGTACAAAGCAGACCTATTGTGTTTGTCAAAATGTCACCGTGATTATAATCAAGTGTATATTTTATAAAATCACACGTTACAATGCTTAATTAAAGCCTTATAAAAAATAGACCTGTCCTGAGTCCTACTTTTAACATTTGTCGGGCCACAAAGTGCAGCCGTGGAGCCATCCTCAAGTGGTCCCTACACTCCAGCTGAAGAGCATACAGCTCCAGGTCAAAGTGCTTTAATAAAACAGATGTCAAACCTTTCTGGGTTCATGGATTCAATGACCAAGGAGAGTTACTGTTTTACTCTCAGCAGCCCCCGCAATATTGCAATATTAACAAAATCCTTAGTGACGCTTCTGCCTCTTCTAGGGGCACCACCAGGTTCCAAAAATATAAACAAAAAGCCATTGCAGGGCATTATGAGGCATGACTTGTCTAGAACAGTGAATGATAAATCGACCCTGAGGGATGGAGTCCCTGGGTCATGTGTAAAGGCTCGGGATGGGGGGAGGGGGGTGCACGCCTGTTTCCCCATAGTTACACTATTGATCCCAGGGAATGTAGTCTGTGGGGCCTGTATGAAGGCTCAGGGAGGGAGGAATTCATGCCCCCTCCTCTTAAATAAACCTAGAGCAGGCACCCCACCTCCCTGAGCCCTGCCCCACCATAGGGGGCTTAATTGTGAAAAGGCATAAACCACCATTTTTTTTATCAGAGCTGCAGATCCTCCTTGAATCCACAGTGGCAATTTTTAAAAAGTCATCTTCGGCTCCAGGAGGGTCCCTCTGAGACCCCCACCAGGTCTAGGGGGCAGTGTATTCCTATGCTGCCCCTTATGTGTTTTTTGTACTTTTTTTTGCAGCAGAGGGGACTGAACCTGCCACCATATCTCTGTTGATGTTGTGGCAGCCAATCATATCTTATCTAGAGAGCTGCTGACTCTATGTATCCTCTGCAGCATGACCTATGCAAAGATTTTGTACCATAGTATTTCTAAAACGACTGACCAGATTTGCACCAAAGTATGCTTTCTGGACCAAGATCTAGCTTTCTGCCAATATTGGTGTATTTCCTTCAAAAAAAATGAATGAGAAGCTGCGAATTAGGCACCAAAAACACACCCTCAGCGGCACAGGGGTGGTCGGGTACAGGGTGCAAACAGGACATCCGGTTTCCAATGCAGGTCTATGGGGAGACACCGGGGGTCACTCAGAGGCTGCTGGTGAGGTCCAGTGGGGTGTCCCGGGCACACCACTTGTCGTACAGGGAGGAGGGCCATCTGCTGGTCGATGCTGCGCCAGGAGTCGGTTTCTCCAAGGCCTGGGGGCTGCGGGTGCAGTGGTTCTTCAGGCGTCAGTTATCTTCGTCTGGAGCTCGCGGTCAGGACGGCCCTCGGGATTCCCTCTGCAGGTGTCATTGTGGAGGTTTGGAGGGGTCAACCCGGGGTGGGCTCTTGCTCCCAATCGCCTGGGGACCCTTTCTTGCTGGGTGGACCAGCTGGACATGGGCCGTGGGCGTCGGGTGCACAGGGGTCAGAACTCACCCATCTGGAGTGAGGTGGGAGTTCTTAGTTATAGGTTTTTTCAGACACAGCTGCTGTCCTCGGGAGTTCTTGGTCCTTTTTGTGTGCAGGGCAGTCCTCTGGAGTTGGCAGAGGTCGCTGGGCCCGCTGAACGCGTCTCTGGTCTTTTTGCAGGTTCTTTGAAGCAGGAGAGAGGCCGGTAGGGCTGGGGCCATAGCAGTTGTCGTCTTCCTCCTTCTCTGCTGGGTTTTTCAGCTTAGCAGTCCTTCTTCTTCTTGTAGGTCGCCAGGAATCTGGTGAGCTGGGATCAGGGAGGCCCTTACATCCTAGATTTAGGGGCATGTTAGGGGTCAGAGGGCAGTAGCCAATGGCTACTGTCCCTGAGGGTGGCAAACCCCTCCTTGTGCCCACTCCCTTTGGGAAGGGGGGGCACATACCTATCCCTATTGGTCCCTGTCTTCCAAACCAAGATGGAGGATTCTGCTGAGAGGGGGTCACCTCTGCTCTGGACACCTTAGGGGTGGTCCTGGCTGGGGTGGTCACTCCTCCCTGTTTTCCCTAATTTTCCCGCTGAACTTGCCGCGAAAAGTGGGACCTTGTCTAGAGGGTGGGCATCTCCACCAGCTGGAGTGCCCTGGGGCACCTTAACCTCAGGTTTGAGCCTTTGAGGCTCACAACCAGGTTAAAGATCTTGCAGGGGGAGGTGTGAAGCAGCTCCACCCAGGACAGGCTTTGTTTCTGATGACAGAGTGCACAAAGGCACTCACCCCGTGTGGTCAGAAACTCGTCTGAAAGTGACAGGCTGGCACAGACCGCTCAGTCCTACACCAGCAGTTGGACTAACATCTCTAAGATGCCCTCTGTGTGCATTTTTCAAGACATTTCACACTGGCTTCAATGTGGGTTTATTGTGCTGAGAAGTTTGATACCAAACTTCCCAGTATTCAGTGAAGCCGTTATGGTGCCGTGGAGTTCGTAATGACAAACTCCCACACCAAATACTCAATATGGCTACACTGTACTTACAATATCTAAGAATGGACTTGGACATTGTAGGGGCATATTGCTCATGCAGCTATGCCCTCATCTGTGGTATAGTGCACCCTGCCTTAGGGCTGTAAGGCCTGCTAGAGGGGTGACTTACCTATGCAACAGGCAGTGGTTTGTGGGCATGGCACCCTGAGAGGGCTGCTATGTCAACTTTGCCTTTTTCTCCGCACAAGCACACACAAGCTGCCTGGCAGTGTGCATGTGTTGAGTGAGCGGTTCCCTAGGGTGGCATAATATATGCTGCAGCCCTTAGAAACCTTCCCTGGCCACAGGGCCCTTGGTACCATGGGTACCTTTTACAAGGGACTTAACTCTGTGCCAATTGTGGACGCAAAGGTACAGTTTTTAAGGAAAGAATACTGGTGCTGGGGCCTGGTTCCAGCACACTTTCAATCACAGTTGGCATCAACACTAGGCAAAAAGTGGCACTTACCTACAATACCTCATACATAATACAGTGAAAACATCACAGAAGTACTCCACGCCAGTTTAGAAAAATAGATATTTATCTGAATAAAATAAGACCAAAAGAAAGATTCTGGACAGAGCCCTGTTGGGAATACTTGGATCTTTGTTGACAAACCAGGCTGTTTCTCTGAAGTTCAGTACGGCTTCAGGAAAGGCCTGGGCACAGTGGAGTAGTGTCTTAATCTTCACCTACTCATTAGCAAATGTACTTTGGTCAAGAAAAGGTGATTACATCTTGCATATATTGACTTGACCTCTGCTTTTGATCGGGTAAATAGGAGCAAGCTTAGGAACAAGATGCTAGCTACGGGCATTGATGAATCATTGGTGTTTTGCCTTGCAAAGCAACACAAGGATGTCATGGGCCAGATAAGATATTGTGCGGATGACAAATGTACAGACCCTATTAAGTATCCTGTGGTGTGACATGCTGGATTTTCTTCTCTTTGGTGAAGCTTTTGATAGCCCAGGGCCCTCAGAACAAAAGGCAAGCTCAATCCACGCCCTCGGAGATCACTTAAGGAGGAACGCAGAGTCCTTCCAGCAGAGGCAGGTGACAGCTAGCAGGAGGGCAACTGGCATGCCAGCAGTCCTTCCAGCAAAGAAGTCCAGATGACTCCTTTGGGCAGCAATGCAGTCCCTCTGACAGTTGTAGGTCCAGAAGTGTCTAATTTGGTGGGGTAACAGACCGAGTATATATACTCAAAAGTGCCTTTGAAGTGCAGGAAACTTCAAATAGTGGTTTTGAAGTGCACATGTTCCCCTTTCAACACACCCCTATCTGCCAGGAACCCTGTGGGGAGTTATCAGTCCTTTGTTTGAGGGCATGCCACTGGCCTTTGAAGTGTAAGAGACCCCCTCCACCCTTCCTGCCCAGGGAAACCCATCTGTATCCAGATGAATGTAGATGCAGAAGAGTGCCCTGAGTTTATGGCTGTCTGAGTGGAATGCACAAGGGAAACTGTCAACCAGCACAGACCAGATGTGGATTAGAGACGGGCTGTAAGGCACAGATGCCAGTAAATGCAGAAAAATGCCTACTTTCTAAAAGTGACATTTCTGAAATAGTAATGTGGAATCCAGCTCTGCCAGTAAATAGGTGTTCTTACTACCATTCCAGCCATAGCAAATATGAGAAGTCTATTCCTCTCAGATCTGAAATTACCTCTTAAAAGCATAAAAATGAATCTTTAACACTGGCCTCTGAGAGAGGCAGGCTTCACAGTAGTGAAAATCAACTTTGGGAGTTTTGTTTACTACTAGGACATGTAAAACTTAAAAGTACATGTCCTGCCTTTTACTTACATAGCACCCTGCCCTATGGGTTATCTAGAGCCTACTTTAGGGGTGACTTATATGGAAGAAAAGGGGAATCCTAGGCGTGGCAAGACGAAGTGGCAGTGAAACTGCACACACAGGCCTGGCCATGGCAGACCTGAGACATGGTTAAGGGGCTACTTATGCGGGTGGCACAATCCGTGTTTCAGACTAACTAGTAGCATTTAATTTAAAGCTCATCTAGTGCACTTTACTAGGGACTTAATAGGTAAATGTAATATGCCAATTGGGTATGAGCTGAATGTTACCATGTTTTAGGGAGGGAGCACATGCACTTTAGCACTAGTTAGAAGTGTTACAGTGCCCAGAGTCCTAAAACCAACAAAAACAAGATCTGAAAAAGAGGAAGGCAAAAAAGGTGACCCTTCAGAGAGGGAAATTTTTCAAGAATAATAATAAACCTTCATAGGTGGAATGTAAGAAACCCCACAGTCTTAGCTGTAGGGGTTGTAATACAACAAATGTGTAAAGTACCATTTTCACTGATTATAAACACTACTGTCTTGTCATTCAATCTAGATGAGAATCAAAAGTGTAGTGCAGGTGGTGCTGCAACCCTGTTTCAAGAGGGCAAACCTTCACCAAACACCCCATTATCTTTGCTTTAAGAACTGCATGCCAGTCTGTTCAAACCATGTGAGGTATAAACCCATTGCTGGGGTGCTTGTGCACCAAAATGCCAGATATTTTTTTCAAAAGCTCATAATTAGGTTGCTCAAGCACATATACCTCTTAGTCTCTTTGTGCACCCATTAAGACTTTGGGCCCCATTACGAGGTTCGCGGTCTTCAGACTGCCAGCCTTGCAGTGGTGGTCAGACCGCCGCACTCCAAGCTATCCGACCGCCAGGGGATTGCTGTCCCCACCAGGAACATGGTTCCAGGTGGGGTGGCGGCAGTCAGAGTCGTGGTCAGCCACAATGGTGCTGAGTTCAGCACCACGACACTGATCATGAGTCCTGTTTCCGCCAGCATCTTCATGGTGGGGACCCTGCCATGAAAAGACTGGTGGAAGCCCAGTTCTGGGTGCGCAGGGCCCCCCCTACCCAGCACCCTCGTAATGTGCACTGGGAGCACCAACTGTGCGACGGCATTGGCCTCGGCTCAATAAGGAGCCAAGGCCAATATGCTGCACGGTTTCCTCTATGTGACCGGCAGAAACAACTGATTTCAGAAATTACTGCCAGTCAGCCCAGTGGAAACATTGTAGAAGGACTGAGAGGGAGAGACTGCCAACTCCACAGTGGTCTCCTCTCCACAGATCTGGCAGTCCGTATTTCGGACTGCCAGACTCGTAATGAGGCCCTTTGTCCTTTTTTCTGGGTTATGTGTTGGTGTAAATTCCACATTTATTTTTCACTGCAGCCTGAGCATATACAAACTTGCATATATTTTCAATATTCAGTATTTTGTTGCATTTCTCAAATGCACAAATCCCTGAATGCTAACCATGGATATCATGGAATTTGGGCAGAAACACAGTTTGTGGTTAACTATTTGATGATGAATTTCTCAGCACTATGTGGAGAGTATAAAACTATATATTTCCTAATTCTGTAAGTGCAAACCAGACCTCCATCGCCCGGGTGGATGGTCAAGAGAGCATTCTGAACGTGACATTTGTCAATTACTTGCGTTTATTTCAGGACATTGAAATTCCCTCCAGTTTCCGAATATATCCCTGCCAAGCCTTGACCCTCATCTTTGTTCTTTTGGGTCTCCTGATGAGGGGCTTCCCAGACTTGTTTTTTTTTTTCTATCTGCTCAGACTACCCACAGGCAATACAAGGGGTGTATTACCATTAGATTTCTTATCCTATTCTTATTCTTAGGCTAAAGAAAATCCAAATTGTTTCTGACTAGTTACTGGGGCACAGACATACAGCTCTTTGCTTTCTCAATACCTCCCATGGGCAGAGAAGCACTTGGATACAAGGAAGCTGTCTGAAACTGAATCAGGAAGTAGGTATTGGTTGGAGAGGGAACTAGGAACAATCCTAGTCCAAACCTTTCCTATCCCCTATGGGTGGTGGGAGACATAATGGAAAGAACGGGCTACTTCTCCCGCTCTCACTCCCACTGTCTTTCCTCCCACCAACAGAAAAAAAGGTGCCTCAAACTGGTGGGCTTGGCTAGGGAGGAACTGATTAATGAATAATGGCCTCCTTCAGCCCCTCCAATTCCCTGCCCACCAGATAAATCCTTGAATGTACCAGGTAGGGGATATGCAGTATCTCTCAGGGCCATCTAATGCAACTGTGCTATCATATGCATATTATTGAGGCACTCCGAAATTGAACACTGAGCTGCCGCTTTAAGGTGTCAGTGCCCAGGAAGGATCAGGCTACTGCAAACTCCTTCCACTCACCCCCAAACAATTAAGGATGTTCACTTCCATCGAGTTAAAGAAAAGGTAAAAACTGCCCCAGGGATTGGAGGGAACCCTTTCCCTCATTGCTGTAAATATATGCCATAAATGTATCCTGTGAACACACTTGAATTATGTGTATGTACGCCAGTAGATATGTCAGTGAAAGGGTTAAAATATCTCCAAAAGCATTCTCCAGTGCAGGAGAAGAAAAGCTTACAAACATTTTTATCTTTCATAGATTCGCATCATTGCTGAGGTGAATATTAAACATTGACACACGTGTGCTGTAGATTATGAGCATTGAGCTAGGGCCTATCCAACTCATTGGCTGAGACAGACAAATCCTACAACATCAAATGTTCTTCTTTTACTACTGATATGTGGGTTACCAGTCTGATGTTAGGTAATATTTATAGCATTTGAATCTATGAAAGATACCAGTGCTCGCAAACTAGTTATTAATACATTTTCTATTTTTGCCTTCCCAGACTTATCTTGAGAAACCCATGTGGATCTCAAGTCTTTGTGCAAGGTTCATCTGAAGTTCCTCAGGGTGCACATCAGGATTGATAACTACTGCTTCCCCATAGTGCCACTATTTCAATATGGTTGTGGTCTAATGACACACATCACTGGCGTTAGTAATTTTAGCAACAATATTTCCTTCTAGCGATGCACTTGAGAGCAAACTGGCATTTCTCAGACATTTGTGAATCTTTTACTGGTGCTCTTCAGGGTAAGCGGAAAGCCCTTCCACACTCAAGTGATACTGATGTTGCCATCAGTGCGGGCACTAGTATGCGAGATCTACTTACACTGTCTTGTCTTGAAATGGCATATCTTACCACCACAGTTAGCAGATGCCCATAAAAGAGCTCTCCTGGACCCAAGAAGAAATACAGATTAAAGTCAAAATAATCAAAAAAGCGTCCTGGGTATTCCAGGCCATCTTTCTCTCGCCCATCCCTCCGTAAGTGTCCCCCAGGTCTTCTCTGTTGAAAATCAAAATTGATTTCTGATAGCTGAAGGGCAGTTGATCTAAGTTTTTTTTAAAGTAATTTTCCAAAGACATCTTGACTGGTAATTCGTTACCAGCAAACTTCGATGCCTTGGTTTCGATACATTCTGCATTATTTACAAGATCCTTAAACCACCATGTGCCCTGTTTTTCCGTATGAAACAAAAGTAGGTGTGATTTTCAACAATTAAATGACCTAGGGGACCACCCGTCCGTAAATTTCACGGACTGCCCGTAATTTTGCCCTGATGTCCGTTGGCCGTGATGAAAGCCTTAACGGACGGCATTTGTCCGTAATTTTAGCCTTTCACCAAAATGACACCGAAGGCAGGGCGAAATTGCAGGTACATTAGTTTCCCCAGCTGGATTGAAAGGCAGGGAGTCTCCTGTGCTGGGAGGGAGGGGCAGACAGATAAGAAAAGGCCTTCTTGCCACAGTGTCTCCCCTAAAGAAATGCAAATGTGCAAACTGGTAAATCTGCAAATGTAAAGGGGCTTGAAAACCTGCACTGACTTTAAACAAAGGAGTCATTTAAAGCTTTCTGATGGCAAATATGTTTTCTTTTAGAGAGGTACCTTAAGTTCCCAAGGTGAGCTGTGGAGTGTGTGCTTATAATGGAGTGTTATAAAAAAAAGTTAGTACTGGGAATAAACTGTATATTATTCAAATCTGTATTTGAGAAGCACTTTTTAATATTTAACCGAAATGCATGTTTAAAATAAGGACTTACACATTCACAGTTCTTCCATGGTCCTCGGTACCTCATAGTACTAACAAACACTGGCAAAGCCAATAGGTCTCATCTGCGCTAGAGTTATTGGCTTTGCCAATGTGTTTTAGCTATATTATACATCAGAGTGGCTGCTGTTCATGGCTAAAAGTTAATGGCTCAGTGGTGTGGAGTGGAGTAGAGCGGCATAGGAGCAGTGGCGTAGAGCCTAGGGGTGCAGGGTACAGTGCAGTTTTTTTAGAGTACATTGGCGTAGAGTGCAGTGGTATAGAGTGGCTTGGGACAGAATAGAGTGGCATACAGTGCAATGGAGTGGCATACAATAGAGTGGCAGAGAGTGCAGTAATGTAGAGTGGTGCAGTGTCAGAGTAGACTCGTGAGATAAATGTAGAGTTCCAGGCATACACTCTAGTGCTGTGAGGCTACAGACAAGTTGTGGCTACCTCACATCCTAACATTAAGTGTGAGACTGTCGGCCACACCATCTGCCCTGCCTCTTTATATTTTTTTAGATTGAAAGTCCATGGGTGGTTGGGGTAAGCCAGATGTTTTTGTTCAATGTGTTTAAACTTACAAAAGGTTAATTACCTTAATGTTTCCCAAACTGTGGGGTTTTAAAATGTTCAGAAACATTATCAAAAATTTGCTGTTACTTTCTCCTCAAGAAAGATTGGGTAGATTTGGGTAGGGGTGATGGCCTTTCCGCAGTACTGAAGGGCATTAATTTACAACTGAACATGGATGTAATGTAACACTTGAATGTAGCATACCAGGAGGCAATCACAAAAAGACCACAGTGAATAAATAGTGCTATGTTAAAAAGTTAATAAATTCACTGACAACATAGTGAGGCATGGCCTCCCTTGTGTGTGTCTGTAAAACTGACGTTTGTTGTTGAATTTGTGTCCTGAATTTTGACCCTTTGTCCTGCATTTTTTACAGTCCTATCCAGAATTTGCATCAATGCCAGGTGGTCACCCTAAAATGACCTCGCATAAGATAGTAAGTACTGGGCTGATGTAAAGTGCTCTAGGGAAGGTAAACACTGAATTACCACTAGGGGTGTTGTGTTGCACTGCTCGTCTGCATGACAGCGCTAAATGTATTTTAAAATGCTGCGTTGACAAGTTAACTTGAGACGATGAACTGCAAGATATAGCAGGGTAGTAGCTTACAAGTTTTTCAGACCTTTGCCTGTGGAAGGCGTTTCGTAAGTGCTTTAATTTGTTTGAATGATATAAGGTTTTGGCTAAATGGGCAATAAAATGTGACATAAAGAATGAGGTATGTCAGTCTAAAGTTCCTTGTTGCAAAGAGTCGAGGTTAGAGAAGACGAGAGGGGTTCATCGCAGACTTTATTTCTTGGCATCTGCGAATTTCTGCTGATTTGTTGTCAACGTGATTTGGTATTATCGTAGTAAGGATTTCGTCAACCGTAAATATAATAATTTCCAAAATATTGTGTGGAAAAATATCGCCTCGTTTGAGTTAATGTTCGGAAATCTACACCCAATGAAACTATATTTTTATAAACGATGTTTTGGACACCATATTTTGCTAGTTTATATTTTTGTGCACGATATTCGGACACACCTTGGCATGATTTGTTTTCATTTTGTGTAACTTACTTTCTAGAATGTTGGCACTGATGGATCAGGCCTGGCCTTACGTATAATTGTCTCTTTCTTGTATGTTCGTGGTTCATAGTCTGAAGACAGTTATGAAGAGTTCACACCTATTGATCAGAAGGCTCTTCTGCAGCAGTGCTACACAAGCAAAGCCCCCAGCATGCAGCACAGTACAAGGAAACTGGAAGCTGTAAGTATTGAGTAGCACAAGTGCTTATATCTGCTGTGTTCAGCTGCTATGCTCCGGCCAGCTATCTGAACAATCTGTATTATTGAATGGAAACAGTTTTGGATTTATTAGGTGATATGCATTTCTGTGACATTGCATGACTGCTTAAACTGGAAAGCTTATTATGTGAGCGTGGCGAATTAGTGGGTTTGGAAAGTACGGCAATTTCAGGAGGTTATTTGGATAAACATGCATGCTTTGAATGTATAGAAGAATACATTATTTACAGTAATAGAGGAAATGCTGGGTATGTATGACTGTAGCGACGTTTGGCAATTGCTTTGGTTATTACTCTTGGCCACTAATTTCCATTCATTCTGAGGTCAAATACAGGGTTTGACAGTGCTCGAGATCTCAAAGAGATATGCTGGTCGTATGGTGTCCTGACAAGTCTTAACCTCCTCCAGTTACACGCAAAGCCCAAATCTGGTTTAAATACAAAACACTTCCCAAAGTCACAGAGCCTCGCAATTGGTGGTATCCGGCTGAGAATAAAGCAACTATTTACAAAATAGTGATCCTCCATAAATAATTCAAAAGCATAACATCATCTACGTGCAAAGTTGCATCCATTAAAGCACGTAATTAATGTGATGACATTTGGAGGAACACAACATCTGGTTCTGTTGGAGATGCAAGAATCAAAGCTGAGGGGTAGGACTTGCAGCTGGCAAAGGACAAAAGTCTACGATCTATGGCTGTAAATCCCTTTTAGTATAAAACGCAAACATGGTAGAAACCACAGTGAAAGTCCCCATATTGTTTTCAACCCCAAATTCTCACGCAAACATATTTCAGGAAAGCTGTGCTATACGAGTCTCTACAGAGGTCCTCCAGCAATTGGTTCGAGGGAAATTTTGATTTCTCTTTTCTATGGATTTCCTGTTGAGACAGACTGATATATCTTTATCTGTGGGTTCTAAAGATACATTTCTTTGTACCAGCATAATTGGATTCTGGAACTTAGTGCAGCTATGCAAAACTTTGCACACCATTAACGTTGACTTATGAAAATGTAAATTTATAAAATATGCCCTTTATTGTATTAAAATCAAAGCACCATACTAGGTTAGTGACGTGACGCACATGCCATTTGCAGAGAGATGTAATCTCTTTGGAGTCAGAATTTGTGGCAATAAGATGTGATCACCTATATATGCAGACAACCTATCACTATAATATATGTGCCCTGACTATCTGCAAATTACGTTTGTGTCTTGAATCCCAAGTAACTATGAATTTATATCACTACTCCTCTGGAACATGAGAAACTTTTTTGGGAACCAAATGTAATGACAAAGGAAATATGAATAATGAGATACGGACGTATTTCCTGTAACATAGCCACATGTTATTAAATCCCCTCATATTCCAGATTAGTAAATTAAAGGTTGAATGGGCGTCACTATCACCTTGAGAAATCATAAAGAGGAAGTATGTATCGATAATTCGTGTCTGTCTGCTTCGTAAAGATAGCCATAACGTGCATATATATCCCAACGCCCACATATTCTTTCAGTTCTTACATTGGAATTGGATTTTTCCAAACCCCAACCTACAGCGACTCTAATTGCCGATGGCCGAGCTTCTCAAAGAAAAAAATGAGACATAATTAATCCTCTTCAACTACAAAAATATAGTACACTGAACTCCACCCTTAGCAAGGCCTAGTCGCACAGAATACGGAAGAGCTCTGTATATCAGCTGAGTTTACAACCATCAGTTTACATTATAGCTGTTGCATGTGTCGTGGAAGACCATGGGAAGGGTTTTAATAGCAATTTCCTTAATTCAGATAATTAGGAAACTACAAGGAAATACACGTCATTCAAATTAAAAATAGACACCTGAATGCTACAGTGTAGCGAAAAGCCAGCACTCGCTTCTTATGTTATCATAGCTACAACATATAAAGTAAACATAGAGCACGAAGCACAAGGAAGAGCAGTGTCACACCCTTTGCCTCTCATCTGAGAGGTGTGCAATACTGGCTTCCTTCTTTCTACTGAAGAGTTTGATTTATTTTTTCATGGTATGTTTTGTATCTATCAACTCTGTTGCAGCCTCAGGTGTTAAGAACAAATGGGTGTGTCCCTTGGATTCCACATAAAGTCTAGCCAGTAGAGCATTGTGTGTTTACTCAACCTAGGATATTTCCCAGGTGCCAGACTGAATCTGAATTTTTCGTAGCAGTACTCCAGCATGCCACTAGGTGGTGTCGTGCAGCTCTACGCTGGCTTCCTACCGCCCTTGAAGTGGCTGTGCACAGCTACATATAAGTGCCACTCTTGCTCACTGCTGTTAGTTCCTTCCTTTTTGCACCTTCCAACACGGATCCAGAGCTGTGCTCCTGATTTGGTTGTTTTTTGCAACAACGTCTAAAAAACAATTCACAGTGAGCTAGGTAACTAAATCCCCACCGAAAACAACAAATTTCAAGCAATCCCAGGACTCCAGGAAATAAATGCTGGTCATAGACCCAAACGAGGTGTGTCTTTGGTGTCTGGGCTTGGGACAGAACTCTTAAGATGTGTGACAAGTGTCTCATGCACCGGAAGGCAATCCGTGACTGGGAAGAGAATTGTATGTCACCGAACACAAGGAAATGTTGAGGCCTTTGCATAGGTCCCATTCGCACTCCGTCATGTGATGACTCCGTCCTGGGGCTGCATTACTGACAATTCAGCTTTGCACTCAAAGTCCTGCAGTAAGTCCAAGTCTAAATGCAAGCAGAAGAAAGCAAACTGGGACTCAACCTCATCCAGTAGCATAACGCAAAATGATAGGGCCTCGCTGCACAATGTGTTGAGGGGGCCCCCAAGTCTTCTGTATCTAACAAATATTCATTGGTCTTGGGCCAAATGGGCCCCCAGAAGAGGTGGAGGTACCCCTGTGCTGCAGGGTCCTACATTACACCCCCCACCTCATTCGGTCTCTTTGACTTTAAAACAGGGCGTCACTATATCAATCTCACTTCTTCGAGACTGCTGGCCCTGGAAGTGATTCCTTTGTTAGTTCCAACATGCCTTAAATGTTCTGGGCTGTTGTCAGCCCTTCAGCAAAGTAAGACCTTCTAAGAGGCCACACTGCACATTTTCAGTGTGCTTCTGCTCCTTCTGGTGTGCCCTTGGTCCCTATGGAACTGCAGCGGGCTCCAGTTAGGGTACTGCTGGGAGATCCTTCCCCAGCACTGACTGTCCTTTTGGTAAACGTTGCCTGGCCCATACAGATGCCAGTAAAGACTTCTACTCTGACTTCAGCGATCTAAGCTGGTTCCTGCCACCCTGATGCCTGTGCCTACACCACTGGTGACAGAGGATGATCCAGTGCCAATGCCAGTATTGGACCCCAAACCAACATCTGCTGAGACTGATCAGTGTCATACTACCAAATTAGAAAAACGCAGCAGGTCATCATGCAGCCTGTTTGTAACCTCCAGCCTCTGCCTTTTCTCAGCTACCATTATCTTTTTGTTTCTGACTCTGATCCAATGCCAGAGCAGGGTGCATCCAAAAATGCTGATGATGGGGGTGACTAGCGTCCCCTCATTTCACTACCCGGGCCACCAGTGGAATAGAGTGCCTCATTTGCAGTGGAGGTACAGAGCGGCAGGTAAGGCACTAGAATTGCAGCTACCCTCCATTGCGACCAAAACAAATGGAATTTGTTCTGACAAATTCTACAGCCCTTAATTCTTTTTAATGATTTCCCACAGATATTATGATGGCTACGTGATTGAAGCCATGTATTGCACGCTTATGAATAAGCAAGTGCCCAGACACCATAGACAGGTGTCTGGAGTCCTGGATTTTCTTAGCAGGCCCCCCTCTCCAGAGAGCTTCTTTGGATAGGCCTTGACAAGACTGTGAATTCAAACTCATTTTCAACTACTTCTGGATAGAGAATCCAAGAGGATTAATGCTTTTGGCATGCAGATATTTACTTCCACCAGTCTAGCACTGTGGTCTGTGCTGCAGTTTGCCCACTGGGCTGCTCCAGGCATCCCCTTTGGGACATGGCCATCAAGATCTTGCCAGCGGTCTTGAAAGATCTGAGGGCCTCTTTGGCGCAGACAATGCATGGTTGGCAGGACCTATCAAAATATGTTAGGGATACCACAGATTGCCAGGGCAAACAGTTGGTACTGTTGTCCTTTGAGGAAACACGTGGATGCAATCCACTGAATTTGATGGCGATGTACAGGCCTCATAAAGGACATGTCTTTTGATGGTTCATGTCTCTTCAGAGAAAGTCATACTCTGTGATGGAATTCTTTAAAAACTGCAGCGCTACAACACATTCCCCTGTCAAACAGTTTCCACATCAGTTCTGGAAATTTAAAGGCTATTCCATGAACCTGGCACACAGACACATACAGTAATTCAATGTCATGAATGTGGGTCTGGCAGGCAGCTTGTGGACCTACAGCATCAGTCTTCTAATTCCACCTCCCTTGCTACAACGACCAACAAACCACTTTAGTTTACACATGGGGGAAAATGCCAAATTGATGGGGGCAGAATTCAACATTTCCTCCCGGTGGGTGATCCACATGCCTCACAGCCTGGTCTTACAGATTGTTACAAATGGAAATGTCCCATCTTTTCTCTCCTCCCTAGCCACTAATCCTTCCCCACCAGATCGAATTTTAGAGGAGCAGCTGTTTGTCCTGTTATAGAAGGAATGCCTATTAATCCCCAAGAGTGCCATAGTGAGGGTGGCAGACTCTGAAAGAGATAGGGTTTGTTCTTGTTGTGACTTTCTAGTCCTGAAAAAGGACAGGGGCCTTCAGACTTTCCAGGACCTTGTTCAGTTTTGTATAGTGCAACCTGATAGAGACTTCTAGTTGCAGATTCCTTACCTTAGAATTTCCCCTACGCGTAAAACTGGATCTGGAGATTTTTCTTCAATCAGTACCCTTGCGTGTTGTCAGGTGGCGTCGGTCAGCTCTGTGTGCGTCGTTGGCGTTGTGTACACCGTGATGACGTAGGGGTAGTATATAGCCGCCACCCTGGCACTCTGACATCAGTTCTTTTCTTTCCGCACCAGCCTACACGCAGATCCGGGGAGAGCTGCTCTCACTCGTTTTTTACCTGACTTTGACTGTTTTGCCGAGTTCTTTGACACTTTTTGGTGCGTCGAGGATGTCACTTACTACCGGTTTCAAGATTTGTGACTCCTATCCCCGCTTGATGTCAGGGACTTGTGGTTCCTAGAGCGTGACCGTGACCCGAAGTCGTGCTCCGAGTGCCAAGCCATGAACCCAAAAGCTTTGAAGGAGCGGACTCTGAAGCTCATGGCGGCCCCGCGTATACAACTCTGTGCTGCTCCTGATCGAGAGAAAGGTCACAAGACCGCTCGCGGAGCCACCACCACTCTTCTTCGTCTCACTTGAAGTCCTCAGGACATTCGGCTCACAAGAAGAATATGTCAAAGAAGAACAAATGTTCTTCGACTTTGCCCTGTCGCTCAGATGATGCAACAGGGAAAGAGCGTTGACGCTCTAGGCCCCTGTCTTTGGAGCCTGTTTCTGGGTCAGCTCCGTGCCTCCCCGAGTTTCTGGGAGCCAGAGCCACCCCTGCCCAACTCAAAGAATTCTATGAGGCCATGCGCTTCATTTTGGGGCACACCGACTCCTTTGAGACACCTTTGGGTCCTGTGGGGTTGGAAGAGGCCCCCTCGGGTTTCACGCCAGCGGCTTCACCCCCAGCTCCAGAGGGCCTTTCGGGAACTGTTCTCGGATCCGTGTCAGTGCTGGTCGTGCCAATGCAACCTTCACCAGCACCGGCAAAGACGTTGATGCTTCTGACATCGGTCAGGCTCACGATCGACGTCAAACCCATACTTATACCAGACTTTTACCCCGAGCCAGACCAATATTACTCGACGCCTGTTCTGTCTTCGACAGTGCCTAAAGTCCCCAGATTGGATCCTGACTCTTATTCTTATGGGTACGGGGAAGTGGAGAGGGGTCGCTGGACCCTTTAGAAATCCAGCTGGAAGACACTGAAATAGACTGGGTACAGGAACTTGGTAAACAGAGTGGTCTGGACACCTCTCCGGACGGTGGCATGCTTTCTCCCCCAGCTGTGGCTATGGAGAACAGAGCATCGTATTCTAAGGTGATGAGAAGGGAGGCTGAGGTCCTCAGCTTTGAGCTACCTTCTCTAGCAGTCAGAACCAACCTCCTGACTGAGGTGCTTCAGCCTGGGGCTTCCACCTCGGAACCCCTTTTGCCCTTTCATGAAGCCTTCACTGATGTCCTACTGGTGACCTGGTCCAGACCCAGCACAGGGGCTCCTGTGAACATGACGATAGCCCGCCGCCATCAGCCTGTGCCGAACGACCCTAAATTTCTAACCCAATGCCTGAGAGTCTTGTCCTCCAGGCTTCTTTTTCATCTGGCTCATTCCCATCCGCATCTCCGGATAGTGAACCAAAGAGACTAGATCAACTGGGGAAGAAAATGTGGTCTGCCTTCAGTCTGGCATTGAGGTCTGTGAACCCCACATGCCTTTTGGGCTGCTATTCCCATACCCTGTGGGATATGGTCACGCAGATGCTGCCGCAGGTCCCGGAGGAGGCACAGACCATTCTCTCCCAAGCCGTTACTGACGGGAGAGATGCAGCCAAGTTCACTATACGTTGTGAGCTGGACACAACCGACTCACTGGGCAGATCAGTTGTGTTGACGATGTCATTACGGCGCCACGCCTGGTTGAGTATGTCTGGCATTTCAGATGATGTCCAACATTCACTCATGGACATGCCCTTCAATGGCATCCATCTCTTCAGAGACAAATCAGACTTGGCGCTCGAGCATTTTAAGGAGTCCCGGACTATGTCTCAGTCCATTGGCCCCACAGCTGCTCCTCGCCCCCCACAGTCTGCTTTTTGCCCTTTCGTGGCTATGGAAGGGGCACCCAGTCGCGTCCATTTCCTTCCAGCCCCCGATCTGTGCATGCTGCACAGCCTCTGTGTGGCCGCAGATGTGGGATCCCACGTGCTTGTGGATAAGGGAGCCAGTCCACCACTGCCCCCCCGCAGCCTCCAAACCTTCCTTGTCCGTCTCTCCATCCTGGACCAGTTGGAGGCAGGATCCGCCATCACCTGCCCCATGGGGACTCCATCACGACCGACGGGTGGGTTTTGCAAATAGTCTGAAGGGTCTACTCCCTCCCCTTCAAGACAACCTCTCCTGCCATGCCACCATCCTACAGTTGGATGACGGAGGATCACTTGGCACTTCTCTGCAAGGAAGTTGTGGCTCTCTTGGCCAAGGAAGCCATAGAGACTGTCCCAGTGCCAGAAGTAGGTCATTGTTGTTATTTTCACTACTTCCTGGTGCCAAAAAAGGACAAGGGTCTTCGCCCCATCCTAGATCTTCCGGCCCTCAATTTTCTTCCTCAGAAAGGAGAAGTTCAGAATGCTCACTATAGCTCAGGTCCTTTCTGCCTTGGACCCTGGAGAATGTATGGTAGAATTGGACTTGCAGGATGCCTACATTCACATTCCCGTCCTGCCTGCCCACAGACGTAACTAGCAGTTCGTGGTAGGTCACAAGCACTTTCAGTTTACAGTGCTCCCCTTCGGCCTTACCAGCGCCCCTCGGGTGTTCACAAAAGTGATGGCGTTGGTCTCAGCTTGTCTGCGCAGGTTACGGGTTTCAGTCTTCCCCTACCTCAAAGACTGGCTGTTGAAGGCCTGCTTGCCCCAGGCTGTTGTCACTGATCTCCAGACTACAGCGAACATCCTGCATTCGCTGAGGTTCACTATAAACATGCAGAAGTCACACGTGACTCCCTCTCAGAAGCTCCCTTTCATGTGAACTATTCTGAACAAGGTGTAGTTTCGGGCCTATCCTCATGAAAAGCGAGTCTGTGATATTCCGGCTATGACACCGATGTTTTGGCCTTTAGCCTGGATTTTCGATGAAAATGACTCTGAGGCTGCTGGGCCTTATGGTGTGCTGCTGGTGACACATGCCAGATGGAATATGCGGGCTCTGAAGTGGGACCTGAAGTTCTAGTGGGCGCAGCATCAAGGGAATCTCTCCGACATGGTCCAGATCTCTGAGGGAACTGCGCAAGCTCTGCAGCGGTGGGTTTTGAATCAAGATTGGACCAGAGGCAGATCACTCTCCCATCCCCAACCAGATCTCACAGTAGTGACAGATGGGTCACCCCTGGGATGGGGCAGCCACATGGGGGAGGCGGAGATCAGAGGCCTCTTGTCTCCGGCATAGTCTGGGCTCTACATTAACCTTCTGGCACTCAGGGCGATCAGGCTTGCATTGAAAGCATTCCTTCCCTCTTTCCAAGGGAAAGTGGCGTAGGTGTTCACAGACACCACCATGTGGTACTGCAACAAGCAGCATGGAGTGAGATTAAGGACCATTTGTCAAGAGGCCCTTTGGCTATGGGTATGGCTGGAACGTCAAGGCATATTGCTGGTGGTTCAACATCTGGCGGGCTCTCTGAACGCCAGAGCAGACAAACTCAGCTGTCGATGCATGGTCAATCACGAATGGCGCCTCCATCCGGAGGTGGTGCAAAGTCTCTTTCAGCAGTGGGGAGACCCTTGGTTAGATCTGTTGCCTCAGCAGAGAATGCGTAATGTCAGCTGTTTTGTGCATTGGAGTTTGCAAGGCGGCACTCGCTCGCTGTCTCTTTTTGTCTCGAGTGGAACTCTGGCCTCCTTCACGCCTTCCTGCCAGTACCACTTCTGCCCAGAGTTCTGAAGAAGATCAAGCACGGCCAGGCCCAAGTAGTCCTGGTGGCACCAGACTGAGCACAAAGGGTATGTTATCCAGAGCTTCTGAGTATTGCCACTGATCCTCTGATCAGACTACTCCTTCGGGAGGATCTTTGGTCGCAGCAGCATGGGACGGTTCTTCACCAGTCCCTGTTTAATCCCCACCTCCTTTTATGGCGATTAAGCAGCAGAAGTTGACAGCTTTCAACCTTCCACCTAAAGTCTGCAATATTATCTTGGCAGCCAGGCACCCCTCCACCAAAACGGTATATGCCTGTCGTTGGAACAAATTTGTGGCATGGTGTAAGAAAATGCCTCCTTGGCATGGTTACCCCCTGACTTTTTGCCTTTGCTGATGCCAAGTTATGATTTGAAAGTGTGCTGAAGCCTGCTTACCTGGCCCCAGCACCAGTGTTCTTTCCCTAACCTGTACCTTTGTTTCCACAATTGGCACACCCTGGCATCCAGGTAAGTCCCTTGTAACTGGTACCCCTGGTACCAAGGGCCCTGATGCCAGGGAAGGTCTCTAAGGGCTGCAGCATGTCTTATGCCACCCTGGAGACCCCTCACTCAGCACAGACACACTGCTTGCCAGATTGTGTGTGCTGGTGGGGATAAAATGACTAACTCGAACATGGCACTCCCCTCAGGGTGCCATGCCAACCTCACACTGCCTATAGGTATAGATAAGTCACCCCTCTAGCAGGCCTTACAGCCCTAAGGCAGGGTGCACTATACCATAGGTGAGGGCATAAGTGCATGAGCACTATGCCCCTACAGTGTCTAAGCAAAACCTTAGACATTGTAAGTGCAGGGTAGCCATAAGAGTATATGGTCTGGGAGTCTGTCATGCACGAACTCCACAACACCATAATGGCTACACTGAAAACTGGGAAGTTTGGTATCAAACTTCTCAGCACAATAAATGCACACTGATGCCAGTGTACATTTTATTGTAAAATACACCCCAGAGGGCATCTTAGAGATGCCCCCTGAAACCATACCCGACTACCAGTGTGGGCTGACTAGTTTTAGCAGCCTGCCACACACTAGACATGTTGCTGGCCACATGGGGAGCGTGCCTTTGTCACTCTGTGGCTAGTAACAAAGCCTGTACTGGGTGGAGGTGCCTCTCACCTCCCCCTGCAGGCACTGTAACACCTGGCGGTGAGCCTCAAATGCTCACCCCCTTTGTTACAGCACCCCAGGGCACTCCAGCTAGTTGAGTTGCCCGCCCCCTCCGGCCACGGCCCCACTTTTGGCGGCAAGGCCGGCGGAGATAATGAGAAAAACAAGGAGGAGTCACTGGCCAGTCAGGACAGCCCCTAAGGTGTCCTGAGGTGACTCTGACTTTTAGAAATCCTCCATCTTGCAGATGGAGGATTCCCCCAGTAGGATTAGGGATGTGTCCCCCTCCCCTCAGGGAGGAGGCACAAAGAGGGTGTAGCCACCCTCAGGGCTAGTAGCCATTGGCTACTAACCCCCCAGACCTAAACACACCCCTAAATCGAGTATTTAGGGGCTCCCAGAACACAGAAAGATAGATTCCTGCAACCTAAGACAAGAAGGACTGCTGAGCTGAAAAACCTGCAGAGAAGACGGAGACACCAACTGCTTTGGCCCCAGCTCTACCGGCCTGTCTCCCCACTTCACAAGAACTGCTCCAGCGACGCGTTCCACAGGGTCCAGCGACCTCTGAAGTCTCAGAGGACTACCCTGCATCTAAAAGGACCAAGAACTCCCGAGGACAGCGGCTCTGCTCCAAGAAAGAAGCATCTTTGCAACAAAGAAGCAACTTTGAAAGAACACACGTTTCCCGCCGGAAGCGTGAGACTTTGCACTCTGCACCCGACGCCCCCGGCTCGACTTGTGGAGAACAAACACTACAGGGAGGACTACCCGGCGACTGCGAGCCCGTGAGTAGCCAGAGTTGACCCCCCTGAGCCCCCACAGCGACGCCTGCAGAGGGAATCCAGAGGCTCCCCCTGACCGCGACTGCCTGCTTCAAAGACCCGACGCCTGGTAAGGACACTGCACCCGCAGCCCCCAGGACCTGAAGGATCCGACCTCCAGTGCAGGAGCGACCCCCAGGTGGCCCTCTCCCTTGCCCAGGTGGTGGCTACCCCGAGGAGCCCCCCCCTTGCCTGCCTGCATCGCTGAAGAGACCCCTCGGCCTCCCATTGAACTCCATTGCAAACCCGACGCCTGTTTGCACACTGCACCCGGCCACCCCCTTGCCGCTGAGGGTGTACTTTTTGTGCTGACTTGTGTCCCCCCCGGTGCCCTACAAAACCCCCGTGGTCTGCCCTCCGAAGACGCGGGTACTTACCTGCTGGCAGACAGGAACCAGGGCACCCCCTTCTCGATTGAAGCCTATGTGTTTTGGGCACCACTTTGACCTCTGCACCTGACCGGCCCTGAGCTGCTGGTGTGGTAACTTTGGGGTTGCCCTGAACCCCCAACGGTGGGCTACCTTGGACCCAACTTTGAACCCTGTAGGTGGTTTACTTACCTGCAAAACTAACAAACACTTACCTCCCCATGGAACTGTTGAAAATTGCACTGTGTCCAGTTTTAAAATAGCTTATTGCCATTTGTGGGAAAACTGTATATGCTATTTTGCTAATTCAAAGTTCCTAAGTGAAATACCTTTCATTTAAAGTATTGTTTGTAAATCTTGAACCTGTGGTTCTTAAAATAAACTAAGAAAATATATTTTTCTATACAAAAACCCATTGGCCTGGAATTGTCTGAGTGTGTGTTCCCCATTTATTTCCTGCGTGTGTACAACAAATGCTTAACACTACCCTCTGATAAGCCTACTGCTCGACCACACTACCACAAAATAGAGCATTAGAATTATCTCTTTTTGCCACTATCTTACCTCTAAGGGGAACCCTTGGACTCTGTGCATGCTATTTCTTACTTTGAAATAGTGCATACAGAGCCAACTTCCTACACATGGTGTACCAACAAATCAGTTGAACCCCTTTCTGCACCTCTGTCTGAGGTTCTACTGTTCATCCTCTTTCTTGCCCAGCAGAGTTCTGCTTTGGGCACCCTTAAATGCTACCTGTCTGCCATCTCTGACTTCCTCAGGCTGCCGGATCAACCCTCCTTATTCAAATCTCCCATCGTTGGGAGGTTTCTTAAGGGACTCATCCACATGTTCCCACCTACCCCATTCATAATGCCACCGTGGGATTTGAACCTGGTGCTTACATATCTTATGTGTGCTACATAATTGTCCTTTGCGACTCCTCACACTGAAAATCACTTTCCTTATTGCCATCACCTCTGCTCGCAGAGTGAGTGAGCTTCCAGCCCTTTCTTTGAAGCCACCATTCCTATCTGTACATCCTGACAAAATGGTGCTTTGTTCTAGGGCCTCCTTCCTCCCTAAAGTGGTCACGCCCTTTTATGTATGCCAATCCTTCACTTTGCCTACTTTTTAGGCACCCCCACATCCTTCTCATGAAGAGGAGAGACTCCATCATCTGGATCCAAAAAGAGCATTGGCAGTCTACCTCAATCATACAGATGATTTCCGGGTGGACGACCAACTTTTTATAGGTTATGTGGGTGACAAGAAAGGATGGTCGGTGCAGAATCAGACTATCTCTCAATGGGTATTCCTATGCATCAAGATGTGCTACGCTTTGGCTAAAAAGCAACCCCCTGAGGGTTTGTGTGCTTATTCAGCCAGAGCGACTGCTGCAACCACAGCATTGGCATGCTGAGTTCCGGTCCTGAACATCTGCTAGGCAGCAACCTGGGCCATCAGGTCCGCATTGATGACTACTTTGGCCGTTCAGTCCTGCAGGACTTTTTAGTCTGATCTTGGTTCGTAGCCCACCCTCGAGGATGGTATTGCTTGGGTATGTAAATACTTCAGAGTGCTGGTGTGGCACCTATATATGACCGCAACGTCATCACGGTGAACACAATGCCAACGACGCACATGGAGTTGACCAACACCATCTGACAGCAAGCAAGGGTACTGCTTGAAGAAAAATCTCCGGATCCAGTCTGACTCCTGAGGGAAATTCTAAGGTAAAGGAATCTGCAACTAGAATATGGTTGTGGAACTCAACCTCACCCCTTCTCTCCATCTCAGGATGGGACAGTTAAGGCCCCTCTGTAGACTGAAAATGATTAAAACAGGTTCTAATCCTACCAAGGTCAAGTTTCAGGAGAGTATACAAGGGAACACCCTGCTCAGGAGGAAGTTCTCCCCTCAGATAGGGAAGATGTTAGGGAGCAGGAGGATGAACTCCCCCTTCCTCACCTAACAAGGGAGATCAGGGCCCCAAGTCCCCCATCTCCAAGGATAGTGCTCACAGGACCTGGATCTTCCACTGGGGAGTCCAGTTCCTCTGGGAACATTGAGACCAACCTCAGTGAAGAGGACCTCCTTTTAGCAAGGATGGCCAAAAGATTAGCTTTGAAGCAACAGCTTCTAGTTATAGAGAGGGAGAGAGCAAAAATGAGCTTCGCACCCATTAAGGGTGGCAGCAATCTAAATAGGGTCAGAGAGCATTCTGACCGCCTAAAAATCCCCAAAGGGATTGTCTCTAAATTTGAAGAAGCTGATGACATCACCAAATGGTTGACCGCTTTTGAGAGAGCTTGTGCAACCAGAAAACTAAACAAATCTCATAGGGGAGCTCTCCTTTGGGAACTGTTTACTGGTAAGTGTAGGGACAGGCTCCTCACAATCACTAGTGGAGATTCTGAATCCTGTGACCATGTGAAGGCTACCCTGATTGAGGGCTTTGGATTCACCACTGAGGAGTATAGAATTAGGTTCAGGGGGACTCGCCAAACCTCAAGCCAGTCCTGGGTTGATTTTGTAGACTACTCAGTGAAAACACTAGATGGGTGGATAACTGGCAGTACAGTGCATGACTACGATGGGCTTTATAATGTGTTTATGAAGGAATATCTTTTAAGTAACTGCTTCAGTGACAAGTTGCATCAATATCTGGTAGACCTAGGTCCAATTTCTCCCCAAGAATTAGGAAAGAAGGCAGACCATTGGGTCAAGACTAGGGTGGCCAAGACTTCTACTGGGGGTGACCAAAAGAAAAGGGTTACAAAGCCTCCCAGGGGAGGGGTGGTGAGACACCTAAGAATAAAAGTAAAGAGTCTTCTCAAGTGCCCCAAAAACCTGCTCAGGAGGGTGGCCCGAGCCTCTTCACAATCTTCACATGGGTACAAGGGTAAAAACTTTGATCCCAGAAAGGCCTTTGTTTCAACTGTAAAGAACATGGACACCAAACTGGAGACTTGGTCTGTCCCTAAAAGAATCCCCCTAGCACTTCACCAGTTAGTACTGTTATAGCCAGTCTCCAGGTGGGATCAGCAGTGTGCCCAGAGCAAATCAGGGTTCACACGGAAACTACTTTAGTATCTGAGGGTGGGGTAGATGTTGCCGCTCTTGCTGTCTAGCCCCCTAATATGCAAAAATACAGACAGCATCTCTTGATTAATGGGACAAAAGTAGACATCCTCAGGGATACAGGAGGCAGGGTCACCGTTGTGACAGAAAAACTGGTATCCCCAGGACAGTATTTGGCTGGACAAATTTACCAGTTACCAATGCTGACAATGTAACTAAGGTCCATCCCATGGCTGTAGTGACCTTAGAATGGGGAGGGGTTACTGGCCTGAAACAGGTAGTGGTCTCTTCTGCAATCCCAGTGGAATGCTTGCTAGGGAATGATCTGAAGTCCTCAGCTTGGGCTGAGATAGAACTCAAGACACATTGAGCCATGCTGGGAATCCCTGAACTGGTGTTTGTGAAAACTAAAGCACAAAGTCGAGCACATGGTGAAAAACAGGTGTTGAAGCCTGGAATAAGGGCCCAACCTTCCAAGAGAATGGGCAAGATGACTGGGGGACCATCTTCTGAGCAGCAAAAGAAACAAGACCTCTCTTCTGAGGAGTAAGTCTTTTTCTCTGAGGGAACTGAGTCCATGGAGCTGGATCCTTATGAGGTAGAGCTCTTGGGCCTATGGGGACCCTCAACAGGACAGCTGTGCCAGGGACAGAAGACCTGTCCCACTCTTGAAGGCCTGCGGCAGCAAGCAGCTACACAGGAAAAGGGAGATATCAGTGGCTCCCACAGGTTCTATTGGGAAGATGGACTCCTATACACTAAGGCAAGAGACCCTAAACCTGGTGCTACCAGAAGAATGGTAGTGCCTCAACAGTTTAGGGAGTTTATCCTAACTTTGGCCCATGACATCCCCCTAGCTGGGCATCTGGGACAGACAAAAATATGGAATAGGCTTGTCAGCCATTTCTACTGGCCCAATATGTCTCAGACAGTGAAAGAGGTTTGTAGCTCCTGTGTCACCTGCCAATCCAGTGGTAAGGAAGGTGGCCACCCAAAGCCCCCCCCCTCATTCAATTTCCTTTGGTGGATGTTTCCTTTGAAAGGGTTGGTGTGGACATTGTAGGTCCTCTTGAGCCACACACAGCCTCAGGAAATCAATACATACTGGTAATAGTTGTTCAAGCTACCAGATATCCTGAAGCAATTCTCCTTGGGTCTCCTACAGCTCCTTCAGTATCTAGGGCCCTGATTGGTATTTTTACCATAGTAGGGTTTCCTAAGTAGCTGGTTTCTGACAGGGGCATTAATGTAAAGTCAGCGTACCTAAAACATACCTGGAATGAGTGTGGGGTTACCTATAAGTTCACCACACCATGCCTCCCACAAACCAATGGACTTGTTGAGAGATTCAACAAGACATTGAAGGGCATGATCATGGGTCTCCCTTAAAAACTCAAAAAGAGATGGAATGTCCTCTTGCCATGCTTGCTTTTTTGCCCAATTAGAGGTGCCTCAGTAAGGAGTAGGGTTTTCCCTCTTTTTTTTGTTTGGAACCCTGTTAGGGGACCACTTGCACTTGTAAAAGAAGGCTGGGAGAGACCTCTCCATAAGCCTAAACAAGATGTGGTGGACTGTGTGCTTGGCCTCCGCTCAAGGATGGCTGAGGACATGGAAAAGGCATCCAAAACCTTTGAGGCCAGCCAACAGCTCCAGAGACAGTGGTATGACCAAAAGGCTGCAATGGTAGAATTCAAACCAGTGCAGAATGTTTGGGTTCTGGAGCCTGTGGCTCCCAGTGCTCTTCAGGACAAATGGAGTGGTCCTTAGCCTCTCCTAGAAAAGAAGAGTGAGGTCACATACTTGGTAGACCCGGGCACCAGCAGGACACCCAAGAGGGTGATACATCCATGTAAACCGCCTAAAACTCTATTGTGACAGGGCAGATGAAACCATGCTGATGGTTACTGATGAGGAGCAGGAAGCAGAGAGGGAACCTCTCCCTGACCTCTTTTCTCATGACCCTAAAGATGGATCAGTTGATGGAGTTGTCTACTCACACTGTCACTGTTCAACAGCAAGCTGATTGCCGGCAAGTGCTACAGCAGTTTGCTGGGCTCTTCTCTTTGACCACTGCACAGACTCACCTGTGTACCCATGATGTGGACACAGAAGATAGTTTACTTGTCAGAACATAAATCTTTAGACAGTCTGACCAAGTCAAGGAGAGCATCAAAGTGGAAATCCACAAGATGCTGGATTTAGGAGTTATTGAACCCTCTGACAATCCCTGGGCTAGCCCAGTGGTCTTGGTCCCCAAACCACATTCCAAGGATGAGAAGAGAGAGGGATAGGGTTTTGCGTGGACTCAACACTGTCACCAGGACAGATGCTCACCCTATTCCAAGAGCAGCTGATCCTCTCCCTCACCAAGGACCCCGCCACCGCCAAAACCAACCTCCACGAGGGTATGAAGTCTGTCGCCAACTGGATGAAGAACAGTCAACTAAAACTAAACTCAGATAAGACAGAGGTCCTCATCCTCGGCCCCACCCTCTCCGATTGGGATGCCTCCTGGTGGCCGCCCAGGCCTGGAGCTGCACCAACGCCCACCAACCACGCCCACAACCTGGGTTTCATCCTTGACTCATCGCTCTCCATGACCCAACAAGTCAACGCTGTCTCATCCTCCTGCTTCAACACCCTCCTCATGCTCTGCAAAATCTACAGCATGATGGAGAAGCAAGCCCAGATAGTGGTGAAGCCAAAGGAAATTTCAGAGGAAGAGAAACAGAGGAAGGCTGTTGTCTTGGCACAGTATGCCAACATAACTGATGAAGAGGAATATCCTTTTTCCTACATCCTTCAGTGAATGTAATTGAAGAAATTTTATTAATATAGAATGTATTGTTTGTTCCATGGTACTAGCAAAATAATATATTGCCATTGCACACATGGTCCTCTGGATGCTAGAGTAACATTAGAATACCAACTTGGGGACTCGATTTACATATTGGCAGTATGTACACTGCTTTGCAAAAAAGTATACATACCGCTAATATGAAAGTTCACCCACCTGACTTAAATGCAAGTGGACCTCCAGTTTGACCATGGTGAAGACTACTCTTGTCTCCACTGTAACCAGACTTCTCTGAAGGCCCTGGAGAGTAAGGGCTGTCAGAGAAATGGCTACATTCTTGTCCAATGTAGATGGGCAGACATGTAGCCATTTTGTTCTGTTTCTTACTGCAAGTGAACTGTGGGAGTAAGGACCAGTAAAATTCTTATAATGCTTCCCTGCAATGGGAGAAGACACCCATGGCGATGGAAGCATTATATTTTTTATTTTCAAAAAGAAAATCCTGTTTCGGGATTTTCTTTTTTTTAAAGAAAAAAATACTCCTTGCCATAGGGCTGTTTCCTTCCACCGCAGCCCTGTAGTGAACAGTAAAATCCTTGTTGGACATTTATGAATTAGGTGGGCAGCTTCTCCACAATAGGAACCGAGTAATTTACTCCATTCCCCTAGTGGACCTATGGGCTGTCTGCCCAGAAATAAATCTGGGGTTTGGTCTCCTAAATTCCATACAAGCAAAAACCTTCTGTTTCAAATTTAGATCTTGAACTGATCCTCAGTAGCCTCTTATTCCAGGCGTGTGCTCCATTCCCACTCAGACATTTGGCAGAACCATGCATAATCAGTTTGGTCCAAACAAAGTGTTAAATGACAGCACTCACTTAGGGTCCACTTTGGGTGAGGCACAAATGTCAGATTGTAAATAGATTTTAGATATGAAACATGAATATACAATGGAGCAAGCATTTCAAAGCAGAATTTGGTTTAAATCTTTTTATTCACTATTAGTAGAAGATGATATACAAACACAGTTTAGTCGTCCTCTGTGAACTGCAACCTATGCCCTCAAAACAATGCTCAGTTGCTGCATCAAAATCCCTCAAGGGTAGGTCGCTCCCCCTGCCGCTGCAGCTCCTCCGAGTTCCTGTGTTCCTGAGACCCACCTAACTGTAAGTACCCCCCTCCTCCCAGCCCCTCGCCCTGCCCCGCGCCACTCACCTTCTCTCCTGCTCCTGCTTCTTTTCCTCCTCTCTGTCTCTTCCTCCTCGCTCCCCCTCTGCAATCTTCTTCTGTGTTCTTCTGTTCTTCTCTTCTGTTCTTCTGCTCTTCCCTTCTGTTCTTCTGTGTTCTTCCGGTCTTCTGTGTTCTTCTTCTCTGTTCTTCTCGGTGCTTCTGTGTTCTTCTTCTCTGTTCTTCTCTGTTCTTCTCTGTTCTTCTCTGTTCTTCTCTGTTCTTCTCTGTTCTTCTCTGTTCTTCCGATCTTCTGTTCTTCTGTTCTTCTGTCTTCTGTTCTTCTGTCTTCTGTTCTTCTGTTCTTCTGCTCTTCTGCTCTTCCGGTCTTCCGGTCTTCTGTCTTCTGTTCTTCTGTCTTCTGTTCTTCTGTCTTCTGTTCTCCTGTCTTCGTCTCTTCTACCTCCTCCGTCTTCTTCCCCCGAGCCTGCCCTCCTGCTCCTTCCTCATCCCCCTCCCTCACTCGCCTCCCCCTCTCTCACCCCTAGCTAACCCGTTCGCTATCTACCTCCCTCACTCCTCCTATCTTCCTATCTCTCTAGCTCCCTATCTCACTATCTAACTCCCCCACTCTCCACCTCCTCCTACCTACCTATCTGTCTATCTATCTATTTCCCTATCTATCGACTTCTCTATCTATTTTCTCTATCTATTTCTCTATCTCTCCCCCCCTCCCGCCACCCCCTCTACTACCTATCTCCCTATCCTCTCACTCTACCTCTCTCCCTCACCCACCTCTACAACCCCCCCTCCCCTATCTTCACAACCCTACTCCTATCTCTCTCCCTAATCTCCAAACCTCCTAACACTCACCCTCCTCCACCCTAAACCCCCTCCCCCAGCTCCTCTCACTCTACCTGTCCCCCCCCCTCCCTCGCGCTTTCCCGCCGCGACCTCCTGCACGCCCCCGCCCCCCAGCTCCCATTCGCCCCCAGCTGACCCCTCCCCCCCCCCCTCCTACCTCTTATGGCGGCCGCTGCGCGACAGTGGTAGCGACCCTTGACCCAAGGGTAGGTCGCTCCCCCTGCCGCTGCAGCTCCTCCAAGTTCCCGAGTTCCTGTGTTCCTGAGACCCACCTAACTGTAAGTACCCCCCTCCTCCCAGCCCCTCGCCCTGCCCCGCGCCACTCACCTTCTCTCCTGCTCCTGCTTCTTTTCCTCCTCTCTGTCTCTTCCTCCTCGCTCCCCCTCTGCAATCTTCTTCTGTGTTCTTCTGTTCTTCTGTTCTTCCCTTCTGTTCTTCTGTGTTCTTCCGGTCTTCTGTGTTCTTCTTCTCTGTTCTTCTCGGTGCTTCTCGGTTCTTCTGTGTTCTTCTCTGTTCTTCTCTGTTCTTCCGATCTTCTTTTCTTCTGTTCTTCTGTCTTCTGCTCTTCCGGTCTTCTGTTCTTCTGTCTTCTGTTCTTCTGTCTTCTGTTCTCCTGTCTTCGGCTCTTCTACCTCCTCCGTCTTCTTCCCCCGAGCCTGCCCTCCTGCTCCTTCCTCATCCCCCTCCCTCACTCGCCTCCCCCTCTCTCACCCCTAGCTAACCCGTTCGCTATCTACCTCCCTCACTCCTCCTATCTTCCTATCTCTCTAGCTCCCTATCTCACTATCTAACTCCCCCACTCTCCACCTCCTCCTACCTACCTATCTGTCTATCTATCTATTTCCCTATCTATCGACTTCTCTATCTATTTTCTCTATCTATTTCTCTATCTCTCCCCCCCTCCCGCCACCCCCTCTACTACCTATCTCCCTATCCTCTCACTCTACCTCTCTCCCTCACCCACCTCTACAACCCTCCCTCCCCTATCTTCACAACCCTACTCCTATCTCTCTCCCTAATCTCCAAACCTCCTAACACTCACCCTCCTCCACCCTAAACCCCCTCCCCCAGCTCCTCTCACTCTACCTGTCCCCCCCCCTCCCTCGCGCTTTCCCGCCGCGACCTCCTGCACGCCCCCGCCCCCCAGCTCCCATTCGCCCCCAGCTGACCCCTCCCCCCCCTCCTACCTCTTATGGCGGCCGCTGCGCGACAGTGGTAGCGACCCTTGACCCAAGGGTAGGTCGCTCCCCCTGCCGCTGCAGCTCCTCCAAGTTCCCGAGTTCCTGTGTTCCTGAGACCCACCTAACTGTAAGTACCCCCCTCCTCCCAGCCCCTCGCCCTGCCCGCGCCACTCACCTTCTCTCCTGCTCCTGCTTCTTTTCCTCCTCTCTGTCTCTTCCTCCTCGCTCCCCCTCTGCAATCTTCTTCTGTGTTCTTCTGTTCTTCTGTTCTTCCCTTCTGTTCTTCTGTGTTCTTCCGGTCTTCTGTGTTCTTCTTCTCTGTTCTTCTCGGTGCTTCTGTGTTCTTCTCGGTGCTTCTGTGTTCTTCTCGGTTCTTCTGTGTTCTTCTGTGTTCTTCTCTGTTCTTCTCTGTTCTTCTCTGTTCTTCTCTGTTCTTCTCTGTTCTTCTCTGTTCTTCTCTGTTCTTCTGTCTTCTGCTCTTCCGGTCTTCTGTTCTTCTGCTCTTCCGGTCTTCTGCTCTTCCGGTCTTCTGCTCTTCCGGTCTTCTGTTCTTCTGTCTTCTGTTCTCCTGTCTTCGGCTCTTCTACCTCCTCCGTCTTCTTCCCCCGAGCCTGCCCTCCTGCTCCTTCCTCATCCCCCTCCCTCACTCGCCTCCCCCTCTCTCACCCCTAGCTAACCTGTTCGCTATCTACCTCCCTCACTCCTCCTATCTTCCTATCTCTCTAGCTCCCTATCTCACTATCTAACTCCCCCACTCTCCACCTCCTCCTACCTACCTATCTGTCTATCTATCTATTTCCCTATCTATCGACTTCTCTATCTATTTTCTCTATCTATTTCTCTATCTCTCCCCCCTCCCGCCACCCCCTCTACTACCTATCTCCCTATCCTCTCACTCTACCTCTCTCCCTCACCCACCTCTACAACCCCCCTCCCCTATCTTCACAACCCTACTCCTATCTCTCTCCCTAATCTCCAAACCTCCTAACACTCACCCTCCTCCACCCTAAACCCCCTCCTCCAGCTCCTCTCACTCTACCTGTCCCCCCCCCTCCCTCGCGCTTTCCCGCCGCGACCTCCTGCACGCCCCCGCCCCCCAGCTCCCATTCGCCCCCAGCTGACCCCTCCCCCCCCCTCCTACCTCTTATGGCGCCCGTCCGCGCCTGGCCCGCGCCCAGCGCCACGACCCCTGGTCCCCAGCTCCCCCAAGCCCCGCTGATCCGCTACGACCCCACCACCCTCCACGCCCTCAACCCAGGGCGCTCCAAAACCTGCTTCCTAGCTCACCCCAAACGCACCCATGGACCCTTCGCCTGCAACTCCTGCTAACGCATCTTCCACCACGCAACTACCACGACCACAAGCCCACGCGCCATCAACCACCTCAAGTGTATCCTGATCAACGCTCGTTCCGCCCACAAGCACGCCGTTGAACTTTGGGACCTCCTGGACTCCACAGCCCCGGACGTCGCCTTCATCACGGAGACATGGATGAACGCCTCCTCTGCTCCAGACATCGCTACCCGCCATCCCCGAAGGCTACAAGATCTCCAGAAAAGACCGCACCAACCAAGTAGGAGGAGGTGTCGCCATCATCTTCAAAGACTCCATCAGCGTCACCACCTCCACCGAAGACCCCCCCCTCGCCGCTGAACACCTGCATTTTCAGATTCGCACCGACCCAAGGACCACCCTCAGAGGATCCCTCGTCTACCGTCCTCCCGGACCTCGCGCCTCTTTCAGCGACGCCATCGCCGACTTCATCTCCCCGCACGCCCTCGCCTCACCGGACTACATCCTCCTAGGCGACCTCAACTTCCATCTGGAACAAAACAACGACCCCAACACCACCACCCTGCTCGACAACCTCGCCAACCTCGGCCTCAAACAACTGGTGAACACCGCCACCCACATCGCCGGACACACGCTCGACCTTATCTTCTCCGCCAGCAAACACGTCTTCTTCAGCCACACCTCTGCCCTACACTGGACCGACCACAGCTGCGTCCACTTCACATTCCGACGCGAGACCTCCCACCTCCGCACTCAACCCACCCCTCGTCGACAGTGGAACAAGATCCCTGAAGAGCAACTCTTCTCCGCTCTCGCCGCCAACCAACCCACCCTCACCACCGACCCCAACGACGCAGCTCTCAACCTCACAAACTGGATCTCCAACTGCGCTGACAACCTTGCTCCCCTCAAACGCACGCATCGACAGACCAACACCAAAAAACCTCTCTGGTTCTCTGACACCCTCAAAGAATCAAAGAAAACTTGTCGTGCCCTTGAGAAGGCCTGGCGCAAGGACCACACCGCGGACAACATGACCGCCCTCAAGAACGCTACACGCGAACACCACCACCTGATCCGCACTGCCAAAAGGAACTTTTTCACCGACAGACTAGACAAAAACAGCCACAACAGCAGAGAACTCTTCAGCATCGTCAAAGAGTTCTCCAACGCCAGCGCCAACGCCGTCACGCCCTCACAGGATTTGTGCGAATCCCTCGCCACTTTCTTCCATCGCAAGATCAGCGACCTCCACGACAGCTTCGGACACCAGACCCAACCATACACCACTGAACCCGCTTCCCCGGACATCACCCTCAACAACTGGACCCACATCAACACGGAAGAAACCAAATCCATCATGAACTCTATCCACTCCGGCGCCCCTTCGGACCCCTGCCCGCACTTCATCTTTAACAAAGCCGACGACATCATCGCCCCGCACCTCCAGACCGTCATCAACTCTTCTTTTTCTTCTGCTACCTTCCCCGAATGCTGGAAGCACGCTGAAGTCAACGCCCTACTAAAGAAACCTACGGCTGACCCAAGCGACCTGAAAAACTTCCGCCCCATCTCTCTTCTACCTTTCCCAGCCAAGGTAATAGAAAAGACCGTCAACAAACAGCTGACCACCTTCCTGGAAGACAACAACCTGCTCGACCCTTCACAAACCGGATTCCGAACCAACCACAGCACGGAAACCGCCCTCATCTCAGTCACAGACGACATCAGAACCCTGATGGACAACGGTGAAACAGTCGCCCTCATTCTCCTCGACCTCTCGGCTGCCTTTGACACCGTCCGTCACCGCACCCTAATCACCCGCCTACGCTCCACCGGGATCCAAGGCCAGGCCCTGGACTGGATCGCCTCCTTCCTCGCTAACCGCTCCCAAAGAGTTTACCTCCCTCCGTTTCGCTCAGAACCCACCAAGATCATCTGCGGCGTACCTCAAGGCTCATCGCTCAGCCCGACACTCTTCAATGTCTACATGAGCCCCCTCGCCGACATCGTACGCAAGCACGACATCATCATCACCTCCTACGCCGACGACACCCAACTTGTACTCTCCCTCACCAAGGACCCCGCCAGCGCCAAGACCAACCTACAAGAGGGTATGAAGGACGTCGCAGATTGGATGAGGCTCAGCCGCCTAAAGCTGAACTCTGAAAAAACGGAAGTCCTCATCCTCGGCAACACCCCGTCCGCCTGGGACGACTCCTGGTGGCCCACGGCCCTCGGCACCGCACCGACCCCCGCAGACCACGCCCGCAACCTCGGCTTCATCTTGGACCCTCTTCTCACCATGACCAAGCAAGTCAACGCCGTGTCCTCCGCCTGCTTCCTCACTCTCCGCATGCTCCGCAAGATCTTCCGCTGGATCCCCGCCGACACCAGAAAAACCGTGACCCACGCCCTTGTCACGAGTCGCCTGGACTACGGCAACACCCTCTACGCCGGGACCACCGCCAAACTCCAAAACCGCCTTCAACGCATCCAAAACGCCTCGGCCCGCCTCATCCTCGACGTACCCCGCAACAGCCACATCTCCGCACACCTGAGACACCTGCATTGGCTCCCAGTCAGCAAAAGGATCACCTTCCGTCTTCTCACCCACGCACACAAAGCCCTCCACAACAAGGGACCGGAATACCTCAACAGACGCCTCAGCTTCTACGTCCCCACCCGCCCCCTCCGCTCCGCTGGCCTCGCACTTGCTGCTGTCCCTCGCACCCGCCGCTCCACGGCGGGTGGGAGATCTTTCTCCTTCCTGGCGGCCAAGACCTGGAACTCCCTCCCCACCAGCCTCAGGACCACCCAGGACCACTCCGCTTTCCGGAGACTCCTAAAGACTTGGCTGTTCGAGCAGCGATAACCCCGCCTTTCCCCCCTAGCGCCTTGAGACCCGCACGGGTGAGTAGCGCGCTTTATAAATGTTAATGATTTGATTTTATTTGATAAAACACAGTTGCTTCCATGGGACCAAGTGTCATACTATGATGCACAAAAAGTATTGAAGGTACCACAAAGTAGGTTGAAAAGAAAGCCATATAAAATGTATTTAATTTATCACAAAGGAGGTTGAAAGGAAAGTGTAGACAATGTGTAATAACACTATGAAATGACGTTTTCGCCAACTGCTACCCATCTCATGAAATTACCCTCGCTCCTATAGGCACCCAAAGGAATGTCAGGGTGAGTGACGCTTGTGCACTACCTTGCTATTACTCACTGTTAGCAGGCAACATTTCTGGCTAAAATCTGCTAGAAAGAACATGTAGTACTTTTACAGAGTGCCACCCTCCGCCTCACCGGGAAAGCAACTGATAACTCAATGCCCTTTGCTACAAATGCATCTGTCACATCTAACAAAGACCTGCTCCTGGCTAAAGTATCAGGAGTCAAAACTGTGAATAGCAGGAACCGACGGTCCCCAAGTATCCTTTTGTTTAAGTCGAGCTTTTGAAGCCTGTTGTATATATTTTGTGGGCTTACAGCCCACCCACTGCTTTTCATTTGTTTGTTTCAGTGTTCTTTAAAAATCCATGCTTGTTACTGGTCAATTCTTCCTCTTTGTCCCTCATTTTTGTCTTTTGATTTTAAGTACGGCGCCCCGAAGCTGGTAATCGGCACCACAAGGACTTCAGTATGTAAAGCCTCTGCCATGGGAGCCTACACGCACACACCTTGTCTTTTTTTTTCTTTTATTTTTTTTATTTTGTTTTCTTCCCCTGTTGTCAGCGTCTTTGATGTTGCATGTGTGATCAGGGGTTCCTGTTGGGCGTGTTTGAGTCTCTTTTAACAAGTGCATTTGTTTTTTACTATATATATTCTCAGCAAAGCACTGACCATTGCAATGCGAATTGTCAAGCAAAACAGGACAGAGCTCGAGTGGCTCGAGTTTGTGTGGCATTGTCTTTACTGTTGCCATGTTGAGCGTTGCTTGGAGTAGCCGCTCAGAGGACACACCGATCCAAACATTTGTTTCTCTTCTTATTGGCATATTTTTAGATACCTTGAAGAATATAACAAAAGCTAGACTTTTCAGATCTTGAGCGCACAACTCTCCCTGCATCACTTCTTGCACCGCCCCTCTCCCAACATCACTACTTGTTTTTACTAGCAGGGTCCTCTTCTGTAATGGCTTTCGGATTCTGCCAACTTTGGCTTCTTTCATTTTTCTATTGCCACCTGCAGTGGGTCAGCTGCTCTCTGAAGCCGGGATGAAGTGCCTTCCTGTAGGGCCACTAAAATATATAGTTCAGGTGGGCTGATGACTCTTGCCTGCTGTATGCCCTACTCTGCAGGAATGGCACTATATGGCCAGCACACACACATGAACGGAACTGCTTCTCGGTGCTCCGGTAGATCCAAGTCACTAAAACAAGAAGGATCACTTAAGTAATGATGATTCAAACCCACACACAGGTCCTGGGTCCAAAAAATATAATTTACCTATACATCTCTGTCTGCTCTAATTTTATATAATTCCACCTCGAGACCGGAACATCTATTGCAACAACCTATTAGTTTCCCTCAGCTGCTTGGGCTGGGGAGCAAGGCGCAGTCAGTTCCTTTTACACCCTCCAGGGCTACTGTAACAAACCAATACTGGATATTTCTGCTTTCAGGCCCATTTTGGGGGAAATGCTTTCACTATGGGTTAATGTCAGAACGTGTTTATGCTTTCAAGCTTCCTGAAATGTTATAGCAATACGGTATTTGGCCAAGAGGTGTGAAATTCCCTTTCTGTTCACATTTATTATATCTTTAGGCGTGTGGTGAAAGAATGACTGTATGATTAACCTTTGCTGTCAAGCTGCTCCACTGTCTCTATTTTGTGCCTAAAGGTGGGTCACTCAGCAGTGTTCACTTTTTTTTTTTTTTACAATTACAAAAATTAAGCACACTCAGTTTAATGCTGCCACAATCACCAGAGAACAGGAAAGTGGAAAGGCTGCAGGGACACAGCAGAGTAGATCTCTCAAACTTCCTAGATCCATAATTCTTTTTCTCAAGGCCTTACTAATTGTGGAGACTACAATGCCCAGGTGTACCTTGTAATAGATTTATGCCCCAGTCTCATTGCTAATATATTTTGAAACCGTTTCAACTTCAAGCAAGCTGGCTATCTTTATTTGTTCTGTGATAATGTTGTTAAGTGAAACAGCCCTGCCAGAGGCCACTTTCCAGTCTCTTCTCTCGCCCGATGAAGCCAGCGCAGGGAATTTAAATGGATATTCTCAGATGAGCGGTGGGGCAAAGACAGACAGTCGAGTGTAAGACTTCTTCAAAGTGAAAGGTGCAGGTTACAGGGGCAGGAAAAACCTGACTGCAATCCTTTAGTGCCACTTGAAATTTGGCAATCAGTGTGTTTTATGCAGTTTCGTCTTTCAGACCAAACAAATCTCCCAAGATGTGAGTTGTTCAATTTGCTATTGGCCTCTGTTCAATTAGCCCTAAACAAAAATGCTCCAGCATCACTTTATCTGCTTAGCTTGACTGCTGCTTCACAAACCAAAGTCTGCTAATAGCCTTCCTTTGCTACTACTTATCCCTTGGACTCTAATTATCCAGCTGTCAAGTTTTCTCTCCACAGCCTTGCATTAACAATAACCAATGTCTTTTTTTTTCTCCCTAAATCGGTGCGCAAAAGTTACTTTCTCTGCATGTGATTCATGAATAATCATTCCATTCTGCAGCAGCCTCTCGATCCTTGACTGCACATTCAACTGCTTGGCTAGAAAAAGTCCTCTTTCCAAGGCTTCTTCTTGGACATGTTTGTTTTCCACAAGAGTGGACATGATTGTTTTCCACAAGAGCTTAACAGTTAGCTCCACAAACCCGCAAGTAGACCACATGATATGAACAACCAGCACCAGTCGTGCCTCTATGGCTTGATTGTATCCAGTGCCTCCCATTTGTTCTCTGTCCTATTGGAGTCCTAGCTCTTTCTCCTCCGGTAAAATCTAGTACCTGTTATTTCTCTGGAGTCCATGAATAAACTGTTGCAGCTCCAATCATGTTGCAGCTCACAAAGCTTGAATCATCTGTGGTACCACACAGTATTCTCGTGTTACCGGAACCAATGTTGGATGCCTGTGACAGTTTGGTCTTGTGGTTCCTTGCCTTCCATGCATGATGTGCACCCCTGCGTATAGGACGGGGTATGAAGGCAGCTCGACATCTGTTGGCGTTCCCTTCAGAACAAGGTCACTGTTTCAGCCCCTTAGACTGCTCTAACAGCCACAGGCGTTCCCAGGGGTACTGGCAGGAGAAGGAACAGTGGTCACTGAGAAGCACCCAACACTTGTGACCATCTTGGCATCAGCTGTCCCGCACCTAAGAGCAGAAACAAGAGAGTAAAGAATGTGTGGTGGTGCCTGTAGGAAGTTGGCTCTGTATATACTATTTCAAAGTAAGAAATAGTGTGCACAGAGTCCAAGGGTTCCCATTACAGGTAAGATAGTGGCAAAAAGAGATAATTCTAATGCTCTATTTTGTGGTAGTGTGGTCGAGCAGTAGGCTTATCAGAGGGTAGTGTTAAGCATTTGTTGTACACACACAGGCCATAAATGAGGAACAGACACTCAAAGACAATTCTAGGCCAATAGGTTTTTATATAGAAAAATATATTTTCTTAGTTTATTTTAAGAACCACAGGTTCAGGATTTACAAACAATACTTTAAATGAAAGGTATTTCACTCAGGTATCTTAGGAACTTTGAATTATCACAATAGCATGTACAGTTGTGGCAAAAATGGCAATAAGCTATTCTAAAAGTGGACACTGTACAAAAATCAGCAGTTCCTGGGGGAGGTAAGTAAATGTTAAGTTCACAGGTAAGTAAAACACTTACAGGGTTTAAAGTTGGGTCCAAGGTAGCCCACCGTTGGGGGTTCAAGGCAACCACAAAGTTACCACACCAGCAGCTCAGGGCCGGTCAGGTGCAGAGGTCAAAGTGGTGCCCAAAACACATAGGCTTCAATGGAAAGAGGGGGGCCCGGTTCCAGTCTGCCAGCAGGTAAGTACCCGTGACTTCGGAGGGCAGACCAGGGGGGTTTTGTAGGGCACCGGGGGGGACCCAAGTAGGCACAGAAAGTACACCCTCAGCGGCACAGGGGCGACCGGGTGCAGAGTGCAAACAGGCGTTGGGTTTTCAATAGAGATCAATGGGGAGACCCGGGAGTCTCTTCAACGATGCGGGCAGGCACAGGGGGGGCTCCTCGGGGTAGCTACCACCTAGGCTAGGCAGAGGGTCGCCTGGAGGCCGCTCCTGCACTGGAGTTCGGTTCCTTCAGGTCCTGAGGGCTGTGGGTGCAGTGCGGGTTCCTTGAAGCAGGCAGTCGCTGTCAGGGGGAGCCTCTGGATTTCCTCTGCAGGCGTCGTTCTGTGGGGGCTCAGGGGGGTCAACTCTGGCTACTCACGGGCTCGCAGTCGCCGGGGAGTCCTCCCTGTAGGGTTAGTTTTCCGCAGGTCGAGCCGGGGGCGTCGGGTGCAGAGTGGAAAATCTCACGCTTCCGGCGGGAAACGTGTGGTCTTTAAAAGTTGCTTCTTTGTTGCAAAGTTGCAGGTTTGTTGAACAGGGCCGCTGTTCTCGGGAGCTTCTTGGTCCTTTTAGATGCAGGGTAGTCCTCTGAGGCTTCAGAGGTCGCTGGACCCTGTGGGATTCGTCACTGTTGTAGTTTTTCTTGAAGTGGGAAGACAGGCCGGTAGGGCTGGGGCCAAAGCAGTTGTCGTCTCCGTCTCCTCTGCAGGGCTTCAGGTCAGCAGTCCTTCTTGCCCCGAGGGTGGCTACACCCTCTTTGTGCCTCCTCCCTGTGGGGAGGGGGGCACATCCCTAATCCTATTGGGGGAATCCTCCATCTGCAAGATTTCTAAAAGTAAGAGTCACCTCAGCTCAGGACACCTTAGGGGCTGTCCTGACTGGGGAGTGCCTCCTCCTTGTTTTTCTCATTATCTCCTCCAGCCTTGCCGCCAAAAGTGGGGGCAGTGGCCAGAGGGGCGGGCATCTCCACTAGCTGGGATGCCATGTGGTGCTGTAATAAAGGGTGTGAGCCTTTGAGGCTCTCCGCCAGGTGTTACAGTTCCTGCAGGGGGAGGTGAGAAGCACCTCCACCCAGTACAGGCTGTATTCCTGGCCACAGAGTGACAAAGGCACTCTCCCCATGTGGCCAGCAACATGTCTGGTGTGAGGCAGGCTGGCAAAAACTAGTCAGCCCACACTGGAAGTCGGGTATGTTTTCAGGGAGCATCTCTAAGATGCCCTCTGGGTGTATTTTTACAATAAAGTGCACACTGGCATCAGTGTGCATTTATTGTGCTGAGAAGTTTGATACCAAACTTCCCAGTTTTCAGTGTCGCCATTATAGTGCTGTGGAGTTCATGTTTGACAGACTCCCAGACCATATACTCTTATGGCTACCCTGCATTTACAATGTCTAAGGTTTTGCTTAGACACTGTAGGGCCATAGTGCTCATGCACCTATGCCCTCACCTGTGGTATAGTGCACCCTGCCTTAGGGCTGTAAGGCCTGCTAGAGGGGTGACTTATTTATGCCATAGGCAGTGTGAAGTTGGCATGGCACCCTGAGGGGAGTGCCATGTCGACTTAGTCCTTGTCTCCCCACCAGCACACACCAGCTGGCAAGCAGTGTGCATGTGCTGAGTGAGGGGTCCCCAGGGTGGCATAAGACATGCTGCAGCCCTTAGAGACCTTCCCTGGCATCAGGGCCCTTGGTACCAGGGGTACCAGTTACAAGGGACTTACCTGTGTGCCAGGGTTGTGCCAATTGTGGAGACAAAGGTACAGTTTAGGGAAAGAACACTGGTGCTAGGGCCTGGTTAGCAAGGGCCCAGCACACTTTCAAATCATAACTTGGCATCAGCAAAGGCAAAAAGTCAGGGGGTAACCATGCCAAGGAGGCATTTCCTTACAGTGCGCTTTAGCTCAAGAAAGCTTCTTTGAAACATGAGGGCAGTGTGATGTAAGAAGCATTCCAAAATGGACCCGGGCATTCCAATTATTGTGCGCCTAAACGTAATGTGTTCGAGGCATGTGTATCCTTAGATACGCATGCTTTGCGTACACCTGCCATCTAGTGTTGGGTCCGGATGTGTGCAAATTGTTTTCCTTCGAATAAGTCTTTCGAGTCACGAGGTAGAGTGACTTCTCCTATTGGTGATAGTGTGCATGGGCGTCAACTCCATTGTTAGTTTGTTTCTGCCGTCGGGTTCCGGACCTGTGTACCTGCACTCCAGTTCAACACCATCATAGCACTCTTTTCGGTTTGTGCAATAGATCACGTTTTTCACTCTGTGTATTGTATATCTTTTCGCTCAAGTCGGTTCGCTTGGACTGTGGCCTCTTTGGGGGGTTATCTTCAGCTCCATCAATTTCTCCAGAAAATGCCTCGCTGGTGATGGAACAAACTCCTTTCCAGGAAGTATCCACGGAGAGATTTACACCCGCCGGTAGCCTGTGTTTGTCTCCAGAACACAGAGAAGCGGGCTGCAAGGCCTGGCGCTCCCTCTGATCTAAGAAAACTCTTCGAGACCACTAGCCACGTCTGCTCAAAACGTCCAGGAGGAGCATCATGAGATTCGATCATGAAGAAGTCGAAGAACACCCGCAGCCATTGGTGGAAGAGGAGGAGGTATTCTCCACTGAGGGCAGTTCTGATTCCGACCCTTGGGTCAACCTCGAAATTCTGGCTCTGCAAACCATGTGTACCCTCTGTCCCTCAACACTGCAACGATCATCCAAAAAAACACTTGGGCCCCTCTGGAAAAACAGACACAAGACCTCGGTCCACCACTGCCTTCTGGCCATGGTTAGCACTGAGTAGCTTGATCAGATGCCCCACTCTCCGGCTCGGCACCGAAACACAAACCAAAGCCTTTGGCCTCAAGTACTTTCGTGCCCACCCGATCCTCTGTGCCAAGCTGATCATCATCGCCGTCCACCGCTTCGACGCAGAGTGGCTCTTCGTTACCAAAACTGGGTCGTACCCAAAATCTTCTAAGCCAACCTCGTCAGTAGATTCTGGCAAACCAGTGGAGCCCATTTTCCATAGACTCCAAGAACAACTGGATGTCAAACAAAAGACAATTCACATCCAGCCTCACACTGGCCGGATCCTTGAAACATCCTCGGCACCCACTCCTACTCCAAAGAGACCGCTTTCTTTCCAGGAGGCTCTAGACTTACCAATGCCAACAAAACACCAGAAGAAAGCAGACAAAGCCACCAGACCATTGCCTCCTCCAACACCCTCACAACCTCCTCCAATAGTCCCAGCCTCACATTCTCCACCGCATTCTCCAGAAGACCCATTAGAAATTTCACCTAAAGGGTCTCCACATTATGACACAACTGGGGAGGGTGGGGCTCAAGGCATTTTTGAAACACCACCATATAGTGACTGCTGGGACAATTATGACGACGATTCTCCAGAGGGGACAAACCCAGATCAGTATCACGCCCGTCCCTCCCTTCCTGATGATCAGGAGTTTATAGGCAGTGTATCATGTTATACAGCTCCATGAAGAGCCTTTAGAAGATAATTTCTTATTTGAAACCCTTTCCCCCACTCACTGGGCTACACACTATCTCCCTATGCTAAAAGGCATGCTTAGGCACACTGAGGACATTTTTAAAGATCCTGATACGGCTAGAGATATCGTCCCAGGAGTAGATTAAAAAGTATAGGGCCTCACCGTCTGATTACCATATGTATCAGGGGCCAGTTACCACCAAACTCACTTGTCATTACCACTGCATGCAAGCACTCAATTCCCAAACTAGCAGAGATGCCTAGCTGCCTGACAAGGAGATTAAGCTTATTGATGCTGCAGAGATGAGTGGCACAGCGCAATCCAACAATCATTGGCGAATTGACAATTCAGTGGGCCAACTTGCCTGTTATGATCGTTCTTACTGGGATAAAATGGACAATCTACTCTAACATCTCCCAGAGGAGCGCAAGTAACGAGGACAACAACTTGCCTCTGAAAGCAAGCTTATTTTTAACACCTCAATATGGTGTGCCTTAAACTCTGCTGACATTGCAGCTAGAGGCATCAATAACATCATCTTACTCGGACGTCATGCATGACTTCGTATTTCTGGTTTTAAACCAGAGCTGCAGTAGTGTCCTTAATATGCCCTTCAACAAAGAACATCTGTTTGGTCTCCAAGTAGACCAAACACTAGACAAATAAAGGCTACAGAGCCAGGGAAGGCAATGGGGCCATCCAAACACCAACCACCCATGACTCCTTTCGATGCTCCAAATACCGTGGTGGTTGCAAAGCAACCTTTTCTGACACCTACTTCCTATCAATAAGATAATTTCTGTGGCTCCTTCAGAGGGAATAATGCCAAAGGCAGAGATAAGGGTGCTTTCCCACGTGGGTCAACACCCACTGCTAAAGAGTGACTCTTATCCCCCCCCCCCATGTTACCCCTGGCCATATAACACCTTTTGGGGGTCACCTATAAGATTTCCCCCCCACATGGCAATCAGTTACATCAGACTAGTGGTTGTTGGACATTATCCAACATGGCTATGTTTGGAGCTCATTACCACACCTCCCAACATTCTGCCTCACACTCACAGGCTATCAACAAGACATCAGGCATTGCTCGAACAGTATGTGCCAGCTCTTCTTCTCAAAGGAGCTACAGAATCCATCCCTCTACATCATAATGGTTCAGGGGTGTACATTCTATACTTCCTAATACCAAAAAGGATGGATCGCTGAGGTGAATTTTAGACCTCAGGCCCCTAAACAAGTACATCCGGTCAGAGCACTTCCACATGGTTACCTTGCAAGACATGAAGCCACCTCTCCAACACAGTGACTTTAGGGTTACACTAGACCTAAAGGACGCCTATTTTCACATACTAATATACCCAGCACATCGCAAATATCTCAGGTTTGTAGTGGGCAGCAAACATTATCAGTTCAAAGTCCTACCTTTCGGGGCAACTACTGCACCTCGGGTATTCACCAAATGCCTAGTGGTGGTAGCAGCCCATCTACGCAGACTAAAAGTGCATGTTCAGGCTTATCAAAGCCAGCACTCATGAACAGTGTCAACAACACACTCAGGTTACAATAGATCTGCTCCAAAGCTTAGGGTTCTCCATCAATATCACAAAATCTCACCTTCAACCTCTGCGGTTTCAGCCATACCTAGGGCCTATTATAAAACACAAATAGGATTAGCCTATCCCAATTGTGCAAGAATCAAGAGTTTCCAAATGTTGTTTCAGACAATTCAACAACTCGCAGTGAGGAGACTCGTGCATCTCCCAGGGATGAAGGCCTCCTGTGTTGCCATAGTACCCCTTGCATCTGTTACTCCAAAGCCTAGTAGGACAGTGGTCTCAGTTACAGGTCAGTAAGAAGATCTAGTGATGATAGACCACCACACATAACTCCCTGCAGTGGTGAAATACCAACAACTTATTACGAGGACAGCTTTTCCTCAGCCTTGTTCCCCACCTCACTGTCACAAAGGAAGCATCACTCATGGGATGGGGTGCACACTTGCAAGATCTCACATTACGGGGTCTCAAGGACACCAAACACCAGGGTCCCCACATCAGCTATCTAGAGCTTCAAGCTATTAACCTAGCATGGAAAGCATTCCTACCTCACCTAATTGGCAAGGTTGTCCTAGTCCGGACAAACAATGACAACCATGCATTATCTACAAAAATAGAGTGGACACATTCTCTACAATTATCTCACCTATCTCAGATAATTTGGAGATGTGCTTTGCATCACATCATTCACCTGTTAGGGCAGTACCTTCCAGTAACAGACGACTTTGCAGACGCCCTCAGCAGGATGCAGCAACGTGTCCACAAGTGAGAACTCCACCCCTAAGTCCTCCTTCTATAATTTCTTAGATTGGGGGGAGGGGGTTCCCTTGAGTAGATCTCTTTGCAACTGTAGAAAATGCCAAAATTTTGCATCCAGGTTCCCACACCCACCATCTAAGGGCAACACACTGTAGATTAATTTGTCAGGGATATTTGCCCATGCTTTTCCCACTCCTTCCATTTCTAGCTCGAAAGCTCAGACAGACATTGTTCACTCTAGTACTAGTGGCTCCGACATGTGAACCAGGGCTGACGGGCCCAATATTACTGGACCTTTCTGTAGTCCCCCACAAGGAGATTCCCAACAGGCCGGACCTTCGCACTCAGAACCATGGAGAAATGAGGCACCCAGATCCCAAGGCTCTCACCCTGGAGATTTGACTCCTGAGGTCATAGAATTTGGTTACCTGAATCTACCATCTGAATTTATGGCTATTCTCAGTGAAGCTTGTAGTCATGCCACACAGCTAAATGGAAGAGGTTAGTTTGTTACTGTCATTCAAAAGAAATTGATCCTTTTAACCCCTTCGCTGCCAGGCCTTTTCCCCCTCCTGTGGCGAGCCTTTTTTTGGCTATTTGGGGCAGTTCGCGCTTAGGCCCTCATAACTTTTTGTTCACATAAGCTACCCACGCCAAATTTGCGTCCTTTTTTTCCAACATCCTAGGGATTCTAGAGGTACCCAGACTTTGTGGGTTCCCCAGAAGGAGGCCAAGAAATTAGCCAAAATACAGTGAAAATTTCGTTTTTTTTAAAAAAATGGGAAAAAGGGGCTGCAGAAGAAGGCTTGTGTTTTTTTCCCTGAAAATGGCATCAACAAAGGGTTTGCGGTGCTAAAATCACCAGCTTTCCCAGCTTTCAGGAACAGGCAGACTTGAATCCGAAAAAACAATTTTTCAACACAATTTTGGCATTTTACTGGGACATACCCCATTTTTACGATTTTTTTGTGCTTTCAGCCTCCTTCCAGACAGTGACAGAAATGGGCATGAAACCAATGCTGGATCCCAGAAACCGCAACATTTCTGAAAAGTAGACACAATTCTGAATTCAGCAAGGGGTAATTTGTGTAGATCCTACAAGGGTTTCCTACAGACTTGAATCCGAAAAAACAATTTTTCAACACAATTTTGGCATTTTACTGGGACATACCCCATTTTTACGATTTTTTTGTGCTTTCAGCCTCCTTCCAGTCAGTGACAGAAATGGGCATGAAACCAATGCTGGATCCCAGAAACCGCAACATTTCTGAAAAGTAGACACAATTCTGAATTCAGCAAGGGGTAATTTGTGTAGATCCTACAAGGGTTTCCTACAGAAAATAACAACTGAAAAAAATAAATATTGAAATTGAAGTGAAAAAAATCTGCAATTTTTCTCTACGTTTTACTCTGTAACTTTTTCCTGCAATGTCAGATTTTTGAAAGCAATATACCGTTACGTCTGCAGGACTCTTCTGGTTGCGGGGATATATAGGGTTGTAGGTTCATCAAGAACTCTAGGTACCCAGAGCCAATAAATGACCTGCACCCTGCAGTGGGTTTTCATTCTATACCGGGTATACAGCAATTCATTTGCTGAAATATAAAGAGTAAAAAATAGCTATCAAGAAAACCTTTGTATTTCCAAAATGGGCACAACATAAAGTGTTGAGGAGCAGTGGTTATTTGCACATCTCTGAATTCCGGGGTGCCCATACTAGCATGTGAATTACAGGGCATTTCTCAAATAGACGTCTTTTTTACACTCTCTTATATTTGGAAGGAAAAAATGTAGAGAAAGACAAGGGGCAATAACACTTGTTTTGCTTTTTAATGTTCCCCCAAGTCTCCCGATAAAAATGATACCTCACTTGTGTGGGTGGGCCTAGGGCCCGCGACAGGAAATGCCCCAAAACACAACGTGGACACATCCCATTCTTTGACAGAAAACAGAGGTGTTTTTTGCAAAGTGCCTACCTGTAGATTTTGGCCTCTAGCTCAGCCGGCACCTAGGGAAACCTACCAAACCTGTGCATTTCTGAAAACTAGAGACCTAGGGGAATCCAAGATGGGGTGACTTGTGGGCCTCTGACCAGGTTCTGTTACCCAGAATCCTTTGCAAACCTCAACATTTGGCTAAAAAAACACATTTTCCTCACATTTCGGTGACAGAAAGTTCTGGAATCTGAGAGGAGCCACAAATTTCCTTCCACCCAGCGTTCCCCCAAATCTCCTGATACAAATGGTATCTCACTTGTGTGGGTAGGCCTAGCGCCCACAAAAGGAAATGGCCCAAAACACAACGTGGACACATCCCATTTTTTCACAGAAAACAGAGGCGTTTTTTGCAAAGTGCCTACCTGTGGATTTTGGCCTCTAGCTCAGCCGGCTCCAGGGGGGGCAGAAATGGCCTAAAATAAATTCCACCCCCCCACCCACCCCCGGGGAGCGACCCTTGCCTACAAGGTCACTCCCCTTGCGTGACGGCGCAAAAAAAAGATCCCTGGTGCCTAGTGGTTTCCACCCCCAAGGGGGGCAGATTGACCTAAAATCGGCCGATCTGCCCCCAAAGCGGGCAGAAATGGCCTAAATACAATTTGCCCCTCCAGGGGAGTGATTCTTGCCTAAGGGGTCGCTCCCCATCTCCTAAAAAAAAAAAAACACAAACAATAAATTAGCCCTGGCGCCTAGAGGTTTCTACCCCCCCGAAGGCAGATCACCTAATAACAAATGGCCTAAAATAAATTTGACCCCCCACCCCCCCGGGGATCGACCCTTGCCTACGAGGTCACACCCCTTGCGTGACGGCGCAAAAAAAAGATCCCTGGTGCCTAGTGGTTTCTGCCCCCCTTGGGGGCAGATTGACCTAAAATCGGCCGATCTGCCCCCAAAGCGGGCAGAAATGGCCTAAATACAATTTGCCCCTCCAGGGGAGCGACCCTGGCCTAAGGGGTCGCTCCCCATCTGTAAAACAACAACAAAAATCCCCGGTGCCTAGTGGTTTAATTAAAATAGGCTATTCTGCAAAAATTTGCCCCCCAGGGGAACGACCTTTGCCTAAGGGGTCGCTCCCCTTACGTGAAATTCACGAACAAAAAAACAACTCTCTGGTGTCTAGTGGTTTCGCCTCATAAAAATAGGCCAATCCGCCCCCAAGGGGGGCAGAAATGGCCTAAATATAATTTTCCCCCTATGGGAGCGGCCCTTGCATAAGGGGTCGCTCCCCACACCTAAAACAAAAAAATAAACAAAAAAACAAAAAAATTATCCCTGGTGCCTAGAGGTTTCTGCCCCCCCCCCCCCCCCTAATAATAGGCCGATCTGCCCCCAGGGGTGGCAGAAAAGGCCTTAAAAAAAAATGCCCACCGCCCCCCCCCCCCTACAAAGAGCTACTTGGTCTATACAACTTACTTTCACAAAACATTACTGTGTGGGTGTTCTAGCACACCAGCTCGCTAATGTAGGTCAGGCAGTGCTACGTACACTTTCAAAAGCCCTTTTATGATACAGAAAGTGTTTTCCAAGTCATAAAAGGACTTTTGTACACGGTCATACGCCATTTTGTGGCATTAACCCCTGTGTTTTTGTAAATTGCAGCGTTTGCAACCTCAAAATGGTTTTGTGCATCTGGTCCCCTAGTTCTCTAACTTAGTTCTAAAAGAAAATCTTATAAGAACCCACATAGTGATAGTTACTAAAGGAGCATTCAGCAAGGGGTGAAAATTACCTAATTTCTATTAAAAGCCAGTACCGAGGTCTGTGGGCTTTCAAAATCCTTGATCACTGAAAAGCTTAAAAATGTCAATCACCTGCTCTCATCCTATATCACACTTATCTACCCATCACCATATGTCATGTCTCTATCAATCTATCCTCTATTCCCACTCTGGCTCATCCCAAACCCATTCTACTACTTTAATCTCCTAAATAACTCTACCTAAGCTATTCCCTCCGCTTCCACATCTAACCCACCAAACCTCACTTTACTACCATGATCTCCCAAACAACCCTACTATATTCTCCCTCATTATTCTCACCCTGCTACTATGATCTCCCTAACCCCTTCCACAGCCTCTTCCCTCCTCCATCCTCCCTTTACTCTTACCAAGCCTAAATCCTATTACCATAAACTCCCAATTAACACTTCTGGATTCTTTCCTCCTCCACCCCTCCATTACTCCAGTCAATCTAACTAACAAACTCTCATATCCACGGCTCAAATGCACTCATAATAATACTAAAACTGTACTCATATTTCCCTGTACTATTCTACCACTAATTTTTGTTGGGTTCCAGAGTAGCGTGCTACTCGCCGAAAAGCGCTTCGACGTCTCGTCAGGGGTAGTAAGCGCTATATAAATACTATTACAATACAATACAATACAGGTGGATCCCTACCGAAACCAGAAGGACGGTTACTCAGACCAGAAAAGACTGCAACGGATACAGAACGCCTCCACACGCCTCATCCTCAACATCCCCGCCACAGCCAAATCACAGCCCACCTAAGAGACCTACACTGGCTTCCTGTCAACAAAAGGATCACATTCAAACACCTAACCCACGCCCACAAAGCACTCCACAACGCCGGACCAGTATACCTCAATGATTGTCTCACCTTCTACACCCTGAACCGTCAGCTCCGCTCCGCCGACCTTGCCCTCGCCACTGTCCCACGCATCCACAGGACAACAACCGGTGGCAGATCTTTCTCCTACCTCGCGGCTAAGACCTGGAACACCCTCCCCATCCACCTACAGCAGACCAAGGACCTACTGGCTTTCAGGAGACTCCCCAAGACCTGGCTGTTCGAGCAGTAGCAGCCCCCCCCTCCTCAAGCGCCTTGAGACCCTCACGGGTGAGTAGCGCGCTCTACAAATGCAATGGTTGATTGATTGATTGATAGAACTGTCTCTGAAAATTGTAGTGTCAACTTTTAAAACAGATAGTTGCTATTTTCTTGAAAACTGTTTAACTTGCCAAATTGAAACACAGTGGTGTTGATACATATGTATGATACGTACTTGCAAATGTACTTACCTGGAAATTGAATCGTGGTTCTAGAAATAAAGTAGCAAAATATATTTTTGCTTCATAAAAGCCATTGGTCTGAAGTAGGTCATTGAGTATGTGTTTCCTTAATTACCAGTGTGTGTACAACGAATGCTTTGCACTAACCTCTGATAAGCCTAACTGCTTGACCACAATACCCCAAAAGAGACCATTAGTATTATATACTTTAGCTTCTGTTCAGCCTCTGGGGACCCCAGGACTCTGTGCACACTATATCTCATTTTGGTATAGTGTATACAGAGCCAGCTTCCTACAGTACCCTTCTAGGTCTTATTTTTAGTATAGATGTTTTGTAGTGGCTTATTAATCAACAATTTACAGTTAGACACAACAGCATCATCTTCCATGTCTGATGTTTTATTTCTGCCATTCCCAGCCTTGAAACATGTTTGTCCTGCCTTTCATTCATTTGATCTTGTCTGCACATGAAATACATCTATCTTACCATCTGAAAGTGCTAGGCTAGAGTTTATCTCTCACTGAATTGCTTTCATCTCTGTGTCTCCATTCTCGCTTGTCTACTGGCTGAAGTCTTTGACACTAGCATTGGTGCCCTTTTTTGTTTTGTAAGATGAGTTTCCCTTGTTTAGGCTAATTTTTCAAATTTTTCCAAAGAGTATTGGATGCTGGTAAGAGAAGTAGTTACATTTGGTTTCACCTCCATTGTTTGTTTAGGTGACACGGCAGGAGCAGGAAAATCATTTCAGCTGGTCAACAGTTTTAGTAATGAAGCATTGATTATCAGCTAATTGTGACATGTAATGAAAACAGAAGAGGGAGTTGCCACTCAGCTTGTGGCATCCGACATCATAAGACCTCAAAATCAGATAAAAACACATTGCGTTAGAAACGCGACTACCAATTTGAGGCAGGCACTGACACTACAGCCAGCTGAGCACTACTTTAATAATCAGTTCCCAGCTCTGTCCACCCACCCAACTCGGGAAGTAAGGCAGATAACCTCTTCCCCACCTTCTTTAGTGCTCCTTCTGCCACTGATGTAAATAACAGATCTTGCGGGCAAGCCATGGCGTCGTTTTACCCACCTCATGCCTCCCTCCCCCTGCAACCTTCTGTGTAAGAGACGTTACCAGCACAATCTCAGACATGGTAGACTTGTCTAGATTTCAGTGCAGCTATCTTTGGGCCCAGGATTAGAATGTGCATGCTGTTTGTTCTCAGGATACAGGTACCCTCAAATGGCTGCCATCTGTCCAGGGTATGTAATCTCTTACCAAAGTCACCAGATACAGGAAATTATATCACCTCAGATAACAGAAGGATAAGTATGTTTTATTATTTGGGCAGCAGGAGCTGTCAGCTTAAGCTGCAAAGTTGGTGTGGGATTTTATAGTGCCCCTGTAGAGGAAATTTACCAGTGTATATAGGAGAGTGGGCATGGATACCCTAGGATAAAAAATGGTTGGTATGAAGAGAAAAACCATGAGATACCTTCTACACCAATTGTGGGGTACGAAATAGGGCAAGGATGTAGGTAGAGATATGAATGAGTGGAGATGAGATGGTGGATTGAAGTAGGTTGATACACCTCAAAGAGATTGTGAGGGTAATCAGTTGCTGTTCAAAGAGATGGATCTTCACCCTATTTGTAAATGAAGAAAGGAAGCGGTCTACTGGATTTGAACTTGCTTGGTGTTCCAGATTCATGGTACATAGCGCAAGATAAGGCTTGAAATCCTGTATTTTCCTTTTTGTTTTTAATTATTTTCAGTCTGGAGATACTCGTGCTGTGTGTTGTCCGCATTCCTGTGGAGGTCTTGATTGTGCATGCAAGGTTTTAGGAGAAATTGATATTAATGGCTTTGGAGATGATGCAGATCACAATGAATGTGATGCACACAAATAGGGGGAATTAGTGGAGGTCTTGTAGAATGATAGCAATTTTGCCATATTACTGATTATTTTTAATGGGACAGGCTGTTGCATGTTGAAATTTTTGTCAGTTAGCAAGACTCCCAAGAATTGACTCCTTTGCATATTGAAAACTACTGGTGAGAGGCACACCATAGATGAGGAGTGTTGACTTTACCACTCCTTAATAGGGCCACCTAAGGTCTTGCTCATATGTGGTGTCTTAATGAAGTTCATTACAGTTAAAAGATGTAAAAATCTAATGCTCCAAATAAAGTTGAATAAAAAGAGTAAAAATATAGTAAGTAAAAATAAAAAGAATACAAGTGGAAATGGAGGATCCAATTATAAAAACGAAGTTCAAACCCATGGGGGCGGAGTCAAGATGGCAGCCGGAGCGGACCCTTGAATTGGTGCTCCGCAAGGGCCCCGAAAGAATATCCTGAATTAGACCTGGGCGCGACCCGAGCCTTGGTGGAATCAAGCAAGAAGCTGAGCGGAGGTATCTGCGAGACGCCCGGCGCCTCTGGAAAGCGAAGGAGATTCTAAAAAGCGTCCCAACGGAAGATCGGCGGCCATGAGCCAGTAGGCCCCGGAATCGGGCCTCGCCCGCGGTGCCTTGCGCTGCTGCTGAGCGCTACGGAACAGCGTTTCGGAAGAGCTGTGGAGGCTAAAACCAGTCTGACTGCAGAGACAGAGGTGAGCACCGCCTGTGTGGGTGCCGGGGACGCTCGATGTGGCCCTGCGGAGGAGCGGCAACTACGGGCCTGTGAGTTCCATTTGGGACGCGCAGTGCTGCCGCCGAGCGTGGCGGAGACTGTGTCCGGCCCGTACATTAGACAGGGATGAGCGCATGCCAAGAGTGTCGAAGGAGATCTGAGGGCTGGAAGAGGGAACTGGAGCAGTAGATATATCAGCCAATCAAGGGAGAAGAGTGACTGCCGGCCGTGATACACTACCCAACCACAAAAGTGGCCCTCAGAAAGTGCAAAATAACTGACGGCTCAAACGGCTGCGCTAGCAGTGCTCGAGACGGAAGGGCCACGGGGAACCCAGTGACCTCTATGGCATTTCGGAAGCGGTGACAGTAATACTAGATGGTCACCGAGCCCGCAGCAGTGAAGGGGGAACTCGGCCGACGTTCCACACACCAGAGGAGTGCCCAGGCCTGGGATTGGCACCCCCCGGAGACCCAATACAAATGGGGTAATCGTTACCCAAACAGAGGTCACCACCTAAAATCAAATAGAACAACGAACTGAGACCATTCCTGGAATCTAAGCCCACGGGGCTGCGCATGACACAGGTGAGCCTTTTGGCGCTGCTTCCCAAGAGACCTGAAAGACTGAATGAGAGGGAAGCAGAGCCATAGTTCTCTACGTCTAATTTCTCACAACACGTCTGGAGGCCTCCTGATTACTCCCTGAACTGCTTTCTTGTTGGTGCCAGGGTCCCCTGCAACACTGCAATGATGGGTAAAACTAAGAACTCCAAAAGCACAGGACCCGATTTGGACTACACCCTGAAGGAAGGAGGAGCGTTGGAAACGTTGGCTCACCTGGATGTCACGCTTAAGTCACACTCCACTCAGTTTGATAAAGTTCTGCAGGCCATACTGGATACAAAAACATCACTAGAATTGAGGATTGATGCAATTGCCACAGAGGTGAATTTACATCGCATGGACCATCGAAACCTGACGGACCGAGTAGAGGGAACTGAATCCTCTTTAGCAGCCATTCGTCCCACGGTGCAGGACTTACAGACACATATGGCGCAAGTAAAACTGGAGTTGACGGCTTTGCACAAACGAGTGGAGGATGCAGAAGAGAGGTCACGCCATAATAACATTAGGCTGGTGGGATTTTCCGAACAAGTGGAACTACCCAATATGGAGCTATTCATAGAACAATGGCTGATCAACACTGCACTGGGTGGAAACCCTTCCCAGTTCTTTTCTGTTGAAAGAGCCCACAGGGTCCCAGGAAGACGCTCTCGACCAGGCGCCCCTCCACGACCCATAATAGCTCGACTTCTAAATTTCAGAGACAGAGATCTGATTTTACAGTTATCCCGCTCTCCTGGCCCGTGGTGATATGAGAACACAGAAATCTCAGCCTATCCAGATTTCACTGTAGAAGTAGTCTCAGCGCAACTCCTTTCTTAAGGTAAAACAACGACTGCGAGAACTGAATTATAAGTATGCACTGTTGTTCCCTGCAAAACTTTGAGTGATTGATGGCGAGGCAACATGACTTTTCCACTCACCAGAGGACGCATGGACCTGGCTGCACGCGAAAGGCCTAATGCATACGACTCCGGACCACCATGAGGATTCCACTTGGCTGACTCCACGCACGAAGCAACGCAAGAGAAAACATAGCAAAGTGAGACCTTCTCGAGCCCAAGCGATCAAGGAGCGTGAGGAGGCCATAAATGAAGCAGCTCAACTATCCACCAACTCCTTCTGTGCCTTAACAGAGAACCATCAGTTTCCCTCAGACACAGATACGGGGACCCCGCCTCCCTCGCGGGGATCATTAGATGATGAGGGCCTGACACTGACCCCACGCTTGGCCGATTACCTGTGAATACAGAGATCTTGCGAGTGCAGGAGATTGTAGGATCCATCCGATCCCCGCAACATGGAGCCATGGGACGCCTGCTGGGGCGAGCTCCCGGGGCTCGGGTCGTGGAGTTATTGAAAAGACATGGGGCCCGTGGGGAGGACTCCCATCTGCAACATGTTACCTCCTGCCCCTCCACGAAGGTAAGGGACACCACACGGTGTGCTTTCACCGAACGGCTACGCATATATTGCTGTTTTATCCTTCATAGAAGTATGTTTGTGGGATTCTGGCATGATACTTGTTTTGGATCAAGCCTGGGCTCTGGGAGATGTTTTGTTAGTGATTAATACATGTAAATGCTTGGTGTCTGGGGGGACTACAGTCAGAACAATTGTTGATGATCGCAGGGGAGGGGGACATGAGACGCATAGATCTTTCAACCCAAGTAACAATGACTACTGAGTATACTTTGCTGACTTGGAACATCCGGGGTATGAGTAATCCTATTAAGAGATACAGAATATATTCCTATCTCAGGAGCCGCCGAGTACATTTCGCCTGTTTACAGGAGACACATTTGACACAGGGAGAACTAGTTAAGCTTACCCGTCGTTGGAGAGGTCAGATATACGGCACTGCTTAATCTGGATAGCCCCAGAGGTGCCGTTTAATTCAACCAAGATACATATTGATCGAGAGGGGCGATATGTTATGCTAGAAGGGCAATTAGATGGTCGTCCCATTCTCCTGGCCTCTGTATATGGTCCAAACACAGCGCAGGGACCCTTCTTTAATGAGCTTTCCCCGTCCTTAGTACGGGACCCAAGCACGCCTAGTTTATGGGGGGGGGAGACTTTAATTGTATCCAAAACACAGATCTGGAACGATCGACTCCCCCCCCCGCCAAACACTCCCGGCTTACACACCACTAAACACTTTTGCCAATGGACACAAGCCATGCGGCTACAGGATATCTGGCGTCTACAGCATCCTGAAGATAGGGAGTATTCTTACTATGCGCCAGGCTACCACATACATACGAGATTGGATTATATTTTTTGTGACCCACTCGTGGCCCAATATCCGTAGCTCTGAGTATTTGGGTAGAACTTTTATCCTACCACAACCCCTTGCGAGTGGTTTTTAAATGGGGGCGACCTAGGCCTAAGACACCGACATGGAGACTCAGAGTAGAATCCTTACAAGATGTGCCCTATAGAACACAATTGGGTACAGCTATTAAAGAATACTGCCAACACAACGAGGGCTCGGTGGGCGACACTAGAGTGGAATGGGATGCAATGAAGGTGGTTGTACGAGATCATTGTATGACCTCCTCTTGGGGAGTGAAAACCGCCCTTACACGCACTGTATTGAAACTGGAGCAGGAAATAGGTCAGGTAGAGAAAACAGCTGTAACTGACCCATCAGCACGACGATTACTGTCACTAGAACGTAAGCAATATTGTGAAGAATTAGATAGGCTTGGGAAATTAGACTACAAAGAATATTTGACCCGACAACATAGGGAAGGGGACAAACCTGGTCGCATGTTGGCCTGGCTGTTGCGCTCTGAGGTACCTCGAACGATAATAGGTGCGTCAGGAACGATAAAGGGGAAGTGGTTAATAGTCAAGAGGCGATTAATGAGGCCTTTGCTCAATACTACAAGATTCTATACACAGCACAAACGACCCACCCCTCATATGACAGTCACTCATTGCTGCATGAGCTCCCTCTCCCCACCCTTACACAACAGCAAAAGCAAGACCTAGAGCAGCCCATATAATTTGTAGAGGTGCAATTGGCGATAAAATGACCCCAGGATTAGACGGATTACCTATTGAATTTTACGCTGCATATGAAACCCACCTCGGCTGATGGCCCTACATGAGACATCATACCAGCAAGGGGGACTCCCCACCTCGATGAACAAGGCCCTCATTGTAGTGCTCCCTATGTCGGGCAAAGGCCCTCTGGAAGTGGGCTCCTATCAGACCCTCTCTATGCTTAATCTTGATTACAAGATTTTAAGTAAGATTCTGGCAAATAGGCTACTTCCTATACTTCCATCCTTAATACATCCAGATAAAAATTGATTTTTACCAAACAGGGCCACATACCATAATACCCGGAGACTGTGCCATAATATTGATGCGGCTTCCAAGGATGCTGACATCCCAGTTGCGGTATCTTTGGATTTTGAAAAGGCATTTGACACGATAGGCTGCGCTTACCTAATGTGGGCGGTGAGATGTCTTGGAATAGGTCCACAATTCTTACAGTGGATACAGCTGCTCTACACCATGCCACAGGCCAGAGTTCGGACGGGCCACTATGTATCAGACCCCTTACCTATTCAAAGCGGAACAAGACCGGTTGCTCGCTGTCCCCGGTACTCTTCGCGCTAGCCATGGAACCCCTTGCAGCGCGCCTCCGGCAAAAGACAGTGAATGGGGTGTGTGGGTTGATGGCAGTTGGCATACCATATCATTATATGCCGACAATGTATTAATCTATCTACGAGGACCCGCTGACACTCTAACCGGCTTATTCAAAATATTAGACCAATTCGGTGAATTATCGGGCCTTTGAGTAAACTGGAACAAATCCTGTGTGTTCCCACTAAACAAAAACAAATGATACGCTAAATCAAATGCCGGCATAAGGAAGGCTAATATGGGCAACTGGGAGCTTTCGTTACTTGGGCATAGATGTATACTTGGCTGAATCGGACTTAGTGGAGGGCAACTATAACAAAGTGCTGTCCTCTATACGCAGGTCATTACCCTTCTGGACATGATTACCCCTCTCCCCATTGGGTAGAGCAGCGATAGCAAAAATGCTAGTGCTCCCTAGGTTTCTTTATCTATTTCTAGCGCTGCCAGTGTCTCCCGGACGGGCCTTCTTCAACACCATACGAAGCCTACTGAGAGCGCTCATTTGGGGCCCAGGACATAAAAGAGTATCCCTAGATGTATTGCAATACCCAGTGCTTGACGGAGGTATGGCAATCCCCGATATGGAACGATATTATGCAGCAGCACAACTACAGTGGGTAATGGCTTGGCTAGCAGGTGGTCAATCAATAGAGGGGAACATGGTGCAACATAGGTTGACGACAACCGGAGTACTGCGATGGTTTCTGGGGCAGACTGACTCTATAACCGACACAGGGCTGTTGATGCGTATGGCGCAAACAACCTGGACCCGCTAGATTCAACGAAGACAGTACCCAGTCCCCTATTCACCTAAACTCCCAATATGGGACATACCTCAGATATATGCCCTTAAGCAAGCATACGATTTCCACACATGGCAGGAAGGGGGGCTGCTGCACATAGGTGATCTCTAGGCTGAGGGACAACTGCGCTCCTTCACAGACTCTAGAACAGCATTCCTCCTGGGCCCCGGACAGTTTCTCGCACACGCGGCCCTTTGCGCTGTTGTGAAACAAATATGGCAATCTGGCCTTCTGGAGCCGACAATGCACTTGGGACTTCATTATATTCTAACACAAGGTCAGGTGAAAAAAGCAGTGTCTAACCTATACATCCTATTAAGGGAAACCCCAATTGTGCTGCATCCCCGTAGCAAGGTGCGATGGGATGGGGGATTGGGTGTCGAGCTGACAGACCAACAATGGAAAATGGCATTGGCCCAAGTGCGGCATGTCTCGCGAAATGCTAGACTAAAATGTACACATTTTAACTATGTTCACCAAACATACCCATCTCCACATAGACTTCGCCGCATGTTCCCAGAGGTCACCTCGAGGTGCCCGCACTGTGGACACGATGACGCCACCTTCCTGCACATGACTTGGGAATGTCCTGAAATATATAGTACCTGGGGATGTATTATGCAACACATATCTGACATTATAGACAAATACCTCGCACCAGACCCGCTCCTTTGTTTACTGGGCGTGGTCAAGCTCAATAAACGATCCAAGTACTATATGAAGTTTGTTGATCTTGCCCTAATATTGTTTAAGCGCATGATCGCCATGGCCTGGAAGGCTACGCGCCACCCAGATGCACAAACGTGGCCCCGGGTGGTGTTGCATTGGACCACGGCAGAGGTACATGCATTAGATCAGGATAAGCAAGCATGGGGCGGAGAAGGGGGGGGGTAACGCTTTGGGATACTTATCTAGCGAAATTGGAGGATAAACTGAGCGCACAAAAGACTTGCACGGAGACGACATTGGAACACCCCCGTTGATCTGTTACCACGCGACCCATCCACACAGGCTCCTCCCCATAGACATTATTTCCCTTAACCCTGACTCTCATCTACTGAACATAGACAACAGCTATCTGACCCCACAGCCAGAGCAGGAATTGCTATGAACTCTCAGTATCAGACTGCCCTGCAGACGTACAACAACTTGCCCCCCCCTTGAAATTTTGAAACCTTGAAATGAGGATACGAGGCCCAAAACCACTCACCCCCACCCCTTCTTCTCCCCCCCGCCCCTGGCAACCGGGGGCTGGGGCCGGAGATTGAAGATCTGTATTTAGACATAGACGAAAATGCGGACGTCCCCGCCCCATATGCGCCAAGCAGGTTCTTTCTTTGTTTCTTTTTACTTGTAAAGTCATAATATATTTTCAGGTCTACTCCAGCACAGCCCTACGAAGAGTTTCCTACCTGTTAGGTGTTATTAGATATCCGACAATATATCGTCATTGATTAGAAGCTCTAGTACATGAGGAGTCCGGCTCAACTGATGGCGACCACTCACTCAATTACGGACACGCATGGGGATACCACTGCTACAACACTAGTGATATTGTTGTCTCTGTCATGAATGGATATTTGTACTCATGAAAACCTGATGTATGTTGATATCCTGACATGCGTTTGAGTAACCTGTATTATTTGAAAATAAAATAAAAAGATTTAAACAAAAAAATTTAAAATGAAGTTCAAACCCATGGAACAAAGGATGTATATAACTGTCAATAGAAAGAAAAAATCGAAGTAAAAGAACCGTTTTCAGACTGTTAAAAGGATAAAGGGCCCAGATCACACCACAAATCAAGATGGCAGACTGAAGGTTTATCCTCCCTTCAACAGCCCTTCTTCAGCCTTCTGTTAATCTGCTACTAAGGGCCTTGAAACAACTCTGATTCCTCTAAATGGTCATATGTGTTTGGTGACCAATGACTAGCCATTCTCTCCATGAATTACAGCATTTCTTCACCAGCATCTCGAATTCGAAGCACCAACTCTTGCAGCTCTAGAAGGTCTCACTGGACCCAACACAGTCAGGGCCAACTTCACTCCTTATTTAGAAGAACTGATCTGTTGGCCCTAAATTCTCACGGCATCTCTACAGCCGACAGACCCCAGACTGTGACCATAGTCCCCTTTTACCTAAAGCTACTGTACTTCCTCGCAACTTGGTCATCTCTGCTACCGACTGCACCCATACAGCAGCCACTAGTCCATATGAGCACAGCACCTACATTAGGCTTTGAAAACAGCCTTAGTCAGCCAGGTTCGCCTCTCAGCAATCTTCCTGTTCTTCGCTTGGTCCTGTGGCTTTGGTGTGGTGTAGACAGCATCTTCCATGCTGAGAAAGCCCCTTTCTCCTGGTGTTCCTCTGGCGTAAAGCGGGGAGGCCTTCTATCAAGAGGCTGTGCTTATCACAGCTGATGGTTGTATCTCCAGCTATCAGGCTTGTGGCCCAGAGAGGTCCAACACTCTGGTCCTGCTTTCTCATTGGTCTGGATGTGGTCCATCTTCCTGCGGCCTGACGTTTATGAAAAAGTAAGGCCGACATCGACCTCTAGAGTCTGGCACTGTGAAGGTGTTGCATTTAGCCTTTACGGGCCTGTATCTGTCTGCCAGCACCAATGCTCTCCGCCTCTTAGGGACCCACATGCATCTACCAAAGATGCAGTGAGAGTGGTCTTTTCAAGTCCTCATCCTGGAATTTACAAACTGGTAAAGCTGGAATCAATCTTTCTTCATTTTGGAAATCATTGCTCTGTTGAGGACTGCTTGTTCTTCACATATCAAGGCCACTATAAATTCCACACTAATGTTGCTAACCTTCCTCTTGTACATCTTAGATGACTGTTGTATTGGGAACTCATACCCAGTCCTTCTTTATCTTGCCAACTCCTTTTCCCTAATGCACTCAAGTCAGTGTTTCTTAGTCAGGCTGCTTTTCTGAAAAGGTCAAATGATGTTATTAACAGTACTGATCTTTAACTGATATATGTGATTTATGTCATATGAATGCACATTTGTCATAGATTGCATCATAACTCCTATTGAAAATTTAATTTGAGTCCCTATTAAAGTGGTACTACATGTGCACAGGGCCTGTAAGTTAAATGCTACTAGCGGGCCTACAGCACAGATTGTGCCACCCCCTCAAGTAGACCATAAAACGTGTCTCAGTCCTGCCTTTTCTGCCTGTGTGTGCAGTTTTTAACCTGCCATGCTGATCTGGCAAAATAAACCTTTTTGGTGAATGTGGGCGTTTGCGTGTCTTGGGGGGGCTGGGAGGTGGGGGTGCTGGGTGTTGGAGTGGTGGATGTGTGTTGTTGGGGTGGTGTCTGCCGCTATGCCGTGGTGGATGTCTGTGTGTCTATTTGAGTGGTGTTGGACCTGGCCCTTTTTGCAGGGTCATCTCCAAACATTTTGCCTCCTTTCTCCTATTTCTTCTGACCTATTTGTGTTGGCTTTAGGACTCTGGTGCACTTTACCACTGCTAACCAGTGCTACAGTGCATATGCTCTCTTTCTGAATTGTATTGGTGATTGGTTTATCCGTGTTTGTCATATTTGATTTACTAGTAAGTCCCTCATAAGTTGCACTAGAGGTGCCCAGGGCTTTTAAATCAAATGCTACTAGTGGGCATGCAGCACTGATTGTGCCACCCACATGAGTAGCCCTCTCAACCTGGCTCAGACCTGCCACTGCAGTCTCTGTGTGTGCAGTTTTAAACTTCCAATTCGACCTGGCAAGTGTACTCACTTGCCAGGCCCAAACCTTACCTTTTTGTACATGTAAGGCACCCATAAGGGAGGCCCTTGGAAGTCCCATGGGCAGGGTGCAGTGTTTGGTAGGACAACATGTTTGGATGTGTTTTACATGTCCTAACAGAGAAATACTGCCAAATTCGGTATTCACTGTTGCAAGGCCTATCCCTCTCATAGATTAACAAGGGGACTGCCTTTAAATATCTTTTAAGTAAAGATTCCCTTTGGGAGCAGATGGATATGTGGAGTTTGGAGTCTCTGAACTCGCAATTTAAAAATACATCTTCTGAAAAAGTTGTTTTTTTGATTGTCAGTTTGAAAATGCCACTCTCAGGGTAATCAAAGACTTCCTCTGCCAGCACCTGGACTCTCTGCTGAGACTAATACCCTGCCAAATGGTGCCCACTCCAGTCACTGGGCCCTTGAAAGGTGAAGCTGGTGGAACTAGGGCGGAAATCCATGCACAGGAGCCATGCGGTTAAAAATTCAATGCACCACCTGCAAAAGCAGCTGCAAAAATGCCGCACCACCTGCATCCCGGCTGGCGAAACTACACAACACCCGTTTGTAGTTGCTGAAATCGACACAAGCCCCACGCAGAGTGGTTCCTCATCAAAACTGGCGTGAACCAGCTCGGACCTGAGGTGCCCGTCCAGCAATCAATGCATCTCTCTCTTGCAGGAGAGAAAAACGACTCATCGCCTACCTGACCAGAGAAGAAATGACGCACCACCTCACTTGCGAGGAAAGAATTGATGCATCGATGACTTTTCAGACGCACGCTCGCCCGTTTAGCTTTATTTTTTACATAAACCAGCTACTTTGTGTAACATCAACGCATCCATTGTTTGCTGTGGAGTAAGACTCTTTTTAATTTAAAAATTCATAACTTTACTTGTGAATGTCGTTTTTTGTCGCTTTGGTCTTGTTTGATTTATATAAATATTGGCTATTTTTCTAAACTGGTGTGGTGTCCATTTTGTAGTTTTTTCACTGTGTTACTGTGTGTCTTGGTACAAATACTTTACGCATTGCCTTTGAGATAAGCCTGACTGCTTCTGCCAAACTACCAAGGTTGTAAGCAGGGGTGTGAGGGTCCCTCCTTGGACAGAGTGCAAACTGAATGCCGACCAGAACCCCATTTCTAACAGTTGATGTCTGCAGGAATTGTGTATCTGTTGCGGTGGAGTCTGCAGGTGTGGTGGGTGTGTCAATGAATGTTGTGATGGTACCTGTGGATATGCTTGATGTGGTGTGTGTGTCAGTGTGGGTGTGTCTGGTAATGTGGTGATTGATGTGGGTGTCTGTTGTTTGCCTGTGTGCCGGTGTGTTATTTTGCTTGTGTCTCTGTGTGTTGAGGTGGGTGCGTGCGGATCATTCTGTGTGCTTGGGGTAGGTAAGGAAATGGGAGATTTGGATTGGGAAGAGGGAGTTGGAGGTGGGTAGGAAGGTGGGGGTGACTGGCTGACTGTCTGTGTGGAGACCAGAGCCTGAAAAGATCTCTGTAGGCCAGATATTTCACCATGAATGCCTTCCAGGAATGTGTTTGTCTGCTGCAGTTGGGGTGCCAATCCCCGGATGGCATTCACAATGGCTGTCTGACCCACAGAGATACTCCTCAGGAGGTCAATAGCCTCCTCACTGAGGGCTGCAGAGGTAACAGGGGCTGGGGCTGAGATGCCTGTGGCAAAGGGGACGCCCTTCTTCTTGGGTGAGTGGGCACGGCCAACTGAGGGGGGAGCACCAGGGAGGGTGGGGCTAGAACTGGGATGGCAGACAAAGCTCTAGTACAGGGGTACTAGGGAGTGTCTACTGGAGGATGAGTCTGATGATGTAGTTACGGTCTCCCTCGTGGCACTTCCTTCACCCTCTGGGCCACTGGTTCCCTCTGTGTCGGTTGTATCTTGACCTAAGGTCCTGTGGCCAGATGCGTCCCCTCTCGGCTGTGCCATGTCTCATCTGCTTCCCTGGGCTGATGCAGCAAATACAAAGAGAAATAAGGTCATCACATATCTATGATCACAATGGCACTGCTCTGATTAGCAAATATTACCATCATGTAAAGTAGACCCCATCAACAAACTCCACCTTAGTGGCCCATATATGTGCCATACCATATCATATGCATGCATGCCATCCGAATTCTCAACAGTTGCCCACAGGGAAATCAGGATCTCAGACAACTACAGTTGCATGTCTGAAGTGGTGTAATCACAGTAACCATTGAACTAGTAGGATACCTCATCACCTTCATTGCTTTGCCCCATGGAGCATACATCAGTTACGTGTTGTCATACAATAATAGTCCAATGCCAACTGCATTCCCACAGATCCCACACAAGGTCATGCACACATCTATTTGTCACAAATATAATGACCCAAGAATAAGAAACGATGCTTCCAAATCCTGCCATGTAACTGACAAAAGTACATTAGCCTGGAGAAGGTGACATAGAAATACTCATGTCACACTAGAAGCAGTTCCAGGATGCACACTTCACTAAGTGGTATTTGTCCCAGTAGAGTCATGTAGGTAGTACTAATGTTGCTCAGATAGGCCACACATTTGTCATGTAAATGGACACTACAGACATCATGTGCAATATGCCAGGGAAAGATGTCTCTAAACTCCACAACACTGTGAATGAGCAAGCCCCGGTGAAATCACCACTAATGTCTGACACCCCTTTCAATGACATACTCCGAGTGCATCAGTAGACACTATTAGTCCCTTTGACGTTGGAGAGGCCCAGAGATTTGTAAGTACTTGTTGAAGGCCCTCAACATGTTGCTCAATTGCAAGGTACATCATTGACTCTGTTATGGTCATGCAGACCCAGATGTCTGTGGATGAATGCTTGTATCCAAACACATGTGATTTCAACATAACTGCATGTCACTCCCTGATGCATGCTAACAATCGGGTTACCAACCTTACCCATTTCACATCTATTAAGCACTTTGCTACATGATTCTATATCAGTTGCATAGAAATACACACTGTGCCTAAAAACTCTAGACCTACCTGTCCTGTCCCTCATTGCTGCTGCAGTTGTACATGCCAAATGACATGCTATGACGCATTAGGGTATGTGTCAGTCAATAAACAATGGTGACACACTCCTCTATGTGGCATGACCTGAAATATACTCCCATTGTAAATGTCTTATTCCACACACAGGTTGCCATGCTCATATATGTGAGGGAATACAGACATCATCCCACCAACACGGGTAACAGCAGCAGCTTACAAATGTTTTGCCAATGAGAAAGGAACACATACTGACATGTAGGTCCAAGGGATGTTGGTAACAGTGATGGCACATTAATCATGTCAATGGACAATCCTCACTTACCAAGGGGAAGTATTGATCTGTAGCTGCACTGAAAGAACAATGTATGCTGTCACGTGTATGATGGCCATCCTCATATTATAGACTGTATTGAGGCACCAGCACCTGTCATACGCTGAAAAAATCAAACCTCTGGGTGGCTGATGCCAAAATACTAATTTCACCATACACATGGTGGAGGACAGTGATCCATCACTTCCTTACCTTTGGCCTCTAACACTGAGGAGAAGTGGTCTGTTGCATAGAATTCACACCCACTATATACAACAAACAGTACTTGATTGATCACTGTACACAGCCACATGTTGTCCCTGGAGAGCAAGTTGTTTGTGGATTGGATAGTTGTGTCCTAGATCACTAGGCCAATAGGCAAGGCAAATCAGTATGCAACCCATTTCATGTCTACACAAACAATCACTCATCTACTCTGTTACACATGGCTCATCCCTAATCATCAGGGACAGCTGTCAGAACCTAACTCATTCACTTGGCAATATCACAGGCAGGAATATGCCCTGTACTTACCCCTTTGTGGTTGCTCTGCTGTCCTCAAACGCCCATCAAGATCTGGGTATGCACCTCCAGAATGTGGGCCATAATGGGGGCCATGATTCAAGGGGCACCCCGCCTACATTGGGAGGACATCCCCAGCTGGACCTCTGCGATCTTCTGGGCCCAGCGTCTCAAGTCCTCCCACTTCTTCCCACAGTGGACGCACCAGCGGCTGTGGACCCCCACGGTCTGCACCTTATTGGTGATGGCTCTCCATAGTTCCTTTTTTTTGGTGGACATGGACCTGCATGGATGGAAAAGACAAATCAAGAGATTACAATTACAAGTTTTATCACAAAGGGTTGAGTCACATACATGTCAGTAACCACAAGCTAGGACTTTTCTATTTGTTAATACTCCACAAGTGTGAAACACACAAGCCAATAAGTACTAGGACCTGAATACCGACATTTGTATTTGCATCTGTAGACTAACCCAGTACTCTGCTCATGGCCTACAATGACTAAGCAAGTTTACTGACACCAGGTAGCCCAAGCTCTAACAACCTGTACTGTGAGGTGAGCCATAATGAAACACTACATGCCTATGTGTTCTTCTGAAGGGTAAACTCCTTAGGCATGAATGGACCAACACATTCACACTCTGTGAGAATGACTCACTCCATACAGTCCCTACAGGCAATGACCAGAGTACAAACTTCAACATTACACATGAGTAACAATCAAGGGGCTTCTATTGTAGGTAAGAGGAAGTGTCTTCCTTGTCCATTTGTCAAAATGTGGAATACCAAATGCAGAATCATGGCACTTCCGGGGATGGGGTTCTGTGGTATGTACCTGTACCACAGAACAGTCCTTTTTACATGTGTCTGTCCTATAGAGATGACATCCAACAAACAAAGGCATGCATTGTACAGTTTGTGACCAAGCTACTGAGTCACATATCATGGCCTCCCAGGAATCAACACACTTTCCGCACTGTGGGACTGTCAGTTATGCAAAACACCTGTAAAGGACTAATAAAACCTGTGTGAAGGGAGTAAGGGACCTGTCATGAGTCTAAGACACATTGACAATGATGCTAAATGCACATGTGGACTAGATTAATGATTTACCTCTGTACCCAATCCTAATCTTGTCAAAGGAATGGGGCATTCAGGGAGGTTTTGCCACCAGAGCATCATATTGGCCACATGACAGGATCTGCTGGGGTACAGGGAGTGGGCACAGTGCCACAATTGCATAGCCACAGTGACTCTCCCACAGCCTAGACTAGGTCCTATACTGGGAGGTACATTTGACAGGCCCTGGTTTCTGCAGGCTGAGCCGACAGAACCCACATGACAGTCTGTTCCCGTCACTTCCATGCATGACAGTACATAATGTAGCCAACAGCAATGTGGTATGTGGTGTTTGTAGCAGCCTGAAGGACAGAGGGACTCATGTCTTCCACACAACAGTTTAGCAAGGCGAGATGTTGTTTGAAAGATCTGTGGCACTATACACATTGCTCACATGACTCTTAAATGGCTCGTACAATATGCATACACAGCTCATGCTGCCATGCACATACATGTTGCCTGACATTTACAACACAAAAGATATGGCAGTGGATGGCAGTAATATCTCCTTACCTAGTTATGTGCATCCAACACAAGGATGATCTAGAACCACAAAAACCTCACACAACACAATGTGACTGCACTTAACATATGGCACTGGCCACCAATACCTGCACATTGTCCATCCATTTAATGCCACTCAGACTGCAATTACAGGCACACAAGACGTCTAAGTGGCACACATGGGCACGATCTAGTCAGTGAGGAGGGAAAGGATGGGGAGGTACAGAGAAAATTGTGCACATAAGGTACTTACCTGCTTCTCTGGTGAGCCGTAGACCTGACAATACAGGGGTAGGACCTCAGTCACCAGCATCTCCAGCTCCTCTGGTGAGAAGGCAGGGGCCCTATCACCTGCTGGACATGGCATGATTGCTCCCAGAGGTGACACACAGAATCTCAGGTCGTGGAGGTGCCACGTACATGGTCGTCACTGCCGGTGGACACAGCCATTGGCACTGGCAATTGCAGCCGCCAACCTCCGTGAAGACCTCGGCTGCCGGCGGCTCTTAATGTCCAGTGGAGTAGGTCAGGCAGCTGCCATTTTGGCTGCCTGAAATGCTGTATTATGCTTGAGAAACTGCGTCACACCTGCAAAAAGGGATCCTTATCCTGTCTTGTCATGTAGGTCCTAGTACTCAAACACCATTGTAGTATGTTACAGGGCACAGGTTGCATTTAACAGTGGGGCATAGTCGACCACTGTCGACGGTCAATTTGGCGGTTGGGATATACAGTCACATTTCTTGGAGTAATTGTGTTGCACATCTTCAAGTTAGGTTCATATCCATGTTGTGAACACGTATGGATAACCATGGGGGGCACATGTGACCCTTGTGTTATTTGCAGCTATGATGTGCACTGGGGGCCATGTCTATTCAGTCAGAAATGCTTTGTCACATGATATCATTGACATGCATCATGTATTTTGCTGTGGATACACTGACTAATGTTGGAAATCATGTCTTGTCATACAAACATACCCAGGGAGAGGGAGGTTGCGATATGTCGTCAGTTGGAGCCAGATCTGAGGCCAGCTACTATTTATCCAACCAGCATACCACCCATTGAACAAGTCATGTCATTACTGCACTTCCTAGCCACAGGATCCTTCCAACATGCAGTGGCCATATTTGCCGGTATGTCACAACCTTTGGTCAGTCTCTGTTGAAGGATGTCCTCCTAGCAATGTTGAAACACCTGGGAAGCTATATCTGGTTTCCCCGACGTGAGGATTTAGCCTATGTGAAAGCTGACTTTTATAGTTTTGCACACATTCCACATGTGGTGGGGGCCACTGATGGCACACATATTGGCTTGATCTCACCACAGGCCAATGAACAAGTTTATCGCAACAGAAAACATTTCCATTCCATCAGTGTTCATGTTGTCTGTTTGATGGATCTCTGCATTTCACATGTGTGCCCGTTATCCGTGGTTCAGCCCATGATTTCTTCATAATGCAGAACAGCACCATACCCCAGCTGATGTCACAACTGTACCCAGAGAGGGCCTGGTTGGTTTGTAAGTCACATCTGTCCTGATTGTGTCTCTGCAGTGTCAGGTGCTTCCATCATGAAGTGAGTGACTCATTGTTGCACATATGTCCCATTCCTTAACAGGAGACTCCGCATTTCCAAACCATCCTTGGATGTTTATGCCACTAAGGAATCCAGCTATGCCAGGGGAAGTCTGCTTCAATGAGGCCCATGAAAAAACACAGCCGGTAGTGAAGCAGGCTTTTGGACTCCTCAAGGCCAGATTTAGGTGTCTGGACAGGACTGTTGGAGCACTCCTCTACTTACCTGGAAAAGTATGTCAGCTCACTGTGGCATACTGCATGGGGAGGACTGCCCTGCACATCCCAGAGGAGAGGGAGTCTACAGTGCCACCGGGTGAGAATCCTGAAATGCCAAGTGAGGATCACAGTGGGGAAGAGGAAGGAGCTGACTTGCGGGAAGATCTCATCAACAGCTACTTTTCATGAGTGTAAGTATGTCATGTCTTGTAATGTAATGATTGAGAGTGCACAAAGAACTGTAGTTGTGAGAATATATGGAGTTTGGTGTTTTAACAACAACTAGGGAGCTGACACACTGCAATATTCAGCCAACTGCTGCTTGAAGAGTTACCCTTTGACATACCCCCTCCTTGTTGATGTTGCTTTGTTTGTCTGTTTCCTTGCAATGTAATTACATTTCTAGTTGCTTGGTATGTGATTTGTGTAATAGGTATGTTTTCAAGCCTATACTCCTTGTTTTGTCTTTCTACACGTACCTTTACCATTACATCCTCATCTGGGCATTTCAGAGTTGTGACATTGGCAGGTATCTGATGCTGTTCTGGCATACAAAGTGGACATGGATTGTTCCAGGTAATGAATGTCACAGATTTGGGGTGTATGAGAGCTGTGTTTGGCTGGAAGGGCAGAAGTGCACATTGGACTTTTTGTGTGTGCTGTGTTGGGCAGATCGCACCTTGTGTGCCTTCATGTGGACATGAAATATGTAGTCATAGATTGCAACCAAGTAATTCACCCTTCACATTGGTTAAATACTATTATTGTATGACCTGTATGTAGCTGTAGATGTGTTTCCTCAATGCAGGCCACAGTGCCTGTGTCACAACGCTGACATGTTTGTGTCATACCACCAGATGCATGGTCATTGGATTATGATGGGCCTGTGATGTGGGACTGGTGTTCTGCCATCTGTCTGTATCCTGGATTATGTGATGTTGGATTACTTTGGCGTGGTACGTGATAAGGCTCAAGCTGTTGACATCATCCACTTTAATGTTTGCCAAAAACATCCAAACAGATGGACATCCTGTGTGCTGTACACTGGAATAAACTGTTAGGTGTGACCATACACTTGTACGTATGTGTTTGTGTGTGATAGTTATAATCCTGTATACCTGTAACCTGTCCCTCTTTGCACAAGTAAGTTAGGTCTTCATCATATGGTTCACAGGGTCTTACATCTCTGCATAGCAAAATGTTGAAATTAAGCAAGCAGACAGTGAGTTTGTGATGGGTGAATTTATTACAATGCTGGTGCTGTAATTAAAATTTGAACATAAAAGAAGAAAATAAAGTGAAGGTGTCATTCATGGTGAATGAAATCATTGTAGTAGATGCCACACCGTTGGGAGTTCAAAGCCCAGAGAACTCTTCCCATTGGAACTGGTAGGTGGTTCAGGATCAGTCAACATAGTGAATGTGTGGAAAATAAAGTAAGTGTTTTAGGAAGAGATCACTTGCTGGCAGTGATGGATGTCTTGCCATCCGCACCTCCTGGATTCTTTGCTGGATGTCGATGCTTGTGTGGTGGGTGATCCGATGCTACAGAGGCAGGGCTATCGGGGGCGGGTTCTTCCACTGACAGGGCCTCCCTTTAAGTGGCTGGCACCGATGTAGATATGCCTGGTGTTGATGAGCAAAAAGACGGAAAAGATCGGGTTGGAGAAGCTCTGATAAGGACGGTGTGAATGTCCCTCAGCACCCCTGTTATGGAGGTCATGGCGGTATTGTGGGCCCCCATCTGTTCGAGCATGTCCCTATGCATGTTCCTCTGTAGTTGTTTGATTTCCTGGAGTTCGGTTACAACCTGGCCCATCACGCCTTGGGGCTCCTGATAGACTCCCAAGAAGTGGCTGATGGTGTCCTGGCCAGGAACAGCCCCAGTGGTCTCACCCTGCTGGCCCACAGTATCCCTCCCACGTACCCTACCCCCACGAGTCTGTGCCCCTGCCACAGAAGGCCCTCTCCTACATGTTCCTGGACCCTCATTGTCTGAAGTCTTGCACTGCACCTCAGGATCCAGGACTGGGGCCACAAGATGGTAGACACTGTGCTCAGTACACAGGTTGGGGGGCGAATGGTTGCCTGTGATGTTGAGGCAGCCGGGCTGGAAGGTGTTGATGTGGCCAGGAGGAGACTCTCACTGCTGGTGTCTGACCAAGTTGCCCAGATGGACCGTAACTGTCCTCCACATCCAGATCCAGATGTCCAGAAATGTCTTCTTCACAGAAGGCCTCATCCAGGGCAGTAGTCTCTGTCTCTTCCATGGCCTCTTTGCGCCCAGTGGTAGCTCGACCTGTTGATGTGAAAAATACAATGTTACTGGTCGTGTTATGACATCTACCTAATTTATTGTTACATTAAGCATAGACCTTGTACAAAGTTAATTTGCAGTTAATTCTATTGTGGCAAGTACCAATGGTATTGGTTGTATTGACCCAACATTTGTGGTGCATGCCAATTCCATTTAAGTAAAGCAGCTGTTGAAATGTGGAGATTATTAGCATTTGTGAGGATGGCTTGAGTATGATATCTTGCCACCAGTGCAGAAAAAACAGTGGCTAGGCAAGATATGTGTTTGGCCAGTTTGAGGCCTAGTTGATTGTGATACAGGCAGACCAAGGAGTTTGTGGGATATGTGTCTGGGGTCGTCATGTGGCCAGTGCATTGTGAATGTGTCTGCTGCCAATACCATTCTGGTTGTGCATCTTGAGGCCTTTGGGATCATTGTTTTGCACACTGGGTAAGCTGCCCTTCCTGTCCTCAATAGTTGCATCTTGGGTTAGAAGGTCAAGATGGAGAGATACTCAGCCAGACATGTCTAAGAGTTTATCATAATCTGTATCTTAGTCCCTCCCAGGTGAGTAAACTTCAGTTGAGAGTTAGCAGGCAAAGGTATTTGGAGAAGTGACACCTGGTCTGGTGTTTGGAGTTACTTTAAAATGCCTTCTGGGAGTTGCAGTCAGGTCACTCTACATACTACACACACTTGACAAACGTTATCCTCCCAGGTGAGTAAAATTCATTTGAGAGTTCATAAATAGATGTATTTGGGCAAGTGTTGATTTTGTGGTTGGGATTAGAGACACAAGGCCTATTGGGCTTCGCATTACGGTCACCCCTCTACTTCCCAATACCATACAAATGTTATCCTCCCAGGTGAGTAAACTTAATTTGAGAGTTGGGACACGGATGTGCATGAGAACACTGGGCTTGTGGTCTGAGTTACAGAGCCTCCTGGCCTTAGCAGTCATGTCATTCTCTCCAGTTCATACACTTGATCAATGTCATTCTCCCAGGTGACAACACCTCATTTTTGAGTTTCCAAAGAAGGGTATTTGGAGAACTGAACACTGGACTGGTGCCTCCTGGGAATTCCCTGTACTACTTATAATTACATTCAGGCACACATCTAGCTGGTATTAATTTACAGTCTATATGTTTAATGATATACAACTAATATTTATTACATAATATTCAATCATCCCTGATACCTCTTCTAAACAAAATAAAATACATATTGTGACTTTTTCGTGTTTTTTGTATTTTGGATTCTCCAAATCCACACATAAGCCTTAATGCATCCACATTAAATGCTATATGTGAATATTCATAAAATATTACATTCTTCACATTGAATACTAAAGATCTCACGTGCAAGTATTTAACAGCTACTAGTCACACTATTTACAGTCAAGTGATATTGGAGATACTTTGCTCTCCACTACTGGGTGGATTATGATTAGCAACAGTATGAACATGAGTTATTGAGTTGTGTTATGTTATAAACTATTAAAGCCCTGATGAAGTCTGGTGGGAGATATCCCTGACGAAACACGTGTTGGCTTAGTGTGGATGCCATAAAGGCTTATATTGGACTTTGGCTTGGTGTGGATGCCGTAATAGCCTATCTGGACTTTGGGAAGCTATAGTATTCGATGTGGATGCCATTAAGGCTTATGTGTGGATTTGGAGAAGCCAAAATACAAATTATAACACGAAAAAGTTACAATAAATATTATATTTTGTTTAGAAGAGGTATCAGGGATGATTGAATATCATGTAATAAATATTAGTTGTATATCATTAAACATATAGACTGTAAATTAATACCAGCTAGATGTGTGCCTGAATGTAACTAATTGTAATTTTTCAGCAACTCAGTGCTGATCATAGGGCATTTTGGTGGTTTTCACCCTATCCAGTGCACCGTCTGGTTTAGAAACCTAGTGAATCTAGGGCAGGAAGCGCCATTTACTCTTTGAAAACTTCCCCAGTACTATTAATCCCTGTACTACTTACCCTATACAAATATTATCCCCCCAGGTGAGTACACTTCAATTGAGAGGACACAGGGAAAGAGGGAACATTGGACTGGTGTTTGGAGTTACAGAAACAGGGCCTGCTGGGAGTTGCAGTCAGGTCACTCTCTCTTCTACACACACTATAAAAATGTTATCTCTCCAGGTGAGTACACTTCATTTGAAAGTTCACTAACAGATGTAGCATGTGAGCACTGTGCTGGTGTTTGTAGTGACAGAGACAGGGCCTGCTAGGAGTTGGAGTCGTCAGTCCCTGCACTACACACATGGTACAAATATTATCCTCCCAGGTGAGTACACTTCATGTGTGAGTTACAAAACAGGAGTCTTTGGGGGAGAGGACACTGTACTGGTGGTTGTAGTGACTGTAACAGACTCTCCTGGGACAAGAGTACACTGTGCTGGTGTTTGGAGCTACAGATACAGGGCCTGCTCGGATTTGTAGTTAGGTCACTTTCTATAGTCCACACACTATACACATGTTATCCACTCAGGTGAGTATTTTTCATTTGTGAGTTGGCAAACAAGGATAGAAGGGCACGTGACCACTGTTTTGGTGTTTGTTTTAACATAAACAGGGCTTGCTGGGAGATGCAGTCAGGTCACTCCCTCTAGTTCCCACTACTTGAAAAATAGTATACTCCCAGGTGAGTGAAGAACATTGGAGAGTTTACAAACAGGCGTATTTGTGCAAGTGAACCCTGTGCTTGTGTTTGGAGGTACCAATACAAGGCCCACTTGGGGTTGGTCAGGTCCCTCCCTCTAGTTCCTAACACTTGAGGTGAGTGAAGAGCATTGGAGAGATTACAAACAGGAGTATTTGGGCAAGTGCTACTTGTGCTGGTGTTTGAAGTTACAAATACAGGGCCTGCTGGGATTGCAGTCATGTAACCCCCTCTATTACACACACTATATAAGTAGTATCCTCCCAGGTGACTACACTTCAATAGAGAGTTATCAAACAATGGTATTTGGACAAGAGAACACTGGGCTGGTGGCTGGTTTTACAGACACAGGGCTAACTTGGCCTTAGTAGTCATATCACCCCCTCTACTTCCCATATTTGACAAATAGTATCCTCCCAGATGAGTAAACTTAAATTGTGAGTTTCCAGACAGTGGTCTTTGGACAAGTAAACACTGTTCTGGTGTTTGGAGTTGCTGAAACACTGCTTCTTGTGAGTTGCCGTCAGGTCACTCTCTCTACTATACACACTTGACCAGTGTTCTTCCCCAAGGTAAGTACACTTCATTTGTGAGTTCACTAACAGATGTATTGTAGCATGCGACCACTGTGCTAGTGTTTGTAGTTACAGGAATAGGGCCTCCTGGGGGTTGCAGTCAGGCCACTCTCTCTACTTCCCACACTTAACAAATGGTATCCTCCCAGGTAAGTGAAGTCCATTTGTGATTTGCCAAAAAGGGGTATGTTGACAGTGACCACTGGTCTGGTGTTGTTTGGAGTTATAGACCAGTGCCTGCTGGGAGCTGTAGTCATGTCAATTCCTGTACTACACACACTATACAAATGTCATCTCCCCAAGCGAGTACACTTCAGTTGCCAAATAGAGGTCTTTGGACAGGTGAACAATGGGCTGATGAGTGGAGTGACAGTAAGAGTGGCAAAATGTGAGCTGTGGGCATGCATGACATTACATTTTGGTGACATTTTCAGTGTTGTGACTTGCCAGACTCCACTCCCCAGGTATTCCTATCAAGCCATCAGGATGCAGGATGGCCAAGACCTTCTCATTCCAGGAAAAGGGATTTAATGGAGCACTCAGAGGGCCACCACCAGTCTTCCTGGCCCAGAGCTGGTATCAGGAGGCCAGGGAACGGCTCTTGACCCCAGGGTCATTCCACCTCGTCCTAATGTCCTCCTTAGTGTGCAGGGTGTGTCTACAGCATTCACTCTGTCAACTACTGTGTCCCACATTTCCATTTTTCTACTGAAAGGAGTATGCTAAACTTGTGCCCCAAACATTTGTCGCTTTACTCTTATGATTTCATCCACCATGACTCATCCTCAGAAAAACAGGGATTTTTGGAACATGACATGGTGGGGAAAAAAACGGGTGACAGTGACTTACTAAACATGGAATTGTAAAAGGGTGTGACTGGACAAAAGTGTGTGCAGGGTGTTGTATGGGATGGTGAAAAAAATGGTGCCTAACATCTGTTCTATGTGTATAATAGTCACTCTGGCTTCTGTGTTTTGCATTGGAAATGCAAAGGATTGTGGTCTGTGAAGGGGTGTGTTTTATAGTGCCCTTTGCAGGTTTGTCTAGTGAGGCATTGTGTGTCAGCTGTGTTGTTTTCAGATTCATCCAGTGTGCAGTTGTGTATTAGTAATGTGGTTCGGACCGTCATTGGCTGACCACCATGCGGGTTTGCCATGACAACTGTGTGCTTGTAATAAGGTCGATGGTTGGTCGTAGTGCTGTTGATGCTGGAGGTCGGACCGCCTTTTTCCAGGCCTCTGCACCATTGGCCTTTTTTAGTTCCCAGTCTGTGGTCCTGCTTGTGTAACTCGTAATTGGGCGGTCTGGAAGACATATGACAGTTTGTTTAGGACCACCAACATGGCAGTTTGGCGCTCTGACCGCCAGACTCGTAATGAAGTTCTAAGTCCTCCTGAAAACATTGGCTATCAACACTTTTACCACTAAAACAGTAATTCTCTGAAGATGCCCATGGTTTCTGGAACTCCTTTCCTCCTTCCATCAGATTTCAATCTGACTTTTGTCAGGCAGCTACTAAATAACCACCTGTCCGTCCTCACCTCAACTAACTGCTTGCTAATCTTTGAGTTTGTCCTCTTCCATACTGTGTCCTTGTTGGTTGTTATGCCGTTCAGGTACACATTGTATCTGTCTGGTTAGCACACCTTATATCTTCTTAAGTGTACCTATGCAATCTAAGACAGAAAATAAATAAATAAATGAGTGTCTGCAACCTATGGAGTCAAAGGCAAGGGCCAGTCATAGATTCTACCTTCTTACATAGTGTAGGAAAATGGCTCCCTGTTTCAGTTACCCCCACCTTTGTGCCTGATATTGATGCGGACTTGACTAAGAAGTGTGCTGGGACCCTGCTAACCAGGCCCCATCACCAGTGTTCTTTCACAAAAAATGTACCATTGTTTCCACAATTGGCACACCCCTGGCACACAGATAAGTCCCTTGTAAAAGGTGCCAGTGGTACAAAGGGCCCTGTGACCAAGGAAGGTCCCTAAGGGCTACAGCATGTGTTGTGCCACCCTAAGGCACCCCTCACCTAACACATGCACTCTGCCATTGCAGATTGTTTGTGTTGGTGGGGTGAAAATGGCAAATGTCGACATGGCATCCCCCTCAGGATGCCATGCACACAAAATACTGCCTGTGGCCTAGGTAAGTCACCCCTCTAGCAGGCCTTACAGCCAAAAGGCAGGGTGCACTATACCACAGGTGAGGGCATAGCTGCATGAGCAATATGCCCCTACAGTGTCGAAGTCTATTATTAGACATTGTAAGTACAGTGTGGCCATATTAAGTATATGGTCTGGGAGTTTGTCAAAACAAACTCCACAGTTCCATAATGGCTACATTGAAAACTGGGAAGTTTGGTATCAAACTTCTCAGAATAATAAACCCACACTGATGCCAGTGCTGGATTTATTAAACAGTGCACACAGAGGGCATCTTAGAAGATGCCCCCTGTATTTTGCCCATTCCTTTAGTACAGGACTGACTGGTCTGTGCCAGCCTGCCACTGAGACGAGTTTCTGACCCCCTGGGGTGAGAGCCTTTGTGCTCTCTGAGGCCAGAAACAAAGCCTGCACTGGGTGGAGGTGCTTAATACCGCCCCCCTGCAGGAACTATAACACCTAGCAGTGAGCCTCAAAGGCTCAGACTTCGTGTTATAATGCCCCTGGGCACTCCAGCTAGTGGAGATGCCTGCCCCCTGGCCACAGCCCCACTTTTGGCAGCAAGTCCAGAGGAGTTAATAAGAAAAACAAGGAGGAGTCCCCTACCAGTCAGGACAGCCCCTAAGTTGCTCTGAGCTAAAGTGACCCCTGGCTTGTGACCCCTGCCTTTAGAAATCCTCCATCTTGTTTTGGAGGATTCCCCCACTAGGAATAGGGATGTGCCCCCCTCCCCTCAGGGAGAAGGTACAAGGAGGGTGTAGCCACCCTCAAGGACAGTAGCCAATGGCTTCAGCCCCCCAGACCTAAACACACCCCTAAATTCAGTATTTAGGGACAACCCTGAACCCAGGAAATCAGATTCCTGAAGACAGAAGTAGGATTGCTGGCCTGAAAGCCCCGCAGAGACGACAGAGACACAACTGACTTGGCCCCAGCCCTACCAGCCTGTCTCCAGACTCAAAGAACCTGCACAGCGACGCATCCAGCGGGACCAGCGACCTCTGAGGACTCAGAGGACTGCCCTGCACCAAAAGGACCAAGAAACTCACGAGAACAGCAGCACTGTTCAGAAACTGCAACAACTTTGCAACTTTAAAATAACTTTAAAGAGACTCTCACTTCCTGCCAGAAGCGTGAGTCTTCACACTATGCACCCAACACCCCCGGCACGAGTTCAGGACAACCAACACCACAGAGAGGACTCCCAGGCGACTCCAACGACGTGGACACCCTGAGTCGACCCCCCTGTGCCCCCACAGTGACGCCTGCAGAGAGGATCCAGAGGCTCCCCCTGACCACGACTGCCTAGTAACAAAGGAACCTGACGCCTGGACCAAGCACTACACCGCAGCCCCCAGGACCGAGAGGAACCACCTACCAGTGCAAGAGTGACCAGCAGGTGGCCCTCATCCTAGCCCAGTCAGTGGCTGGCCCGAGAAGGTTCCCTGTGCCCTGCCTGGATCGCCTAAGTGACCCCTGGGTCCCTCCATTGCTTTCTATAGCAAACCCGACGCCTACTTTGCCTACTGCACCCGGCCACCCCAGTGCCGCTGAGGGTGTGTTTTGGGAGCTTGTGTGTACCCCCAGTGCTCTACAAAACCCCCCTGGTCTGTTCCTTGAGGACGTGGGTACTTACCTGTAAGCAGACTAGGACCGGAGCACCCCTGTTCTTCATAGGCGCCTATGTGTTTTGGGCCCTCCTTTGACCTCTGCACCTGACCGGCCCTGTGTTGCTGGTGCTGTGGCTTTGGGGTTGCCTTGAGCCCCCCAACAGTGGGCTGCCTATGCCCAGGAGACTGACTGCGTAACTGCTTTACTTACCTAAGAAACCTAACCAAACTTACCTCCCCAAGGAACTGTTGATTTTTGCACTGTGTCCACTTTTAAAATAGCTTATTGCCATTTTAACCAAAACTGTGTGTACTACTATTTTAAATCAAAGTTCTATACTTACCTGTGTGAAGTACCTTGCATTTTAGGGGGGGCACCTCAGCCAGGTGAACGCACGACGCCACTGCTGCACGAGGGGGCTCCATGCCCATTGCTGTATCCTGGGAAGTGCAAAGCCACAGTCTCTCGTCTTTCCAGTGGGTGGTTTTGCCCACTGCTCTATCCTGGGGAGTGCAAAGCCACAGTCTCTCAAGTGGATGCCTTTCTCCACTGGTTCTGGAGGGGGCTTTGTGCCCAGAGTGCTTCATCCTGCCAAGGACTGAGGTAGTGGATGTGATTCTCCACTGGTTCTGGAGGGGGCTTTGTGCCCAGAGTGCTTTACCCTTCAAGGACTGAGGTAGTGGATGTATCTCTCCATTGGTTCTGGATGGGGCTTTGTGCCCAGAGTGCTCCACGTGCAATATGGCCGGTACAATTCCCTCACTTGGGTGTGTGTGCCACGATATTGGCGAGGTACAGGTAGCATGAGACACCATGGAGGCAGAGACATACCCCACACTGCTGCGGCTTCGCATTCCACCTGCAGGTGCAAACAGTGATGGAAGTCATGCCTCACGGAAACTGCCCACTGTCCAGGAACTCTCCTCCAGCCTCGGTGAATGACCACTGGGGATGGTAGACATGTCAGCAGTGGTGCCAATGTACGAGTACGTCGCAGTGGCGGTGCTTGCGGCAGGGTCTGTGGCGGCGGTGCATGGGTGAGCACCTGCTGAGGGACACAGCAGGATGTCTCCTGCAGCCTCGGACGGCTGCCCACTGGGGAAGAGGCTGGGGACTGTCGCTGAGGCTGTAGGCGTGCCGGTAGCGGTGCAGGTGGCGATTGTGGTGGCGGGGCAGCTAGCGGTGTTCGCCGCCGTATAGGTTGATGTGGTCGTGGACAGAAGTTGTGACACTGGTCCCTCAGTTGGTCCCACCATGCCCTCTCCTGACCTGCTCTTCTGCTTTTGGCCCTTCTCCACCTTTGATGGTGCCGCAGTTGTCTTGCCACTATCCCCTTTTATTTTTGCTGAGCCCTTGGTGGTAGTAGTTTTGGCTTCTCCCTCTGGGATGTGGGCACCTTTTTCACCTTGGCAGGTGGCGGAATGTCCTTGCCCTCACTACGTGGCACACTGGCAGCCCTGATGGGCGGGGCACTCGATGACCCCGCAGTTGCTGGCACCACTGTGCCTGGGGATTTGGTGGCTGAGGTGCTGGGCTGGGACCTGGAAAGCCTGGCCCTAGGGGGAGGACGGGGGGAGGAGGTGAAGGGAAGAGGTCAAAGTTTGCCAGGAAATGTTTTTTAGACACACTGGGACTGGAAGATGGAGGGGGTTTGGGAGTGGAGGAAGAGGTAGTGGTTGTAGGAGGTGTACGTCTGCTGAGTTTGGGTGAAGGTGCATGGGCCGGAGGCTGTTGTGACGTGGATGGCTGTTGGGTGTGTGCCTGCGTTTGTGTACTTTGGGAGGAGGGCTCACTGACACACTGGGAGAGGACACAGGGGATGTGTGAATGGTAGTGGGGGTGGTGATTGCACGTGAGCGGTGTGTTGTGATGGGCGTGCTGGTGATGGAGGTAGTGGTTGAGGATGTAGTGCATGCAGGTGTGAGTGGAGACAAGACAGGGAGGAAGGAGGAGGACCTGGAGGAGGGGGACACATTGGAGGCAGTAGATGTTGCTGTGTCTGCTTGGGAATGGTGCTTGTGTGAGTGCCTGTGGGATGTGTGTTGCTTATGTTTACCTGAGCAACTCTTGTGTGTTGATGTGTGTGCATGTTGGTCTGATGGTGTGCTTGGGATAGGCTGAGGTACAGGGGAATGGGTCTGGGTGGAGGAAGTTGGAGGGGGGAGGCTGGACATAGGGACAATGGCTGCCATCAGTGCTGAGGCCAGAGCCTGAAATGCTCTGTGTTGGGCCGCCTGCCCAGAATGAATGTCCTCCAGGTATGCATTTGTTTGTTCCAAATGCCTCTCAACTCCCTGGATGGCATTCACAATGGTAGATTGCCCAACAGTGAGGGATCGCAGGAGGTCAATAGCCTCCTCACTAAGGGCAGCAGGGCTGACTGGGGCAGGGCCTGAGGTGCCTGGGGCAAAGGGTGAGCGGCACGGGACACCCGCTGGGGGGTTGCTGGGAGGGCGGTGCTGGTAGGGCGGGTGGTGACTGTCCCTTTTGATGCGTGGGCACAGAGGTGCCCGCCACCGCAAGGGAGCTCCCATCAGAGGAGGAATCGCTGTCACTGGTGTATGCTCCTGTACCCGTCGTGGAGCTCCCCTCGCCCTCCGTCCCACTGGTGGCTTCAGACTCCGTTGCTTCTCCCTTCAGGGCCAAGTGGGTTGCAGCTCCCTCCTGCTCTGGTGCCAATGCTCTTCCGCCTGATGATGCTATTGCACACAAGAACAGGGAGACCACAAAAAGGGGGGGGGGAGACAGAATAAAATCATGTTCAGTGCATGCAACACCACTACTGTTGGCAGACACAACACACATGGAGCAGCCCTCTTCACTACGCCATGCACTAACAGTTCCTAGAAAGTTCACCTGACCATGGGGTACGAGGCCTAAGCCCAATTGCTGCACACCTGGAAGTCACAGGAGCCTGACTAGGTGTAAATGGCTATTACCACTAGTGGGGTTGGGGTGCCACATAGCCTGCCTCACAAGGGACCTTGCCTACCAACTTTGCCCTGGACTTGGGGAACCCACTGACCACCTCCCCCACCCAGACACCTCGTTATGCGCGCAGAGTCATCTGAATGAGACTGTACTCACCCCCTTGTGGCTTCTGTGATGCCCTCAAGCGCCCATCCAACTCCGGATACGCCACCGCCATGATCCAGGACATCAGGGGGGTCATGGTGTGACGGGCACCCCATCCACGTTGGGAGGCCATACCCAGCTGGGCCTCCGCCATTTTCTTGCTCCAGCGGCGCAGGTCCTCCCATCCTTTACGGCAGTGGGTGCTCTGTCTGTGGTAGACCCAGAGGGTCCGGACATCCTTGGCGATAGCACGCCAAATACTCTTCTTCTGGTGGGCGCTGACCTAGAGGAATTGGTACAGGGGAAAAGGAAATTACCCACCCGTCCGGACCGTCATTGTCATTGCCCACCAGTCCCCACCCATGCCCTGACGCACATACCCTCACCATCCACACATGCAGCCCTCAGCCCCCCCCCCCATGTATCTTCCATCCACACCACTCAAAGCAGGCATTGCCCATGCAGCATGCTGACAGTGTACTCACCTGTTTGTCTGGAGGACCGTACAGTTGCGTGTACTGGGGGAGGACCCCATCCACTAGTTTCTCCAACTCCTCCGAAGTGAAGGCAGGGGCCCTTTCCCAAGACACTGTAGCCATCGTCTCTTCCAGACACAGGTCACAGCAGCACTTGCAGTGTAGGTCCTCTCCTGTTGAAGGTCAGGTATCAAGTGAGTGAAAAGACAGAAAGTGGCGGTCACGTCCGCAGGTGTGTGTACCGTCACCACCGGCGTACATCGTCATTGGCTCCTGGGACCCATAGGGCCCAATGTTAACCAATGCAGAATTGCGCTGCGGTCTTCGCCCGTCCACCGCAACAGTGTACAACGCCAGTGCAGTTACCTCATATCCCCTTGTCCCACCTTATAGGTCATGCAGCCGCCATTTCAGGGGGCCACATGGGATGGATAAAAACTGTGTCACACCTATCTAGGCTGGGAATACAGACAGATACCGGCACATTGCGGATTAATAACGTTTCTGCAAATAACACATTGTGATACCTCAGTGTTGGATGACTCTCTGCTCGCTGTTCTTCTCCACAAGGCACGTCCGCTGGGGGAGGTGATGAGATGGCGGCATCCTCCGGTGTACAGACCCCTGGTGGACCTGTCGACAATGGAAGAGAGACACATCATAATCACATATACACTTGATCGTGCAACAATCCTGGAACTGTGTGCCCAGTTGGAGCCAGACCTGATGTCAGCTATCCGCCACCCCACAGGGATACCCCCTCTAGTGCAGGTCCTGTCTGTACTCCATTTCCTGGCCAGTGGGTCCTTTCAAACAACAATAGCCATGGCATCAGGGATGTCCCACCCAATGTTCTCTAACGTGTTGTCCAGAGTGTTGTCTGCCCTGCTGAAACACATGCGCAGCTACATCGTTTTCCCTCAATTGGAGGATTTGCCCACAGTGAAAGGTGACTTCTATGCCCTGGGACATATCCCCAACATCATTGGTGCCATTGATGGTACACACGTGCCATTTGTACCCCCTCCCCACCCCCCGCAGGAATGAACAGGTGTACAGAAACTGGAAAAGCTACCATTCGATGAATGTGCAGATGGTGTGTTTGGCAGACCAGTACATCTCCCATGGGGTTAGTGTGTGTCTAACAGTTGTCCCTCGACATTTGCAGGTGACTCTGGTTACCCCAACCTGTCATGGCTACTGACCCCAGTGAGGAATCCCAGGACAAGGGCAGAGGAATGCTACAATGAGGCACATGGGAGAACTAGGAGGATTATAGAACGCACCTTTGGCCTCCTGAAGGCCAGATTCCGGTGCCTCCATATGACAGGTGGTTCCCTATACTACTCACCGAAGAAGGTGTGCCAGATCATCTTGGCCTGCTGTATGCTGCACAACCTGGCTTTGCGACTGCAGGTGCCTTTTCTGCAGGAGGATGGGCTAGATGGTGGTCTTGTGGCAGCTGTGGAGCCTGTGGACAGTGAAGAAGAGGAGGCAGAAGAAGAGGATATCGACAACCGAAACAACATCATCATGCAATATTTCCAGTTAGACACAGGTAAGAAGATGTAACTGCTTCCCACATCTCATACTACTGTTGGAGCTAGCATAAGTCTGTATTTTTCACTCAGTGTATGGACACTGACTTGACACTTTGGCTTTCCATTTCACAGATCTGGGTCCCACTTTGTGCCCTCTGCTATGTTTACTCCTGGCCTACAGCTGTGTTACATTGGTACGTGAACAAGTACATTGACATTGCTATATTCCATAGCTATTTAAATTACACATCTCTGAAAGCACAGACTGACTCCAGATTATTTTGTGATTGAAGTGTGTTTATTCCTGTGCAAATAAGTGGAGGGGGGTTGTAAAATGGGCTGGGGTGATGGTGGAGGTATGTCCATGGCAGAGTCCAGTCTATTTGTTTCACAGGTGCATTGTCCAAAGGGGCATAGGAAGTGGAGCAATGGCAGTTTAAGGATGGACAGGGTGACATAGTGGGACAGAAGAGTGACATTCAGGGGGGTTCTTATTTCCTGGCGGGGGTCTTGGCAATTTTCTCTGTCTTGTTCCTGGATCTCAGGGACCATTTGCGGGGTGGTTCTTCATCTGCAGGGGTTGGGGTGCTGGTGTTGTGTTGTTCCTGTGGCGGTGCCTCCTGTCCACTAGCGCCGGCGGAGGGCTGTTCATCGTCCAGGCTAGTGTCAGGGGCCCGTTGGTGTGCCACTGTGTCCCTCCTGGTGTTAAGAAGGTCTCCCAGCACCCCTGCAGTGGAGACCAGGGTGGTGTTGATGGACTTCAAGTCCTCCCTGATCCCCAGGTAGTGTTTCTCCTGAAGCCGCTGGGTCTCCTGAAACTCAGCCAGTACCATGCCCATGGTCTCCTGGGAATGGTGGTAAGCTCCCATGATGTTGGAGAGTGCCCCGTGGAGAGTGGGTTCCCTGGGCCTGTCCCCCCCCTGTCGCACAGCAGTCCTCCCAGCTTCCCTGTTATCCTCTGCCTCTGTCCCCTAAACTGTGTGCCCACTGCCACTGCCCCCAGACCCCTGATCGTCCTGTGTTAGTGGGGTTGCCTGGGTTCCCTGTAGTGGTGGACACACTGCTGATTGACGTGTCCTGGGGACAGAGGGATGGGCCCGCTGGCTGGGTGCTGTGGTGGTGCTTCCTGAGGGGAGGTTCAGTGGTGGTTTGTGACTGTGTCAGGGGAACAGACTGTCCCGAGGTCCCTGATGGGCTGGGCTGGTCCTCTTGATCCAGGCGTGCAGAGCTGTTGTCATCACTGTGGGTCCCTTCTGTGGGGGGACTGGATATGTCTGGCACCTCCTGTCCGGTGACGTTGGGTATGGGTCCTGTTGGGGTGTAAATGCATAGTTATTGTGTGTGTATTTGTGCGCCATCTTGTGCAATGGGTGAGTGACCCTCTACTCCTGTGCTTGCATTGTTGTCTCGCTCCTTGCGTGATTGGTGATTTTGGGGCATGAGTGAGTCTCTGCACTGGACATGCTTTGGTGATGGGTGTCCATGCATTGGTGTTACAAGCAGGGCTTGATTTTGGGATGCGTGGGTTGTGTTAGTGGGGTATCTGTGGGTTGTTTGGGTGATGGGTGTGAGGGTAAGGGTGGCGGGATGTGATGGCATGCAGGTGGGGTGTCGGGATTAGGTAGTAAAGATTTGACTTACCAGAATCCAGTCCTCCTGCTACTCCTGCAAGGCCCTCACGATGCGTAATTGCCAAGACTTGCTCCTCCCATGTTGTTAGTTGTGGGGGAGGAGGTGGGGGTCCACCGCCAGTCCTCTGTACAGCAATCTGGTGTCTGGATAGCACGGAACGTACCTTCCCCCGTAGGTCGTTCCACCTCTTCCTGATGTCATACTGTGTTCTTGGATGCTGTCCCACTGCGTTAACCCTGTCGACAATTCTGCGCCATAGCTCCATCTTCCTTGCAATGGATGTGTGCTGCACCTGTGATCTGAATAGCTGTGGCTCTATCCGGATGATTTCCTCTACCATGACCCTGAGCTCCTCCTCAGAGAACCTGGGGTGTCTTTGAGGTGCCATGATGTGGTGTGGGTGATGTGTGAGGTGGTGTCTGTTGTGATGTGTGAGGGGATGTGTTGGTGTGTGTTGTGTGCAGTGCGTGGATGTTGTGTAAGTGATGGTGGTGTGTGTCTGTGGATGCAGGTGTTGTTTTAGGTAGTCACTCTCTCCGGCCTTCTTTCAAAATTATGGTAGTAAGGGTTTGTGGGTGTGTGCTTTATATTGGATTGGGTGTGTGGGAGTGGGTGTATGTGTATCAGTCGTGTGTATTTCGATTTGTCCATGTGGTTGTGTTTTGTAAATGTGTGTGTATTTTGAGCGCGGCGGTGTGTACAGCCAATGGAATACCGCGGTTGAAAGACCGCTGCGTTGATCCGTGGGTCATGATAGTGTGGGCGTATTCCTGTTGGCGTGATGGTGACGGTTTTGGTATCACCAGTTTATCACTGACCTTTGGTGTGGCGGACTTGTGTGGGTGTCTGTATTGTGGCGGATTCCGAACTGTGGGTCGTAATACCTGTAGCGGAATTCCGCGGCTGCAGCGGTATGTTGGCAGTCTTCTGAACGGCGGAAAGCGGGATTTACCGCCAGGGTTGTAATGAGGGCCATAGTCTTTGAGATGAGTGAAATTCTAGCCCAGAAATTAGCTTGAAGTCTATATCCTTTCGCTTGTCCAGAAACACTAAACTGAATCACAGAGTGAAGAGAGATACCCGGAGACAAAGAAATCTAGTTTGTCGAACATTATTTTTATGCAGGACAGACATTTGTTGCATGAGTGTCATCTTCCCTTGTTCATGAGTTTGTGATGAAACATACCAATGAGTGCATTCAGTTGTTAGATCTAAGGCCTAAGATTCTTACTTAGTCTTTGCGATAGGTGATATTCTAGCCCAGAAAGAAAAAGTTGCAATGTTTGTCCAAGCATATTTCCACAAGTCATGAAACACAGAGCTGGGACACATAGTGAAGATAGAAACGTGAAGAAAACTGTTCCTGTCATCCAGGCTGCTTTGTAATGCAGAATGGAGGCTTGCTAGGTATTGTTGGGTCCATTTCTTGGTCAGTTCTCTTGTGACTTTTCTGAAGCTTGCGGTGGCCTTGAAGACTGTGCCAGAGAACAGTATCGAAAATGCTGCTCCGTAAAAATTCCCTGTTGTCTAAAGAGCTTTCCCTTGACAAAATCTACAGCTGTTAGAGCTCTCAAAATAGGATAATGCATTCCTTCAAAGTGTGAAGTGTGTTTTCACATCAGTACTGCTGGGTGCCCTCTGTCTATCAGTGTATCGATGGAAAAGGTTTGTTCTGTATTATAGGTTCACTTTTGACATCAGTACAGAGTTGTTTATTGCAGCACTACCTAATGCCTTTTGACAAATTTAGAGGAGGAAGATGTACAAGCTCAGTCCATTTGTATCCAGCTTATGGAGGGTCCACAAATGGTTTGCAGATAGTCCAAAATTATCTTCCTCAAAGGTAAGGGTTACATGAAATCTTGTAGTGTGCCAGCCTGTGGCTCTAGGAATCCACAAGAATGCGGCGGGCACTTTCAAGCTGGAGGCAGGGAACTCTAAACAGCAAATTGCAGTCACTACAGCAGATGAAGGACTTCTCTGGTCCTGAGAGTCAATCAGAAATTGTCTTTTTTCAAGTCTTTTGCTAGGCTAGTGGGTAAAGCACAGCATATAAAAGGGTTGAGCTAGAATTCTGTTGTAGGATACTCCTAAACCAATCCCTTGTAGTTGATACACATGCTTTCACTACCACAGGTGTTTTTTACATTTTGTTTCAGGCTCAAACCTTGCCTGTAGGTAGGTCAAGGCTTTACATCCATCTAGCCCCACTTGGCATCCCCAGTGCCTACTGGTAACTGCTTCCTGTTCATGAGAATGGTGATTTGTACTTTTTATATCTGTATTTCCTTTAGTTTGTACCTGGTGTGAGGCATCACAACACTTCACATGTGTTCTGCCATGCAACACAGGATTTTGCATGTAGGTAACCAGAAGCAAAAAGAAAAAACACAATACTTCGGTTTCTGATGTGGATACGTTTATGATTGATTTGGTTGCATTACATATGGAAGCATAAGTATTTCCCTTCCATTAGTGTGTCTACCCTTACATGGAATTTTGTAAGGTACATCTAGAGTTGACACAGAAGGGCAAGGTAAGGTTGAATAGTTCTTTGGATAGTTCTTTGCTACAGCAATTACTACTTAACGTAATTGCACCAAAATTGGCATAGAGTTAAAACATTGCTAGAATAGGTGATTTTAAGGTTTTGTACGCATTCACAAAAGCATTTTCGAGGTCTTAGAATTACAAAAGTGTGTCAGGTGGCCCTGGGAGAGTTGATTTTTATAGATGTATGACTGTTCAAATTGTGTTTTATGATTTGCTTATACACCTTCAGCACCGTTTGAAGAATCTTCCTGAAGTTAGGTAGACGGCATGTTTAGCTCCGTTTTTGTATGGCAAGCTTTGTGCTGATCAGTCAGCCGGGGCAAAGTTACATGGGAGGTCAAACAAGTATTCATTTGCTAAAGAATTATAACTTAGGAGCAGTTTGACAGATCTGCTTGAACATGGACAGATATTTAGCAAGTTTAGCTTACTGTTGGTATACCATGTTTTGTGCAGATCGGTCAAGGAAAGAAGAGCTGTAGGGAGTAAAACTGTTTTCATTAGGTACTGTTAGATTATACTGCATAATGACTGATCTGCACAAAAGTTGAGATTTCAAAAGGGGCCTAACTTCCGAATCCTTGCTCAACGCGAGTGACAACACTTGAAATTGGAATCAGGCCCTAGGTTGAACCCCATTGTGCATTGCCACACTGGGTGCTAATAATAGGACCTTACAACAGGCCAGCTCCTAAAGTTAACCCTCAGTGTGCACGGTCTGAGGTCATACAAAATGCTCAGTGGGGGTGACTCCGCAGTGGTTTTGGCAGAGCTTCAGGCTGCTGAACAAATTCTTCAGTTAAACCCCAGCAAAGGCTGTGCACAACAAGGGTTGCCTACATGCTGTGTTGGATGGAGAGCAGTCAGGATTCACTCCAAACAGGAAAAGGCCGTGCACCACACTTGTTACACTCCTGGAGGGTTGTGTGCAGGCCCAAGGGACATGCAAGGTGATGGTTGGCCATTTGGTGGAATGATTTAGTCCCAGCCCTGCGTTCAAGTTTCACTGCATATGGCTATGTGCATCAGGGGTTAACTGCATGAGGGTTTGATCACAGGGCCTTGGCCACACACCAAGCCTTGTGGCTATTCTCCACTGTGCAACGTTCTTTGTGGTTTGGGTCACAGAAGGTTAGGTGTATTGGAATATTAAAATATGAGAGTTGCATGTCTGTTAGAAATTGATTTTCTGGTTGGCAGAAGTATGCACCCTGTCTAAGCAGGAACCACAGTACTAGTCAAGGTAAGTCAGATACACACTAAACGTTAACCTGTGTTTACCCTGTCGTCCACGGAGGATTCGAGGAGCGAGGGCTGATGCAAAGCTATGAGTTGTCATCAGTTCTGATGGTGTAGGTGATGCACTGGTTCTGAACGGTGCATTCGGGGATGCGTTGCTGTCGAACCCTTTGTGATGAAGGTGATGTGTCGTCCTTGAGCCACGCAACTGTTGATGTGAAGTCCTCGAGCAGCAATGTGCTGGCGTCAGAGAAGATGCATCGGTTCGGATCAGTAAAAAAAGGTTCTAATGCATTCTATGAAAAATGTGGTCACGCTAATTAAATTCCTAGATCACAGGTTAATAATGCATTGTGTTTGTCAACTGATGTCAGATAAGATACAGTTGCTGACTAAAACAGACCCATCCCCTTGGCTCTAACTTTCTGAAAGAGGCATTTCAAAAATTGTAATTGTAAATCCTACTTTATCATTAAAGAGTATTTATCATTACATTTCCATAGGTACTAACCTTGACAGGTCTACTCCTTCTCAATTAGGAATTACACTTTATTAATGTAATAAGGAATCCCCACTCTTATCATGTGAGAGGTATAGGCCTCACAGTTGTGAAAAGCAGTTTGATAGGTTTTACTACTGGTTAAAGGTATATGTCCAGCCTTTCAGTTATATAGTACCCTGCCCTATGGGGGTGACTTATATGTAATAAAAGGGGTGTTTAAGGCTTGACAAGGGATTTTAAATGCCAAGTCGACTTGACAGTGCAAAACTGTCTTCAGGGTGCAATGGCAGGCCTGGGGCATGTTTTAGAGTACCTCTCAAGTGAATGGCGCAATCAGCACTGCAACCCACTAGCAGCATTTAATTTACAAGCCCCGGGCACATGTAGTGCACATTACTAGGGACCTATAAGTAAATTAAATATGCCAATTAGATATATACCGATCAAACCATGTTTTAGGGAGAGAGCACTGGTTAGCAGTGGTAAACTGCACAAAATCCTCTGGCCAACAAAAACAAATGTAGCCAAAAGTGGAGAGAAAAAGGTAAAATGTTTAGGAGTGACCCTGCAGAGTGGGAAATTTCCAACAATGTGGTACAGTATAAAAAAACAGGGTGGTTCCTGTGAAAGGTTTGTATCAATTTTGAGGCGTGTATCAACATTTTGATGCCTGCATTTGATGCTCTCTGCGGCTGGGCTGAGTTACGCCTGACCAAGGAAATTGATGTTGAAAGCAACGGGATCGAATATAAGGGTACAGAAGGATCAGAGTAGGCGCCCAAGTTTGGTATCATGGGGAAATGGTGCCTGGTAAATGGAAGCAGCGGAAAAGGTTTATTAACCAACAGTAAGAGGACTCTATATTGATAGCAGAAGATATGCCAGTGGAAGATCTGGAAGAACAAGAAAGTATTGATAAAGATGTCATTATTAAAAGGTTATGACGACATGATACCCCCATCTAGTGATATTTGTGTTTTGACCACTGACTTCGTGTCGTGCCACTTTGCACTTGGCTTAGCTGTTCACTGTCACATTAGCAGTCAAAAGTTACAGACTCCATTTTGTATTCAGCTTAGCCTTAGCTTCACTCCCATGATAAAGGTGCAAGCATTTTTCCGTACAAAACATGTTATGCAACATGTTTTCTACAGTATTCTACATGTCTGCGTGTTCTTTCTTACCAAAGGGCAAAGACATAACCTGGAGGAGTCAGTCAGTCAGCAAGATAAGGATGTACTAGAATGATGTTTATGGTATAGCAGGGAACGGTTTAGTTTTGGGAGAGACACCTTGGGAAACTGGCCAGTTCCAACATGTTCCTTTCAAAACTGACCTAAAGTAGCCAGCATATTTTAACACTTTCGCGAGCGGGACAGGTTTTCTAGAAATCTCCTTCCTGACTTGTTCAAGCTATATAAGAGACCCAGGTCGACAGTGGGAGATTCGGAGACCACAGTCAGGATTGTGACGTTGAATACCTGATATATTTCCCGTGAGAGTAGATTTCTCTCTTTCTCGTTGCCATCGCCTCAGGGTCAACGACATGCTGGCAGGGAAAGTTAAAGCACCCGATAGGCCCCACAGTGATGACTTTTTGTTAATTATTTGCTTTGCATTGTGTATGAATATATATATATATATATATATATATATATATATATATATATATACATCAGTACAGGTGTTTGTATCTCTGCATGTATATATTTGCTGTTCATAGACTGAAGATTTGTACATGTTCTCACTTTATCATTGCACATTTTGAAGTTACACTTTCGGTTATACTGACCTTCCTTCACGAGCCTTGCAAAGTGATTTAATAAATGTCTTCTTTAGACTAAGAAGCGCATTCCAGAGATTCTTTTTGACTCATTTCAGTTTGTGTATTTTGGCTCAGTCTGCAGTAAAGCAAAACACCCCACAAAGGTTTTATGGAGCCGAATTATTGTGTGTGAGTGGGAAAAGTAATTGGGACAGGGAGGAGGGGAAATGTTTGAAAAATATGATGTCCCTATCAGCATTGATTCAGGCTGTGAGATTGGCATCAGGAGTGGTATCTTGAAGTGTATTAGCTCAAGAAGCTCCAATGAGATTTTGGGGTTTGCTGGAGGTGGGTGAAGAGCACAGGGTCGCATTATGGTGCAAGCATGAGATATTGAAAACTGAGAGGTAATGCGCAAAAGGCGTTAGGAAGCGGCTGGTAGATATTTGTAGGAGCATGAAGGTAAAGTTGAATTTTGATCTGGAAGTCTCTAAGACAGATATTAAAATATACGGCAAGGAATTGTCTAGAAAATATGATCGAAAATAGTTAGGGGGAAAATATTCTGTCCAGTTTATGCTAAATTCATGGGGAATGGAAGATTGATTCCTTATTTGGACCTCTTACCGAATCGTAGGATAAAATATGAATTATTAAGAGTAGGAATTAACCCTGGTTATTGCTCATCGTAGATAAAATTGGCTTTGATGGATCCTGTGGGCAAATGCACCTATGGCCCGGCAACTAAATGCAGTATTTTGCACATTCGAATGGATTGTTGAACTATCCTTCCACTAAGGAGAACATTTTTGCGGCCAATTTTTATAAAATATGGCATTAGATATCATCCACAAGCAGTTTCGTTCTTGATGGATATGTGATTCTTGGACTTGCATGTGCTATTGGTAAGTTTTTGATTGCTGTAAAAAGTTTTTAGGCACGTCCAAATAGTGATTTTTACCATGTTGTTATATGAGGAAGATTGTAAAGATTTTAATGCTCATTTTAAATGTTTTATTGGGGCAATTTCATCGTATTTATGTTGAAGTTGTTTTAAAGTGGGGTTTTGTGTTGTTTAAAGACTTGTGGTCTAACTAAACATTTGTTGACATGAGAACAACTCAATTCACTGAAACAACTTTGTTAAGGATAAGTTATGGTTTCATTTACTCCTAAGATGTTACAAAATAAAAATAAAAAAAAGAAAACTCAGAAATTCCCTGAATCCAGTAGTTAAAGTGAAGTTATAGACATCATTTTATACTGAAAAAACATTGATATTCTCCAGTTGTGGATAGTTGCACCACCAAATCTTGTCCCTGTGCAGTGCTCATGACCTCACACTTGACATCATAAATTACCTCATTGATGACTTCTGTGGCGATATTATATGTTCCTTCACCATTGACAACGTCAATGATATTACTGTGGATCCGCTATCTTTCTTTTATTTGCATATGTGTTGTTTACTGAAGGCATGTTGTAATATGCTGTTATTTATTTACCCATATCACCTTATCTTTGCCTGAGCACTGCCTCCATCTTGCGATTGACATAAATCACTGAGCAAGGCTGTTAGCCATGCACAGCAGTGTGTGTTTATCGCAAATAGTCTGACCTTGCGGCAAACTCTGTTCCTAACTCCACTGTGGATCCTGGCCTCATCTGCAGTTACCAAAACCGTCTCCTGGCTCTGTGTTGCTTTCCCTGTAGATCTCCCAAGTAGATTGTGTTAGAAATAGGGTTTCTAGTTGGCAGTCAGTTTACACTTTGTCCAATTAGGGACCCTCACTCTAGTCAGGGTAATGGAGATACATTGGCACACGCAGTCAGGCGTGTCTTGGAGGCTATGTGTAAAGTATTTGTACATACACACACAGTAACACAGTGAAAACACTGCAGAAGGACTCCACACCAGTTTAGAATAATAGGCAATATTTATTAAAATCAAACAAGACCAAAACAACAAAAACACAACATACACAAGAGAAGATATACATGTTTAAAGTAAAAAGAGTATCAATCCACAGGAATCAATGGATGCATTATTTTAGCACAAAGTACCTGGTATGCATCAAAAATAAAGCCGCAGGGGCGAGGGTGCGTCAGAAAAGCAAGCAAATAATTTCACAAAATACTTTAAAAATATAGCAATTTTATTTCCATTTGACTCATTGGATTTGTTTACTTAGGTTTGTAGGTTGAATTCCCCTTGTGTGTTGCTACATAGTCTATTTTTGCACCCTGTTGTAAGTAGCAGAATGTAGCTATTCTGGTTGGCAGCCTGACACAGTGAAGTTGATGGTGCACGTTTGCTATGTTTTTAAAGTATTTTTTGAACTTTCTTTGTCATGTAGGTGGTGGCTTAAACGAGTATCCACACCTGTGTTTGTGGGTTCAACAGGCGGTACACATGGTGTGATTTGGTAGATTGCACGTACTGTTTTATAATGAATTTATCTTATGTGTAGGTATAATTTTACAACACTGAGTCCTGATGATGGTCTGACGGACCTCTGACTGCCACCACAGGCCTAACTGTCCACATTACCTTCTTATTTGACAAGCTGAATTGAAAGTCCATGATATTGCTTGAACTGGGACTGAAAAACATGCATTTATTGTGCAGGATTGTGTCATGAGGAGTGTTATAACCCCTTCCTAGATCTTCTTTTGGGATTAAATCTTGTGATCTAGGGGGGTATATACAGTGTTGTTGTTTATGAGATAGACATTTGTTGTACATTGTTTTTGAACTTCATGAATCCTATTGAGTAATATATTGGATTTTAACAGTATGGAGTTGTCTTATTCATTAATTGAAGACTGGATCATATGTACACAAACTATATCTAAACAATTCCTCTAGGAGCATTTTTAAGTGAAACATCATCTGTACCCAGCTCCTAGGGGAATACTGGACTGCCCGTAAGTGTGTTCACTTTCTAAAAGTGGCATTTTCAAACAGACAGTCTAAAAACCAATTCTACCAAAAGATGTATTTTTAAATTGGGTATCTGAGACCCCAAACTCCAAATCTCTATCTGCTCCAAATGGGAAGCTGCACTTATTCAAGGCAATGCCCTTGTTAACCAATGGGAGGGATAGACCTTTCAATAGTGAAAAACAAATTTGGCAGTTTTTCACTATCAGGATATACAAAACACATCAGTACATGTCTTACCTTCTAAATACACTGCACCCTGCCCATGGGGCTGCCTTGGGCCTACTTTAGGGGTAACTTACATGTAGTAAAAGGGAAGGTTTGGGCCTGGCAAGTGGGTGCACTTTCCAGGTCAAACTGGCAGTTCCAAACTTCCCACTACAGACACTGCAGTGGCAGGTCTGAGGCATGTTTACAGGGCTACTTATGTGGGTGGCACAATCAGTGCTGCAGGCCCACTATTAGCATATGATTTACAGGCCCAAGGCACCTATAGTGCACTTTACTAGGGACTTACTAGTAAATCAAATGTGTCAGTCGGGCATAACCAATCCTAATCACAATTTAGATAGAGAGCACTTGCACTTTAGCAGTGGTAAAGTGCCCAGAGTGCCAAAACTAGCAAAAACAAATTCCAGTATACAGTAAAAAATGAAGGAAGCAGAGGCAAAGAGACAGGGGAACCCACACCAAGGATGCCAGGTCTAACAGATTGAAAAGCAAAGTTTGCATTCTAAATCCAAGCAATAATGGTTTCTGCTTCCCTAACCATTTCACCTTTATTGTTGAGACGAGTGAAATCTAAATTAGTGTGTGTAGAGATGTTTTTGTTCATCTTGGTTCAGAGTTACACTGACATGGTATCCATGTCATCAGTATTGTAAGTTATGAAGTAATATGTCACCAGTGATATCATTGAGAATATTTTGGCAAAGTGGGTTCTGCCCATTTAATCCACCTTGATTTTTCACTTTTGACTACCCAGTTTTGAACTTATACTGTGAGTGAGTCTCATCAACTGAGTCTCACTCATAGGAAATGGACTCAGAATCTAACCACCTGTGCCCTCCTATTAAGATTAATGCTGCACAACTTGAGTGAGAGGCTTTGGGCTGCTTAAACATAAACATGTGAGCACATGCCTGTGCACATACATGCAGGCTGAACAAGTGAGACAACCGTCTACCTCGGCCCAGTATCTGCACATAGCCTGTTGCAAAAGAGACCCTCAGGGATTGGTGCAGGTCTGGTATGGGCATTCACAGCAAGCGTATGTAGTGCCTACTGAAAGGCTGTGTGCTCACTACCTTATACCTTATGGATGAAATCTGTGACTCCACACAGGTTTGCCATACTTAGGCCTAGAGATATTGGTTAGGTGTCAGTTTTAGGGTAACCATGTACAGCGAATGCAGTTCAATGTCAATTCTGTGATAACTGTACTCCTCTTTCAGAATTACCATATTTCCCTGGCTTAGCCATATTAAGATTCCAGGCCTTTATATGTAATTGCTCTACTGGCTAGCAGAAGGATCTAAGGACTCCTCACATGTTAAAGCCATTAGCAGCGCTTGGCCCAGTTCCTGGAAAAGGAAGGAATGAGTAGGAAATTGACATGTGATAATTAACTGCTCACACTGCACCTGGCCTGGGCAAGCCCACTGAAACAGAGGAAGAAAGCCAGTCCTGTGGAACTTTGAAATTTTGTTGGGAATAGGTCAGATATTTATGTCAGTTGGGAGCAGGGCTGAAGCTCTCAGGGAAGATCTTTTCATAGATACTTGACGTTGCCATCTTTAAATATCCTAGAATGCTGTGCAGGAGGGTTGAGATAGGGGTGAAGTTTTGGTGTGGCACCCTAGGATTGAGTAAATGTAACTACATTTCAGAACATTCCACTACCACTTAAAACACACAAGGGAGAGACACTTAAGAAGACACTATACCTGAGAGTGATGATGGCAAAACAATGCCCAGATGGAATGAGAAGTCACCTAACCTACTGAGAAAATAGGCTGAAGGACTTTTACGTCACAAAAGGATGATGGACGGAGTGCTGAACAATACAAACACTCACCCCCAGTCACAGATCTGGGTTTAATCCATTGTTCATTTGCTCACCATGCCACCCCAGTTTGGACCCAGCCACATGCCTCGGAACAGTCCAGCCTGAACTGCCAAGCAAGGTCCTCCCTGGACCGGAAACAAGCATCCTGGGAATGGTTTCAGGGTATCACCCTTCATCAGCCAGCTTTCGAAATAGTTAATACATTTAGGAAAGTACCCTCTTTCTTGGCATGGTTATCCCCTATTTCTGCCAGTTAGTGTGTTTGATTGTTTTCACTGGGATCCTGCTAACCAGGGCCCCAGTAATTATGCCCTCTCCCTTCTAGCTTGGTAACTTAGTTACTCGCACCCCACATTTGGCATACTAGTGCCCCCATGTAAGTCCCTAGTATATGGTACCCAGCGCATTGGTGTACCAGGGGATCCCCATGGGCTGTGGCATGTATTATGCCACTCATAGGGAGCCCATGTAAAGTGTATCTGCGGGCCTGCCATTGCACCCTGCGTGAAAGGGTGCATGCACCCTTTTCACTACAGGTTACTGCACCGGGTCACTGAAAGTCACCCCTATGGCAGGCCCTCACTACTTATGTCAAGCAACATAATGGTAACTCCGAACCTAGGCATATTTGGTATCAAACATGTCTGAATCATACCCGAATACTGTTGTCTGGATTGGAAGTACGATTCCATGAACCCTGGGGGCTCCTTAGAGGACCCCCAGCATTGTTCCTACCAACCTTCTAGGGTTTTCCAGGCAGCCCAAGCTGCTGCCTCCCCTCAGACAGGTGTCTGCCCTCCTGCTACTTCAACAGCTCAAGCCCAGGAAGGCAGAACAAAGGATTTCCTTTGGGAGGGGGGGGTAACACCCTCTTCCTTTGGAAATAGGTGGTACATGGCTTGGGAAGGGTATCATCCCCAGGCCACTGGTATGCTTTGAAGGGCACATTTGGTGCCCTCTATGCATAAATCAGTCTACACCAGTTCAAGGACCTCCAGTCCCTGCTCTAGTGCGAAACTGGACAATGGAAAGGGGGGTGACCACCGCAACATTTCCCCGGCTGTGCATCCTCTGAGGGCGGCAAATCTTCAGTCTGCCCAAGAAGGAAGAAGGAATCTCCCTTGGAGTGAAGGAGTCACTCCCTTGCATGCTCAGGCACCAACTGCAACGACAAACGGCTGTGTGGATCTCCTATCATCGTGAGCTGCGTGGATCCTGCATCACGGGTGGTGGTCCAGAGTAGTCCCCTTGGTCCTCTCTGCCAGCTGTCCAACTTTGGTGGAGGTAAGCCCTTGCCTTCCCACGCAGGGCAGTACCCCCATGCACTGTGTCTCTTGCAGCTACCGAGGCTTGTTTGCATCTCCTCCAAGGGATCTTCAGGCTCCATGTAGCCCCAGCCCCCATCACTCCTTCCTGCAACGCACAGCCCTCTGCGTGCTTCTCCTGTGGCGTGAGACCCTTCTCCAGTTGAGCTGCGTGGGCTCCTATGCGACTCCTGGTTCTTCTTTCAGTGGGTCTCTTGTGGGGGCTGCCTCTTCTTCTGTGGACTCTCTGCCTTGCGGAGGGTTCCCCCATGACTCCCCCTGTCGGTTGAGCCCTCCTGGACGTTGCTGGTCCCCTGGAAACTCCACTTTTGCTTCACCGTGACTTCTGCCTTTGCCAAAGCATGTTGGTGGCTTTTCTACGCCACTGACCGACTGCTATCATCCATCTGACGTGGGGCATCAACTGCATCATCCAGGGACTCTTCACCTGCTCCAGGGCTGCATTCCTGGCCGTCTTCGTCCTACCGTCGACCAACTCCTGCAACCACAGCTGGGTGGCTAGTAGCTCCTGCTCCCTCTGGACTCTACTGTGACTTCTGGACTTGGTCCCCTTCTTCCACGGGTCTTCCTTTTCAGGAACCCACCACTGGCTTCTTGCAGTCTTGTCTGGGTGTTGCATTTTCTTCATTTTCTTCCTTTTGGGTGGTTTGGGGGAATATCCAGTAACTTACTCTTTCCTCCTGGTTGCTAGGGGCCACTGTGGTACTTACTTTTGGTGTTTCCTTATTTCTCCAGCTCCCCTCTACATATTCCAGTTACCTAGGTGGGGGTCCTGCATTCACATTCCATTTTTTCAATATATGGTTTGGTCTCCCCCAGGGGTCACTATTGTCTATTGCTATTTGCACTGTTTTCTAACGCTTTCTATGCCTATTGCTGATTACTAGTGTACATATCTATTGTGTTACTTACCTCCTATTGGAGGGTTGCCTCTCTAGTAGTTTTTGGTATTTGTGTCACTAAAATAAAGTACCTTTATTTTTGTAACACTGAGTGTTTTCTCTCATGTGTGTAAGTGCTGTGTGACTACAGTGGTATTGCATGAGCTTTGCATGTCTCTAGATAAGCCTTGGCTGCTCATCCACAGATACCTCTAGAGAGCCTAGCTTCTAGACACTGCCTACACTACACTAATAGGGGATACCTGGATGTGGTATAAAGTGTAAATACCTCTGGTACCCACCACACACCAGCACAGCTTCCTACAATACATTACTCCTCAAACATCAGAAAGAGGTCACAGCCTCGAGGATCGGTCAAATTTACTCGAACACACACTAATACCATCTCCGCACCATTAGGACTAGCAAAAAAGGAAGGGGCGCTTTGAGGGATACTTAAAGTGATGTTGTTTGCATATGTGGAACTAGCAAACCACAATCCAGATGACCAGAAAAGGGGCAAACTCACCCTAATATAAATGTGGATGCAAGAATGGTAGGCTGTACATGATGCTCCCTTGAAGCTCTGTAATTTTTCTGGTCTATGTACATTACCTTGGTCCTTCTCCCCAGCATCACACATGATTGGACTGAGACGCCCTAGTCTGGTCGACAGTTGCATCTTTGCAGCATTCTAGAGCCACATAGCTAGGCCCTGACCCTGGGCTTCCAAAGCTTTTGAAGACAAGAGCACTGAGCTTTTAATTCCTTCCTCAAAGGTGTAAGTACACAGTTGGACAAATCAAGTTGTCAATCATGAGTAAGGCTCCAGGCCCAACCTAACTTTGTGTTTTCAGGATGCCAATGAATTAAGGAGCACAGCAGCCTCTGTCTGATGTAACGTAAAGTAGGCACATGCAACCACAGTCCTCCTTTTTTATACTCTTTTTGTATAAAAAAATATTAGTAAAACTTGAATGACATTGGTTAAGGCAATTGGGTGGCTTCCCTAGAAAATTGTACTGAATAGTTTTGATGTACGACTGATCCTGGTTGGAAGACTATGCCATTACTTCTGATAGCCAACATATCTGTGTTTGAGGGATAGAATATCTGGCCTTGCCTTACACATGCAACTTAAACTTTTCAGGATGAGAGTGAGATAGTCCTGGAACTGGCCAATATTATACATCTCAGGCAGAGGGTAATTTTTCATGAGTCAAACAAGTATGTATTCCTTTTTCTTTGCAAAATATTTTTTCAAGCCGAAGTTGTCAGTGACCATGCTTCATTATCTAAGGCTGTGAACAGACATGCAGCAGGTTTAGCTCAGGTCAGTGGATCTTTTTTCTATTGTTTTTTCTTCTGAATTTCTCAAGTGTTGTGGTGGGTAAGGATACTGAGAATGGAGCACAGCTGGATGTAATTGAGAGCTTTGGTTGCTTGGATTTCAGCAGGGGTTAATTAGGTATGCTAAGTGACAACCTGCCTCACACTATAGTGTAAATTGTCAGCCTATATCATGCCTTCAGTTGGCTTGTGTTTGAGGAGAATTCGTTATTTGCAGAAAATGTTAATCCCTATTGCTCCTTTTACTAGGTTTGATATCTGCTGTAGCTTTAAAATGGCATGTTGTAACTCTTAATGAATTGTCAGTAAGTCCTTTTTTATATTGTCTAGTTGTCCATAAATTAAATCGATTTCTAATTTTTACTCAGCTACGCGAGATATTTAATATATTGGGGAAAAAGATATGTCTGCGATGGGTACAAAGAAAAATGAACTATTTTGAGCTTCTTTACCTAAAATGTATAACAGATAAATGTATTCTTCATCTATTTCAATGGTGTGGAATGTTATCAAATATCTGCTTGTTAATTGGACAGTATGATTCCTAAATATACTTGTTCTGTAAACAAATCAATATATCCATTTTGGTGGCATGCATTGATCTGAGAAATTATGGCAGCAGTCTCATTTTAGTGCTGTTATAAGAACCTCTGTGATTATACCATACCTCGATATTATATTAAGGTTTGGCCTCTAACAAGGCTCAGATTTAGCCACCTGTCGGCAAATCTTCTGACAAAGGCCGTTAGTAAGGCCCAGTGGCATAACAAAGGGCCCCCCCAGGCCGCTCGTGGTGCGGAGGAGGGGGTGGGGCGGCAAGCTCCAGGGGGACCCCTCAGCTCAGTACCCTGGCCTTGAGAGCTCCTGAGTGAGTTTGAAGGTGGGCCCCTCCTTGTACTATTTGGGCAAGCTCCCTCAAATTTAGTTGCTTCACTGGTAAGGCTGCAAGTGGTCATTCCAGGACAGGAATGCCCTGTGAATCTGCACACCAACAAGCTCACATGTTAGAGGGTATTCAACAGCTCTTTGTTTCTTCTCACACCGGACTGGGTTAGAAATGCACTCCTAACAAAGGCAGAGGTAAACTTTTTTTTGCAAAATTCGGAATAAAACGGGTGTAGGGAAAGTGAATTTGCAATCGATCAGCACATTTTCACTTGAGCAAATATACATATCTATATTTGCTCATGTGAAAATAGAATTCAGTTTTTTTTCCATGAGTACTGTTTCCATGCCTATTTCTGTAAATTCCTGAAAGTCATAATTCTGCACAAATGCAAGGATGTATAGCTGAACGTGCACTTTTGTGATCTTTAAGAATTAGGCCCCTATATTCATGTTGTTCATATTGGTTGTACGCTCATTCTCTTAAAGAATTATTATTATTTTTTAATTTTGGAATGCATCAAACATTTTTACTAACTGATGCCTCAAAGAAACGGAATCTAAAATTGCAAAATAGCTTAGCAAAACATTTTTTATTAAGGTGTATATGTATGTGCACTTTTTTGAGTTAACAATCCCTTCTTTTGCATTCTGATTTTTGAATTGTTAAATATTACAAATGTGTACCCGTTTTTAACGGTGGAACCACTGACAATAATGGAAGCTGCGCTCACCGTACTTCCTTCGAGTGCTCACTACAATAATAACGTTTTTGCTTTAGGAAGCCTTATATAGAAGTCCAAACAGTTTATACATATGAATACAGTTATTACCTTAGTTGCATGCAATCCTCTTTCATTGGTACTAAATCAGGTACTGGCGACCAAAGAGTTTGTTCTGCATGGTGTTGGGACTTATTGTCCTTGACACCAGTGTATCCTGGGCTTTGGTCATAGACGTCACACACCCCATTAACGATTGGAATTGGTTTTACCGTGTGATATTCTTTTTATTAAATGATTCACTGCATCGCTATTCAGGGAATTGTGGATGAAATGCGTACTTCTTTTATGTATCCAAAATGTTATAATCCCATGTCCCTGTTGAGCAAGTATGAAGTTTATTTTGATTCTTAAGGTTTGCAGGATCGTAAGAATTTGTTGAATGTTGGAACTGCAATAGCAGGCTCTCGATTTGTAACGAATACAATGTGTAGTGTTTTTAATCTGTTACTAATGTTTTATGACATTCATTTTAATAACATTCATCGTCTATAGTAAATATTAGCTAAAGCAATATGATTATTCTCTGCAATTAATTCAATCAACTTAAACAATGTTGTATTTTGCTTACGGGCAGTGGTCTATGTGTCCTTATTTGACCTGAATCTCAATCTAAAGCTGTCCTGGTTACTTTAGCCGAGTGATAGTTCACAAGACCTCTTGTTCAGGGCCAGCATCATCAATACACTTTTGGAGAGAAACCAAAAAATGTGTGCCCCTTCTGGGTGCTAGAGTCTGGTACCCTCTTCTAGCCAATATAAACTCTGAGTAAATTCTTGTTCACTTAAACCGCCCTTTTTCTTTCATCACGCAACCTCTTGAAATTGCTTCTCTCTATTTCGCTCAATAACTCGGACTTCTTTTTGGGTTTGAGCTCTGCCACACTTACAGCTTATCCCATATAATAGCACAAGCCTAGTGGCTTTCACTGGGCCTTCTCCATGTGAGTTCTGCAGAGTCTGGGGAGGTCACAACTATGAAAGATGTAAGGAATTACCAAAGCTGGGGTACTGAGCCCTGCCTTGCAGAAGCAAGGGTAAGCCTGTCTGACCAACCAGTTGTACCAGTCTGTAAATCTCCTTTCAGTCCTGTGAGCCCACAAAGTCCATCCCAGCTTCAAGCGCCTCCAACTTGTAGGCAGCAGCAGTTCTACTAGAAACAAATGTCCCTCAGTGTGCAGTAATTTTGAAACTTTAAGGTTAGTTGTGTTTCAGCTTCCAGTAGACCTGGTTGTTAGCCAGTAAGTTAGAGTGTATGAGGAGATGTAACAGAAGTATCATTTATGTCCTCATTGTAACTGTCTGTTTCATAGAACTTCTTACGTATTGTTACTATTTGTCCATATTCATTACAGACCTCTGAATTATGTTAACTTTTCTGGTTCTGCTCCCTATACTTGAAATTTGGAATAATTGTACTTACTTTTACAGGAGGAGTTAGCTGCGGAGAGAAGAAAACAAGCAGTAGTTGAGCAGGTGATGCTAGATCAGTTATCTAGGTAAGCAAGAGTGTAGTGTTTTGTGTGATATAGAACAATTATTCCTTCCATAACAACTAAGAGTGAAATGTACGCTTCATGGACCTGTTGCTAGCTGTATGCTGTTTGTTTAATTCACTGAAACTTTCCATTTCGTTTTATTAACCTCTTTTAATGTGCTTTTGAAGATCCCAATCGTCCAGTTCACATACATAAACTCCGGTTCTGTGCTTGTTTGATTTGCTTTGACTGGTGCCTAGTGGCTTTGCTGCTTTGTAGTGAAGCTTGGCTTGTTTATGTTCGAGCTATGCTTCTCTGACCAAAGAGAGCTAGAGGAAAGTAGATATTGACTTGGCCCTTTCTGCAGGGTCATCCCCAAACTTTTTGTCTTCACCTCCTGTTTTCTGAACCCATTTTTGTTGGCTTCTAGTATTCTAACAAGTGCTAAAGTGCTTGTACTCTCTCCATTAAACATTGTAGAATCCATGTACATCCAATTGACACCTTCATTTTACGTGTAGGTCCCTAGTAAAGTGGTACTACATGTACCTAGGGCCTGTAAATTAAAAACTACTAGTGGGCCTACAGCACTTATTGTGCTACCACCTCAAGTAGCCTTTTTAAGCAAGTTTCGGGCCTGCCACTGCAGCCTTTGTGTGCAGTTTTAAACTGCCATTTCGACCCAACAAAATAAATATTTTGCCAGGTCTAAACCTTCCTCTTTAATCACAGACCAGAGGGCAGGGTTCGGTGTATGTAAAATATTAGACTTGTACCTTTAAGTTTTACATGTTCTGGTAGTGAAACACTCTTAAATTCATTTTGCTCTACTGCAAGGCCTACCTCTCCCATAGGATAACATTGGGTTACCTTATTACATTTAATAAGTGATAACTTTCAATTGAGAGCAGATGGAAAGCTTGAGTTTGGTGTCTTAGGAGTTGTAATTAAAAACCCTTTTTAATGGTAAAGTCAGATTTCTAATTGCAACTCTGAAAATGCCACTTTTAGAAAGTTGGCATTTTCTGGTCTCAACCATTTGGTGCCTGTATCTGTGGTCACATGACTAGGTGTAACCGGTAGTTGGTCTTTGTGTACTGCTTCTAGACGGTGAGACAAAGCGAGAATAGGTGTTGGCGGGATTGCCCATTACTGACTTGATAGGGGGCGGAGCTGTCCACTACCACACTTGCACATCACAAAGGCTCTGCCTCATCACATTCACAAAGAGTTTGACACTAGTCGTTTGTCTCTCCATACACAATGGGGCCAGGTCAGGGAGGCAAGAATTTCCAAGCACCTCTTGGGATGAAACCCTTTAGACCCTCCTAATACTTCAAAGCTGGCACCAAGGATAAATAGTGGCCTCTGCAATACACCTCTGTCCTGTGGATTCTACAGAGGAAGGAATACAGACTGCCCTGCTGTCAGACGGACTGCTACCCTGCAGCCCTGTTTGCTGAGAAGGAAGATTAGACCTGCACCATTCATCCTAGGCTAAAGTGACTCAAACGGTCAGCAGACTGAATTCCTGTTTTGAGTTACAGGTACATGACGAGCATATAATGTCTCCCTGCATTTGCCCAGCTGACCTGCTGCCAGGACCTGCAACTGGACCTGCCTCTGCCCTGCTTGCCTTTGAGTTCCTGACCCACAAGAGAGCCCCCTCAGGTCCTGGAGCCTTAATGTGGCAGTGGTGTAACTCACTACTCAGGAAAAGGAGAAATCCTGAAGTTTTTGGTTTGTTGCGACTGCAACCGGGCCTGTTTGTGCCAATATCTTGCCGCACACCGACACAAAGCTCCGGTGAACCCGGCTCTTCGTGCCACCGCCAGTGACAACAGGCACCCTGAGATCTGCCTTTCGCAATACAGCATAGGCAATCTGTGGTGACCGCCAACACGAAGCTCCAACGATGACCGTACGCAACTCCTGAAGTGATCTTCGCGCTCCATCCACAACGCTTTCCCTGTTTCTCAAGTTCCCCTCTTCCACGAAGGGATCTCTTTGTGCTAGTCTGTAGAAGGTAAGTCTTTCAGTGGGACTAACCTGGTCCCTGAATTCGGCCCACAGTCCATCGCAGTCAGCCTTAACTTGTGACTTTCACCTGGTCATGCACGACTTTTAGGTGCTGTACTTAACTTAAACCTTTAAAATTGCATATCTCGGGTTCTACTGATAAATTTTGTTGTTGTTTTGATCTCAGATAATTTATTAAATTTTACTGTGCTTTTCTAAATTGATGTTGGATTTTTCTTTCGTTTTTTCACTTTATTGGTGTTTAACATGCTGCATAAATACTTTACACATTGCCTCTAATTTAAACTTGACTGCTTTTGTGCCAAGCTCCCAGTGGGTTAAGCACATATTAATTTGGGGGGTTGCTTGTAATTTCAGCCTGCCAGAAATTGTGGTTGCTGCTTGAGCTAGGGTTCCTCCCCCTCATCCACTAACCCAATTTCCTACAGTGGTCATTTGTAAGGGGCGGGGTGTTCTGCAAACATTGGGTGCACGTTGTGCAAATGCAAATTTTGCATAGCACAGGTGCCCAGTTTACTTCCAATTATGATTTGGGCACCTCAGAATATGACATAATGCTATAATAGCACGTTATTCCCCATCTGGGGTACACTTATAGTGCTTTTTTGCTGATGCGATTCGCCGGAGTCATTACCTACTAAAAATAGTAGGAGAAAATACCTGTCATTTGCACACAAATTGTAATTCTAGACAACAGAATTACAGCCCCATCATGATCTGTCTAAAGTTGAGGTTTTAGTGCCAAACTGTTTCCCATAAAAGAAAAGACCACGTGGATGTTGCAAGTATTTTCTGTATTTTTTTTTTTTTCGTAACTACTCTTTGACACTTCGCTAGTAGTAACCAATTACGAAAGTGTGTATATATGTATATATGTGTGTGTGTGTGTGCGCGCACTCATTTGTACCATTGTTGCAGCACTCTAAACGAGCGCCTTAATGTTTTCATTTGTAAAATGTCTGCAATCCTAAGACTACAGTTAGTAGATAAATGTAATTTCACGTGCAATTAGTGGTGGTTATGGCACATGCTACCATTATGTGTTTTTCTTCTAGGGCAGTAATTAGTGATCCTGAGCAGAATATTGTGGGCGAATGTCAACAAGAGAAACCTTTTCCAAGGCTGGGGACTACGCCTTTGCGCTTAAGGAATAGAACTCTCCACGACACAAAGTAGGGAACAATTCTATTTATTATTTTTTAAACATAAAACTCCAAATAAGAGAATGTTTTACTTGTTTTTTACCATTTTAACCTTCAAAATCATGGCTCTTCTGTATGTGAAAAAAACAGCACATAGCGGGCTCAGAAAATTCACCTGTATTAAAGGTATTATTGAGCAATACGAGTACATTCTGTTCATCAAAACCAATAAAAACTAGTTTGCAAAAAATGTTATTCGGATACCAAGCTTACCTCTCTGGTAACAGCAACAACAATGAAAGTGAGGAATTGCCATCATGGTATTAAAATACACAATTTTCCTACTAACTTGAATGAAATTCAGATACAAAATAGTACTGTTACTGGTTATAGAGCACAACTAGGAAAAATGACTGAAGCCATTAACTGGGTGAAAGCCATCCAGCTCAACACAGACTTGACAGAGGTATGATCTTTGGTAAGAACACCTCACCATGGGACTCAAACTTTTTGGTTGGCTGAACTTGGACCCACACCCATGCCAGGGACCTCGGAATAATCATCGACAGCAAACTGGACATGAGAGCGCAAGTCAACACCATCACTGCATACTGCTTCCACGCCATAAAGAAAGTGAAGAAGATCTTCAAATGGCTCCCGAGCAACACTAGAAAAACTGTTACTCGCACCCTAGTAACCAGCAGGCTCACAATGGGAACATCTTCTATGATGGAATCACCAAGCAGCTTATTGAAAGACTCCAATTGCCTGAACAGTTGCATCTCGTTCCACCAACAGCCCAGAAGCCTCTGCAGGACTCCTAATCGCATATATCCAGTGAATACACAGACCCAGTTCAGGAGGACGTATGCTCTGTTACATTACTGCTAGAGTGTGGAATGGCCTACCACTCCACATCAGACCTACCTCCTCTCTTCTTGAATTTCGCAGGAAGCTGAAGAACTGACTGCTATAGCCAGGAACAGAAACACACACTTGCTCAGCGCCAGCATACCCAGGCAGGCGATAGTACCCTTTACAAATACACATAACATAATATATTTAAGTGTTGAGATAATTGTGCTAATGACATGTTCAATACTGATGATGATACAAAACAATTGCACTGTCGTGCATATACAAAACCTGAGGTCAAATACCAAAGCTGTAGTTTTGTGGACCTTGGAACTTTGGGAAAAGTAAGAACATCTGCCTTTACAGACCATGGAGACTTTCTTTTTTTTTTTTTTTAACAAGAGCATTATTTTTTGCTTTCCCAAGTATAATAAAATCAAACAGTCTTCATGGTTGAACATTAATTGTAATGATATTGGCTGTACATAACCTTCTGTATTCCAACAGTGAACGTACATTTTATTTTCCGGATGAAACCTATTGTCAAGGACAAACTTCTGATCTTCGTGATTATTCCTTTAAAATTATAAGTGCAAGTTGGTGTATTGTACGTCTGATGTCGGTCATGTGAATAGAAGAGGAGAACCAGAATCACTGCTTAATTTTGAGTGGCAATTGCCTTTGGGGGGACGGAGGGGGGGGGTGGAAGGGTTACTGTCACTCATGTTTGGGGACCTGCACTTATTTTTCCACATCAGACATTTATGAGAGCAAGAGAGGCAAAACACAAAGCGGAAAGGCCGCCACAAAGGAAGAAGGCAAGAACCTGCAAGAGTAAGATAAAAGGACAGGGAGTATCTGGTAGCACATTAAAGTGGCATGAGATGATGTCAAGGCTACTCATCCTTTTGTTCGTCCAACATTTAATAGCACCGGCCACGGGTTTGTGAGCAGAGCTTTGGGCTTTTTTATAAACTTACTAGACACTGTCCAGAACGTAAAGGAGTACTTTCACGTTTCAAATACACATAAGCTTATTTGCAATGGAGCAAAACTATACTGAAGACCTTAGGTATAATGTGGGCAGTGCAGAAATCTGTAGAATACTGGGTGCTCACTCAGGAAGATTGTCAGTCCCTCTCTGTAGCAAACGCCGTTCGCAAATTCTTCGAAGCCAGAGGTCTGGTAGTCAGAGCCTCGCATATTCAAAACAGACCAGACTGTTTTATTGCCTTGATATGTATTCCATGTCTTTCTTTTCTGAGTGTGTACTTCTCTACCGGTGCTCTCAAAGGCACTTAAAGTAGTTCGCAATTTGAATCAACCTGAAATTGTACAAAATCAGAAAGCCCGTAGAAATATGACAACAGCATCAGTACTCGACGATTATCATTTAAGGAAAACGCAAATCGAATCTTGCTCATCAGTTGGTTAATGGCAGTGTTTGAAAGGATGATATGCTGATATGAATATTGCTTAATGGATTCGGCCATTTTAAAAATGTATTTCTGATGTTTGGCATAGAGAAACCCTGTGCCTTTACTGCAAAGTGGTCTCTTGCATAGAATTAACATTGATAGTGTAAATGCAGCGAGGAGTCTTGGCTGTGATTCGATGTAGCCCGTACTGGTGAGTTTAATCAATGACTGTGCCTGCCCTTACTCTTGGAATATGATAATACCTAAAATGAGTTTCCCACTCAGTAAGCAGGCTGGTTCCAGCAGAGCCACGCACCTGTCCATGCTGGGTAGGAAGAGATCACTCTTTCTCAGTGGCACAGGAAGCATGCTGTCGTGCCTCTCCCTGTGCCCATGCGGGAGGCGTACCTACCTGGCAGCCAGTGCATGAGCCCACTTGTGGCAGTTGAGCCATTGCTACCTTTGCCATTCAGAGAGAGCGCAGCGTATACCAGAAAACGATTATTTTACACTACATCCTATACCAGAAAGCAATTGCTTTGCCCCACATCTTAAAGACAAGACTTGAGATAGACAGCAGGCCCGGCTTATCTCTGTTGAATGGCTTCGAGTCTTGGGCCAAATAGACAGTTACTATTTTCAGTATAATCCAAATGACGGCTAACAAAAATGACAAAATGACAACCTGCCCAGAGTAGTGGAATCGTGCTGAGAAAGCAATTAACGCACTGATATCTAATTAACCCTCATGTCACCTTGTTTTCATGCTTCACGTCTTTTCTCTCCTGCAGTTGTTACATATTGTCCTTGACAATGATGCCGGCACGAAATGGCATTGGAGAGGATGTCTCTCCCTTTATCCCATGTACTACAATCAGTATCTTTCTTCTTTCATTTGTTGTGTTTGCGCAGGACCGCGAGTACTTGCATCTGTGGGGAGTGAAACGCATTTTGTAAGTCTTGAAGGAGTTCCATGATCATATAGAGGAAAGAGGCAGAGTTCCTTTATAAGGTTATGAAACTTCGCGGTGACTTGCAATGTACAAAAGGCGGTATTTTGTACCTTATACCATTACCCTTACCTCGAACCGCTTAAATGCTTGGTGTCTTGAGCTTTCATATGAAAGGGATAGCAACGTTGCTGACCTGAAGAATAAAAACAGATTGTAATGCGAAATTGATAGCATCAAAAAGCTCTTAGTAATGTGTTGCAAACATATGTTACAATCAGTTTAATTTAAGTCAAATTTAAAACTGATGTTCAAAATGTGTAGATCCATGCAGAGGTATTCTATTTTTCTGTAATGGCTTTGAGTGTGGAATAAATAGGCACCTTGTCATAAATATCTCCTTTCTGCTCTCCCTTTTGGCAAGGTAAAAAGAGATTAGAAGAATAGAAACCCAGTTTTCATCGTAGCTGCTTTGTTTAGACTGCAGCGGTAATTATTCTCTTTGACCCGCCTTTCATCTTTGCTGTTTGCTCTGCAGCAGTCATTGTGACCTCAAAAGTAAACTTTAATAACTTATTGAAGTTGAACAGCTAGGTCATTCCATTATTACAGGCAACTAGGGATGTCACATGTCGCCTGTATTAAGAACATTAGCAACATGGTTTTATATAGGAATTGCAGGGTCCCATGCATTACATGGTGATTTCTTCTTGAAATAGATGGAGTTATGAGTGTGGTCCTGATCTGAGATGAAAGTTTACTTGAAAAAAATTAATCTCTCGGTGGTTGACTACTATAGTGACAGAATCCTATCAAGCGCATGCCTGCAACTGAACCAGACTCACAGTGAGATCAGTGTAAAGATTGCCCACATCTCTGGCATCAATGTCTCCAAAACTGTCCACCATTGCACAACTTTTACCCTAGTTTTTACTTCAACCTTATCTTCAAACAAGCTTTCCACAAATTAACACCCCCACATCCAAAACACTGCAACTGTACATGGCTACACCTTACCACAACAAAAATCTATTTTTTTTCTGCCAAACACATTGTTCACACAGCACATTAATCCACCCAGGGCCTCTAACACAGCCCATACTAAACAAATCTACTGTACAACACATAGCAATAAAAAAATGACTAGGGGGGTCATTCTAAGTCTGGCGGGCGGCGGAGGCCGCCCGCCAGACTTCCCCCCTCCAAAATACCGCTCCGCGGTCGCAAGACCGCTGAGGGTATTTTGGCTTTTGCACTGGGCTGGCGGGCGACCGCCAAAAGGCCGCCCGCCAGCCCAGTGCAAAAACCCTTCCCACGAGGACGCCGGCTCAGAATTGAGCCGGCGGAGTGGGAAGGTGCGACGGGTGCAGTTGCACCCGTCACAAATTTCACTGTCTGCAATGCAGACAGTGAAATTCAAAGTGGGGCCCGCTTACGGGGGCCCCTGCAGTGCCCATGCCATTGGCATGGGCACTGCAGGGCCCCCCAGGGGCCCCACGACACCCCATACCGCCATCCTGTTCCTGGCGGGCGAACCGCCAGGAACAGGATGGCGGTATGGGGTGTCTGAATCCCCATGGCGGCGCAGCGAGCTGCGCTGCCATGGAGGATTCAGAAGGGCAGCGGAAAACCGCCGGTTTTCCTCTTCTGACCGCGGCTGAACCGCCGCGGTCAGAATGCCCTGCGGGGCACTGCCAGCCTGTTGGCGGTGCTCCCGCCGACCCTGGCCCCGGCGGTCTAGTACCGCCGGGGTCAGAATCACCCCCTAGATGTGTACAGTACTTGTATGCATACTAAATTGGGTGGACGGGACATCTTCCAAACTTTAAATAAGGACTTTTGCGTAATGCACTTTATACTTAATATTTTAAGCACTTTTTATAAAAAATGTATAGTCAAATTCTAACCATCACCCTCTACCTCTAGCATCATTGTGATAAAACCCTATTTCCTACCCCCATCCCTAGGCTGTTGTGGTTTGTGGCCTTTATGTATGGCCCTATGTTTTCCATATATTGACATAAGTCTACTCTCAACTTCAGTGCCCAATCTTTGCAAGTAAAGGGCATGTGAATAGCCTTTTGGAAATATCTGTAACTTGCTCCAGCCAAATATTCTTTATATGCACTTCCCTCTATCTTGATTTGCCAAATCCGTTCTTGACTTGATTGTAGTAATGGCCACTCACTACTCTATGACTTAAATGAACCCAGTTGAGGCCCCTGCTCTGACCACCAGGTGAGATAGTGGTGCCTAAATGTGCGGAGAACAGCGGACAATATCTCTGTGGTACTTTGTATTCAAGACCTTATTGGTGGCTATCTGCTACATTTAGGACTGAATCCTAGCCTGGGTCAGGGCGAGGGGCGGAATGGGGCGACACAAGCGGATGGATGCATCACAGGTTAACACCATGGAACAGTATACTACTCCAGTGCGTCTCCCGCAGCGCGCAGCCAGATCGGAGGTGAGTGGAGACGATATGAGGGCACCACTGAATCCCGAGGAGCCTTCACGTGCTGAGCTCCCTGCGGCCATCCAGGGCTCTAGGGTGTCAATGGAGGGTAAGGTTGAGACTGTGGCGGTCGATTTGCTGCAGGCGGACCTCCGGAAGGTATCTGACAAGGTTAAGGTGGCGGAGGGCTCTATTGTGGAGCTACAAACAGAGGTGGGTGACACTACGGAAACGAATGGTGCTGTCGCGTAGGCTCTCATTATTCTAATGAGACGACTGGATTTTGAGCAGCAGAATCGTCCGAGGTGTGGGAGACTGAGTCTAACCCACTGCGGGTGACACCTGTCGCTCTAATCCGGGTTTTGCTCCGACTAACTAGCAGTGCCTCATCGCTACCAAAGGATAGTGATGTTTGGGCAGCCGAGCGCATGACATACTAGGCTTCTCAGGGAAGTTGTGGTCACTCAGGTCGCATCCGGTTCTTTAATTTACAATTCAGTCTCCTATATAAACGACAAACAGAGGCAGTATATGTTTCAATAATGAGTTTAATAAAAGGACTGCATCTTAGATAGCAAAGCGTGAGCTGCAATAACCAGGATGACACAACATGACAGTATTAAAATTGTGACGAGAAGAGTGAAGTATAAAAACAACGCGATCATATTGTCACTATGATCAATGGATTGTTTCCTATCTAAGTTATAATTTGAGCACAACATGTTAAGCTCTAGTTCTGCCTTTCAGGTTCCCCTGCGAAGACATCAGCCCTCATACCTGAGCGAAGGCCTGTGGTCTGCGTTAGCATCTGTAGCGAAGCAATCAGCATACAGTCGTGGTTCCCCGGCTGGAATCACCCTCTAACGTGTAAGGGACAAGGAAGTGTTTATATAATAACACAGCTGATGTTCTGAGAAAATGTCCCTATGTAAGGATGTGTATTTTCTATGAATGTTGGAGACGAAACTTCTACCACGTTCACCGGCAATGTACCGAACTGTAGCCTTGAATGAAGCACATAGTGATCAAGAATGTCTTTTTTGAGAACAGAGTGCTGGCCTAGGCAAAACAGTTAGATAGATGAAAATAAAACAAGACCGTAAAAATGGTTATTGTAATAATTATAATCCGAAGCTGAATAAAACATATCTAGGTTAAAGTGCACAGCGGCCTAGTGTGTTAAAATAACGTGCATGGAGCTATAACTAAAATGGCTACATAACACCCTCCCCTTGTTGATTGAAATTGGTTCAAAGCCAAAGCTAAAATTTTATGCTACGAATCTCAACCTAAGATATATATATAAAAGCAAAGTCAATTTGGACAAGTTAAAGGGACACACAAGCATCCTACGTGACAATTTAAAACATGAGCTTGTGGCATAAAATCGAATTTGAAGGGCATGTCAATTTAGAAAAGTTCCAAACTAGGTACGAGTCATGGAGAATAGGAGATCTTCCACTTCGGCCGATGTTAAAATTGGAAAGTCCTCGCCAAGAAGGATCAAGGAGCAGGTGTGTTCCGTAGCCCCAGTGTCAACCAAGGCGGCATCCCGTGGTGTGCCCAGTGATGAGTTGTGAACAACTTCCTCCAGGAAGGGTAACTCATAAGTAGCTTCATGTAGCAAACACAACCTCAATGCGCACGTCCAGTAATGAACCCTCAGTGAGAACATCAACAGATCAGCGTCTACTGGAGGCAAGCGCTGCTGTGAAAGACAGATTTCCAGTGCATGTTCAAAAGAGCACCAGAGGCACCGAAACACAGGCTGCACACAATGCAAAACCGGTCTGAATGACAAAGACCAGCCACACTCCAATTGCTCCAGGAGTATTGCTCTAAAATACTGCACCATACATTCACGACACAGCTGCGCTGATGGGAGCACCGTCATTTCTCCTTGTTGTGGTGGTACAGCCATTGCGCATAACCAACAGCTCTACCAGGATGCCAGCTAATAAAGCCAAAGTTATCGGAAATCCCCCGAAAATATTAAAGAAAATTGAGTGGATAGCTGAAGGTATCAAACCGAATCCGGAGGAGAAGGTGTGAATGAAACCAGAACCAACAGCTTTGGAAAAAATGTGCGATTCCAGTTGTGTATTAAATATTCGTCCCACAAGTTCACCAAAATGTCTCGGAAAGTTCGTATTTAACAGGGACTGTATTTCTGCCACTGACCTTGGCACTTGAAGTGCGTAGGTCTCGCGCGCAGATGTAAGGGCCACATGCTCTTGAAACAGTAAAGCCTCGAGTCTGCTTCACTTTTCAAAATTCACGTTTGAAGTAGCAATGTAAGGCCAAATATCAGCTACCTCCTTAATTTTAGTGGGGGGAAAAAGTATGTTCCCGCAGCATGTAACGACCTTAGAGACTGAAACAACGTAAACTATTCCGGCCCGCATGCCACAATAGTCTTCACCATTGAGGAGGACGTAGCTGCCGTTTGAAAGCACCTGGAACGTAGGTTTAATCAAGGGGACTGGAACTCCCTTCAGATAACACGCCCCATGCAAGGACAGCTGTTTACAAACCATTGAGTGGCTTTCTGAAGTCTCGCATTCGCTACCGCTAAGAAAGACCCCTTTCATGCCACTGAAGCATCTGTACGAGAAGGGAAGCTCCCACACCTCATGGAAGTAACTATCTCCCAGCTTTTCATATCTGCCTCCCGGAATGTGTTTTAAACAGGGAGTGAATTGAAGTGTTGAAGTAGGCAGATTAATAACCCTATGTATTAACCACTCAGCAGATGGTATTTCGGGCAAAGTAAAAGGCAACTTTTCTAATTTCTCGATGTTAAGCATGACATAAGTCGCTTCCTTCTTAGCCATTAGTTGTTGTTGTCGCGTTAAATTAAAGGAAGAAAATATCTCCATTGCACTGACATGCTGCCAGGGAACGCCACCCGCCTTCAATGTTTGAAGCGTCCAACCCAACTGCATAACGGACCGGATCTGACTCTGTCCATGGTGTAAAGAAGACATATCTGATTGTATAATGTCTGTAGCAGAAGAGACAGTAATATTTTTGGTATATATCCGGTCGGACAAGGTGTTAATCCCATTATCCACAACAGCTAATGCCTTTTTTAGATTTTCCTGATCTATTTGCCTTAACCGGGCAGCAGCATCTTGTTGGGAAAGCTTCCAAATTTCATTATATACTGCATATAAGAAACGCTTCCTACGTGGTGTTCTGTGGCCTAACAGGAAGTCTTGTAAATAAGTGGTATTAGACAGGAGACAGAGGTGTTCTCTAACAGCATCTAGTGAGGGTCTGGCCTACTCGTCCTAAAGCCCCCCGAGGAGTTAATAAAACGTTGATGACACCCGTTGGTATCTATTGGCCACAGTACCCACCCGCCAGGACGTGTCCGTGATGCATTAAACGTACCATTCTGGACCCATTCATCGCGCTGATTTTCATTTGCATTTGTGTATTTTTGCCATTTATAAAACTTTGCGGGGGCAGGTATACTGGGCATGTTTAATTCCTTAATTTTAGCTAAGCCTAAACAACTTGTCTTTTGTACTGTTTCATTTAAAAAATATCATTTGAACAGGAATAAGGCATGCTCTAAACAAAGCTTCATTTCCCTTAATTTGCCAATTTCTTGTTCCCCACACACTTTTCAGATCAATAGTTTTCAGACAATATTCATAGCCTTCTATCGATAACCGGGAAACAAAGGATTCTGAATATATACATTTCTTATTGGTCATTACATATATGTATATCCTTAGTAGGTGGTACTTTAAAATAATATGACTCAGCATTTTTCACATTGTGCCCAGAAAAATAAGCAAACTTTTCATAGGATGTTTTGGAACTCCCCTGTGGTGTAGTCGGGCAATGTTCCCATTGCGTATAATTAAAAAACAGTTCTGGGGCTGCTCGCTCTAAGTATGAAATGGTGCCCATAATAATTATAGCAAAACATATCACCATAATTTTGTTTAAATTGGTAAACATCTTCGTTTTCAAAGACAGTATAATATTGCAATTTAGTCAGCATAGAATCAACTGTTTTCACATCCCAATCATCAGAAACAATGCCTGGTATTACTATATCATTCATTGAAAGTTTGAACACATACGGTATTTGAATAACTTCCGTGTGACCATATATATCAAACATTACTTTGTCCCAAACAATCCCATCAGGAATTGGTACTGCAGAAATGTTCACAAAGGATAAGTCTCGACTTTATGTGATGAAAAATGTGGTTTTAAAACCTCCTCCACCAGTTCAACTGTTGATCTTTCAGGAAGAAAGTGACCATGTATTAATAAGAAAAAGGTGATGACAAAACCAATCCAAAGTAGAAATGCTAAGACAGTCAAAGAGAGCTATAGATAATTCCATGGAAAGATAAAATATGTTTCTTTAAGCCAGGTTTTTAGCTTACGTGCACTTGACAAATCAGCTGTCGACGAGGCGAATGAGTCTGAGAAGTCATTGTTGAAGTCGGCAAAATATCCAGAGGCAGTTTGTGCAAATGGCAGAGCCGTTGTCAGTGGTGGAGTTGGTGTTTCCTGTGGTTGCACACTATAGATAGCACCATCCGTCTGTGTTGGAGTTGAGTCAGCTTGGTCAAATATTTCTAAATTATTTGACGTTAGTGGAATTAATGCAAGATCATCTTCCACCCTCCCCAAGCTCGTAGAGGTGTCGGTGTTGGTATATACAACTTGTAGAGGAACTTCTTCGCCAGTAGTGAGAGGTATTCGGGAACTACTGGATGTTCCTCTTGGTCGGCTGTGCAGAATCGGCCAGATGGTGTAGTTTGACATTGTCGATGGAGACAAAATGATTTTCTTTGGCACCTGCCAACGGTGGTAGAATTACAGTTCTGGTACCGTGTATCCCTAGTACTGGGACTGGTGCTGATAAGAAGGGCCAAATTCCTTTTTCACAGCGACTTGTTAACGTACAAGATCCCCAACTTTGAGAATCCAGCCGGTAGATGTTACAGGCACATCCTTAATTCCTGTGGAGGCGGCACTGTTAGAAGAATTATCATCACAGAACTGTTGCAATTCCTGTAAGACAGTGACACGTTCATTTATGTCAAAAGGTGTTTCTGCTGTGTCCACGCCAGGACCATCAAGATCCGGAACATACATTTGAGTTCCGAACAGGCACTCATATGAAGTACGACCTCCCAGGGACCGTCTAGGCAGATAATTTAGTGCTCTCTGGGCTCCATATAGGTGATTAAGCCAACCACGACCCGTACCTAAGACTCTGGCTGTTAAGGATTGCTTTAAATCATGGTTTAATCGCTTCACAACACTATTTCCCTCGGGATGAAATGGAGACGAGTACTGGAGTTGGACCCCCAACGAAGCCATAGCATCCCTGAATGCCCTTGAGGCGAAAGCAGGGCCCTGGTCCGAATGGAAAGCCGGAACCTCATATGTACCGATAAAGACACGCAAATCTTTAATAACAGTCCGAGCGTCAGCCGAGCGTTGTGGCCACACCCATACTCTGGAGCATGAATCAACAGCAACTAAAATATACTTGTATGCACTATCTGGTGTTAGGGGACCACAGTGGTTCAAGTACACACATTGTAATGGTTTGTTAGAAATTAGGAAGGGTGTCTGCGGCAGGTGCTTGGCAGTGGAAACTTTAATTTATTGACAGATGCCACAACTCTTTGTAAAGACCTGGCCACCAATAACCGGCCTGCAAGATCAAAATTGTAGCCGCCACACTAGCATGGGCAGATGCCACCCCCTCATACGCTGCTTTAATCAACCCTGGTCTGATATCTTTGTTGGGAATATCCCTTGTGCATACACCTGGTATTCTAACTTCAGTGTTCAGGCGATCTCCCATTCGGTAGGAATATTTATTAGGAAATCCTTTAGGATAGGGCTTACCATCAGCCGTAGCTGTCACGGCAGCCTAAATGTCTGCGTCCGACTTGGAACTCAAACGAGTCACGGCAGCTACAGCGGCCACTGCCACTGCTGACTTTGCGGCTTCATCAGCCAGTGTTTTCCAGCAATGTGTATCCCAACGCGCTGGTGTCCAAGTGTGTGTACAACGTGGACATTTGGTAGCGCCTCTTTCAGATCTGCTACTTTCCCCCACAGAAGTCTGTGTTTAATGGTGTTGCCTTTGGAATGTCTGAACCCATTCTGGCGCCAATAATGCAGGTATTCATTAAAGGACTGGACACAATAATACAAATCACAAACAATCAGCGTAAGCTGTGCAGGATCAGTGTGTTCCAGTGCCATCAGCAGAGCTTTTAGTTCTGCCAATTGTGCTGTGCAATCCCCTAGGGTTTGCGTAAAGGTATGTATAAGACAAAATGTATTGCCCTCCATGTAACCACTTACGACTGCGCAAGCAGCAGAATATTGGTGTTTAGTTCCAATTGCTGGTTGTGCTGAGCCATTGGTGTACATGACTCTATGATATTGTTCAATAGGCAATGTATTTGCTGGAACTGAGTATTCTATTTCGTAATGTAAAAATTCTTGAGTTTGTAACTTTGGGTCAAAAATGTAGTCTACATCAGTGGCTGTCAGAGACGTAGCCCATTGTATCCAATGTGGATGTAATGCTTTAGCGTTTGGAACGCTGGCTTTTGTAACAGCCTCTAGGGCTGTGCGTTTTCCTTGGGCAAGAGGTCTTTCTTTAATTACAGCCATCTGCACAGCAGTGAGAATTTTCTCAGTGGGAGCAAAGCATTGTTCTGCCGCTGAATATAAGTGTGATTTGTATGCAATCGGGGCTGTCTCACCTTCATTGAATGTCACATAGGTGAAACCGATGGCCCCAGCTATTACTCTAATTACCAAATGTGTTTTGTTGTCCCTCGTGTGTAAGTGTTGTGCTGCAAGCATGTCTGTTTGCAACTCTCGAAGAATGTGTGTATGTTCAATTGTCCAGAATTTACTTGAAAAATCGGGACGTATTAGATCGTATAAAGGTTTTATGCGTGTAGCATAATCTGGAATGTAAGTTCTGCCAAAATTTAGGAAACCCAATAGAGATTGGAGTTTTTTAATCGTATTTGGTGGTTGTAACTGTGCGCTTTTCTCTAAGAATTGTGGCGCTAGGCTCTTTCCTTCACTTGACAGCTCATATCATAGGAACAGGAAGCTGAGGAAGGCAATTTCTTTTTTTTTTTTAAGTTGAATTTGTAGCCGAATTCAGCAAATCCGACAACAGTGCGGGCTACCCGTCTTAAATGTTGTAGTAATTCATCATCCGTAAGATAGATATCATCTACATAGGACAATGCTTCAGGGTCATTCTCGTGCAAAATTGCAGTAACACGATCTGCGAACAGTCCTGGGCTGTTCTTATACCCCTGAGGTAAATGACAGATTTTTTTTCTGGGAGCCTAGTGCACTGAAACTTGTTAAGTCTCTACTCTCAGGCGCTATATTCTGGCAGAAAAAAAACATTTGAAATGTCCAGTGTTGTTTTGTATTTTTTACACACTTTATTGTTCATTAGTGCTGTACTATGCGAGTTTTGGATAGCATAAGTGCGTGTATGACTGTTTAAATGTCTGTAGTCTAAGACTATTCTATATGAATTGTATGGTTTAGCTACTGGGAATAATGGATTATTCATTGGCTAGACACAGGGTTCAATTACGCCCTGCTACTCTAATTGCGTGAGTATTTCTCTCACCAGTGCTTTTGCTTCGTGTTTTATAGGATACTGCGGTTGCGGTTGAGGTTCATTTTTTATTGGAATTACATGGTAGGGGGATTCTTTATCCCACCCTACGTGATTTCTGTATAATGCGGGTGCTTGTGCCAAAGCCCATTCAATAGAATAGGATTCGGCGAGTTCCTCTGGAACGAGTGGCGAGAAGGAAGGTTTAATAACATCTTCTCCATATGGGCAGGTACGGACAAATTCAGGTGGCCGATCTTGTTCGGCCAACAAGACATCATATATGTTTACTACGTGATCCCAAAAGACTGCGTCTATTATGTATTCAATGTCTCCTTCAAACTGTAGCGTTACTTTATACAACCTATCAGGCGTGGAGACACGCATGTCCGCAGTATCTACTTGTATAAAGTCATCAGTTGCTTTCACCTCCAGATGCTCTAGAAGATTCTGGCGAACTATTGTGACCTCTGCTGCACTGTCTAGCAGTGCTAGAGCCCATTTCTTGTTATTCAAGAGGACCCTCTTCCTGAGTGGCATGTCGGACTGTGACTGCTGCCACTTTTTTCTTTTTGAATTGTGGTTTTTGTTGGGCGGGTTTCTCTTCCTTTTTAACAGAAACCTCCGAAGAGCGTTGTGATTCCTGTCTTGGTTTCACGTACTCTGTCCTTTGCGCTGATCGCCCACCTCTCTCATTTTGTTTCTCCGATGAGTTCTGAAAGGAACGAGATTGACGTATATCAGTATATTGATATCTATCAGGCGTTTTTATATTGTCTCTATTTCTGAGATTATATCTATTCTGCGGGGTCTCCATACATGGAGATTCTCCCCTCTCTTTTTAGGAGTTTGTTGCTTTTTATCCCAGCATTTCTTATTACCCTCAGGTGCTTGCTTAGGGGAATCTTTACTCGATTTACCCTGAAATTGTGGTTTTTGTGGTCTGGCCACTAGACTATCTCCACAATACTTGAATAGGTCTCTGCGATTATTTTAGGAAGCTCTCATTCCTGATCCTGTTGCGGAATGTCACGGAGCCGCATGCGCACTGCAGGCACCACCGCTTCCCCTTTAAGATTAATTAAAATGATTGAGGATACTGTGGCAAAATTGCCCATCAATTGCATCCCTAAATCTAGGGCCGGGGCAGCCCGTGTTCATCTTGAATTTGTTTCAACACCTCCGGTAAATTGGCAAGTGTCGGTGTTCCATGTGCGGTTGTATAGAGCGCGGCAAACACCGTGCCCCAGATATTATAGTTATCTACTGTAGAGACCATCCCAAAGGGCAAGCACATTGTTAATATTCTATGTTTACCCTGAGGTCCCGTATGGGGAAATACTGCCTCAAGCGCATTGATCTTTTGTGCTAACCAAAACAGAGTTTCCTCTCATTTGGTGGGTACTTTACCCATAATCGAATGTACAGTCGCAGGATTTATACCTGGCGTTGCTGCATTTGGGTGAGCTGGAGCAGCACGTGCTGGGTTTGTATTTAATGTTTGCATTACAAATTGTACTAATCGTCTCTATATCGCTATTAGTTCAGTATATAAACGACGAACCTCAGCTACCGCTAAATTTGCAATCGCAGGATGTGGTGTATAAGTGGCCAATAAAGGCCAGGTAGGACCTTCATTACTTAGAGGACCTAACCTTACTGGTAGTATTGTGTGGGATAGGGCGCCATCAAGCCAATTATTATGTACTTGATAAGATAGAGGTATTTCTAAATATTCGTATGCTCTGTATTGTCCAGGCGCATTTGCAGGTGTATATTGGTGAAATGTATTCTTGTTCCCATCAACTGCTGGAAATGTGACCCTTGAATAAAAAAGTTCTGTTCTATAAGCTGCATGGGCATCCACCACAAATGTGACTGGACCCCCCTGGGCCGTTAGGCCATTCGCTAATAAATGTGTAGTTAGAGGTTGTCTCATATTAACCGCTATTTGTACCTGCTGTGGAGTCGCCATTGTAGTGACAGTGTAAGTTCAGAGAAGGCACACTAAATAGGGCTTTCCTTTTAAGGTTCAAGCTTGAACAACCTCTGGCTGCAAATAGGATAGCCTATGCAGCTGGGGTGGAAATTCTCAGCACCACGGATGTCTCTGCATACGGTATTGAGGTGTCATTATATATAATAATGAGAAGGAGATATTCCAGAGAACCCGAAAATTAGAGCCTGACCAAACGTTGGCGGCGCCACGTCGCGTAGGCTGTCATTATTCTAATGAGACGACTGGATTTTGAGCAGCAGAATTGTCTGCGGTGTGGGAGACTGAGTCTAACCCACTGCCGGAGACACCTGTCGCTCTAATCCGGGTTTTGCTCCTGCTAACTAGCAGTGCCTCATCTCTACCAAAGGATAGTGATGATTAGGCAGCCGAGCGCATGACATACTAGGCTTCTCAGGGAAGTCGTGGTCACTCAGGTCGCATCCGGTTCTCTCATTTACAATTCAGTCTCACATATAAACGTCAAACAGAGGCAGTATATGTATCAATAATGAGTTTACTAAAACAAATGCATCTTAGATAGCAAAGCGTGAGCTGCAGTAACCAGGATGACACAACATGACAGTATTGAAATTGTGACGAGAAGAGTGAAGCATAAAAACAACCCTATCATATTGTCACTATGATCAATGGACTATTTCCTATCTAAGTTATAATTTGAGCCCAGCATGTTAAGCTCTAGTTCTGCCTTTCAGGTTCCCCTGGGAAGACATCAACACTGATACCTGAGTAAAGGCCTGTGGTCTGAGTTAGCATGTGTAGCGAAGCATTCAGCAATCTGCATACAGTTGTGGTTCCCTGGCTGGAATCTCCCTCTAATGTGTAAGGGACAAGGAAGTGTTTATATAATAACACAGCTGATGTTCTGAGAAAATGTCCCTACGTAAGGATGTGTATTTTCTACGAATGTTGGAGACTAAACTTCTACCACGTTCACCGTCAATGTACAGAACTGTAGCCTTGAATGAAGCACAGAGTGATCAAGAATGTCTTGTTTGAGAACAGAGTGCTGGCCTAGGCAAACAGTTATATGAAAATAAAACCGTAAAAATGGTTAATGTAATATTAATAATGCAAAGCTGAATAAAACATATCTAGGTTAAAGTGCACAGTGACCTAGTGTGTTAAAATAACGTGCATGGAGCTATAACTAAAATGGCTACACAACTGTGCAGGCCACCTCCACGTTGGACGGCTGGAGGCGGGGTTGAGGGATGCGGAGGGGAGGTCCTGGCAGAACAATGTCAGGTTGCTGGGCTTCCTGGAGCGCGCAGAGGGGTCCGCCACGGAATCCTTTGTTGAGAACTGGATCAGAGACGTGCTGCAGCCAATTGGGCTATCTAGGTTTTTTTTTGTGGAATGCGCGCCCTAAGGGCCCTGGTTGTGCCCGCTCAGCCCGGCGCACCGCTTAGGGCTATTATTGCCCACCTGCTGAACTATAAGGATCAGGACTTTGTGTTGCGGGCCGCACGTGAGTCGGATAAGGCAATATCCGAGAACTGTAAGATATCTATTTATCCTGATTACACAAATAAGGTGCAGAGTTCTCGCAAGGGGCTCATGGAGGTCAAAGCGAACCTCCGAGCAATGAGCATTCGATATATGCTCTTCTATCTGGAACGGTTATAGGTTCTTTCAGGTGTGAGATCAAATTTTTTCGATCTTCCAGAGGAGGTGTGGCGATGGTTGGAGATGTAGGACAAGGTAGCCCCGTGGAGGACGGAGGGACCTGGTGGTGTCACTCATTGGGCTTCTGGAGCGGAGAGCCCGGATTGGAGGTCACATGACGCTGGTCGGCTTTTGGACACAGGGACCGGCGAGTCTGCTGTGGACTCTCACTCTCAGGAAGATGGTGTTCCTGCCCCAGGGTTTATACCTGGTACAGAACTCTTTGTACCCTTTGGCTTTTTCATCTTTTGGACAGTCTGCTGATTTCTCTAGTGTGGGCCGGTCGGCGGAGCAGGGTGGCATTGTCTGTGCTGCAGGAGGATCTTGAGGGGGGGGGGGGTGGACTGGCGATTCCCAACATTAGATATTACTATTATGCAGCACATTTGCAATGTGTTTCCAAATGGATGATGGGTGACTGTCGATGATAGCTGGGAGAAGAGGTTGTATGCTGGTATGTGTGATGGGCGGTCATTGGTGCATATACTAATGTCGGGGGTAGATCTGAACCCGCCGCACCCTACCTGGCCAGGACTACTGCTGGGATGTGGGAGCAGGTAGTTAAACATGTACCCAGGTGAGCCCCTTTTGATAGGCAGCTGAAGATATGGGATCTGGCCCCATTTCGGGATATGGAGAGGTCAATGTTGGCAGAGGCCTGGAGACTGGAAGGTATGTGAGGTGGCTGGTGATCTTTATCCTTAACTGACACTCAGGATCTCTTTGATCTGGGTCCTGGTCAGTTTCTAGAATATGCGGAAATTGAGAGTGTGGTACCTGAGATTTGGGGCGGTTTTCCAGTTGCTCCTAGGGCATCCTTGGTACTGAACGGTTTGATTAATTGGGGTGAGGGGACGCACTTCATTACTCGGTTTTTTAAAGCCCTACGGGAGGATCAACTTGGTGTGATAAGTGTGGGACGTAGAGCATGGGAATCTGATTTGTGGGAGCCCATAGCGGATGCTGATTAGGATTTGGATTTGTCGTTGGTGCGAACGTTGTCGTGTAGTCACAGGTTCAAGCTGTTGCATTTTAACTTTGTATACAGAACGTATCTCACACCCCGTCGACTGAATAGGATTGACCCGAATCGTAGAGCGTGCTGCCCTAGGTGTGGTGAGTTTAGTGCTTCCTTCCTACACCTGGCCTGGACTTGCAGGGCGGTATATTACGTTTGGCAGGAAGTGGTGGCAGTGACTGGGGAGGGCACAGGATTGGAGTTGGAGGCAATCCCGGCAAACTGTATCCTGGGAGTGGTGCGTAAGCCGAGGGATAAGGGAGTTGTGCATAAACTGGTGGAGCTAGCGTTGGTACTGACCAAGGGTAGAGTAGCAATTGGCTGGATGAGCACTCAGAATCCGATGATTTCCAGTTGGCTGCGAGATCTTCTGGAGTGGGGAGCGGCAGAGGAGCAGCATATGCGATTGACACAAAGTGATGAGAGGGCACTTGCTGATGTGGCGGCTTGGGGTACATTGTTGGAGCGGTTCACCGGTGGGGAGGATTCATGATCTATAATCAGCGACGAGGATGAGGGGGGCGGGGATACACATCTCCCCCTAAGAACAGGTGGCGACCAATTGTGTTTTCGATAGGCTCCTATATGCATACGTTGTTTAAAGCCTGGTCTAATAAGGCTATGGGTTGGGAAGGTGGGATAGAAGATAAGATCTGTACAGTGGTTATGACTCTCTCTTGACTTGAACTCTGGTGTTAATGACCTCTGGTACTCTTACGTAATGAAGATGTATTGTCTTGCTGTAACCTGCACTTTACTGTACGGTTTTGTTGGTTTGCATTTTTCAAAACTTAATAAAAACAATTAAAAAAAAAAAAAAAAAAAATGAACCCAGTCTGAAAGAGCACACATTCATGTGAAACTCACTTATAGACAATGTACTGAATTAATCACAGAACGATGCTTTTATCTGGACAATTTACAATCTTTCAGGAATATTGCAATGATATTCAGTGCAGCCAATACTAAGGTATACCAAAGACATACACTTTTGCTGTCCTGACAGATTGGTAACTGTCCAGATAAAAGCATTGTTCTTTGATTAATTCAGTAGCAGGATTTCCTGCTGTATTGTACATTGTCTGTAAGTGCTCTTTCAGAATTTAAACCCAGGTTCATGTGAACATTTGGGTCGCCTTTTTACTTTATTAGCTAAAATAACCCAGGCCTAACAAATCACTCTTTAGCTGGTCAATCATTGCCTATAGAATGTCTCAATTAATATTGATACTCAGAAAGGCTCTAACATTTTGTGCGTGGTATGCTATAATAAACGGTTATTACCATTATACACTTCTTTTGGGCCGTCCGTGGTGTTACTTTATGCATCTAGTAATGTATTTGTGTGACGAACCAGAGAGTTATAATAGTTAAGTGACAAAGGTGCACTCTAATACACAGGACAACTTATTAATTATTAATTATAAAAAGATTCTGGACGGTAGTCTACCTTCACTAGCTGCGGCCAAAGGTAACATGACCTAAGTTCTATTTTTCTACACGCGCTTAAACTACCTCTTTGTTTAGAATTTTCCATTTGTGTGGTAGAATGCTGTCCAAACATGTATGTTAGTAGAATCAGCCAGTTTATAAGTAACCTGTTTACACTAATGGAGGTTCGATACTGGCACAGGTTATGTCCCTTAAACAATTACTCCGAGCAATGACAGTTGTATGCAGACATACTGTCTCCCCTAAATGTGTGACCGTGTTTCACTTGAGGAGGTGGTCGATCACTTGAAGAGCTTGTTTCTGTTCAGGAACTCCTATGTGCAATACCTTCAGTGAAACTAATGGAAACTATACTAGGGTGTTTCGACTTGAAAGCACTTTACTGAAGAGCTTTCCCTGAAACTCTCACATCTTAATTCCTGCCTATAAAATAAATGATGAGGTGAATCATCGTGTCGCATGTTTGGAACAGGAGGCAGGAGAAGGCCGCTCCACCAGGGAGCTAACCAATCAAAGCCCCGTTCTTTAATCCAGTAACATCTCTGTGCCTCTGCCTGCCTCTGTACTAAAAAAAAAAACTGTTACCCCATTTAACCTCTACACCGTCCTAAACCTTTAAATAATCCTTAACTCTCTTTACCTCTACCCGTCACTGATCCCTAAGAACCTTTACTCCTTCACCTGTAACCACCCTTCAATCCTAAAACATCTTTACTTACCTTTATGTAGACCTGCCCCTCAATCCTAAAAAACCCTTTTCTTCTGTTTAGCTCTGACTACCCCGAACTCTAAAAAATAAAAAACACTTATTTTACCCATCCTGAACCCAAAAAAACTTCTTAACTCTCTTTATGTCTACCTATCTCTAAACCCTAACACTTTAGTTTTCTTTATCTCTACCCTCCATTACCCTTACCCACTGCGTAACCCTTAAGTTCCTTTTTCATTTAAATGACAGAACATTTATGTCGATTAAAAAAACAAAACATTTATCTGCGTGCTAAAGTACAAAAAAGCGGCCTATGTGGTACCTGCTTACTAACATCCTGCAGGGAAAAATGTCCTGTGGGGTATAGACTTAAGAAAATAGCTGCCCAACGATGAGGCAATCAGGAGAGGAACAAAACTATGGATTATTAAAGCACGTTTTTTCTGTAATTTGAAGCAATTTATAACTTTCTGACATGCTGGCTTAGTTGACCCTTCGTCTTTGGGTCAATGTAACTATGTTAGAAAATGTTATAGTTAAGACCAATTATAGTCCCAAACCGCACTGTGGATCCTGGGTGAACAACCATTCGATCAGTATAAACTAACAAATAGAGGATTTAATTGACCAGTTAGTATTTCATATCTGTTCAATTCAATTGTTGTATAGCTCCTCAGTTCTGTACTTGTTTAGATTCCATTTTTACGTTGTAACTCCTGATGCATTTCGTCTAATCTGTCCTTCATCAGGGGAATACTTATGTCATAATTGAAAAATAAAATACTTACTTAGAGAAAGGAAAACTGCTGACTAAAAATGTTAAGAGTACAGTTTCCTGAACAAAAGAGCTAATCCACCACCTTCAAGCGTTAATGATTGGTGAGATAAATGGCCATGCTTCACAGTGTGGCTTGGGACTATAATTGGTGTTATTTATAGCACTTTCTTGTACTCAGGAGATGCTTACAAGCAGCCACACATCAGGTAACATTGGGGCCTATTAGTTACCTAGAATGGACTTCAAAAGGTTTGCAACTCATACATTGCACAGATCCCTGGTTGGCTTCGGGCTAGTGCACAAAAGTCATATTTTTGGAAACATGGATAAGGTGAACATACAGTTTGTTCTACTCTATTATGGAAGAGGTACTTACTTTTTTAAGGTGTCTGCCCTTTCAACCTGGTATCTGTGTAGGATTGTTATCACACAGTGAATATGTTGGATAACCTCGTTCTTTCACAGATATTCATGTTTTTGTTTTAGAAGCAGCTCAGCACACTGCCATGACCAATGCCATACCCTGCACTTAATCCCCACTACTCAATGGTATATGTTCTCATACAAAATTAATAACTGCCACTTGATCTAGCCAAAGCTAGTTCCTTCAACCAACACCTGTTGTGCACATGCCAAGGCCATGCACTGTGGGTTATGTCCATATGTGGATCGAGTCCCAAGCTTAATAAAGGTGAGGTAATGCTTGATTACAATAAATATAAGTAGATAACAAAGCAATATCAGTAAATAAAACATGCAAACAAAACAGTTATTGTATAGACATAATGATGTCATCCTTGATGTAAGTGGTGAGTTGTTATGTGATAGCTTGTCAGGTCATGTGTAATCACCTGGGGATGAGTTAAGGTTGCTTAGCTACCAAGAACTGTCCAATTTCAGTATTCGTTGACTGACAATCACAACCATGATTTCTGTTAAATTGTAGTTTTCATTTTAGTTTATGAATTCGACATGAGTTGGGGTGAGGATCTTTTCAGGAGTCCTTGTGCGGTTTAGTGCTCGCTATTTTTGTTGCCATCTCTGGTCCCCAAAGCAAAAAAAGGAAAAACAGGGACATGGGTATGTCAGACCCCACTTTCAATTAGCCTACTGTTGTTGTTAGACCAATAAAGGGTCCTTCTTCAGCAGATTTCACATCTACCTGTATAGGAAGTAGCAAGGGGCAGATTTTTCAGGCCATGCCAGTGTGGGTCACCTTGCCATAGGGGGGTTCCCCCAGACCTAAATTTGTCATTTGTGAGTGAAACTGGCAACAGAGTGGCATGGAAGGTTGCTTCCATGACTGTCAGCTGTGTTGCTGGTCAGGGGCTAACAAATAAGTTTCTGATTCAGCAGGTTGCAGGGCTCAGTTGCTCAGCTGAAAAAACTAGGCAGAGGTGACCTTCACCTTTAACTGCCAGACTCGCCCTCCGACGAACTTATGGTAACTAATGGTAAAGCTATCTTGACACTTAATTGGTCGGTTATCCTCAAATCTAGTTCAGAGGATGAGAAGAATGAGAAGTTTGGAAAAATAAAGTTTGAGGCATGTGTGGCTATAGATACACATGCTGTGCATAATCCTGCCATCTAATGTTGAGCCCAGATGTGTGCAGTTTCTCCCGTGTCCCTGGGACCACAACCTCCCCGTGGCAATATACTATTTAAATAATAGTGGGAGGGTTTTGTAGCAATGTGCTCCCTGGGGCAATGTCTTACAAATATTGTGGGGGGGGGGGGTGCGCCCCCTTCCTGCTCCCTGGGGGTTCACCACTTCCTCAGGGCAACATCTGACAAAAACTATCCCCCTGGGTCCCAGAAACCGCCACCTCCTAGAGCTACAAATAGATTTAAGAAGGGAGTCAAGCCGAAAACAAGTAGGCGGGCCCTCATTGAGCCATATATGGCCCTGGAGACCACCACCCTCCTGCTGCCTTCTGAGGTGCCCACACTTGGGAAGTAGCTGTTTGCTTTTGCTTGGTGGAGCTGACAGCTCACGCCAAGCAAAAGCAAACATTCCGGTTTCAGCAAGCAGGGGCTGTCAAAATGCTCCCATTTGCTGGAAGCAGAGTTTTTATCTTTTTCCCTGCCTGCAGACATGTGGGCAGGGAAAGAGATGAAAAAATTGCTCAAGCACGTAGGGAGCTGCTATTTGCAGCTGCGATTTGCAGCAGCTCCTTGCGCGCTAGAGCAATGCCGGCTCCCACAGGACACAGGGAGCCAGCTTGGACCGTGGGGGCCTTGAGACCCCCCCCCCCATGGACCTGTCACTTTATTTCTCTCCTCTCTTTCATCCCATACTGTGCTGTATGGTTATGGGGGGGGGGAGGTGGTGGCCGCAGGGCCTTGCAGGCCAGGCCGTGCGCAGTGATGATTAGATTATCATATAGTAATTGAAATTACTTTACGTTAAAAAAATAAAAAACAATGAAAATCACTGGAAAAAAACAAAGGTTACAGGGACGTTAGAGATAGATTCTGAATTTACTCACACAAAACCATGGAAATTCAGCAGTGATAGTTAGTTATTTCGAGTAACTATAGCTCACACCCTAAGGTAACTATAAATTGCGCCCTCGTCGTGCACTGCTGATTACCGCAGTTATTACAGCACTCATGACAACTTTTATAACATCATGAAAAATATCAGTGAAACATTAGCAGTCAAATTATTGAAGAGAAAATGGTGCATGTGAGGTGTACGAGTTATAGTTACTTCAGGGCACAAGTTATAGTTACTTGAAATAACTCCAACTATCACTGTTGAATTTCTATGGTTTTTTGAGTGAATTCAAAGCCTAACTATAATATCCCTGTAACCTTTGTTTTTTTCTATGAATATATTTATACATGCATATGCAGCCTATAGTAAAAAGCTAAAAATGCAGAAATTACATTGAGTTTTCGTTTGAAAAACCTCCAACAAATAGTAAAACATTTCTGTGAAAGCAGAAAAAGAGACTATAAAATGTAATCACAACTTTTATTTGAAAAATAAAGTGCAAGGAAATGAGAGATATTTTTAGCCAATAGTCTGCATCCAAAGCATGACCTAGAAAACTGTCACAGGATCCCCTGCATACCATCAAACCCCACAGGTGACAGTTAGGTCACTTCTTTTTCCTTGCTCCTACATTCAGAATCCTGGATGTAGGAAGCTGGCCTGGTGTGTAGTGACACCTATGGTGTTGGCATCTTATACCAGGTCCAGGTAACACCTATTAGTGAATGAAGACAGTGTCTAGGAAGCCAGGGCTCTCTATAGGTAGCTGTGGATGAGCAGGCAAGACTTATCTAGGAGGCATGCAATAGTACAATAGTCACATAATAACTTATCACACATGAAAGGAACTGCACAGTGTTACAAAAATAAAGGTACTTTATTATAGTAAAACCACACTATATTACTTATAGGCAGCCCCCCAACTATCTATATACACAGTAATAATTAGATATTGGCACAAGAAACAACAAGCATTAGCAAGAATTAGTGAATTAGGGCCCAAGGATATGGAGAGGTTAGAGGGGAGCTAGAAGAACTAGCGACCCCAAGAGGTCAGTACCTAAGTGACCCCCCAGCGACCAGGAGAGCAGAGATAAGTACCTGGTTTTCCCAAGGGCTAACAAGAGGACTTAGAAAATGGATTTTGCAAGAACAAGACCAGATCAGAGGGAATCAAAGGTGGATTCTGGAAGAAGAGGACCTGCAAAAGAAGGGGACAGAGTCCAGTCTACTATGGAGTGTCCAGTCGGGGCAGGAGCCACTACCCACCCTTCTGTGGAGGAAGATCCTGGTCGACAGGAGAAGAAGACCAGCTGTGGAGTCTAGGAGCTGGAGAGGAGTCCTTGGAGCGGTGCAGATGGTGTCTCACGTCGGTTGTTGGGTCGCAAATGGGCAGTGGTTTAGGAGAACCACCAACAAGCCTTGCCAAATGCAAGAAGAAGCAAAAGAAGAGTTGCAAGGCTGAAGAGGACTATCAAGTTCCAGTGAACTCGACCTATGGAAGGAAGTCCGGGCTAACCCTCAGCAGTCGGGAGAGTGAGCAGAAGCAGTCGCAGCCCCCACAGGCAACCCACTGGATGCAGGCACAGTAAGTTGCAGTGAGGCCCAATAAGCCTACCTGGAGAGGAGTCCCATATCGCTGGAGCAGCAGAGAGGACACTTTTCTTGGCAGGACGAAGTGCTGGAGGCCGGGCTACTCAGAGCCTGAAGATCCCTTGGAGCAGGAGTCAACAAGCCTTGGTTACCGCAAGAGTCGTGGTGCACAGGAGTGCCTTCCTGTAAGGAGAGGCAAGGGCTAACTGTCTCCCAAGTTGAAAAGTGGGCAGAGAGGGCAGAGGACAAAGGGGACCACTCCAGACCACCACCTGTGAATGGAGGGTCCACACGGTTCCAGAGGAGAGCAGATTCTTCCAGCTGGTTGTCGTTACTGTCGGTGCCTGCAGATGCAGAAGAGTGACTCCTTCCCTCCAAGGGAGATTTCTTCTGGTTTCCTAGTGCAGATGAGGTCTTGCCGACCCTAGAGGATGCACAGCTGGGGAAATGTTGCAGTTACTGGAAGAAGCTGGAGAAACAATGTTGCAAGGCGAGGTCGTCTTGGGAGTTGCAGGCTTGTTGGTTGCTGAAGTGTTCAGTTGCGGTTTCAGTGGCCAGAAGCAGAAGTAAATGATGCAGAGAAGTCCTGGTGGAGTTTTGCATGTCGAATCTGGGAACCCACCCATAAGGGAGTCCCTAAATACCCCGAAAGGGGGTTTGGTCACCTTGCAAGGTGACCACGTATCATGAGGGGGCTCTGACGTCAGCTGCTTGACCTTGCCACTCAGATGCTCCCAGGGGCCTCTGCACATCTTGGTTTCAAGATGGCAGAATCGAGTGGTCTCCTGGAGGAGCTCTGGGTATAACCCTGCGGGTGGTGACGGAAAGGGAAGCGGTCACTCCCCTTTCATTTGTCCTGGTTTGCACCTGAGCAGGTACCAGGGGTCCCTGGCCTGGTGCAAACCGGTTTATGCAAGAAGGGCACCAAATGCGTCCTTCAAAGCAAACCAGTGGCTTGGGGAGGCTACCCTTCCCAAGCATTGTAACGCCTATTTCCAAGGGAGAGGGTGTTACTTTCCTCTCCCACAGGAAATCCTTTGTTCTGCCTTCCCCTGCTTGAGCTGGCCAAGCAGCAGGAGGGCAGAAACCTGTCTGAGGGATGACAGCAGTGTGGGCTGCTCGGAAAACCCTTGAAGACTGGTAGGAGCAATACTGGAGGTTCCTCTAAGTAGCCCTCAGAGTGCATGGGATCATACAACCAATACTGGAGTTAGTATTCAGGTATGATTCTGACATGTTTGATACCAAACATGCCCAGGTTCGGAGTTACCATTACGTAGCTGGACGCAGGTACACATGTAAAATGGCTTCCCCGCCCTTATGAAGTCCAGTACAATGAAACTGGAGTTCGTAGGGGCACCTCTGCTCATGCAGTGGTGCCCTCACACGCAGGGACCTGCACCCTGCCCTTTGGGCTAGGAGGGCCTACCATAGGGGTGACTTACCGTGACCTGCTGCAGTGACCTGTGGTGAAAGAGTGCCTGCATCTTTTTACGCAGGCTGCAATGGCAAACCTGCAGACACATTTTGCATGAACTCCCATGGGTGGCACGATACATGCTGCAGCCCATGGGGAACTCCTGGTGTGCCCTGGGTACTTTAGTACTATATCCCAGGGACTTATAAGGAGACACCAGTATGCCAGTTGTGGAGTGCACAAAAGTCCTAGGCAATCAAATTTGGCGGGAGAGAGCGAAATCACTTTCCTACACTGGAGCACTGAGCTCTGCTGTTTTTTGACAATTTGTCAAAACATTCTCTTTGAAAACTCCAGTTTTTGGTTTTATTCACTAAATGTAGGTATCTAGTGTACAGAAGACTGTTTTCCTGACAGAAAAAAAAACATTTTCTTTCTGTCAAATCATGCCTTCACTCTTTGTCAAGTGTCCTTTGTGTGGCATAAAGAAAGCGCAGACTCACCCACATTCAGTTTGTATCATCTGTCCCCCTGATTCTCATCATCCAGAGACATGCCAGCATTGTTAGAAGCTGACCAGAAGAACTCTGAGGGACAGAGAGAAGATGAGGCTGCACAGCCTGCAGCAGAGAGGAAAGACAGGATCTGGAAGAGGCCTTTTGGAGTCTCTTAATTCCTCCAACGAGCCCTCCTCTCATGCCAAGACAGCCCTCAGAGGGAGATCTCCAGACAGACTTGAAAAACGGCGATGAACGTTGAGAAGTAAGATGTTGAAATTGGACAAGATACCTCTTTGTTCATTGTTGAAGTCGAGAGTGGCTTCAAGCATCGCCACTCAAAGTCGAGGCATGCTTCTTCATCTAGAGTCCCTTCGACTTCAAAGACTAATCACATGGCGTCAATATCTGCCCTGAAGTCAGAGGCCAGCTACAACAAGGTCACTCAAGATATACAGCTCCGTCGAGGCCAAAATGCCATCAGCTGTCTACATTGAGATGTTCAGCAGTGTCAAAGTAATGGTCATCGACGTAGAGGCATCTGATAGCAGCAAAGGATTCCCCTCCAAAATGGCGTTTGTCGACGTTGATGGATAGTTTCATATATAGTGTTTTCATATCAGTCAGCCAACAAACACATACTTGCCAGATTCAAAGCCCATTCTGCTAGGGGTAAAGCAGCAACTGCTAGCCTATCAAGAAATGTACCCATTTCCTAGACCTGTAAAGCTGCAATATGGAGATCGGTACATACTTTTACCAAGCATTAGTGTCTAGACTAATACACTCAAACAGATACTCAAGTAAGGCAGGCCTCTTTAAATAATCTTTTCAGATAATTGTAACAGCTTCTATTGAAGTTTTGTATTTGTCCGCAGGTGTGTTGGATGGGCTAGCTATTCAATTCAGTGCTTATGACTATTAATGAAGAGACCCTGGAAGAGAAGGATAAATTGCTTACCTGTAATCCTAGTTCTCTTCCAGGGAAATCCTCATCAAAGTCATAAGCAAACTTCCCTACTGCCCATATGAATCATTAATGCAGTATCTTAATATTACCTTTGTGCCCTGGTATTCATGTCACTGTTAAAAAGACCTGACCTTCTACCGGTGAGGCATGATGGGCTGGATATATTGGGTCCTGAGAGGTTTTACAGACACAGTGCCAGTTTTCTATGTTATGTTTTAAAAGCAGCATATTAGGCTAACAATGTCTCTCATTTCCTTGCATTGCCCTTTTCAACTAAAGGTTGTGATTACATTTTATAGTCTCCTTTTCTGCTTTCACAGAAATGGTTTACTATTTGTGGGTGGTTTTCCAAATGAAAACTCAATCTAATGTTGGCATTTTTAGCTTTTTACTATAGGCTGCATATCTATCTATCTATATTTAAAAGTGCATTTATTCTGTGTATATATCTCTGAGGTCCCCAGCGGGGGTGGGACTATTCAGTGCTTATGATTTTAGTGAGGATTCCCCTGGAAGAGAACTAGGATTACTGCTAAGCAATCTATCCTTATGAGTTCGTCTCTAAGGGAAAGCAGATCTCCAACACCACCATCTGCTGTACATAAGGTGCTGCAGACACTGCTGCAAGGGGGTCAACTCCAGTGTCTATATGCATTGACATGTCTGTCTCCAGGTTGAAGCTTGAAATCCAGCAAAATTTACTCCACCTGCCCTTTGATGGGCAACATCTGTTCGGATCCCAGCTTGACCAGATGTTTAAAAAATGAAGAAGGGAATGAAAATGGCAAAAGCCTTGGGTCCCCTCCAAACACCTTCCCCTTGTGGCTCCTTTTGCTGCAGCCTTCACCAGCAAGGCTCAAAGACTGCCTCCCCCGATGCCTCCACCTCTTAGCAGTGGCCACACACCCAACAGTTTTCTCCTAGAGGCTATTTTCGAGGGTCCTGCAGAGGCAACAACTCAAAAGGTAGAGGTAAAGGTGCCTCTCTCAAAGAAGCTGCCACCACCACAAAACCCAGACTTGCCTCTTCTTCCACCTGATCATATAACACCTGTTGGGGGGCTCCTACAAAGGTTCTTTACCGCCTGGTAGAACATCACCTCCAACCAGTGGGTGTTGGATATTATCCAACACGGTTATTGTCTAGAGCTCATTCCATGCCTTCCACCATTCCACCTCGCAAACACAAACTCTCCCCAGAACATCAAAGGCTACTCAGAGAACAGGCCCAAGTGCTCCTTCTCAAGGGAGCTATAGAGCCTGTCCACTACCATCAGCAGGGCACAAAAGCACTCCTTCTCTGTACTTTCTCGTTCCCAAAATTGACTGTTCTCTCCAGCCCATTCCTCAGGCCTCTAAACAAATGCATCCTTTCAGAGCACTTTCATATGGTTACTCTGCAGGATGTCATCCTGCTACTACAGCAAGTCAACTTTGTGGCTGCTCTCTACCTGAAAGACTCTAATTTCCCCATACCAATACACCAGGCACATTGCAGGTATCTCAGGTTCATAGTCAGCAGAAAACACTTTAAATTCAAGGTGCTCCCTTTAGGGGTCACCATTACACCCAGATTATTCACCAAGTGCCTCACAGTGGTAGCTGCTCATGTGCTCAGGCAGGATGTTCATGTTTTTTATTATCTAGATGACTGGTTATCAAAAGTACAACCTATCAAACTTGTCGCGAGCACACTTAGCTCACAATAAACCTTCTTCACCAACTAGGGTTTACCTTAAACGCTACAACATCCGACCTCCAACCCCTACAGATACAACCATATATTGGGGCAGTCCTCAACTCAAAAGTTGTCATGGCTTATCCAAATACTGCCAGGATACACTCTTTTCAGGCACTAATCTCTCTTTTTCAACCAGGCCTCCAAGTCACTATCGGACATTTATGCTTCTCATCGGCATGATGGTCTTTTGTATTGCTGTAGTACCCCATGCCCGATTACACATGTGTCCATTGCAGGAGTGTTTGGCACACCGTTGGCCCCAAGTGGTGGGTCAATGGGACAATCTAGTGTTGATGAGCCACCCTACATATCGGTCTCTGCAGTGATGGAACACCAACAACCTGTTGCAAAGGCGACTTTTTCTCAACCCATTTCCGCAGAAGACCATAAAAGCTGACGTCTCCTTTATGGGTTGTGGTGCGCACTTACAGCATCTGACTGTCCAGGGCATAGTGGGAACCCAGACTACAGGGTCTCCACATCAGTTATCTGGAATAGCTGTTCATCTTGCATTGAAAACTTCCTTTCCCCACTTGGTTGGCAAAGTAGTTATCATCAAGACGGACAACATGACAGCCATGTATTATCTTCAGTAGCAAGGGGGCACCAGATCCCCTCAGCTTTCTCGCTTAGCCCAAGGCATGTGGAGGTGGGCCCTCTGACTCAAGATCCATCTGTTTTCCAATACTTGCAAGAGTGGACAACGATTTTGCCAACCTCAGCAAGATGTGTCAACAAGTCCACAAGAGAGAACTCGATCAGCAAGTCCTCCTCCAGTACTTCCAGCATTGGAAACTACGAGAAATAAAACTCTTTGCCATGGCAGAAAACGTCAAATGCCCATGTACAAAAGCACCCTTTTTGGCATTGTTAGCCTCTACTTTTTGCCTGGTTTCTGAAGTGGCTTCGACTGTTAGTATCTGCTAACCAGGTCCCCAGTGCCTGACCTCTTTCCCCAAAACTGCACAGTTGGTTTAAACATTTGGCACACACCTTAGCACCCACTGAAAGTCCCTAGTAAATAGTACCCCTGCTATCAAGGGCCTGGGGTACTAAAGAAGGTCCCTGAGGGCTAGAGCACCAATTGTGCCACCCCCAGGGGACCCCTTACAAAGCCCACACCTTCCTGCCATTGCAGACAGTGTGCGTGGGCGCAGGCTAAATTGAAAACACAACTTGTCACACACCCCTGTGTACCAGGATCCCTATCACTGCATGTGCCAGGTGTAAGTCCCTAAAGCAGGGTGCTTTAGGGCACATGTGAGGGCATATTTGCACAAGCAGATATGCCCCTGCTATGTGTCTGTCGATTCTGAGACATAGTAAGTGAGCGGAGAAGCTGTTTTAAATGCTTGTGCTGGACACCAGCCATTACAAGTCCCCCAGCTACACAATGGCCTCTCTGAACCCTGGGATGTTTGGTATCAAACATCTCAGAATAATAAACCCTCACCTAATCCAGTGAAAGATTTATTGATAAATGCACACAGAGAGCACCCAAGAGGTGCCCCCTGAAAACCTACCAGTTACTAGTGTGCTGACTAACTAGTCCTGACCAGTTCAGCCACCACAGATGCGTTTCTGACCCCCCAAGGTAAGAGCCAGCGCTCTTGAGGGCAAGAGACAACAGCTTGCACCTGGCTCACCAAGGCAGGATGACATTCCAGGGTGGGAAGCTTCAAAGGAATAGCTGCCTTTGTAATGCGACCCCAGGTCGTGGAGATGACCAACCTTCCTGTCCTTACCCCACTTTAGGAGGCAGCACAGGCGAGAAAATTAGGCAGATTAAGAGGTGTTCCCACTTCATGCCAGTCCAACCCCTAAGGTGGGCAAGCTGAAGTGGATGCTACCTTTTAAATTCCTCCACCTTATTTGGAAGAAATTAGGCCAGGGTTAGGGTTATCCTTACTTCCCCAGCGCAAGTATCATAGAAAGGGTGTTGTCATCCTAAAGGTTGGCAGCCCATTTGCTACCACCTGGCACTCCGTGTAATGCCCCTAAATTGAGTTTTAAGTGGCACCCCTAAACTGTAGAACTCAGATCCTGCTGAAGATGAGGGCAAAGAAGAGTTGCACCCGCATGGAGGAAAGAAGACTTAGTTGACCACGCCGGACTGCTTGCTGACCTCAAAGGACTCATCATGCCTTCCATAAAGACTCAAGTCTCCTGTTAGCAGGGTACCTGCCCTGCAACACAAACTTTAATGAAAAGACTCTGCAGCTTCTGGAACTCCAGAGACCAGACACCTGAATGGACCACTGCACTCTACATCCGCAACCTAAGGTAAAGCCAACCAACAGTGCCAATGCGATTCCCCAGCTGCCTAGAACTAAGTCCGGTGTGGTCTCACTCATCTTGGACTCACCTGAGGAGCCTGCAGCCTCTGCACACTGACCCCCTCTCCCTCAGTCGTGTGGTGAGAGAAAACTCACCACCTCGAGCAACCACTGCACTCGTTACCCCTGAACCCATCTGAGGTGGGTTACTGCTGCCAACAACATCCCCCAGCTTCTTAGAGCTCAAGTCCACCCTGGGTTCACCCAGGCCGGTCTCCCCGACGAAGCCTGCAAACTCAACACACTGGACCCCCTGACTGTATGCTCCCGGATGAGAAAACCTGATGCCTAGTGACACCGCTGCATCTGTAGCCCCTGAGCTCCAGAGAAAAGGACCAAAGGTGCACCTACGGCCATAGCACCCCAAGTCTACCACCTACCTGCTTGTTGTTCCTGACTGGCTTCTGAGCCAGAGCCAGCAGCCTGTTTGTCACGAGGTCCAACTCCCATAGAGAACCATTGGGCATCCGACGCCTTACTGCTCCCCTGCACCCAGCCGCCCCCGTGCTGCCCAGTGTGACCTGTTGGTGTGCTTCTGATCACTGCCCAGTACTTACTGTTGCTTCCGGAGCTTGACCTCATAAGTAGTTGTTAACCCTATGTTTGCTGAACATTGTTTTTCTCCATAGGATAACTTTGAGAGAACTCTGAAAATTGCACTAAGCATTGATTTCTGAAACCGCAAAGTATTTAGGCTTAAAAGTCTACTAACTTCATTACGAAGTTCTTGGGTTTGAAAGATATATAAAAAAAAAAGTTATTTTTCTAAACTGGTCTTGGATTATTCTTTGAGTGTGTGTCTCATTTATTGCCTCCGTGAGTACAACAAATGCTTAGCACTTCCCTTTGATAAGCCTAACTGCTCGCCCACACTACCACAAAATAAAGCATTAGACCTATCTACCTTTGTCTCTTAAAACCAATTGGGAATCCACAGGACTGTCTGCACAGTGTACTTCTTTTTTAGTGACCATATAGAGAGCCTGCTTCCTAAACCCAAGCTTTGCATTCAGCTTCCCATACCCGCAGCATAGGGCAGTGCGCTATGGATGAGTTGGTCAGGGATATTTGCTTGAGCTTTTTCTCCTCTTCCACTGCTTCTGTTTGTGGAGCAGAGGCTTTGGAAGACATCTCTCACCCTCATCCTTGTAGCTTCCACCTGGGCACGCCAACCATGGTTCCCCACCCTCCTTGAACTCTCAGTGGTTCCGCATGAAAGACTCCCCAGTAGGCCATACCTTCTCATGCAGAACCATGGAGAAATCAGGCTACTGCAGCCCATATCTCTCAATCTTGCGATCTGGCTTCTGAAGTCCTAGAGCATGGGTTCCTTTAATCTCTCACCTTAATGCATGAATATTCATAAAGAGATGTGCAGGCCTACTGCTCGTTCCTGTTACACTGACAAATGGAAGAGATTTGTCTACTATTGTTGTTCCAAACACATTGGCCTTTAGCAGTCAAAGTGCAAGAGATGTTTTGCTACCTGCTCCACTTACAAACTGGTGGTTTATCTTTCACATCCATACAACTCCACCTGATTGTTGTAGCCGCCTACCTTACATGCTTCTCTCTTCAGACTTCTGTCATGAAAGCCTTTATGGAGGGTCTCAAGAGTCACTCCTCCTCAGGTTCCGCCAGCCCCGTCATGGAACCTTAACATTGTATTAACAAGGCTAATGGACCCTCTGTTGAAAACCCTCCACTTCTGCCTCCTCCAATTTCTCTCTTGGAAAGTGGCATTTCTAGTCGCCATACTTCACTCTGGTGCATCAATGATGTTTAGGTTCTAACCATGGAAGAACCTTTCTTCCAGATACACAGAGATAGGATTGTTCTACACACCATTTCCAATTTTCTCCCAAATGTGGTCTTACAGTTCCACCTCAATCAGTCCTTTGAACATCCCGTGTTTTTCCCTCAACCTGACTCAGTTGCTGAACGAGGTCTCCATACCTTAGATATTACACAAATCCACGTGCACTATTTTGACAGAACCAAACCCTTTAGGAAAACACAACAACTTTTGGTTTCTTTCTCTAAATCCCACAAAGAGAAGTCCCTATCTAAATTAGGCATTGCAAGATTGATTGTTAAATGCATCCAGACATACTAGGCTAAATCTAAAAGGATCCTGCCCATTCCTACTAGAGCCCACTACACTAAAAAAAAAAAAGGGTCCTCTGTAGCCTTCCTAGGGGAACATTGTTATAGCTGACATCTGTAAAACAGCTGCATGGCCCACACCACATACTTTTACATAGCATTCTTATGTAGAAGAGCTAGCCCGACAACAAGCCAGTGTTGGCCAGGCAGTTAACCTCCACAAGCTAGTCACCTCTTTTCTGGGAGGACTGCTTTACAGTCTATGCACAGCATGTTTATTTACAGCCACACACACCTTGAACACAAAATGTTACTCACTCAGTAAGCTTCTGTTTGTGGATTCACATGCGGCCACCTTCCTCCCCGGATGCCCATAGCTGTTACAGTCACCTTTCTATTTTGCTTTCCTCTTTCTTTGCATGGACATCTCTCTGTACAGCACCTTGCTCCGCATCCCATCCTCACCCACCGTGCTGGAAAACAATCTAACAATGGAGTTGATGAACATGCACATTACCATCAAGAGGAGGAGTCGCAGTACCTTGTGACTCGAAAGCCTTTCTTTGAAGAAAAACAACTTGCACACATCTGGGTCCAACACTAGATGGCAAGATTATGCACATCATGTGAATCTACAGCACTACATGCCATGAACAGATGCTTACTGGGTAAGTAACATTTTTCTTACTGTGATTGGTCTATGTCATACTTTTTCTTAGCTCCCATTTTGGTATTTGTTATGGTGCCCCAAAGCTATTGGTCAGAATGATGTGATTGGCGGGTTGTTTATGAAAAATGTTCTTGCAACCACCATTAATGATTGTGAGGGATCTACAGGCAGGTTTTGACTACCTAGCATGAAAGAAAACATTCACAGTTAGAAGGGGATTATCCATTGACTCATGAGGAGGGTGCAGAGGGGTGGTTAAACTGTAGTTCGCTAAAAGCACCAAGTTTTGCAAAGATGTCAGTTTTATATAAAACACAAAACAATAAATTCCTTTTTTGCTTGATTGAAGTAACATTTGTTACACTTGCAACAGTGCATGTGATCATTCATATGAACAGAAGAGCTCTAGGTATTTGAAGACAAACATTGGTGTAATGGTTATCTGACAGAGAGCACAGAATGTCTGACCAGTAGTATGTTGCTATTATTTCATAACTCTGCCTGGTTAACATACGTTGTTTCTTCTTTTCAGGATAAAGACTAGTGCGGCCATAACAGAAAATATGCTTTCAAACAAATTACGCTTTGATGGTAGAATTATTTCCAGGTAAAAATATTTATTTTTAAATATCTTTTTTTAAACATAAATGTATGTTTTTCTGTTCAAAATAATTTACAAACAGAAAATATGCTTGATACACAAAGCTACTTTCCCTGTTCTTATTTATACATCCTTTATTTTGTGCTAAAGGTGACAGGGTGCAAGCATCTGGCTAGGATAGTGCATTGAAGACAGTGCTTAGTAATGAATTTCCTTTGTGTTGGTGATGATAATTAGAAGATTAACAATAGTAGTTAGGCCTCAAAAAGAACTACAGCACTCTGTATCTGTGTATGATAGATACACAAAATATATCAACAGTGTGCATTCCTAACAGGGCAACACATAATATGTGAAAAACACAATAAAGGCATTCCAAATCAATCATAACAATTTCTGCACTGGTTCCAATCCATTGGTCAGTCATTTATTCATTATTCCAGTAAATGTAAAAGTGAACACGTTTTGTTCCATGGGAGCTTATTTGTGGATAGCAATCAAAAAATTCTTTCAGGAAACTGTTTTACTGTTTCCAGTAGTTCAGTGTTTGTAACGTTGTGTCTAATAGTCCAGGCCATAACCTTCAATAATGAATCAGTCAGCATGACAACCTTTTTCAAAGGATCTGGTAGTCCTTATCTATTAAGCTGCACAGAAAACGTATCCACGTGACCATGTGAACATGAAGTATGCTCCATGGGGTGACCTTTTTTAGTCCAAGGTATTTATATTGTGTGCTACATGCAACTTCCTAGATGCAGTAAGCAATGTTACCACTGAAACACAGGCTAATATGTAGGGAAAATGTATGACCCCACTTTGAACTGCTAATTTTTACTTTATTTAATTATCTTTGAACATTTATGATGGAAATTTGCCATTCCTAAAGTTTAACCCGGGATGTTTTTTGCCTTTTTGCTGCACCCTGTTTTTGTTGGATGTCAAACTCTGTGCACTTTACTCTTGCTAAACAGTGGTAAAGTGCTTGTGCTATAGTGTCTAATCATGTTAGAATTGCATAATTTGCACATTAAATTTACTTGTAAGACTCTAGTATGTGGTACTATAAGTACTTAGGGCCTGTAAATTGAATGCTGCTAGTGGGCTGCAGCACTCATTGTGCCACCCACTAAAGTGGCACTGTAAACATGTCTCCAGACCTGCCATTGCAACCTGGGTGTGCAGTTTTAAAACTGCTGTTTTGACCAGCAAAATGAACATTTTGCCAGGCCTAAACCTGGAATTTAAACAGTAGGACATGTATATTTAATGTTTTACGTGTCCTATCAGTGAAAAAGCACCAAGTCCTTTTTCATTGTGGCAAGGCTGGATCTCCTATGGGAAACGATCATATCAACTTATAATGCTTAATTTCAGTTTGGGAGCAGATAGACAACTCATTCAAGGACTCGTTTCAATAGTAATTTAAAATCCAATTTAATGGTGAAATTGCATTTTTATTACTGTTTTGGAAATTATATTTGAGAAAGTTTTCCTTTTCCTGCCTAAAACGAAAAGGCTTTCCAGCCAGTGTCTAGTTATCTGACCCCTAATGGCTCCCTGGTGGTGAAATGTATATTATTCTCAGACCGAGGACAAAGGGCTCTAGTTGTGGGGGAGGGGGACTACCCCCGTGACAGGATGGGATGTGAGCTGTACTTAGCCCCTTCCCAAGCTTAAAAGGATGCTCACTGTGCCACCTTTTTGCAGTAAAGTGAAGAGGATGTGCTGCAGAAGGAGTTAAGTATCTGGCAAGAAAATAAACAGTATTGAGATTTCTCTAGTCACTGGCTAGTGCACAGGATAGACTGGCCTCAACCCACTACCTACTCATAACACTTGTGGACCTGGGAAACTCCTGAAAAAAGAAAAGGCCTCAATGACTCTTGATTCATGCTGGAACAAGAGGACTCCTAAACTCCACAGAGCACTGGACCCTGCGAGCTCCGGCTGGCGTGAGACCTGGTTCCTACAAGCCTATCCTGATGCCTTGATAGGTGTAGGGCCAACCAGACTGAAGTTTTGTAGCAGTTGTAGAAAAGTGGGTCTTAGTAATTTTTGACCTCTGGAGGATTGGGACAAGGTGCCAAGTCTTGTCCAAGGAGGCTTTTCCCAAGGCAGGCAAAAAATCAGGTTCATCCTGGTCAGCACTTTTTGCTGCACTGAAAACTGATTCAGCTGGACCTTCAGGTTTATCCGGCTTAGAGCTTTTTGCACCAGAAACAACTGCTTCAGCAGGTGCAACCTCTCTGACTTTGAGGAATTCTTTCACCAAAGACTAGGGTCGTCCCACTCTGGAGGATTTCAACTTCCATAAAAGACTACAGGCCTGCTTTAGATTTCCGTGAATAGGATACTCTGTCACAAATGTGAAGGATATCCATCCGCCGCATTACAAGTGCTGTAGGATGTAATGCACTTATTTTACATGGATGGGATATCCGTCACATTTGTGACAGAGTATCCCATCCGCCAAAATCTAAATCAGGCCCTATGTCCTAAAGAAAAAAAACGATGACTGGGAGAACCTCTTTTGTGTATCTGACCTCTGCTTTATTGCAATTGGCTTGAAGGGTCCAGATAACTGCAAACTGTCATTTTTTAAAGCCACTTTACTTTTTCTAGGTGCCTTTTAAAAAAATCATATCTCCAGTTCCACTTAGCCGTTTTTATTTTTTTTTAATGTATTTTTGCTCATTACACTTTTCTCTATTTTAGTTTGGGGGTTTTATGAAGTTTCCTTTCTTGTTTTGTAATTGTTGATTTTGCTTGAACTTTGGAGAATTGTCTCCTGATTGTTTCATAGTTATCAAGAGATTAGCTGGGATTCTTTGATAACTATGTTTTGGACTAGCCATATGGTATTTATGAACTTGGTAGGGGTCACATCCTCCCAAATTATTAACCCAGTTTCTGACAGTGTCAAACACTAGTGATAGATCCAGTAGCACCACCAGAAACAATTCTAAATGCCAAGAAGTTGCAAGTCACATTCTTTAAGGCTACCTCTGTGCCAGTGTGTCGGATTAAAGGTGAAGGCTTTATTGTAGTGAATCCAAAATGACAGAACTTTCTTAAGATAATGAAAGTTAGTAGTCCTCTTTGATTTTAAATTTCCAGATAGAAGGGGAAGATAGCAAATGGTGTGTTTTAGCTGTGCCAGGTGAAACTTAAGTCAGCCTTTTAAAAATAGGATATATCAAATCTTACTTAAATGACTTTAGATGTATACCTGTCTGCAAGAAAGTCCTAATAAGATGCACACATACAGGCAATAGGAGCACCCCATTTTCCTGAACAGTATTTGGTGATCAACAGTCTTCTATGGATCCTGAAATATGTATTCTGACTATTACACTTCTCTTCCTTGAATTCCAGAATGATTCAAAATGCCATAGGCTCTTTTAATTGTTAGTTAGATTGCAGTTTTTATTTAAAATCATGTTTGTACTTCAAAGCTGTTAAGTGTAGGTGGAGCTGTCCTTGTAAAAAGTAAACTGATCACACACTTATATATTAGCACATTTACTTATCGTGGTCTGTTTTCCATGAGATGAAAACAAACAATAGCATATTGTTTCTGATAGAGAGTGCTAGCTGTAGATTCCTCATCTTTTGAGTATTCCCTATGTGTCAGACTAGATCCGCAAACATTTTAGCTGTATCTCTGGCCCTGGTAGGTGGCACCACACAGCAATGCACTGATACTGTTCCACTCTCGAAAGATGCACCGAGCCTGCCAGGGAGCCACGTTAGGTGCCTTTCTTTTTACTCACCAGATGCGGATCCGGAACACTCTCTTGTCTCTGAGACATTTACCTCATATTCCTATCCTGAAAATTTAGAGTGTGCAAGGGAATATCACCCCAAAAAATGACAAATTTTAAGTCCTGGAGCGACTGTCTTGAACAACTGTTTGTGGCAGATTCCCATCCCATTTTTTTATTATACTGACACACACTAACCTGATATGGCTTTTTAAACTGAAACCTGGGCCGATGAGACCTCCAGTCTAGATTAGTAGGTGCAATACCGGCAGTTTACACCGTTGTAAGATTAGATTGTGCTGGTAAGCGAGGTGGCGGCCTAGCAGTGGTCTTTTGTGACCATGTTGAAGTCAGCTGTAAACCCTCCATGTTTGCAGACACTTAAGCCATACTTTTTAGATGTAAGCTAATAATTTCTTGTTTAAAGGGCTCCTGATCTATAGGCTGCCTGGCCCAAAAGCCATGTTTTTAGATGCATTAGGTGACTTTCTGGAGTGATCCATGCAGTACCCCAACTTTACAGTTCTAGGTGACTTTAATTTTTAATTTTCATCTGGAATCTCTTGCTAATAAAGATTCTGAACCGCTAAATGACATACTGAGTGCTTTCATTCTTACTCAGCTGGACAATACCACTTCACATGTTTCAGGGCATATGCTTGATGGCATTTTGTTTAAACAATCCTAAGTTACAGTTACACGCTATTTTACCCATTATCTGGTCAGACGATATGGCTGTTAATTTTTGTTTAAAACTTGAGCCTCCTATTTCTGTCACTAAACGTTCAAGCTTGGAACAAAATCAAGAAAGCTGAACTGACTAAAATTGTGGATAGGACTCAGCCCTTAGTTACAAATAATATAGATAGAGCTATTGGTAATTATTCCGAATGGATGAGGCCGACAGTTATTAAGATGGCTCTCCTCAAAACTACCAACCGTTGCAGAAGTAGGCTTTCAGTACCTTTGTTCTCTTGTGAACTTAGGGGAATTAAAACAGAAATGGAGGAGATGGGAGAGTGTATGGAGAAGGAACTATCACACCAAAGAAAAGATCAGATATAATTAATATATCCAAAAATACAAAAAATTGATTATTACTGAGAAACAAACTAATACTTCTCTGAAGATATTTCCTCAGCCATAAACTCCTTGAGAGAACTTTGTAAAACAGTCCACATGATTTCTAACCCAACCATCAGTTGTATATTGCCCACAAGTCAACAACTTTGTGACAAATTAGTGGATTTCTTTAAAAACAAAGTAGAGGAAATTTAAGAAAAACATTGAATGTCAGTTGTGCGGCCTCAAGTCCTGCCTTGGCGTCAAACTTGGTAACTACTAACACCACCAAATTTGGTATGTTCCCTCCTCTCACCCTGGAAGGAGTAGTAGATCTTATCAATCTAACTAAATCTGGCGCCGCGTCCAATTCTTGCTCACCATAATCATACATGAGATAGTAGAGAAAGTTGTCTCTCCAATAACCACACTACTGAATATTATTAGTTCTGGTCACTTGCCCCTTGAATGGAAAAAAAGGCCTCCATTCTCCCTCTGCTGAAAAAGCCTTCATTGGATCCACATGAGGTGAAGAATTATCGTCCTATATCCTGCTCCCTTCTCTGCAAAAAGCCTTGAGAAACATATGAACATTGCACTCGGTTGAGTTTTTGGAGGCCAAACAAATTTGGATTCCTCACAATTTGGCTTCAGGCCAGCTCATAGCACCGACTCTGCTCTGCTAGTGGCAACTGAAGCGCTAAGAAGCTTTCTGAATAAAGGGGGGGGGAGGCTGTGGAGATCTTGCTGGATTCATCCGCAGCCTTCAACACTGTGAGCCATTATGTCCTTTGGATCACCTGGCAGGAATTTGATTTCCGTTTCAGCCATCAATCTTTTATGCTCCTTCCTCTCAGACAGGGAGCAAGGCCCAATGCTTTTTAACATTTATGTGGCCCCCTTGGCTAGCCTAATTCAAAATTTTGGCATTTCATCAGTTGCATATGCGGACAACACACACATTGTGGTGTCTGTCTCTAGCAATTTTATGGAAACTGCACACCGTTTCAATAGCTATATGGGCGCAGTGGATGAATAGTAAAAACCTCAATGTGACCTTAGATAAAACTGAGTTTCTTCTTCTTGGCAAGGACGCTACCCTATGGGATCAATCTTGGTGGCCTTGGTCTCTGCCCCCGCCCCAACTTCAGTGTTTTCAGTTAGGAACACCCCTGCCTCTCTTTGTGTCCAGATCAACAAACTCACTTCATCCTGCTTCTTTTTTTTGCTTACCTTAAGAAACATGCTCCTCTTTATACCATTAGATCTCAATAAATATGTGTTACAGCACTGGTTTTGTCCAGACTAGATTATTGTAATGCATTATACACTGGCATTCGTCAATGAGCATTAAAGAAAATTTAGATGCTGCAAAATTCAATGACTCGACTCCTTAAGAAAATCCCTAAGTTCAAGTCTCTGTAAAAGGCACTAGGGAAGCTTCACTGGCTTCTGGTTAAGAACAGGATTGCTTTTAAGACACTCTGCTTGGCACACAAGGAGTTGCATAGTAGATGTCCAGGCTACTTAAAGAGGAAATTCTCTTGGTAAAAGTCCAAAAGAGCTTTGCGTTCTGCTACCTCTAGAACAGTTAATGTTCCTAAAATCAAGAGTATGACATGGGGTGGCAGGAGCTCTGTTTACACCGTGTGGCAACTTTAGAATAAGCTACCAGCATACCTTAGAGTTCAAGATAAGTTGTCCGGCTTTATATATGTGATATGTCTTTTTATATGCTACTGTCTCAGTGCTACTCTAGTAGAAAACAGCGCCAAGGTGCCCTTAAGCGATCGTGTGCTGTACAAAATTACTCAATATCAATACCTTTGTCGTGCACAGCCACTTCGTGGGAGACAGAATCCAAAGATTAAAGAAGGACAGAGGTATTTGTCCAGTTCAAGACCTGCGTCCTCTCAATGCCTTCTTCTGTAAGGAACAATTCAAGATGCTCACACTAGCCCATGTCTTTGTCTCCTCTCGGCCCTGGAGACTTGGATGGTAATGTTGGCCCTGCAGGGCACCTACTTCCATATACCTATCCTATAGACTCATTGGCGCGACCTGCAGTGTGAGAAATCAGGCCCTGAGCCCTCCTTCTTCCTCACGATTGTACCCGTGACTGCCACACAAGCACCATACATCCAGAACACTTGTGAAAAAGGAGAGGGAAGGGTTAAACCAGGAGAATTTCCCAGAAATAGGACACTAAAAAGGGACGACTGTATTTTTGACCAGGGAAGCAGGACTATGCAAGGGGAGAGCTAAATGTAGGAGCCTGGAGGAGGAGAAAAGGACACTGTCACTAGACAGAAGGGGAGCGAGGGAGAGACTGAGAGTTCATAAAAAGGAGGAAGTTGCCAAACCAAGGGAGAAGCACCCCACACCGCTGACGAGAATGCCACAGACACGAAGGGAGGTCCTGAGACCTGGAGTAAGGAGTAGTGGATACCCCCGCAGGAAGCTGATGAGCCGCTGCAACTCTCCTGCGGGTGTGTACCAAGGGGATGGAGAGGGATGAGGTTTGTTTTGTGTAGGGGAGGGAACAGCATGGGTAAGGGTGTTTTGATTTTGGTAACACTACGCTTTTGGCATATCTGTGACACTGTGTCTGACCTTTTCTAAGACACCGCATTTTAAGCACACTGTTCTTGTTTGTTTTCTGAATGCGCTCGTACTGCCCAAGCCACCCCCTGTGTTAGAGCGTTTTCCCTGTTAAGTCGTGGGATGACATACAGAAACCATATACCTTAAAACCTCTTAAAGTAAAAGACACTGATCTGAAGGACACTAAACTGAACTAGATGACGTTTAACCTCTTCAGCGGACCATGCATGTTACATTGTAATAGTCACTAAAGATACCGGACTCCTGTCCCTTAAGGAGTACACAAAGCAAGGGTGAAGTCCCAGGGTAGATCAGGTGCATGTTTCCCTCACTCTAGGAACGAAACCCGGCACAAAGAGAAGGGCACACCACGAGATGGTGATGATATATCGAAATTGACTAATCTTATATTTACTTACCGCTATCACTTTCTCCGAGACTCCGGGCCCTCATAATCCAGGAAAAGGCATCTGTATAAGGGAGACTGAAGAAATATCCATCCTTATGCGATATCTACAGCAGATTGTGCCAGATCACGGACATACATACATATAATTTTTCTTTAACAATCTGTAAATATGAATTAAATCAACATTGACAAGAAAACGCAGCCTCCTCGTCCAAATATCCGCCCGTCCCTCCTACAGGTGGTGACAGAAGAGAGATCAGGAAATATGGAGGTTTTGGTCGCTGGAATGGCAGAGGGCCAGGAGAAACTAGAGACGGTCATGGAAAAAATCCTAAACACAGCTGCGATGGAAAGAGACACTACACAAAGCCCTGACAAACCAAGCCCAATCACAAGACACAGCTATAAGAAAGCTTGTCGTGGGACAACAGAGGGGACACACTGCCTTGCCCTCAGTGATGTTACAGAAATTTGTTGGAGGGGAAGATCCCAGCTCCTTTTTTAACAATTTCAAATGAATGTCATAGGCCGTGGCATGGCCCCAGATAAATGGGGACGGTATTTAGGCCCCTTATTGTCAGGCAAACTCCAATGTGCCTGTTATACCTCTAGTCCACAGGGAACCAGTCCGTATAGCGACATCAAAAGAAGTATCCTGGAACGTTGGAGAGTGGTCAACGAGATCTATAGGATCAGATTATGTCAAATTAAAGAGGAATCTCAAGAAACACCGAGGACCCTGCATTATTGCATCAAAGATATGACTGTCTGATGGCTCAAACTTTTCACCCTTATCCAAAGAAGATATTCTCGAAAAAATCTATCTGTAGCAATATCTCAACTCACTTCACCGCCCCCCCCCCCCCCCAAAACAGAAGTGGGTCTGTCACCATATGCAAGTAACACTGGAAAGAGCAGGAAAGCTAGCCAGTGCTTTTAGTCAAGCCCAGGAGCTACAGAAGGGGCAGGAGGACACCAATTGGAGGCATCCCAGAGCTGGATCCCTAAGACTCTATAAACCTCCCCAGGCCAAGAAACCAGAGACAGTGATGTTGATCCCAGGGCGGATACAAAGACCTGCCCCTTAGGGCCCTCAGTGTTTCCAGTGCAGGGGTTGTGGCCACATAGCACACTTCTGCACACAGAAGGAAGAGCACATGGAAATAGGGATGGTCCGAACCCTGTATTGCACTCCCTCTGAAGTTAAGCCTCCCTATCATTGTTGTTTTTCTGTGAATGGTGAGCCTGTCACTGCCCTTGTACATATGGGGTGTCTACAGAGCCTTATGTGACCTCAGATCCTCCCAGGGGGGATAACTCTTACTACTGGGACAGTAAACATCCAGAATTTACATGGGGACAGGAAGGGGTATCCATGACTGAGATTCAAGTCCAGCACCTGACAGACCCTGTGGTTCCTCTAAAAGTGGGACTTATACCAAAACTACTAAAACCCTTGACTGTGGAAAATGATTATCCCCATCTTGAAACACTGGTTCAGGAAACATGGAAGGAAGGGGACACCTGGTAGTAAACCGTGCCTTTTTCCCCAGACAGAAGACCACAAATGTCTCTCCCCAAAAAATCAGAAGACAAAGAATAGAGGAAAAGCATCCAGTATTGTGTTACCAATACATACTGACAGATTCATTTGGGACACCGACTGGAATTTCAGGGCTGTCCAGCGAGGACACCCTACGTTGCAGGAAGCCTGGAACGTTGCTTCTGAACAAGACAACCCTGACCACGTAGGCCTCCAGTTTTTCCTAAAGAAGGGGTTGTTATATAGAGAGGGAGAGAAAGCAGAACCTCAGCAACTGCTAGTACCACTCCCTTTCATCAAAAGATCCTGTTCCTAGCCCATAGCCATCTGCTAGGGGGCAACTTTAGCACTGAGAAAACAGAGAGATCTATTCTGGATCGATTTTATTGGCCAGGGATCTACCAACAAGTAAAGAAATACTGTAGCAAGTGTCACATATGTCAGAAAAATAGCAGAGCAGATATCTTCCCAGTAAAGTCCCCCTCATGCCCTTGCCTGTAATAGAGGAGCCCTTCATGAGAGTAGGCCTGGACATCATAGGGTTCTAATGAGTTACGCCACCCGTTTTCCTGAGGCAGTGGCACTGAATACTACACATATAGCCAAAGGCATGATTAACATATTTTGGAGAGTGGGTTTCCCGAAAGAGATCCTGACTGACCAGGGGACTCCATTTGCATGCAGACTCATGCAACAGGTATGCCGTCAGTTACAGATCAAACAACTCTGTACCTGCAAACGGATGGACTTGTTGAGAGATATAACGCTGCTCTAAAAAGTACCTTAAAAACTGCTAGACCTTGAGACAATGAAGTGGGAAGAAAAGTTGGCTCTCACATTGTTAGCCATCTGATGTAGTGTGCAGAAAAGCACTGGGTTTTCTCTATTTGAGCTTCTTTAGGGCCGACAGCCCCGTTACCTCATGGATATGGTAAAAGAAGGGTGGGAACAAGAGAAGGATGGGACTAAACCCTTGCTGGAGTATGTCACTAATCTCAAATCTCATTTGGGTCAGATCAGGAACATAGTCAGGACTAATATGGAAACAGCGCAACCCTCACAAAAAAACAATATGATAGGAAAGAGAAGAAAACATTCTTCAACGTAGGGAACTTTGCACTATTAAGAATGGCCTTTTCAGGTCATAAACTCCTTGGTCAGTGGCAGGGCCCCTGTGTGATCAGACAGTGACACCTGTTACTGTATTGAAATCAACTTGAACAAAAAGACATCCCAAATCTATCATATCAACCTCCTGAAGAAACGGAAAGGCCCTGTACTTGTCCTGATGGGAACTCCTAGAGAGGAAACCTCATGGTATATACAGAAAATAGATCTTGATCTCCTACCATAATTGAATCAGGAGTTAACATTTCAACTCCAAACCTGTCAGTGGGCTTTCTCCCGTCTGCCAGTTAGGACTGATTTATTCGTACACCCCAGAACTATGGTCCCAGGGAAGGAGGTTCGATTATGACCCTACTGTATGCCATGAGAGACACTATAAGAAAGAAGTGAGGCAAATGATGAAAATGGGTGTCATCGAACCCTCCATTAGTAAATGGAACTCCTCAATTTCTACTGGTACCCAAGCCTGATGGGTCGGTCGGATTTTGTATTGTCTTCAGGGAAGGAATAAGATTTCACAATTTGATGCTTATCCACTGCCTAGAGTAGATGAAATGGTAGAAATATTGGGAGAAGCCAAATGTATTAGTACCTTGGATCTCTGTAAGGGCCACTGGCAAGAACCTCATAGGGAACAGGACAAAGAGAAGACTGCCTTTTCCACCCCAGGGGGTTTGTATCAGCATATGGTATGGCCCTTTGGGCTTCATGGGGCACCTGAAACTTCGCAATGCATGATTGATATCATACTCAAACCCCATGTCCGGTATTCTGCTGCATACAGAGATGATATTATCATATACAGTTTCTCATGGGACCAACACATTTACAAACTGACATACAAGCCTTAGACAGAAGCAGGCTAAAGATCAACCCTGAAAAAAGCCCCTTAGCTGCCAGAAAAGTAAGACACCTAGGGTTTCTACTGGGGGAAGACCATATTCGACCAGAAACTGAAAAGATAGCTGCCTTAGCGGGAGTTCCTCTGTTCTGCACCAAAAGAGACCTACGGGCCTTTTTGAGGGCTCCTCAGTTACTAAAGACACTTCATTCCAGGCTTCTCTCAGATAGCAGCCCCGACAGATCTGTTGAAAAAAGCTACCAAAGCAGAGGCAGAGTTACAACACCCCTCCCCAGAAGTTCTGAATTTCTCCCATACACTAAAACCCTGATCTCTGAGCAAGTTGTAATCTGCCCAGATTATGTAAAAATGTTTATTTGACAAACTGACTCTTCATATGTAGGTCTAATGGCTGCCTTATCACAGGTAGATAAGAAGGGGGAGGAAAGACCAATTGTGACAAAGAAGCCTTAGCATCAAATGGGCTATAGACATCTTGCGTTACTACCTAGAAGGACGAGAGTTTGCCCTCTTAACGGATCATGCCCCTCTTGAGTGGATGACCTGCAACAAAGGTAACAGTGAAGGCATACTTAGGTGATTTCTATCCTTACAGCCATTCCGATTCCAAACCTTACATCAGATAGGAACAGAATAGACCAATGCAGATTTTCTAGACTGAAAGTCCAGAAGAAGGAGGAAGTTGCCAAACTGAGTGAGAAACACCCAACACCGCTGTCAAGGATGCCACAAACACAGAGGGAGATCCTCAGACCTTGAGCGAAGAGTGGTAGACTCCCCTGGAGGAAGCTGATGAGCCTCTGCAACTCAGGAGAGTTGTGGCGTAGTAGGTTACTACCAAGGGGAGGGAAGATGTTTATTTTGTGTATGGGAAGGAACAGCACGAGTAAGGGTGTTTTGAGTTTTGTAACACTATGCTTGGGCATTTCGGTGACACCGCGTCTGACCTTTTCTATGACACTGCATTTTGAGCACACCGTTCTTGTTTATTTCTGCATGTGCTTGTACTGTCCAAGCCCCCGTGTAGAGCGTTTTCCCTGTTAAGTCATGGGATGATATACAGAAACCATATACTTTAAAACCCCTTAAAGTAAAAGACACTGATTTGAAGGCTATCCAACTGAATCAGATGATGTTTAACCTGGTCCGCAGCCCCTGTTTGTTACATTGTAATAATCACTAAAGATACCTGGCTCCTGACCATTAAGGAGTACACAAAGCAAGGGTGAAGACCTAGGGTAGATAGGGTGCATGTTTCCCTCCCTCTAATTAAGAAACCAGACACAAAGAGTAGGTCACACCAGGAGATGGTGATGATATTACGAAATTGACTATTCATCTATATACTTGCCACTATCTCTTCCTCCGAGATGGCATAATCCGGGGGGAAGTCATCTGTAGAAAAGAGACCAAAGAAACATCCATTCTTACGTGATATCCACATTAGATTGTGCCAGACCATGGACTTACATACATATTTACATCTAATTTTTCTTTAACAATCTGTAAACACAAATAAAATCAACATTGAGAAAAAAAAAAAAACAGGTGTCCTCTTCCATAAATCGACGCATCGCTCACAGTTTGTGGTGGGACCGGAGCATTTCCAGTTTGGTGTTTTCCCTTTTGGTCTCATCAGTACTTCTCAAGTGTTCACAAAAGTGATGGTGGTAGTGGCAGCACACCCTCCGAGATCAATGTTGGCATCCTTCTCTTACCTCGACCACTGGCTATTGAAGAAGGGCTCACCCCAGGCACTTGTCAGCCACATCCAGACAACAGCGAAACTTCTGTCATCTTTAGGGTTCACTATAAATGTGCTGAAGTCAACACGTGATTCGTCAGATAATTCCCTTCGTCAGAGGCATTCTGGACATGGTTCAGTTTCATGCCGCTCCCCCAGGAAAGAGTCCAGCACATTCAGGCTATGATGCTGAACTTTCAGCCTCGGTCCTGGACTTCAGTGAGATCAACTCTAAGGCTTCTGGGATTGATGGCCTCCTGCACCCTCCTGGCCAAGCACACCAGCTGAAATATGCAGACTCTGCATTACTACATGAATCCTCAGTGGGGTCAACATCAAGGGGACAGCTCCGATTGTGTTCAAATTTCTGAGTTTACTGGGCTACAATTTGGTCAGTAGGAGACCCCTCTTTCTACCTCACGCAGAGCTTGACAGTGGCGACCAATGCATCACTTCTGGGTTGGGAAGGCCACTTGGGAGAAGTGGAGATCAGAGGTCTCTGATTTTCAGCAGAGTCGTAGCTCCATATCATCTCTCTGGAGCTGATGGCCATCCGCTTGGGACTGAAAGCCTCACTTCCGTCATCAAAGGGAGGCTGGGAGAAGGTGCTCAGAAACGACACCACCCCATGTAGGAACTGCAAGAAACAGGACGGGGTCAGGTCACGGAGCCTTTTCCAGGAGGCCTTGCTCCTCTGCAAGTGCCTGGACTGCCAAGGAAATTGCTTAGTGGTGAACCACCAGGCAGGATCTTTGAGTGCCAGGGCAGACAAGCTCATCCATGTGCACCTAGTGGAACACGAGTTGCAGTTACACCTGGAGGGTGAGGCAAGATCTCCTCTGTAAATGGGGTGAACCTTCGCTTGATCTGTTCACCACTGCCAAGCATTTGTAATGTCAGCACATCTGCGTGTTGGAGTTTATAAGCACTCTCTCTTTCTCTCTCTCGCTCTCTAGCATAACTCAGGACTCCTGTTCACCTTTCTGCCTACAACAATCCTGCCTCAAGTTCTCAAGAAGATCAGAATCAACTGGGCCCAAGTCATCCTAGTGGCTTTAGATTGGGCACAGATAGTTTGGCATCCAGAACCCTGGACCTGAACATCTGCTCTTTCATCAAGCTGACCCTCCTGGAGGATCTGAAGTAACAGAGCTCTGCATCCAGGTCTTCACAATCTCCTCCTTCATGCTTGGAGATTGAGTGGAGACACCTTCGACCTACCTCTGGAAGTGGTAGATGCCTTCTTGGCAGCAAGGACCCCCTCGACAAAAACACTAATGCCTGTCGTTAGGACAGGTTTGTTATTTGGTGCGGCCCCTCCAAGTCAAATGATCTGAAATGTTGTTTGTTTGTTTTATCCTTAGGCTGACATGCCCTTGCTTTGAGCACAGTTAAAGGGTGCCTTATGGCTCTTTCAGCTTTTTCCATAGTTGCCGAATTTGTCTTTTTATTTAAGTCACCATTGTCTTCTTTTCTCTCTTTCCTGATGTGCACTCCATTTGAGCTGCTTCACAGGTCTTCGTTACTTCTTCCTTTTAGTACTGCTGAAATGTTTCCTGATCCAGTGTGACGCCTAGAGAATATTCAAAAGGTGAGGAAACTGCAGCTAGGTAGAGTCTCCACTGGAAAGAACGTTACCAAAGATAAGTAATATGGTTAACTGTGCTAGTGCGGATGACCTGACATTAACACTCCACACTACCTCAGTGACATATTAAGGTATTATGAGTAGAAGAAACCATAACTTATCTTTAGTGTTGTTTTTTGGTAATACAATACTTCCAGCTTCTACAACGGCTGTGTTTAGTGATTGTTGTCCACCATGGCCCTTCAACCCCCTCTGCTCACTGTCTGTATATGTTATGAGTTATGGTTCTTGCTGAATCATAGAACCACCGACATTCACTAGTAATTATTATAAAAACACAAATCACACATCATGAATTCCAGCGCCCCACGGGCTGAAAACACCTTTTTGCTGATGACTCGGAAACAAAAAGAATTATTAAGAAAACAACATGGCAAGAGGCATGAGTTACGGCATGTGATATGCCATTGATATCCATAACTGCTGAATTTCAGTGGTTTTATGCTTTTGAGCCAGAATCATAACTATTTTTTTACTGTGTTTTTTAGTGAATATATCTCTATTTATATCTGTCTGTCTGTCTATTTATCTATCTATCTATCTATCTATCTATCTATCTATCTATCTATCTATCTCTTTATCTTCACTGGAAAAACCACGGTTACAGGGACTTTATAGCTATTTTCACGTTTTATGCTCACAAAACCATAGATATTCAGCAGTTATAGTTATAATTATAGTTATGATAATTATTCTAATGTTAAGAAACTATAAATCGTAGGCTAAAGTACTTTTTTCTGGCACAAGTTGATAGTTTCTTTAGAAAAGTAAAATTACAAGTATAACTAACGTAAACCTAACGATAACACCCCTGCAACCTTTGTGTTTTTCATTGGATTTCTGTGTTTTTTTTGTGTAAACAATAAATAATAACTTAATACAACCACAGCTGTGCACGGCAAAAAACTGTGCATGGTGGGGGTTGGCCTTATGCACCCAGGCCCACACTGTGCAGAGCCTTTGGCCGTGCACACTGGGGGTTTAGTGTGCAAGTGGGTGTATTTTTTTTCCATTGGGTTTTGGATCTACAGATCCATCGCACATTTACACTGGGTGGTCGTGCAGGGCCCACTGTGGATCCGTGGATCAGGCAAAAAAAATGGCCAATTTTTTGCACATCAAAGGTCCCTCAGAGATCCCTGCATGTGTTTTGTGCAGTCTCAATACCTCTTTCTTGACACCTTATGTGTTTTAAAATAATTTCTTTGCCCTCCCCCGTGCCAAGAGACTAAGAAAATGGCAGTTGCAACTTTTCTGTCATGTTGCAGCAAAGCCAGTCAGAGCCTTGCTTTTTCCTGGGATCTATGGATCTGCTGCCAGTGAATCTTTTAAGGAAATGCACACCTTGGTATCTATATTTCTTTTTAATTTAATAACTCCAAAACTACTGAACGGATTTACACCAGATCACAAAAAGAGATCTTTCTGGACCACGATCTAACTTTTTGCCAAATTTGGTATAATTCCCTTCAGTAGCATGGGCTATAGTTGTGTTCAAAATCCCTATAGGTAATTGCATGGGGGAAAAATGTTGTGGGACCCCTGCCCCTTTTTCTCGGCCCCCACTTGACGAATCGCCCTGAAACTTTCCACACAGCAAATGAATTAATTAGTGCATGAGACATCACCAACGTTTATTGGTAACACAAAAAACACTTTGTCTATAGGAATTAGGTCCTAATTACAACTACCTACAAGCTATCTCCAGTAGGTTATATATGTATCTATCGCTCTCTTGCTAAATATATATATCTGTAGATATATATATATATATATATATATATATATATATATATTTATATTTATATATCTGGCGGTCGCCATAGGTAGTTATAGTTAGGACCTAGTTTCCATAGAAAGAGCTTTTTTTTTACTTGCCTGTATCTTTGGCGCCGTTCTACAAATCTTGACACAATTTGCCATATAAAGTGTTCTATAGGATCGTGATGGGCATGGAAAGTTTGGGGTGATCTGTCAAACGGGGGCTGAGAAAAAGGGGTGGGTCAGAAAAAGTGCATATCCTATGTTAATTACCAAACGGTCTTTAGATACACCTTCAGGTTGAACTGCGGAACGGAATTGCACCAAATTTGGCAGGAAGCTAGATCTTGGTGCACGGAGTGTCCTTTTTGTGATTTGGTGTAAATCTGTTCAGTAGTTTCCAAGATATTCAAGGGAAAAAAATATAGAAATCTAGGGACACAGATCCTCCGCGGATCCAGCTGTCCCCGTGCTGATAACTGATTGGCTGCCAACACTTCAACAAGCAAGTGTTGGTAGACATTTTAGGACTTGGCTTCGGCAGAGTCCCGCAAAAAAAAGATACAAAAAAATAGAAAAGGGGCCAGGGTAGGTATACCCAAGCCCCTAGATGTGGTGAAGGGGTCCCCCAGGAGCCCTGCCAGGACTAAAAAGCATAAAAAAACACAGCAAAATCCACGACTGGATCTATGAATTTCCCAGTGATTTAAAAAAAATAATAATAATAATTAAAAGTTGTGTTCTGCGATACTAAAAATATTCGTTCCCCGGGTGGGCCAGTTCCTGGGGGCATTACGTGCTCATAAAAAGAGGGGAGCGCACAGGACCCCCTCCTATTTGCTTTTAGTAGTTCTGGGGACCACAACCTCCCTCGGGCTATGATAAAAATAATATGTGAGAGATGCCGTGCGGGCCTACCACAGGGACCGCCACCTCCCCGGGGCAGTCATTAAATTATGCGAAGGTGCCGCACAGGCACCCCAGAGACCGCCACCTCCCTGGGACGATGAATGAAAAATGCAGGGATGCCATAAGGGCACCCTTGGGGACGGCCACCTCCCCGGGGCAGTGAATGAAAAATGCTTGTGGTGCCACGTGGGCATCCCTGGGAGCCACCACATCCTGTGGCAATCATGGAAAAATGCAGGAGGTGCTGCATGGGCCCCCCTGTGCCCTGGGGACCACCACCACCACCCCAGGGAAACATATCAATTTAATAGGTGGGGGATCCTGTGGATCGCCACCTCTCTGGGGCTACAAATACATTTACAGAAGGTGGTCTGTCACGGATCCCCTGCCCCAGGGGCCACCACCACCCTGGAGCAAATTTGAAAGGAAGCACGTTGGCTGCGTGGCCCCATGCATGGCCCTGGGGACTGCCACGCTCCCAGGGCTGGCTCCTGCTAACTCCTGAGGTGTCCACCCTCAGGAAATAACCATTTACTTTCATTTTCATTTGCTTTCAGCAAGTAGGAACTGTCAAACAGCTCCCTCTTACTGAAGTCTGAATTTTCATCTCTTTCCCTGCACACAGGCATGCATGCAGGGAAAGAGATGAAAACCTTGCTCCCTCAAACTGGGAGCAGCTATTTAAAGCAGCTCCCTGCTTGCTGGAGCAATGCTGGCTCCCGCAGGATGCAAACATCTTGCTTGTGTGCCGCTTTGAAGTCATTCTGTGGAGAGACCATTGCAGTAACAATAGCCTCTCCATTGAATGACTTCAAAACGGCATACAGCCAAGATGTTTGGTTTGAATGTTATAGTTACGTTATGATGCACAGCAGAACTGACTCACCTCTGATCTACTGGTAAAGCTCTCGGTCTGTCATTCAGTAGGTTGAAGGTTAAAATCCTGGTATCTTATTACTAATTCTGACTGTTAAATATTCTAGTGATGGAACATTTACGTCTTTTTGCCGTCAATTTTTTTTGGATTGAATGTCATAACTGTGTCTGGAAACCACATAGTAAAGAGTCATCTGTGGCCTAGTGGTTAGGGTCTCAGGCCCTCACCTTGAAGGTTGAGGGTTCCAGTCTTGGTGTGTCAGTTGTCACATTCCTGCTTTCATTAATTTCAAATTCAAATATTTAAGGTATATACCAAAATGTGATTGTGCGCTGTTTACTTATAAATACATTTTTCTTTTCAATTTGTCCTAAAATATCTCATTCTAAGTATATCTTTCATCATAGTCTAAAAAATCTCTCTCTCAAATTATCTCTGTCAAAGTCTTTCTCAAATGTCTCTCTCTCAGTCTCAATTTCTCTTTCCGCCATCCCATACTGGGTTTGAAGAGAGAGTGAGAGTTTGTTATTGCAATAGTCTCCATATACAATGACTTCAAAGTGTCACACTAGCAAGATGTTTTGTTTCAAATTATATAGCTGTGCACAATACAGAAGAGTCACTTGTGGCCTACAAGTAAATCTTTTGGACTGGCACTCAGTAGGATGAGGGTTCAAATTCTATCTCATGGTGTTGTGTCTGTTTATTTACTAGTGTTTTGAATATTAAACATTCCTCATGATGGAACATTGAAGTCCTTTTCCCAGTAAAATCTTTAGTTTGTGGCCAACCCCCTATAACCACCTAATCCTAGGCCAAACCCTGTGGCTCCTAGCGTTGGTGCAAGGGTCCGAGCACCAAAACCCTGGCAGTACGTGGGGCAGGGTTAAGTGGTTATAGCGGGTTGGCCGCAGGCCAGGACCTGTGGCCAACCCCTGCCGCACATAGCCAAAGGGCATGCGTGGCATGGTGTTGGGTGGTTTTATGGGGTAGGCCACGGGGCTTGGCCATAGGCCAACCTCTGCCACGCATGGCCAAAGGCTGTGCATTTTGCAGGGTTGGCTGGTTATAGGGGGGTTAGCTGCAGGACCTGCCGCAAACAAGTGGTTGAATTAACGTATAGTAATTCAATTACTTTCTTTTAAAATAAACATAGAAATTAACTGCAAAAAAAACAAAGGCTACAGGGATGTTATAGTTAGGAAATACAATTTAAAAAAAACTAAAATTCACCTAAAAACCAAAGGTTACAGGGATGTAAGTCTCATATTTTAAACATGCAAGACCCTAGGATTTCAGTAATTATTGTTACCTATTTCTAGTAACTATAACTCGCCCGAACTGCAATTACACCACATTTGGCAGAAAGCTAGCTTCTTAGCTCAGAAAGCATGCTTTTTGTAATTTGGTGTAAATCTGTTCAGTAGTTTCTGAGATATTAGTGTTTAAAAAATATAGATATATAGAAACGCAGATCCTCCGACAGAAAAGTTGCCCCTGCCATTTTGTTTATCTTATTGGCTGGGGGCAGGAAAAGAAAAGTGCAAAAACACATAATGGGTCAGGATACAGGTATCCTGATGCCATTGGACACATAGAGGGGTCACTTAGGGAACCCTCGTGGGCCAAGAATTGCCCAATTTTGTTTTGTCCGATCAGCCGATCCAGAGAAAAATTGAAGAAAAAAAAAACACACCCACTGCATCCAACCTTGTGCTGCAGACAGCCAAAGGCTGTTGCGCAGCTTGGGTTTGGGTGCATGCAGGAGGGTTGGGCACCAGGCCCTGCATCCTGCCCGCGCCGAAGGCCGTGCGTGCTGCTGGTTATATATTTACATGTGTATGTGTGCGTGTGTGTGCTAAAACAACATAGAAATTTACTGAAAAAAACAAACTTGCTCCTTTTTCATGCACAGCTAATTGCTCCACATATTACATCAGTGATGACACCTTCTATGGCATCATTGATATTAGCCTGGGCTAAAAAGCATTTTTTTTCAAAAAATATTCTGGGAAAAATCCACTGATCTGGATCTGCGGAGTTTTCCGAGATGTTTTTTTTTTTTAAAGGGCAGTCTCTCGCCTTTTTGTTTAATTTCACCCCGGGTGGGCAAGATGTTGGGGGCATTCAGAAAGTAGGGGGGCTGCACTCGAGCCCCTTTCCTTGGGCTCAAATTAGCCCCAGGGATCCCCACCTCCCTGGGGCGATTCATGACTTAGGTGCAGGTGAGGGGACTCTACGGCCTCTCCACAGCCCCGGGGACCACCACCTCCCCGGGGCATTATTGAAATAGAGTGCTGGGGGTAGGAACAGAATAGACCAATGCAGATTTTCTAGACTGAAAGCCCAGAAGAAGGAGGAAGTTGCCAAACCGAGTGAGAAACACCCAACACCGCTGTCAAGGATGCCACAAACACAGAGGGAGATCCTCAGACCTTGAGCGAAGAGTTGTAGACTCCCCTGGAGGAAGCTGATGAGCCTCTGCAACTCAGGAGAGTTGTGGCGTAGTAGGTTACTACCAAGGGGAGGGAAGATGTTTATTTTGTGTATGGGAAGGAACAGCACGAGTAAGGGTGTTTTGAGTTTTGTAACACTATGCTTGGGCATTTCGGTGACACCGCGTCTGACCTTTTCTATGACACTGCATTTTGAGCACACCGTTCTTGTTTATTTCTGCATGTGCTTGTACTGTCCAAGCCCCTGTGTAGAGCGTTTTCCCTGTTAAGTCATGGGATGATATACAGAAACCATATACTTTAAAACCCCTTAAAGTAAAAGACACTGATTTGAAGGCTATCCAACTGAATCAGATGATGTTTAACCTGGTCCGCAGCCCCTGTTTGTTACATTGTAATAATCACTAAAGATACCTGGCTCCTGACCATTAAGGAGTACACAAAGCAAGGGTGAAGACCTAGGGTCTAATTAAGAAACCAGACACAAAGAGTAGGTCACACCAGGATATGGTGATGATATTACGAAATTGACTATTCATCTATATACTTGCCACTATCTCTTCCTCCGAGATGGCATAATCCGGGGGGAAGTCATCTGTAGAAAAGAGACCAAAGAAACATCCATTCTTACGTGATATCCACATTAGATTGTGCCAGACCATGGACTTACATACATATTTACATCTAATTTTTCTTTAACAATCTGTAAACACAAATAAAATCAACGTTGAGAAAAAAAAAAAACAGGTGTCCTCTTCCATAAATCGACGCGTCGCTCACAGTTTGTGGTGGGACCGGAGCATTTCCAGTTTGGTGTTTTCCCTTTTAGTCTCATCAGTACTTCTCAAGTGTTCACAAAAGTGATGGTGGTAGTGGCAGCACACCCTCCGAGATCAATGTTGCCATCCTTCTCTTACCTCGACCACTGGCTATTGAAGAAGGGCTCACCCCAGGCACTTGTCAGCCACATCCAGACAACAGCGAAACTTCTGTCATCTTTAGGGTTCACTATAAATGTGCTGAAGTCAACACGTGATTCGTCAGATAATTCCCTTCGTCAGAGGCATTCTGGACATGGTTCAGTTTCATGTCGCTCCCCCAGGAAAGAGTCCAGCACATTCAGGCTATGATGCTGAACTTTCAGCCTCGGTCCTGGACTTCAGTGAGATCAACTCTAAGGCTTCTGGGATTGATGGCCTCCTGCACCCTCCTGGCCAAGCACACCAGCTGAAATATGCGGACTCTGCATTACTACATGAATCCTCAGTGGGGTCAACATCAAGGGGACAGCTCCGATTGTGTTCAAATTTCTGAGTTTACTGGGCTACAATTTGGTCAGTAGGAGACCCCTCTTTCTACCTCACGCAGAGCTTGACAGTGGCGACCAATGCATCACTTCTGGGTTGGGAAGGCCACTTGGGAGAAGTGGAGATCAGAGGTCTCTGATTTTCAGCAGAGTCGTAGCTCCATATCATCTCTCTGGAGCTGATGGCCATCCGCTTGGGACTGAAAGCCTCACTTCCGTCATCAAAGGAAGGCTGGGAGAGGTGCTCAGAAACGACACCACCCCATGTAGGAACTGCAAGAAACAGGACGGGGTCAGGTCACGGAGCCTTTTCCAGGAGGCCTTGCTCCTCTGCAAGTGCCTGGACTGCCAAGGAAATTGCTTAGTGGTGAACCACCAGGCAGGATCTTTGAGTGCCAGGGCAGACAAGCTCATCCATGTGCACCTAGTGGAACACGAGTTGCAGTTACACCTGGAGGGTGAGGCAAGATCTCTTCTGTAAATGGGGTGAACCTTCGCTTGATCTGTTCACCACTGCCAAGCATTTGTAATGTCAGCACATCTGCGTGTTGGAGTTTATAAGCTCTCTCTCTTTCTCTCTCTCGCTCTTTGGCATAACTCAGGACTCCTGTTCACCTTTCTGCCTACAACAATCCTGCCCCAAGTTATCAAGAAGATCAGAATCAACTGGGCCCAAGTCATCCTAGTGGCTTTAGATTGGGCACAGATAGTTTGGCATCCAGAACCCTGGACCTGAACATCTGCTCTTTCATCAAGCTGACCCTCCTGGAGGATCTGAAGTAACAGAGCTCTGCATCCAGGTCTTCACAATCTCCTCCTTCATGCTTGGAGATTGAGTGGAGACACCTTCGACCTACCTCTGGAAGTGGTAGATGCCTTCTTGGCAGCAAGGCCCCCCTCGACAAAAACACTAATGCCTGTCGTTAGGACAGGTTTGTTATTTGGTGCGGCCCCTCCAAATCAAATGATCTGAAATGTTGTTGTTTGTTTTATCCTTAGGCTGACATGCCCTTCCTTTGAGCACAGTTAAAGGGTGCCTTATGGCTCTTTCAGCTTTTTCCATAGTTGCTGAATTTGTCTTTTTATTTAAGTCTCCATTGTCTTCTTTTCTCTCTTTCCTGATGTGCACTCCATTTGAGCTGCTTCACAGGTCTTCGTTACTTCTTCCTTTTAGTACTGCTGAAATGTTTCCTGATCCAGTCTGACGCCTAGAGAATATTCAAAAGGTGAGGAAACTGCAGCTAGGTAGAGTCTCCACTGTAAAGAACGTTACCAAAGATAAGTAATATGGTTAACTGTGCTAGTGCGGATGACCTGACATTAACACTCCACACTACCTCAGTGACATATTAAGGTATTATGAGTAGAAGAAACCATAACTTATCTTTAGTGTTGTTTTTTGGTAATACAATACTTCCAGCTTCTACAACGGCTGTGTTTAGTGATTGTTGTCCACCATGGCCCTTCAACCCCCTCTGCTCACTGTCTGTATATGTTATGAGTTATGGTTCTTGCTGAATCATAGAACCACCGACATTCACTAGTAATTATTATAAAAACACAAATCACACATCATGAATTCCAGCGCCCCACGGGCTGAAAACACCTTTTTGCTGATGACTCAGAAACAAAAAGAATTATTAAGAAAACAACATGGCAAGAGGCATGAGTTACGGCATGTGATGTGCCATTGATATCCATAACTGCTGAATTTCAGTGGTTTTATGCTTTTGAGCCAGAATCATAACTATTTTTTTACTGTGTTTTTTAGTGAATATATCTCTATTTATATCTGTCTATCTATCTATCTATCTATCTATCTATCTATCTATCTATCTATCTATCTATCTATCTTCACTGGAACAACCACGGTTACAGGGACTTTATAGCTATTTTCACGTTTTATGCTCACAAAACCATAGATATTCAGCAGTTATAGTTATAATTATAGTTATGATAATTATTCTAATGTTAAGAAACTATAAATCGTAGGCTAAAGTACTTTTTTCTGGCACAAGTTGATAGTTTCTTTAGAAAAGTAAAATTACAAGTATAACTAACGTAAACCTAATGATAACACCCCTGCAACCTTTGTGTTTTTCATTGGATTTCTGTTTTTTTTTGTGTGTAAACAATAAATAATAACTTAATACAACCACAGCTGTGCACGGCAAAAAACTGTGCATGGTGGGGGTTGGCCTTATGCACCCAGGCCCACACTGTGCAGAGCCTTTGGCCGTGCACACTGGGGGTTTAGTGTGCAAGTGGGTGTATTTTTTTTCCATTGGGTTTTGGATCTACAGATCCATTGCACATTTACACTGGGTGGTCGTGCAGGGCCCACTGTGGATCCGTGGATCAGGCAAAAAAAATGGCCAATTTTTTGCACATCAAAGGTCCCTCAGAGATCCCTGCATGTGTTTTGTGCAGTCTCAATACCTCTTTCTTGACACCTTATGTGTTTTAAAATAATTTCTTTGCCCTCCCCCGTGCCAAGAGACTAAGAAAATGGCAGTTGCAACTTTTCTGTCAAGTTGCAGCAAAGCCAGTCAGAGCCTTGCTTTTTCCTGGGATCTATGGATCTGCTGCCAGTGAATCTTTTAAGGAAATGCACACCTTGGTATCTATATTTCTTTTTAATTTAATAACTCCAAAACTACTGAACGGATTTACACCAGATCACAAAAAGAGATCTTTCTGGACCACGATCTAACTTTTTGCCAAATTTGGTATAATTCCCTTCAGTAGCATGGGCTATAGTTGTGTTCAAAATCCCTATAGGTAATTGCATGGGGGAAAAATGTTGTGGGACCCCTGCCCCTTTTTCTCGGCCCCCACTTGACGAATCGCCCTGAAACTTTCCACACAGCAAATGAATTAATTAGTGCATGAGACATCACCAACGTTTATTGGTAACACAAAAAACACTTTGTCTATAGGAATTAGGTCCTAATTACAACTACCTACAAGCTATCTCCAGTAGGTTATATATGTATCTATCTCTCTCTTGCTAAATATATATATCTGTAGATATATATATATATATATATATATATATATTTATATATTTATATATATCTGGCGGTCGCCATAGGTAGTTATAGTTAGGACCTAGTTTCCATAGAAAGAGCTTTTTTTTTACTTGCCTGTATCTTTGGCGCCGTTCTACAAATCTTGACACAATTTGCCATATAAAGTGTTCTATAGGATCGTGATGGGCATGGAAAGTTTGGGGTGATCTGTCAAACGGGGGCTGAGAAAAAGGGGTGGGTCAGAAAAAGTGCATATCCTATGTTAATTACCAAACGGTCTTTAGATACACCTTCAGGTTGAACTGCGGAACGGAATTGCACCAAATTTGGCAGGAAGCTAGATCTTGGTGCACGGAGTGTCCTTTTTGTGATTTGGTGTATATCTGTTCAGTAGTTTCCAAGATATTCAAGGGAAAAAAATATAGAAATCTAGGGACACAGATCCTCCGCGGATCCAGCTGTCCCCGTGCTGATAACTGATTGGCTGCCAACACTTCAACAAGCAAGTGTTGGTAGACATTTTAGGACTTGGCTTCGGCAGAGTCCCGCAAAAAAAAGATACAAAAAAATAGAAAAGGGGCCAGGGTAGGTATACCCAAGCCCCTAGATGTGGTGAAGGGGTCCCCCAGGAGCCCTGCCAGGACTAAAAAGCATTAAAAAAAAAAAACATAGCAAAATCCACGACTGGATCTATGAATTTCCCAGTGATTTAAAAAAAAAAAATAATAATAATTAAAAGTTGTGTTCTGCGATACTAAAAATATTCGTTCCCCGGGTGGGCCAGTTCCTGGGAGCATTACGTGCTCATAAAAAGAGGGGAGCGCACAGGACCCCCTCCTATTTGCTTTTAGTAGTTCTGGGGACCACAACCTCCCTCGGGCTATGATAAAAATAATATGTGAGAGATGCCGTGCGGGCCTACCACAGGGACCGCCACCTCCCCGGGGCAGTCATTAAATTATGCGAAGGTGCCGCACAGGCACCCCAGAGACCGCCACCTCCCTGGGACAATGAATGAAAAATGCCGGGATGCCATAAGGGCACCCTTGGGGACGGCCACCTCCCCGGGGCAGTGAATGAAAAATGCTTGGGGTGTCACGTGGGCATCCCTGGGAGCCACCACATCCTGTGGCAATTATGGAAAAATGCAGGAGGTGCTGCATGGGCCCCCCTGTGCCCTGGGGACAGCCACCACCACCCCAGGGAAACATATCAATTTAATAGGTGGGGGATCCTGTGGATCGCCACCTCTCTGGGGCTACAAATACATTTACAGAAGGTGGTCTGTCACGGATCCCCTGCCCCAGGGGCCACCACCACCCTGGAGCAAATTTGAAAGGAAGCACGTTGGCTGCGTGGCCCCATGCATGGCCCTGGGGACTGCCACGCTCCCAGGGCTGGCTCCTGCTAACTCCTGAGGTGCCCACCCTCAGGAAATAACCATTTACTTTCATTTTCATTTGCTTTCAGCAAGTAGGAACTGTCAAACAGCTCCCTCTTGCTGAAGTCTGAATTTTCATCTCTTTCCCTGCACACAGGCATGCATGCAGGGAAAGAGATGAAAACCTTGCTCCCTCAAACTGGGAGCAGCTATTTAAAGCAGCTCCCTGCTTGCTGGAGCAATGCTGGCTCCCGCAGGATGCAAACATCTTGCTTGTGTGCCGCTTTGAAGTCATTCTGTGGAGAGACCATTGCAGTAACAATAGCCTCTCCATTGAATGACTTCAAAACGGCATACAGCCAAGATGTTTGGTTTGAATGTTATAGTTACGTTATGATGCACAGCAGAACTGACTCACCTCTGATCTACTGGTAAAGCTCTCGGTCTGTCATTCAGTAGGTTGAAGGTTAAAATCCTGGTATCTTATTACTAATTATGACTGTTAAATATTCTAGTGATGGAACATTTACGTATTTTTGCCGTCAAAATTTTTGGATTGAATGTCATATCTGTGTCTGGAAACCACATAGTAAAGAGTCATCTGTGGCCTAGTGGTTAGGGTCTCAGGCCCTCACCTTGAAGGTTGAGGGTTCCAGTCTTGGTGTGTCAGTTGTCACATTCCTGCTTTCATTAATTTCAAATTCAAATATTTAAGGTACATACCAAAATGTGATTGTGCGCTGTTTACTTATAAATACATTTTTCTTTTCAATTTGTCCTAAAATATCTCATTCTAAGTATATCTTTCATCATAGTCTAAAAAATCTCTCTCTCAAATTATCTCTGTCAAAGTCTTTCTCTAAATGTCTCTCTCTCAGTCTCAATTTCTCTCTCCGCCATCCCATACTGGGTTTGAAGAGAGAGTGAGAGTTTGTTATTGCAATAGTCTCCATATACAATGACTTCAAAGTGTCACACTAGCAAGATGTTTTGTTTCAAATTATATAGCTGTGCACAATACAGCAGAGTCACTTGTGGCCTACAAGTAAATCTTTTGGACTGGCACTCAGTAGGATGAGGGTTCAAATTCTATCTCATGGTGTTGTGTCTGTTTATTTACTAGTGTTTTGAATATTAAACATTCCTCATGATGGAACATTGAAGTCCTTTTCCCAGTAAAATCTTTAGTTTGTGGCCAACCCCCTATAACCACCTAATCCTAGGCCAAACCCTGTGGTTCCTAGCGTTGGTGCAAGGGTCCCAGTACCAAAACCCTGGCAGTACGTGGGGCAGGGTTAAGTGGTTATAGCGGGTTGGCCGCAAGGCCTGGCTGCAGGCCAGGACCTGTGGCCAACCCCTGCCGCACATAGCCAAAGGGCATGCGTGGCATGGTGTTGGGTGGTTTTATGGGGTAGGCCACGGGGCTTGGCCATAGGCCAACCCCTGCCACGCATGGCCAAAGGCTGTGCATTTTGCAGGGTTGGCTGGTTATAGGGGGGTTAGCTGCAGGACCTGCCGCAAACAAGTGGTTGAATTAACGTATAGTAATTCAATTACTTTCTTTTAAAATAAACATAGAAATTAACTGCAAAAAAACAAAGGCTACAGGGATGTTATAGTTAGGAAATACAATTTTAAAAAAACTAAAATTCACCTAAAAACCAAAGGTTACAGGGATGTAAGTCTCACATTTTAAACATGCAAGACCCTAGGATTTCAGCAATTATTGTTACCTATTTCTAGTAACTATAACTCGCCCGAACTGCAATTACACCACATTTGGCAGAAAGCTAGCTTCTTAGCTCAGAAAGCATGCTTTTTGTTATTTGGTGTAAATCTGTTCAGTAGTTTCTGAGATATTAGTGTTTAAAAAATATAGATATATAGGAATGCAGATCCTCCAACAGAAAAGTTGCCCCTGCCATTTTGTTTATCTTATTGGCTGGGGGCAGGAAAAGAAAAGTGCAAAAACACATAATGGGTCAGGATACAGGTATCCTGATGCCATTGGACACATAGAGGGGTCACTTAGGGAACCCTCGTGGGCCAAGAATTGCCCAATTTTGTTTTGTCCGATCAGCCGATCCAGAGAAAAATTGAAGAAAAAAAAAAACACACCCACTGCATCCAACCTTGTGCTGCACACAGCCAAAGGCTGAGCCCAGCTTGGGTTTGGGTGCATGCAGGAGGGTTGGGCACCAGGCCCTGCAACCTGCCCGCGCCGTAGGCCGTGCGTGCTGCTGGTTATATATTTACATGTGTATGTGTGCGTGTGTGTGCTAAAACAACATAGAAATTTACTGAAAAAAACAAACTTGCTCCTTTTTCATGCACAGCTAATTGCTCCACATATTACATCAGTGATGACACCTTCTATGGCATCATTGATATTAGCGTGGGCTAAAAAGCATTTTTTTCGAAAATATTCTGGGAAAAATCCACTGATCTGGATCTGCGGAGTTTTCCGAGATGTTTTTTTTTTTTTAAAGGGCAGTCTCTCGCCTTTTTGTTTAATTTCACCCCGGGTGGGCAAGATGTTGGGGGCATTCAGAAAGTAGGGGGGCTGCTCTCGAGCCCCTTTCCTTGGGCTCAAATTAGCCCCAGGGATCCCCACCTCCCTGGGGCGATTCATGACTTAGGTGCAGGTGAGGGGACTCTACGGCCTCTCCACAGCCCCGGGGACCACCACCTCCCCGGGGCATTATTGAAATAGAGTGCTGGGGGTAGGAACAGAATAGACCAATGCAGATTTTCTAGACTGAAAGCCCAGAAGAAGGAGGAAGTTGCCAAACCGAGTGAGAAACACCCAACACCGCTGTCAAGGATGCCACAAACACAGAGGGAGATCCTCAGACCTTGAGCGAAGAGTTGTAGACTCCCCTGGAGGAAGCTGATGAGCCTCTGCAACTCAGGAGAGTTGTGGCGTAGTAGGTTACTACCAAGGGGAGGGAAGATGTTTATTTTGTGTATGGGAAGGAACAGCACGAGTAAGGGTGTTTTGAGTTTTGTAACACTATGCTTGGGCATTTCGGTGACACCGCGTCTGACCTTTTCTATGACACTGCATTTTGAGCACACCGTTCTTGTTTATTTCTGCATGTGCTTGTACTGTCCAAGCCCCCGTGTAGAGCGTTTTCCCTGTTAAGTCATGGGATGATATACAGAAACCATATACTTTAAAACCCCTTAAAGTAAAAGACACTGATTTGAAGGCTATCCAACTGAATCAGATGATGTTTAACCTGGTCCGCAGCCCCTGTTTGTTACATTGTAATAATCACTAAAGATACCTGGCTCCTGACCATTAAGGAGTACACAAAGCAAGGGTGAAGACCTAGGGTCTAATTAAGAAACCAGACACAAAGAGTAGGTCACACCAGGATATGGTGATGATATTACGAAATTGACTATTCATCTATATACTTGCCACTATCTCTTCCTCCGAGATGGCATAATCCGGGGGGAAGTCATCTGTAGAAAAGAGACCAAAGAAACATCCATTCTTACGTGATATCCACATTAGATTGTGCCAGACCATGGACTTACATACATATTTACATCTAATTTTTCTTTAACAATCTGTAAACACAAATAAAATCAACGTTGAGAAAAAAAAAAACAGGTGTCCTCTTCCATAAATCGACGCGTCGCTCACAGTTTGTGGTGGGACCGGAGCATTTCCAGTTTGGTGTTTTCCCTTTTAGTCTCATCAGTACTTCTCAAGTGTTCACAAAAGTGATGGTGGTAGTGGCAGCACACCCTCCGAGATCAATGTTGCCATCCTTCTCTTACCTCGACCACTGGCTATTGAAGAAGGGCTCACCCCAGGCACTTGTCAGCCACATCCAGACAACAGCGAAACTTCTGTCATCTTTAGGGTTCACTATAAATGTGCTGAAGTCAACACGTGATTCGTCAGATAATTCCCTTCGTCAGAGGCATTCTGGACATGGTTCAGTTTCATGTCGCTCCCCCAGGAAAGAGTCCAGCACATTCAGGCTATGATGCTGAACTTTCAGCCTCGGTCCTGGACTTCAGTGAGATCAACTCTAAGGCTTCTGGGATTGATGGCCTCCTGCACCCTCCTGGCCAAGCACACCAGCTGAAATATGCGGACTCTGCATTACTACATGAATCCTCAGTGGGGTCAACATCAAGGGGACAGCTCCGATTGTGTTCAAATTTCTGAGTTTACTGGGCTACAATTTGGTCAGTAGGAGACCCCTCTTTCTACCTCACGCAGAGCTTGACAGTGGCGACCAATGCATCACTTCTGGGTTGGGAAGGCCACTTGGGAGAAGTGGAGATCAGAGGTCTCTGATTTTCAGCAGAGTCGTAGCTCCATATCATCTCTCTGGAGCTGATGGCCATCCGCTTGGGACTGAAAGCCTCACTTCCGTCATCAAAGGAAGGCTGGGAGAGGTGCTCAGAAACGACACCACCCCATGTAGGAACTGCAAGAAACAGGACGGGGTCAGGTCACGGAGCCTTTTCCAGGAGGCCTTGCTCCTCTGCAAGTGCCTGGACTGCCAAGGAAATTGCTTAGTGGTGAACCACCAGGCAGGATCTTTGAGTGCCAGGGCAGACAAGCTCATCCATGTGCACCTAGTGGAACACGAGTTGCAGTTACACCTGGAGGGTGAGGCAAGATCTCTTCTGTAAATGGGGTGAACCTTCGCTTGATCTGTTCACCACTGCCAAGCATTTGTAATGTCAGCACATCTGCGTGTTGGAGTTTATAAGCTCTCTCTCTTTCTCTCTCTCGCTCTTTGGCATAACTCAGGACTCCTGTTCACCTTTCTGCCTACAACAATCCTGCCCCAAGTTATCAAGAAGATCAGAATCAACTGGGCCCAAGTCATCCTAGTGGCTTTAGATTGGGCACAGATAGTTTGGCATCCAGAACCCTGGACCTGAACATCTGCTCTTTCATCAAGCTGACCCTCCTGGAGGATCTGAAGTAACAGAGCTCTGCATCCAGGTCTTCACAATCTCCTCCTTCATGCTTGGAGATTGAGTGGAGACACCTTCGACCTACCTCTGGAAGTGGTAGATGCCTTCTTGGCAGCAAGGCCCCCCTCGACAAAAACACTAATGCCTGTCGTTAGGACAGGTTTGTTATTTGGTGCGGCCCCTCCAAATCAAATGATCTGAAATGTTGTTGTTTGTTTTATCCTTAGGCTGACATGCCCTTCCTTTGAGCACAGTTAAAGGGTGCCTTATGGCTCTTTCAGCTTTTTCCATAGTTGCTGAATTTGTCTTTTTATTTAAGTCTCCATTGTCTTCTTTTCTCTCTTTCCTGATGTGCACTCCATTTGAGCTGCTTCACAGGTCTTCGTTACTTCTTCCTTTTAGTACTGCTGAAATGTTTCCTGATCCAGTCTGACGCCTAGAGAATATTCAAAAGGTGAGGAAACTGCAGCTAGGTAGAGTCTCCACTGTAAAGAACGTTACCAAAGATAAGTAATATGGTTAACTGTGCTAGTGCGGATGACCTGACATTAACACTCCACACTACCTCAGTGACATATTAAGGTATTATGAGTAGAAGAAACCATAACTTATCTTTAGTGTTGTTTTTTGGTAATACAATACTTCCAGCTTCTACAACGGCTGTGTTTAGTGATTGTTGTCCACCATGGCCCTTCAACCCCCTCTGCTCACTGTCTGTATATGTTATGAGTTATGGTTCTTGCTGAATCATAGAACCACCGACATTCACTAGTAATTATTATAAAAACACAAATCACACATCATGAATTCCAGCGCCCCACGGGCTGAAAACACCTTTTTGCTGATGACTCAGAAACAAAAAGAATTATTAAGAAAACAACATGGCAAGAGGCATGAGTTACGGCATGTGATGTGCCATTGATATCCATAACTGCTGAATTTCAGTGGTTTTATGCTTTTGAGCCAGAATCATAACTATTTTTTTACTGTGTTTTTTAGTGAATATATCTCTATTTATATCTGTCTATCTATCTATCTATCTATCTATCTATCTATCTATCTATCTATCTATCTATCTATCTATCTATCTATCTATCTTCACTGGAACAACCACGGTTACAGGGACTTTATAGCTATTTTCACGTTTTATGCTCACAAAACCATAGATATTCAGCAGTTATAGTTATAATTATAGTTATGATAATTATTCTAATGTTAAGAAACTATAAATCGTAGGCTAAAGTACTTTTTTCTGGCACAAGTTGATAGTTTCTTTAGAAAAGTAAAATTACAAGTATAACTAACGTAAACCTAATGATAACACCCCTGCAACCTTTGTGTTTTTCATTGGATTTCTGTTTTTTTTGTGTGTAAACAATAAATAATAACTTAATACAACCACAGCTGTGCACGGCAAAAAACTGTGCATGGTGGGGGTTGGCCTTATGCACCCAGGCCCACACTGTGCAGAGCCTTTGGCCGTGCACACTGGGGGTTTAGTGTGCAAGTGGGTGTATTTTTTTTCCATTGGGTTTTGGATCTACAGATCCATTGCACATTTACACTGGGTGGTCGTGCAGGGCCCACTGTGGATCCGTGGATCAGGCAAAAAAAATGGCCAATTTTTTGCACATCAAAGGTCCCTCAGAGATCCCTGCATGTGTTTTGTGCAGTCTCAATACCTCTTTCTTGACACCTTATGTGTTTTAAAATAATTTCTTTGCCCTCCCCCGTGCCAAGAGACTAAGAAAATGGCAGTTGCAACTTTTCTGTCAAGTTGCAGCAAAGCCAGTCAGAGCCTTGCTTTTTCCTGGGATCTATGGATCTGCTGCCAGTGAATCTTTTAAGGAAATGCACACCTTGGTATCTATATTTCTTTTTAATTTAATAACTCCAAAACTACTGAACGGATTTACACCAGATCACAAAAAGAGATCTTTCTGGACCACGATCTAACTTTTTGCCAAATTTGGTATAATTCCCTTCAGTAGCATGGGCTATAGTTGTGTTCAAAATCCCTATAGGTAATTGCATGGGGGAAAAATGTTGTGGGACCCCTGCCCCTTTTTCTCGGCCCCCACTTGACGAATCGCCCTGAAACTTTCCACACAGCAAATGAATTAATTAGTGCATGAGACATCACCAACGTTTATTGGTAACACAAAAAACACTTTGTCTATAGGAATTAGGTCCTAATTACAACTACCTACAAGCTATCTCCAGTAGGTTATATATGTATCTATCTCTCTCTTGCTAAATATATATATCTGTAGATATATAGATATATATATATATATATATATATATATATATATATATATATATATATATATATATATTTATATATATCTGGCGGTCGCCATAGGTAGTTATAGTTAGGACCTAGTTTCCATAGAAAGAGCTTTTTTTTTACTTGCCTGTATCTTTGGCGCCGTTCTACAAATCTTGACACAATTTGCCATATAAAGTGTTCTATAGGATCGTGATGGGCATGGAAAGTTTGGGGTGATCTGTCAAACGGGGGCTGAGAAAAAGGGGTGGGTCAGAAAAAGTGCATATCCTATGTTAATTACCAAACGGTCTTTAGATACACCTTCAGGTTGAACTGCGGAACGGAATTGCACCAAATTTGGCAGGAAGCTAGATCTTGGTGCACGGAGTGTCCTTTTTGTGATTTGGTGTATATCTGTTCAGTAGTTTCCAAGATATTCAAGGGAAAAAAATATAGAAATCTAGGGACACAGATCCTCCGCGGATCCAGCTGTCCCCGTGCTGATAACTGATTGGCTGCCAACACTTCAACAAGCAAGTGTTGGTAGACATTTTAGGACTTGGCTTCGGCAGAGTCCCGCAAAAAAAAGATACAAAAAAATAGAAAAGGGGCCAGGGTAGGTATACCCAAGCCCCTAGATGTGGTGAAGGGGTCCCCCAGGAGCCCTGCCAGGACTAAAAAGCATTAAAAAAAAAAAACATAGCAAAATCCACGACTGGATCTATGAATTTCCCAGTGATTTAAAAAAAAAAAATAATAATAATTAAAAGTTGTGTTCTGCGATACTAAAAATATTCGTTCCCCGGGTGGGCCAGTTCCTGGGAGCATTACGTGCTCATAAAAAGAGGGGAGCGCACAGGACCCCCTCCTATTTGCTTTTAGTAGTTCTGGGGACCACAACCTCCCTCGGGCTATGATAAAAATAATATGTGAGAGATGCCGTGCGGGCCTACCACAGGGACCGCCACCTCCCCGGGGCAGTCATTAAATTATGCGAAGGTGCCGCACAGGCACCCCAGAGACCGCCACCTCCCTGGGACAATGAATGAAAAATGCGGGGATGCCATAAGGGCACCCTTGGGGACGGCCACCTCCCCGGGGCAGTGAATGAAAAATGCTTGTGGTGCCACGTGGGCATCCCTGGGAGCCACCACATCCTGTGGCAATTATGGAAAAATGCAGGAGGTGCTGCATGGGCCCCCCTGTGCCCTGGGGACAGCCACCACCACCCCAGGGAAACATATCAATTTAATAGGTGGGGGATCCTGTGGATCGCCACCTCTCTGGGGCTACAAATACATTTACAGAAGGTGGTCTGTCACGGATCCCCTGCCCCAGGGGCCACCACCACCCTGGAGCAAATTTGAAAGGAAGCACGTTGGCTGCGTGGCCCCATGCATGGCCCTGGGGACTGCCACGCTCCCAGGGCTGGCTCCTGCTAACTCCTGAGGTGCCCACCCTCAGGAAATAACCATTTACTTTCATTTTCATTTGCTTTCAGCAAGTAGGAACTGTCAAACAGCTCCCTCTTGCTGAAGTCTGAATTTTCATCTCTTTCCCTGCACACAGGCATGCATGCAGGGAAAGAGATGAAAACCTTGCTCCCTCAAACTGGGAGCAGCTATTTAAAGCAGCTCCCTGCTTGCTGGAGCAATGCTGGCTCCCGCAGGATGCAAACATCTTGCTTGTGTGCCGCTTTGAAGTCATTCTGTGGAGAGACCATTGCAGTAACAATAGCCTCTCCATTGAATGACTTCAAAACGGCATACAGCCAAGATGTTTGGTTTGAATGTTATAGTTACGTTATGATGCACAGCAGAACTGACTCACCTCTGATCTACTGGTAAAGCTCTCGGTCTGTCATTCAGTAGGTTGAAGGTTAAAATCCTGGTATCTTATTACTAATTATGACTGTTAAATATTCTAGTGATGGAACATTTACGTATTTTTGCCGTCAAAATTTTTGGATTGAATGTCATATCTGTGTCTGGAAACCACATAGTAAAGAGTCATCTGTGGCCTAGTGGTTAGGGTCTCAGGCCCTCACCTTGAAGGTTGAGGGTTCCAGTCTTGGTGTGTCAGTTGTCACATTCCTGCTTTCATTAATTTCAAATTCAAATATTTAAGGTACATACCAAAATGTGATTGTGCGCTGTTTACTTATAAATACATTTTTCTTTTCAATTTGTCCTAAAATATCTCATTCTAAGTATATCTTTCATCATAGTCTAAAAAATCTCTCTCTCAAATTATCTCTGTCAAAGTCTTTCTCTAAATGTCTCTCTCTCAGTCTCAATTTCTCTCTCCGCCATCCCATACTGGGTTTGAAGAGAGAGTGAGAGTTTGTTATTGCAATAGTCTCCATATACAATGACTTCAAAGTGTCACACTAGCAAGATGTTTTGTTTCAAATTATATAGCTGTGCACAATACAGCAGAGTCACTTGTGGCCTACAAGTAAATCTTTTGGACTGGCACTCAGTAGGATGAGGGTTCAAATTCTATCTCATGGTGTTGTGTCTGTTTATTTACTAGTGTTTTGAATATTAAACATTCCTCATGATGGAACATTGAAGTCCTTTTCCCAGTAAAATCTTTAGTTTGTGGCCAACCCCCTATAACCACCTAATCCTAGGCCAAACCCTGTGGTTCCTAGCGTTGGTGCAAGGGTCCCAGTACCAAAACCCTGGCAGTACGTGGGGCAGGGTTAAGTGGTTATAGCGGGTTGGCCGCAAGGCCTGGCTGCAGGCCAGGACCTGTGGCCAACCCCTGCCGCACATAGCCAAAGGGCATGCGTGGCATGGTGTTGGGTGGTTTTATGGGGTAGGCCACGGGGCTTGGCCATAGGCCAACCCCTGCCACGCATGGCCAAAGGCTGTGCATTTTGCAGGGTTGGCTGGTTATAGGGGGGTTAGCTGCAGGACCTGCCGCAAACAAGTGGTTGAATTAACGTATAGTAATTCAATTACTTTCTTTTAAAATAAACATAGAAATTAACTGCAAAAAAACAAAGGCTACAGGGATGTTATAGTTAGGAAATACAATTTTAAAAAAACTAAAATTCACCTAAAAACCAAAGGTTACAGGGATGTAAGTCTCACATTTTAAACATGCAAGACCCTAGGATTTCAGCAATTATTGTTACCTATTTCTAGTAACTATAACTCGCCCGAACTGCAATTACACCACATTTGGCAGAAAGCTAGCTTCTTAGCTCAGAAAGCATGCTTTTTGTTATTTGGTGTAAATCTGTTCAGTAGTTTCTGAGATATTAGTGTTTAAAAAATATAGATATATAGGAATGCAGATCCTCCAACAGAAAAGTTGCCCCTGCCATTTTGTTTATCTTATTGGCTGGGGGCAGGAAAAGAAAAGTGCAAAAACACATAATGGGTCAGGATACAGGTATCCTGATGCCATTGGACACATAGAGGGGTCACTTAGGGAACCCTCGTGGGCCAAGAATTGCCCAATTTTGTTTTGTCCGATCAGCCGATCCAGAGAAAAATTGAAGAAAAAAAAAAACACACCCACTGCATCCAACCTTGTGCTGCACACAGCCAAAGGCTGAGCCCAGCTTGGGTTTGGGTGCATGCAGGAGGGTTGGGCACCAGGCCCTGCAACCTGCCCGCGCCGTAGGCCGTGCGTGCTGCTGGTTATATATTTACATGTGTATGTGTGCGTGTGTGTGCTAAAACAACATAGAAATTTACTGAAAAAAACAAACTTGCTCCTTTTTCATGCACAGCTAATTGCTCCACATATTACATCAGTGATGACACCTTCTATGGCATCATTGATATTAGCGTGGGCTAAAAAGCATTTTTTTCGAAAATATTCTGGGAAAAATCCACTGATCTGGATCTGCGGAGTTTTCCGAGATGTTTTTTTTTTTTAAAGGGCAGTCTCTCGCCTTTTTGTTTAATTTCACCCCGGGTGGGCAAGATGTTGGGGGCATTCAGAAAGTAGGGGGGCTGCACTCGAGCCCCTTTCCTTGGGCTCAAATTAGCCCCAGGGATCCCCACCTCCCTGGGGCGATTCATGACTTAGGTGCAGGTGAGGGGACTCTACGGCCTCTCCACAGCCCCGGGGACCACCACCTCCCCGGGGCATTATTGAAATAGAGTGCTGGGGGTAGGAACAGAATAGACCAATGCAGATTTTCTAGACTGAAAGCCCAGAAGAAGGAGGAAGTTGCCAAACCGAGTGAGAAACACCCAACACCGCTGTCAAGGATGCCACAAACACAGAGGGAGATCCTCAGACCTTGAGCGAAGAGTTGTAGACTCCCCTGGAGGAAGCTGATGAGCCTCTGCAACTCAGGAGAGTTGTGGCGTAGTAGGTTACTACCAAGGGGAGGGAAGATGTTTATTTTGTGTATGGGAAGGAACAGCACGAGTAAGGGTGTTTTGAGTTTTGTAACACTATGCTTGGGCATTTCGGTGACACCGCGTCTGACCTTTTCTATGACACTGCATTTTGAGCACACCGTTCTTGTTTATTTCTGCATGTGCTTGTACTGTCCAAGCCCCCGTGTAGAGCGTTTTCCCTGTTAAGTCATGGGATGATATACAGAAACCATATACTTTAAAACCCCTTAAAGTAAAAGACACTGATTTGAAGGCTATCCAACTGAATCAGATGATGTTTAACCTGGTCCGCAGCCCCTGTTTGTTACATTGTAATAATCACTAAAGATACCTGGCTCCTGACCATTAAGGAGTACACAAAGCAAGGGTGAAGACCTAGGGTCTAATTAAGAAACCAGACACAAAGAGTAGGTCACACCAGGATATGGTGATGATATTACGAAATTGACTATTCATCTATATACTTGCCACTATCTCTTCCTCCGAGATGGCATAATCCGGGGGGAAGTCATCTGTAGAAAAGAGACCAAAGAAACATCCATTCTTACGTGATATCCACATTAGATTGTGCCAGACCATGGACTTACATACATATTTACATCTAATTTTTCTTTAACAATCTGTAAACACAAATAAAATCAACGTTGAGAAAAAAAAAAACAGGTGTCCTCTTCCATAAATCGACGCGTCGCTCACAGTTTGTGGTGGGACCGGAGCATTTCCAGTTTGGTGTTTTCCCTTTTAGTCTCATCAGTACTTCTCAAGTGTTCACAAAAGTGATGGTGGTAGTGGCAGCACACCCTCCGAGATCAATGTTGCCATCCTTCTCTTACCTCGACCACTGGCTATTGAAGAAGGGCTCACCCCAGGCACTTGTCAGCCACATCCAGACAACAGCGAAACTTCTGTCATCTTTAGGGTTCACTATAAATGTGCTGAAGTCAACACGTGATTCGTCAGATAATTCCCTTCGTCAGAGGCATTCTGGACATGGTTCAGTTTCATGTCGCTCCCCCAGGAAAGAGTCCAGCACATTCAGGCTATGATGCTGAACTTTCAGCCTCGGTCCTGGACTTCAGTGAGATCAACTCTAAGGCTTCTGGGATTGATGGCCTCCTGCACCCTCCTGGCCAAGCACACCAGCTGAAATATGCGGACTCTGCATTACTACATGAATCCTCAGTGGGGTCAACATCAAGGGGACAGCTCCGATTGTGTTCAAATTTCTGAGTTTACTGGGCTACAATTTGGTCAGTAGGAGACCCCTCTTTCTACCTCACGCAGAGCTTGACAGTGGCGACCAATGCATCACTTCTGGGTTGGGAAGGCCACTTGGGAGAAGTGGAGATCAGAGGTCTCTGATTTTCAGCAGAGTCGTAGCTCCATATCATCTCTCTGGAGCTGATGGCCATCCGCTTGGGACTGAAAGCCTCACTTCCGTCATCAAAGGAAGGCTGGGAGAGGTGCTCAGAAACGACACCACCCCATGTAGGAACTGCAAGAAACAGGACGGGGTCAGGTCACGGAGCCTTTTCCAGGAGGCCTTGCTCCTCTGCAAGTGCCTGGACTGCCAAGGAAATTGCTTAGTGGTGAACCACCAGGCAGGATCTTTGAGTGCCAGGGCAGACAAGCTCATCCATGTGCACCTAGTGGAACACGAGTTGCAGTTACACCTGGAGGGTGAGGCAAGATCTCTTCTGTAAATGGGGTGAACCTTCGCTTGATCTGTTCACCACTGCCAAGCATTTGTAATGTCAGCACATCTGCGTGTTGGAGTTTATAAGCTCTCTCTCTTTCTCTCTCTCGCTCTCTGGCATAACTCAGGACTCCTGTTCACCTTTCTGCCTACAACAATCCTGCCCCAAGTTATCAAGAAGATCAGAATCAACTGGGCCCAAGTCATCCTAGTGGCTTTAGATTGGGCACAGATAGTTTGGCATCCAGAACCCTGGACCTGAACATCTGCTCTTTCATCAAGCTGACCCTCCTGGAGGATCTGAAGTAACAGAGCTCTGCATCCAGGTCTTCACAATCTCCTCCTTCATGCTTGGAGATTGAGTGGAGACACCTTCGACCTACCTCTGGAAGTGGTAGATGCCTTCTTGGCAGCAAGGCCCCCCTCGACAAAAACACTAATGCCTGTCGTTAGGACAGGTTTGTTATTTGGTGCGGCCCCTCCAAATCAAATGATCTGAAATGTTGTTGTTTGTTTTATCCTTAGGCTGACATGCCCTTCCTTTGAGCACAGTTAAAGGGTGCCTTATGGCTCTTTCAGCTTTTTCCATAGTTGCTGAATTTGTCTTTTTATTTAAGTCTCCATTGTCTTCTTTTCTCTCTTTCCTGATGTGCACTCCATTTGAGCTGCTTCACAGGTCTTCGTTACTTCTTCCTTTTAGTACTGCTGAAATGTTTCCTGATCCAGTCTGACGCCTAGAGAATATTCAAAAGGTGAGGAAACTGCAGCTAGGTAGAGTCTCCACTGTAAAGAACGTTACCAAAGATAAGTAATATGGTTAACTGTGCTAGTGCGGATGACCTGACATTAACACTCCACACTACCTCAGTGACATATTAAGGTATTATGAGTAGAAGAAACCATAACTTATCTTTAGTGTTGTTTTTTGGTAATACAATACTTCCAGCTTCTACAACGGCTGTGTTTAGTGATTGTTGTCCACCATGGCCCTTCAACCCCCTCTGCTCACTGTCTGTATATGTTATGAGTTATGGTTCTTGCTGAATCATAGAACCACCGACATTCACTAGTAATTATTATAAAAACACAAATCACACATCATGAATTCCAGCGCCCCACGGGCTGAAAACACCTTTTTGCTGATGACTCAGAAACAAAAAGAATTATTAAGAAAACAACATGGCAAGAGGCATGAGTTACGGCATGTGATGTGCCATTGATATCCATAACTGCTGAATTTCAGTGGTTTTATGCTTTTGAGCCAGAATCATAACTATTTTTTTACTGTGTTTTTTAGTGAATATATCTCTATTTATATCTGTCTATCTATCTATCTATCTATCTATCTATCTATCTATCTATCTATCTATCTATCTTCACTGGAACAACCACGGTTACAGGGACTTTATAGCTATTTTCACGTTTTATGCTCACAAAACCATAGATATTCAGCAGTTATAGTTATAATTATAGTTATGATAATTATTCTAATGTTAAGAAACTATAAATCGTAGGCTAAAGTACTTTTTTCTGGCACAAGTTGATAGTTTCTTTAGAAAAGTAAAATTACAAGTATAACTAACGTAAACCTAATGATAACACCCCTGCAACCTTTGTGTTTTTCATTGGATTTCTGTTTTTTTTGTGTGTAAACAATAAATAATAACTTAATACAACCACAGCTGTGCACGGCAAAAAACTGTGCATGGTGGGGGTTGGCCTTATGCACCCAGGCCCACACTGTGCAGAGCCTTTGGCCGTGCACACTGGGGGTTTAGTGTGCAAGTGGGTGTATTTTTTTTCCATTGGGTTTTGGATCTACAGATCCATTGCACATTTACACTGGGTGGTCGTGCAGGGCCCACTGTGGATCCGTGGATCAGGCAAAAAAAATGGCCAATTTTTTGCACATCAAAGGTCCCTCAGAGATCCCTGCATGTGTTTTGTGCAGTCTCAATACCTCTTTCTTGACACCTTATGTGTTTTAAAATAATTTCTTTGCCCTCCCCCGTGCCAAGAGACTAAGAAAATGGCAGTTGCAACTTTTCTGTCAAGTTGCAGCAAAGCCAGTCAGAGCCTTGCTTTTTCCTGGGATCTATGGATCTGCTGCCAGTGAATCTTTTAAGGAAATGCACACCTTGGTATCTATATTTCTTTTTAATTTAATAACTCCAAAACTACTGAACGGATTTACACCAGATCACAAAAAGAGATCTTTCTGGACCACGATCTAACTTTTTGCCAAATTTGGTATAATTCCCTTCAGTAGCATGGGCTATAGTTGTGTTCAAAATCCCTATAGGTAATTGCATGGGGGAAAAATGTTGTGGGACCCCTGCCCCTTTTTCTCGGCCCCCACTTGACGAATCGCCCTGAAACTTTCCACACAGCAAATGAATTAATTAGTGCATGAGACATCACCAACGTTTATTGGTAACACAAAAAACACTTTGTCTATAGGAATTAGGTCCTAATTACAACTACCTACAAGCTATCTCCAGTAGGTTATATATGTATCTATCTCTCTCTTGCTAAATATATATATCTGTAGATATATATATATATATATATATATATCTGTAGATATATATATATATATATATATATATCTGGCGGTCGCCATAGGTAGTTATAGTTAGGACCTAGTTTCCATAGAAAGAGCTTTTTTTTTACTTGCCTGTATCTTTGGCGCCGTTCTACAAATCTTGACACAATTTGCCATATAAAGTGTTCTATAGGATCGTGATGGGCATGGAAAGTTTGGGGTGATCTGTCAAACGGGGGCTGAGAAAAAGGGGTGGGTCAGAAAAAGTGCATATCCTATGTTAATTACCAAACGGTCTTTAGATACACCTTCAGGTTGAACTGCGGAACGGAATTGCACCAAATTTGGCAGGAAGCTAGATCTTGGTGCACGGAGTGTCCTTTTTGTGATTTGGTGTATATCTGTTCAGTAGTTTCCAAGATATTCAAGGGAAAAAAATATAGAAATCTAGGGACACAGATCCTCCGCGGATCCAGCTGTCCCCGTGCTGATAACTGATTGGCTGCCAACACTTCAACAAGCAAGTGTTGGTAGACATTTTAGGACTTGGCTTCGGCAGAGTCCCGCAAAAAAAAGATACAAAAAAATAGAAAAGGGGCCAGGGTAGGTATACCCAAGCTCCTAGATGTGGTCCCCCAGGAGCCCTGCCAGGACTAAAAAGCATTAAAAAAAAAAAACACAGCAAAATCCACGACTGGATCTATGAATTTCCCAGTGATTTAAAAAAAAAAAAAATAATAATTAAAAGTTGTGTTCTGCGATACTAAAAATATTCGTTCCCCGGGTGGGCCAGTTCCTGGGAGCATTACGTGCTCATAAAAAGAGGGGAGCGCACAGGACCCCCTCCTATTTGCTTTTAGTAGTTCTGGGGACCACAACCTCCCTCGGGCTATGATAAAAATAATATGTGAGAGATGCCGTGCGGGCCTGCCACAGGGACCGCCACCTCCCCGGGGCAGTCATTAAATTATGCGAAGGTGCCGCACAGGCACCCCAGAGACCGCCACCTCCCTGGGACAATGAATGAAAAATGCGGGGATGCCATAAGGGCACCCTTGGGGACGGCCACCTCCCCGGGGCAGTGAATGAAAAATGCTTGGGGTGCCACGTGGGCATCCCTGGGAGCCACCACATCCTGTGGCAATTATGGAAAAATGCAGGAGGTGCTGCATGGGCCCCCCTGTGCCCTGGGGACAGCCACCACCACCCCAGGGAAACATATCAATTTAATAGGTGGGGGATCCTGTGGATCGCCACCTCTCTGGGGCTACAAATACATTTACAGAAGGTGGTCTGTCACGGATCCCCTGCCCCAGGGGCCACCACCACCCTGGAGCAAATTTGAAAGGAAGCACGTTGGCTGCGTGGCCCCCATGCATGGCCCTGGGGACTGCCACGCTCCCAGGGCTGGCTCCTGCTAACTCCTGAGGTGCCCACCCTCAGGAAATAACCATTTACTTTCATTTTCATTTGCTTTCAGCAAGTAGGAACTGTCAAACAGCTCCCTCTTGCTGAAGTCTGAATTTTCATCTCTTTCCCTGCACACAGGCATGCATGCAGGGAAAGAGATGAAAACCTTGCTCCCTCAAACTGGGAGCAGCTATTTAAAGCAGCTCCCTGCTTGCTGGAGCAATGCTGGCTCCCGCAGGATGCAAACATCTTGCTTGTGTGCCGCTTTGAAGTCATTCTGTGGAGAGACCATTGCAGTAACAATAGCCTCTCCATTGAATGACTTCAAAACGGCATACAGCCAAGATGTTTGGTTTGAATGTTATAGTTACGTTATGATGCACAGCAGAACTGACTCACCTCTGATCTACTGGTAAAGCTCTCGGTCTGTCATTCAGTAGGTTGAAGGTTAAAATCCTGGTATCTTATTACTAATTATGACTGTTAAATATTCTAGTGATGGAACATTTACGTATTTTTGCCGTCAAAATTTTTGGATTGAATGTCATATCTGTGTCTGGAAACCACATAGTAAAGAGTCATCTGTGGCCTAGTGGTTAGGGTCTCAGGCCCTCACCTTGAAGGTTGAGGGTTCCAGTCTTGGTGTGTCAGTTGTCACATTCCTGCTTTCATTAATTTCAAATTCAAATATTTAAGGTACATACCAAAATGTGATTGTGCGCTGTTTACTTATAAATACATTTTTCTTTTCAATTTGTCCTAAAATATCTCATTCTAAGTATATCTTTCATCATAGTCTAAAAAATCTCTCTCTCAAATTATCTCTGTCAAAGTCTTTCTCTAAATGTCTCTCTCTCAGTCTCAATTTCTCTCTCCGCCATCCCATACTGGGTTTGAAGAGAGAGTGAGAGTTTGTTATTGCAATAGTCTCCATATACAATGACTTCAAAGTGTCACACTAGCAAGATGTTTTGTTTCAAATTATATAGCTGTGCACAATACAGCAGAGTCACTTGTGGCCTACAAGTAAATCTTTTGGACTGGCACTCAGTAGGATGAGGGTTCAAATTCTATCTCATGGTGTTGTGTCTGTTTATTTACTAGTGTTTTGAATATTAAACATTCCTCATGATGGAACATTGAAGTCCTTTTCCCAGTAAAATCTTTAGTTTGTGGCCAACCCCCTATAACCACCTAATCCTAGGCCAAACCCTGTGGTTCCTAGCGTTGGTGCAAGGGTCCCAGTACCAAAACCCTGGCAGTACGTGGGGCAGGGTTAAGTGGTTATAGCGGGTTGGCCGCAAGGCCTGGCTGCAGGCCAGGACCTGTGGCCAACCCCTGCCGCACATAGCCAAAGGGCATGCGTGGCATGGTGTTGGGTGGTTTTATGGGGTAGGCCACGGGGCTTGGCCATAGGCCAACCCCTGCCACGCATGGCCAAAGGCTGTGCATTTTGCAGGGTTGGCTGGTTATAGGGGGGTTAGCTGCAGGACCTGCCGCAAACAAGTGGTTGAATTAACGTATAGTAATTCAATTACTTTCTTTTAAAATAAACATAGAAATTAACTGCAAAAAAAACAAAGGCTACAGGGATGTTATAGTTAGGAAATACAATTTTAAAAAAACTAAAATTCACCTAAAAACCAAAGGTTACAGGGATGTAAGTCTCACATTTTAAACATGCAAGACCCTAGGATTTCAGCAATTATTGTTACCTATTTCTAGTAACTATAACTCGCCCGAACTGCAATTACACCACATTTGGCAGAAAGCTAGCTTCTTAGCTCAGAAAGCATGCTTTTTGTTATTTGGTGTAAATCTGTTCAGTAGTTTCTGAGATATTAGTGTTTAAAAAATATAGATATATAGGAATGCAGATCCTCCAACAGAAAAGTTGCCCCTGCCATTTTGTTTATCTTATTGGCTGGGGGCAGGAAAAGAAAAGTGCAAAAACACATAATGGGTCAGGATACAGGTATCCTGATGCCATTGGACACATAGAGGGGTCACTTAGGGAACCCTCGTGGGCCAAGAATTGCCCAATTTTGTTTTGTCCGATCAGCCGATCCAGAGAAAAATTGAAGAAAAAAAAAAACACACCCACTGCATCCAACCTTGTGCTGCACACAGCCAAAGGCTGTGCCCAGCTTGGGTTTGGGTGCATGCAGGAGGGTTGGGCACCAGGCCCTGCAACCTGCCCGCGCCGTAGGCCGTGCGTGCTGCTGGTTATATATTTACATGTGTATGTGTGCGTGTGTGTGCTAAAACAACATAGAAATTTACTGAAAAAAACAAACTTGCTCCTTTTTCATGCACAGCTAATTGCTCCACATATTACATCAGTGATGACACCTTCTATGGCATCATTGATATTAGCGTGGGCTAAAAAGCATTTTTTTCGAAAATATTCTGGGAAAAATCCACTGATCTGGATCTGCGGAGTTTTCCGAGATGTTTTTTTTTTTTAAAGGGCAGTCTCTCGCCTTTTTGTTTAATTTCACCCCGGGTGGGCAAGATGTTGGGGGCATTCAGAAAGTAGGGGGGCTGCACTCGAGCCCCTTTCCTTGGGCTCAAATTAGCCCCAGGGATCCCCACCTCCCTGGGGCGATTCATGACTTAGGTGCAGGTGAGGGGACTCTACGGCCTCTCCACAGCCCCGGGGACCACCACCTCCCCGGGGCATTATTGAAATAGAGTGCTGGGGGTAGGAACAGAATAGACCAATGCAGATTTTCTAGACTGAAAGCCCAGAAGAAGGAGGAAGTTGCCAAACCGAGTGAGAAACACCCAACACCGCTGTCAAGGATGCCACAAACACAGAGGGAGATCCTCAGACCTTGAGCGAAGAGTTGTAGACTCCCCTGGAGGAAGCTGATGAGCCTCTGCAACTCAGGAGAGTTGTGGCGTAGTAGGTTACTACCAAGGGGAGGGAAGATGTTTATTTTGTGTATGGGAAGGAACAGCACGAGTAAGGGTGTTTTGAGTTTTGTAACACTATGCTTGGGCATTTCGGTGACACCGCGTCTGACCTTTTCTATGACACTGCATTTTGAGCACACCGTTCTTGTTTATTTCTGCATGTGCTTGTACTGTCCAAGCCCCCGTGTAGAGCGTTTTCCCTGTTAAGTCATGGGATGATATACAGAAACCATATACTTTAAAACCCCTTAAAGTAAAAGACACTGATTTGAAGGCTATCCAACTGAATCAGATGATGTTTAACCTGGTCCGCAGCCCCTGTTTGTTACATTGTAATAATCACTAAAGATACCTGGCTCCTGACCATTAAGGAGTACACAAAGCAAGGGTGAAGACCTAGGGTCTAATTAAGAAACCAGACACAAAGAGTAGATCACACCAGGATATGGTGATGATATTACGAAATTGACTATTCATCTATATACTTGCCACTATCTCTTCCTCCGAGATGGCATAATCCGGGGGGAAGTCATCTGTAGAAAAGAGACCAAAGAAACATCCATTCTTACGTGATATCCACATTAGATTGTGCCAGACCATGGACTTACATACATATTTACATCTAATTTTTCTTTAACAATCTGTAAACACAAATAAAATCAACGTTGAGAAAAAAAAAAAACAGGTGTCCTCTTCCATAAATCGACGCGTCGCTCACAGTTTGTGGTGGGACCGGAGCATTTCCAGTTTGGTGTTTTCCCTTTTAGTCTCATCAGTACTTCTCAAGTGTTCACAAAAGTGATGGTGGTAGTGGCAGCACACCCTCCGAGATCAATGTTGCCATCCTTCTCTTACCTCGACCACTGGCTATTGAAGAAGGGCTCACCCCAGGCACTTGTCAGCCACATCCAGACAACAGCGAAACTTCTGTCATCTTTAGGGTTCACTATAAATGTGCTGAAGTCAACACGTGATTCGTCAGATAATTCCCTTCGTCAGAGGCATTCTGGACATGGTTCAGTTTCATGTCGCTCCCCCAGGAAAGAGTCCAGCACATTCAGGCTATGATGCTGAACTTTCAGCCTCGGTCCTGGACTTCAGTGAGATCAACTCTAAGGCTTCTGGGATTGATGGCCTCCTGCACCCTCCTGGCCAAGCACACCAGCTGAAATATGCGGACTCTGCATTACTACATGAATCCTCAGTGGGGTCAACATCAAGGGGACAGCTCCGATTGTGTTCCAATTTCTGAGTTTACTGGGCTACAATTTGGTCAGTAGGAGACCCCTCTTTCTACCTCACGCAGAGCTTGACAGTGGCGACCAATGCATCACTTCTGGGTTGGGAAGGCCACTTGGGAGAAGTGGAGATCAGAGGTCTCTGATTTTCAGCAGAGTCGTAGCTCCATATCATCTCTCTGGAGCTGATGGCCATCCGCTTGGGACTGAAAGCCTCACTTCCGTCATCAAAGGAAGGCTGGGAGAGGTGCTCAGAAACGACACCACCCCATGTAGGAACTGCAAGAAACAGGACAGGGTCAGGTCACGGAGCCTTTTCCAGGAGGCCTTGCTCCTCTGCAAGTGCCTGGACTGCCAAGGAAATTGCTTAGTGGTGAACCACCAGGCAGGATCTTTGAGTGCCAGGGCAGACAAGCTCATCCATGTGCACCTAGTGGAACACGAGTTGCAGTTACACCTGGAGGGTGAGGCAAGATCTCTTCTGTAAATGGGGTGAACCTTCGCTTGATCTGTTCACCACTGCCAAGCATTTGTAATGTCAGCACATCTGCGTGTTGGAGTTTATAAGCTCTCTCTCTTTCTCTCTCTCGCTCTCTGGCATAACTCAGGACTCCTGTTCACCTTTCTGCCTACAACAATCCTGCCCCAAGTTATCAAGAAGATCAGAATCAACTGGGCCCAAGTCATCCTAGTGGCTTTAGATTGGGCACAGATAGTTTGGCATCCAGAACCCTGGACCTGAACATCTGCTCTTTCATCAAGCTGACCCTCCTGGAGGATCTGAAGTAACAGAGCTCTGCATCCAGGTCTTCACAATCTCCTCCTTCATGCTTGGAGATTGAGTGGAGACACCTTCGACCTACCTCTGGAAGTGGTAGATGCCTTCTTGGCAGCAAGGCCCCCCTCGACAAAAACACTAATGCCTGTCGTTAGGACAGGTTTGTTATTTGGTGCGGCCCCTCCAAATCAAATGATCTGAAATGTTGTTGTTTGTTTTATCCTTAGGCTGACATGCCCTTCCTTTGAGCACAGTTAAAGGGTGCCTTATGGCTCTTTCAGCTTTTTCCATAGTTGCTGAATTTGTCTTTTTATTTAAGTCTCCATTGTCTTCTTTTCTCTCTTTCCTGATGTGCACTCCATTTGAGCTGCTTCACAGGTCTTCGTTACTTCTTCCTTTTAGTACTGCTGAAATGTTTCCTGATCCAGTCTGACGCCTAGAGAATATTCAAAAGGTGAGGAAACTGCAGCTAGGTAGAGTCTCCACTGTAAAGAACGTTACCAAAGATAAGTAATATGGTTAACTGTGCTAGTGCGGATGACCTGACATTAACACTCCACACTACCTCAGTGACATATTAAGGTATTATGAGTAGAAGAAACCATAACTTATCTTTAGTGTTGTTTTTTGGTAATACAATACTTCCAGCTTCTACAACGGCTGTGTTTAGTGATTGTTGTCCACCATGGCCCTTCAACCCCCTCTGCTCACTGTCTGTATATGTTATGAGTTATGGTTCTTGCTGAATCATAGAACCACCGACATTCACTAGTAATTATTATAAAAACACAAATCACACATCATGAATTCCAGCGCCCCACGGGCTGAAAACACCTTTTTGCTGATGACTCAGAAACAAAAAGAATTATTAAGAAAACAACATGGCAAGAGGCATGAGTTACGGCATGTGATGTGCCATTGATATCCATAACTGCTGAATTTCAGTGGTTTTATGCTTTTGAGCCAGAATCATAACTATTTTTTTACTGTGTTTTTTAGTGAATATATCTCTATTTATATCTGTCTATCTATCTATCTATCTATCTATCTATCTATCTATCTATCTATCTATCTATCTTCACTGGAACAACCACGGTTACAGGGACTTTATAGCTATTTTCACGTTTTATGCTCACAAAACCATAGATATTCAGCAGTTATAGTTATAATTATAGTTATGATAATTATTCTAATGTTAAGAAACTATAAATCGTAGGCTAAAGTACTTTTTTCTGGCACAAGTTGATAGTTTCTTTAGAAAAGTAAAATTACAAGTATAACTAACGTAAACCTAATGATAACACCCCTGCAACCTTTGTGTTTTTCATTGGATTTCTGTTTTTTTTGTGTGTAAACAATAAATAATAACTTAATACAACCACAGCTGTGCACGGCAAAAAACTGTGCATGGTGGGGGTTGGCCTTATGCACCCAGGCCCACACTGTGCAGAGCCTTTGGCCGTGCACACTGGGGGTTTAGTGTGCAAGTGGGTGTATTTTTTTTCCATTGGGTTTTGGATCTACAGATCCATTGCACATTTACACTGGGTGGTCGTGCAGGGCCCACTGTGGATCCGTGGATCAGGCAAAAAAAATGGCCAATTTTTTGCACATCAAAGGTCCCTCAGAGATCCCTGCATGTGTTTTGTGCAGTCTCAATACCTCTTTCTTGACACCTTATGTGTTTTAAAATAATTTCTTTGCCCTCCCCCGTGCCAAGAGACTAAGAAAATGGCAGTTGCAACTTTTCTGTCAAGTTGCAGCAAAGCCAGTCAGAGCCTTGCTTTTTCCTGGGATCTATGGATCTGCTGCCAGTGAATCTTTTAAGGAAATGCACACCTTGGTATCTATATTTCTTTTTAATTTAATAACTCCAAAACTACTGAACGGATTTACACCAGATCACAAAAAGAGATCTTTCTGGACCACGATCTAACTTTTTGCCAAATTTGGTATAATTCCCTTCAGTAGCATGGGCTATAGTTGTGTTCAAAATCCCTATAGGTAATTGCATGGGGGAAAAATGTTGTGGGACCCCTGCCCCTTTTTCTCGGCCCCCACTTGACGAATCGCCCTGAAACTTTCCACACAGCAAATGAATTAATTAGTGCATGAGACATCACCAACGTTTATTGGTAACACAAAAAACACTTTGTCTATAGGAAATAGGTCCTAGTTACAACTACCTACAAGCTATCTCCAGTAGGTTATATATGTATCTATCTCTCTCTTGCTAAATTTATATATCTGTAGATATATATATATATATATATATATATATATATATATATATATATATATATCTGGCGGTCGCCATAGGTAGTTATAGTTAGGACCTAGTTTCCATAGAAAGAGCTTTTTTTTTACTTGCCTGTATCTTTGGCGCCGTTCTACAAATCTTGACACAATTTGCCATATAAAGTGTTCTATAGGATCGTGATGGGCATGGAAAGTTTGGGGTGATCTGTCAAACGGGGGCTGAGAAAAAGGGGTGGGTCAGAAAAAGTGCATATCCTATGTTAATTACCAAACGGTCTTTAGATACACCTTCAGGTTGAACTGCGGAACGGAATTGCACCAAATTTGGCAGGAAGCTAGATCTTGGTGCACGGAGTGTCCTTTTTGTGATTTGGTGTATATCTGTTCAGTAGTTTCCAAGATATTCAAGGGAAAAAAATATAGAAATCTAGGGACACAGATCCTCCGCGGATCCAGCTGTCCCCGTGCTGATAACTGATTGGCTGCCAACACTTCAACAAGCAAGTGTTGGTAGACATTTTAGGACTTGGCTTCGGCAGAGTCCCGCAAAAAAAAGATACAAAAAAATAGAAAAGGGGCCAGGGTAGGTATACCCAAGCTCCTAGATGTGGTGAAGGGGTCCCCCAGGAGCCCTGCCAGGACTAAAAAGCATTAAAAAAAAAAAACACAGCAAAATCCACGACTGGATCTATGAATTTCCCAGTGATTTAAAAAAAAAAAAAATAATAATTAAAAGTTGTGTTCTGCGATACTAAAAATATTCGTTCCCCGGGTGGGCCAGTTCCTGGGAGCATTACGTGCTCATAAAAAGAGGGGAGCGCACAGGACCCCCTCCTATTTGCTTTTAGTAGTTCTGGGGACCACAACCTCCCTCGGGCTATGATAAAAATAATATGTGAGAGATGCCGTGCGGGCCTGCCACAGGGACCGCCACCTCCCCGGGGCAGTCATTAAATTATGCGAAGGTGCCGCACAGGCACCCCAGAGACCGCCACCTCCCTGGGACAATGAATGAAAAATGCGGGGATGCCATAAGGGCACCCTTGGGGACGGCCACCTCCCCGGGGCAGTGAATGAAAAATGCTTGGGGTGCCACGTGGGCATCCCTGGGAGCCACCACATCCTGTGGCAATTATGGAAAAATGCAGGAGGTGCTGCATGGGCCCCCCTGTGCCCTGGGGACAGCCACCACCACCCCAGGGAAACATATCAATTTAATAGGTGGGGGATCCTGTGGATCGCCACCTCTCTGGGGCTACAAATACATTTACAGAAGGTGGTCTGTCACGGATCCCCTGCCCCAGGGGCCACCACCACCCTGGAGCAAATTTGAAAGGAAGCACGTTGGCTGCGTGGCCCCCATGCATGGCCCTGGGGACTGCCACGCTCCCAGGGCTGGCTCCTGCTAACTCCTGAGGTGCCCACCCTCAGGAAATAACCATTTACTTTCATTTTCATTTGCTTTCAGCAAGTAGGAACTGTCAAACAGCTCCCTCTTGCTGAAGTCTGAATTTTCATCTCTTTCCCTGCACACAGGCATGCATGCAGGGAAAGAGATGAAAACCTTGCTCCCTCAAACTGGGAGCAGCTATTTAAAGCAGCTCCCTGCTTGCTGGAGCAATGCTGGCTCCCGCAGGATGCAAACATCTTGCTTGTGTGCCGCTTTGAAGTCATTCTGTGGAGAGACCATTGCAGTAACAATAGCCTCTCCATTGAATGACTTCAAAACGGCATACAGCCAAGATGTTTGGTTTGAATGTTATAGTTACGTTATGATGCACAGCAGAACTGACTCACCTCTGATCTACTGGTAAAGCTCTCGGTCTGTCATTCAGTAGGTTGAAGGTTAAAATCCTGGTATCTTATTACTAATTATGACTGTTAAATATTCTAGTGATGGAACATTTACGTATTTTTGCCGTCAAAATTTTTGGATTGAATGTCATATCTGTGTCTGGAAACCACATAGTAAAGAGTCATCTGTGGCCTAGTGGTTAGGGTCTCAGGCCCTCACCTTGAAGGTTGAGGGTTCCAGTCTTGGTGTGTCAGTTGTCACATTCCTGCTTTCATTAATTTCAAATTCAAATATTTAAGGTACATACCAAAATGTGATTGTGCGCTGTTTACTTATAAATACATTTTTCTTTTCAATTTGTCCTAAAATATCTCATTCTAAGTATATCTTTCATCATAGTCTAAAAAATCTCTCTCTCAAATTATCTCTGTCAAAGTCTTTCTCTAAATGTCTCTCTCTCAGTCTCAATTTCTCTCTCCGCCATCCCATACTGGGTTTGAAGAGAGAGTGAGAGTTTGTTATTGCAATAGTCTCCATATACAATGACTTCAAAGTGTCACACTAGCAAGATGTTTTGTTTCAAATTATATAGCTGTGCACAATACAGCAGAGTCACTTGTGGCCTACAAGTAAATCTTTTGGACTGGCACTCAGTAGGATGAGGGTTCAAATTCTATCTCATGGTGTTGTGTCTGTTTATTTACTAGTGTTTTGAATATTAAACATTCCTCATGATGGAACATTGAAGTCCTTTTCCCAGTAAAATCTTTAGTTTGTGGCCAACCCCCTATAACCACCTAATCCTAGGCCAAACCCTGTGGTTCCTAGCGTTGGTGCAAGGGTCCCAGTACCAAAACCCTGGCAGTACGTGGGGCAGGGTTAAGTGGTTATAGCGGGTTGGCCGCAAGGCCTGGCTGCAGGCCAGGACCTGTGGCCAACCCCTGCCGCACATAGCCAAAGGGCATGCGTGGCATGGTGTTGGGTGGTTTTATGGGGTAGGCCACGGGGCTTGGCCATAGGCCAACCCCTGCCACGCATGGCCAAAGGCTGTGCATTTTGCAGGGTTGGCTGGTTATAGGGGGGTTAGCTGCAGGACCTGCCGCAAACAAGTGGTTGAATTAACGTATAGTAATTCAATTACTTTCTTTTAAAATAAACATAGAAATTAACTGCAAAAAAAACAAAGGCTACAGGGATGTTATAGTTAGGAAATACAATTTTAAAAAAACTAAAATTCACCTAAAAACCAAAGGTTACAGGGATGTAAGTCTCACATTTTAAACATGCAAGACCCTAGGATTTCAGCAATTATTGTTACCTATTTCTAGTAACTATAACTCGCCCGAACTGCAATTACACCACATTTGGCAGAAAGCTAGCTTCTTAGCTCAGAAAGCATGCTTTTTGTTATTTGGTGTAAATCTGTTCAGTAGTTTCTGAGATATTAGTGTTTAAAAAATATAGATATATAGGAATGCAGATCCTCCAACAGAAAAGTTGCCCCTGCCATTTTGTTTATCTTATTGGCTGGGGGCAGGAAAAGAAAAGTGCAAAAACACATAATGGGTCAGGATACAGGTATCCTGATGCCATTGGACACATAGAGGGGTCACTTAGGGAACCCTCGTGGGCCAAGAATTGCCCAATTTTGTTTTGTCCGATCAGCCGATCCAGAGAAAAATTGAAGAAAAAAAAAACCACACCCACTGCATCCAACCTTGTGCTGCACACAGCCAAAGGCTGTGCCCAGCTTGGGTTTGGGTGCATGCAGGAGGGTTGGGCACCAGGCCCTGCAACCTGCCCGCGCCGTAGGCCGTGCGTGCTGCTGGTCATATATTTACATGTGTATGTGTGCGTGTGTGTGCTAAAACAACATAGAAATTTACTGAAAAAAACAAACTTGCTCCTTTTTCATGCACAGCTAATTGCTCCACATATTACATCAGTGATGACACCTTCTATGGCATCATTGATATTAGCGTGGGCTAAAAAGCATTTTTTTCGAAAATATTCTGGGAAAAATCCACTGATCTGGATCTGCGGAGTTTTCCGAGATGTTTTTTTTTTTTTAAAGGGCAGTCTCTCGCCTTTTTGTTTAATTTCACCCCGGGTGGGCAAGATGTTGGGGGCATTCAGAAAGTAGGGGGGCTGCACTTGAGCCCCTTTCCTTGGGCTCATATTAGCCCCAGGGATCCCCACCTCCCTGTGGCGATTCATGACTTAGGTGCAGGTGAGTGGACTCTACGGCCTCTCCACAGCCCCGGGGACCACCACCTCCCCGGGGCATTATTGAAATAGAGTGCTGGGGGCTGTGCTGCTCCCCCCGCCCGCAGCCCTGGGACCGCCACCTCTCCAGGGCATTAATAAATCAAAACTCAGGGGGGCCCCCTGGCCTCCCTGCAGCCCCGGGGGCCGCCACCTTCCTGAGTCATTAATAAATTACAATGCGGGGGACCGCCTGCTCCCCCTGCAGCTCAAGAGACCACCGCCTCCCAAGGGCATTAATAAATTACATTGCAGGGGGGCCACCCTACAGCACAGGAGACTGCTAGCTCCCCAGGGCTATTTTAGAAATAGAAATAGATAGGGGGTCCATTGTGGACCACCTGGCCTCAGGAACCACCACCTCCCTGGGGCTATTGACATTGGTGGGGGGGCTGCTCAGCCGCCTTGCTGACCCACTGATGGCCCTGGGGACCGCCACCCCCTAGTCTGGCTCCTACTATGTCCCAGGGTGCCCATCCCATGTTATAGCTGTTTGTTGTGACTTGGCGTTAGCTGACAGCTCCCACCAAGTCATAGCAAACACTCCGCTCATGTTTAGGAAGAGCTATCAAACAGCTCTCCCTCACTGCGAGCAGAGGTTCCCTCTATTTCCCTGCCTGAACCAGAGGAAGCATTGCTCCGACAGAGAGCTAGCTGCTTTAGCAGTTCCAGCTCCCACAGGAGGTGGGGAGGCGGCTGGGACCACGGGGGCCTTCATGCTCTCCTCGCGGTCCCCAATATTTTGAATGGGTCCCCTGGGGGGTACCCAGGTCACATGGCCCAGCCCTGGAGGATGAGGCCCCCAGGGCCGAGATCAGCCCTGAGTAAAGGGGCCACACAGTTTCCTTCCCCCCAAAAAGTCATTAGTCCGGCCATGGGGAATGGGGTCCCCATGCCCAAGATTAGCCTGGGGATGGTGAGCCTCCCCCCAAAAAATGTATTTAGGTGGGGCCCGTGGAGTGGGGTCCCCAGGGCCGATATCGGCCAGGAGATGGGGGCATGTGGACCTGTGGCCAACCCCTGGCCAATCCTCGCACCCGCACCCTCACCATGCACTGCTAATTTCTCCACAAATTACAGCACTCATGACATCTTTGATAACATCATTGATAATGTCACTGTAACATCACTGTAACATCTGCAGTAAAATTAATAATCAGATAACTATAGATAACTATGCATGGCGGTGTGCGAGTTATAGTTACCCTGGAGCGTGAGTGATAGTTATGTAAAATAACACTAACTATAACAGGAGAAATTCTGTGGTTTTGTATGTTTAAAATGTGAGCCTAACAATCTCCCTGTAAACTTTGTTTTTGAATTCTATTTCCTAAGTATAATGTCCCTGTAATCTTTGTTTTTTCAGTGGATATATATTTATAAATACAAACATATACATACACATATTTGTCGGTGAATATATCTATATAGAGTGTGTCTATGTGTGTGTGTGTGTGTGTATATATATATATATATATATATATATATATATATATATATATATATATATATACACACACTCGGTGTTCATTTGCTAACTACATGGGCACTTTAAGAACTCTTGTTATCGGTTAAAAGTGGGTTGAAACCCATACATGCAGTAACCACAGTCCTTGTCAGGATGAATCACAAAAGTCTCTTAATTAACCTGTGCTTGATCCTCTGATAGCTTGGCACAAAGCAGTAAGGGTTAACTTGGAGGCAATATGTAAAGTATTTATGCAAGACATAAACAGGAATAAAGTAAAAACACAATACAGGGGACACCCCCAACAAATTTATAACATTAGAGTAACTTTTATTAAATAAAATACCAGAATGACAACAGTCCCATAAGTACAGCCAGAGATATGAAGTTTTAAAGATTGCGGTTAATATAGCACCTAAAAGCACAGAGCACCACTTGCGGTCATCTCGTCTTGCTAGCCCAGGTGAAAATTACATGTTCAGGCTGACCACAATGGATTGCAGCTAGATACAGGGACCAGATTAGTCTCGCCGAAAAACATTCTTGTTTGTGCTGGAGCAGTCCTCGAGGAGCAGGAAGAGCATTACACATGGTCATCACTGTGTGGAAAGAGCAGACCAGGCGCCATGGGCTGTCGCCAAAGTTGCGCAAAGAGGCAGCTGGTCTTTGTGGGCATTCATTACTGGAACTCCACGTTGGCAGTCACTGCTTTTGCTGATGTCGCGAAAAGTGCAGATCTCCTGTTGCAGTTGCCACTGGTAGTCTCAGTGGTGCAGTCTGGGTCACTGGAGCTTTGCGTTGGTGGTCATCATGCACAACAGAGTCTCATAGGAAACTGCCCTGTTTGTGGTTGCAAAGAGCCCAAATCTTTTTTTACCTTTTCTTGTAGAAGAGTACACTCTGATGCTATCCAAAGGTCCAGGGCCTGGGGAGCCACCTCTTCAGGATTAGGGGCTCACTCTTGCAGAGGCCAACAGGGCTCAGTTAGGTCCAGACAGGTCCAGTGCCGAAGGCCAGCTGGGCAGTTGCAGGGAGGCTTCTGAATTGTGTGTCCCTGCTTCTCAGACAAGAGCTCAGTCAGCAGGCCCATGGAGTCATTCAGGTAGCCTGGGATGAAGCGAGCAGGTCCAGTTTTCCTTCCAAGAGAGCAGGGCAGACCTTGAGCAGCTGATCAAACTTCTGGGAGACAAAGCAGTCCTTAAGCAGCAGGGCAGTCCCCTGGCAACAGCAGGACAGTCCTCTGGGGAACAAGACCGGTCTCTACCAGCATCACAGTTCTCTGGTAGCAGCAAGGCAGTCCTATCAGGAATTAGGCAGGCCTCAAGCAGCAGTCATGTGATCTAGGATACAGGCAGAAGGCACTACTGGCTAGGACTAGAAGACTTTATAAAAGTCAGAATTATTACTTAAAATCTGACTTTACCATTTAAGTAAAATGCATTTATTGGTAAACACCATATCCGTATTTGCTCCCAATTAAATGTTATCACTTATTAAATGTAAGTTGGGAACCCAATATTAGTCAATGGGGAATATAGACCCTACAGTAATGAAATACAACGTTAGGAGTTTTTCACTACCGGGACTTGTAAAACCTAGGTACATATGTCCTACTTTAAAAAAGATGCACCATGTCTTGTGACCCTTTAGGGCCTACCTTATGGGTGGCATATATGCAATGAAAAGTAAGGTGTAGGCCTGGAAAAAGGTTTATTTTGCCAAGTCAAAATGGTAGTTTAACACTGCACTACCAACCGCAGTGGCAGGCCTTAGATATGTTTTAAAAGGCTACTCCACTGGGTGACAAAATGAATGCTGCAGGTCCAATAGTAGCATTTAATTTACAGGCCCTGGGTTCATGTAGTCCCATTTACTTGGTACTTCAAACAAGTACATTAAAAGTGCCAAATATGTGTAAGCCAATTCTACCATGTTTGAAGAAGAGAGCACAAGCATTTCAGCATTGGTTAGCAGCGGCAAAGTGTGCAGATTCCTAAAGCCAACAAAAACAAAATCAGCAGCACAGGTGTGGAGTAAAGGCAAATAGTTTTGGGGAACACCACTCCAAGGATGTCAGGTCCAAAAGGTACTGTGTGATACATTTGCATAAAGTTTGGTAGATCTGGGAAGGGTTGGTTTTTGGTTGGTACGTCGAGTTTTGTAGCAATCCATTAGGGTGCAGGCGACTGTATTAAAGACGGGACAATAACATTTTAAATGACTTGGGAGGGAGTCTGTGTTAAAGAAGGGACAATAACATTTCAAATTGCTTATAACAAGCACTCTGTGATGAACCTGCAGTTAATGTGGCACATAGTCAGTTATACAGAGTGCACGTATTTCTGCTTTTGTGCAGATGTGGGGATGGGGTGGTCGGGGAGTGTGGGTCAAAACATTTTTGATTTTGAATTTGGCAGAGACTTAGCATACTTAGCCTACACTCCGTTTTCACAATTTCATGCAGGCCTGTTTGGAGGGAAGAATTTCATTTAGGGATGAAAAAGGTGTTCTAATGCATTTAACACTGATGAATCCACACAGAATTTGGCTAACAAAAATGCCAAATTTTTAATAGATTCGTCCGGGAGCCCGATAAATAGAAGGGCCATTTCATTCACAAATAATTTTAGCTCTATTAAATAATCTGCAGGAAACGTAGCAAGTAGCAAATTAGGCCCGGAACAAGCCCTGCAATCAGCCTTAACTGAACACAGCTGAAGGTAGTTGGCACTGGTCCTGGCTGGAGGCTGAGAGAGCAGCACTGTCATTTGTCATTCTGAAAGGCTATTTTTTACCAGCACTTACATATGTGACCAGAACCCCTCAATTCCAATTTAGGCCCACATTACACGGTTACGATTTATGCAGTTTTCTACAGGAAATGCGATTTTTGTGTTGCTAGTATGCACATCTCACCATTCAACGAATCTTCATGAAACACTCCAAAAAAAGTACTCTTTTTTGCCTAGGTTGTACATTTAAACTTTTGTGGTGATCTGTCCCCATGCATTTTTTTCAAGGACGTCTTTAAGAAACACTGCTGCGCACACTGCTCAAATTATTTTCACCAAATTTGGCAGGAAGCTACATCTTGGTCTGCAGATTGGGCTTTTTAACTGAACCGATGTGCCTGAGACAGGATCACCAGAGTTTGCAAATTTGCTGGAGGGCCAGTTTAAAAATAGAACACTCTGATTGGTCCCAGGGAACTTTTTCCCCTTGGGCCATCTCGGTCCTACAGTAGTCAGTTTTCCTCTGGAGTGAGAGCTCCGATTGGCTGGCAGCAACATGAGAAGAATGTTGGTGGCAGCCATTACAGGACTCGGGTACTTCGTCTCCTGTCCTGAAGTTTAAAAAATAATGTAAGGAGGGACGGTAGGGACCTACAAGGACCGCCACAGGACAACATTTTAAAAATAAAGTCAACGTATTTCGCCACAATTCTGCAGGAGTCCCGTAGGATCTGTTATCCTACTAAAATAATAGGACTGCATATTCAGACAACAAAACTTCAGAAGTTGGGAGACTCAGTCGATCCACACCATCAGAATCTGCCAGCCCTACTCCTAGCTAGCTCCTAGCTAGCTCACAGTGCTTCACCTGAATCCCTAATGTGACCGGGTTAAAAAGTGATTATGGCAACCTAAAAATTGACTCTCTCAATCCCAGGGTAGTTGTGGAAACAGATCTCACCCTTTTGTTGGATTACTCATGTATGCCCAGGTGAAAACACAAGAGAAATACAAAATAGGTTTCCAGTACATTTATTGGAACAATCGTAATCTTGCATAGAGATTGAGCTGTGATAATTAGGAAGATGAAACAAAGCAACATTACCAGCATTATGAACATGGTGAAAATAATGAACAACCGAACCATGGTGGATAGGTTCTAGACATTCTAGAAGTTCATACCTAACTCTAAGACTATATTGAGATCATATCAAGTGTAACCTTCTGACTGGCGAGATCTAAGGGCGTAGTCCTCGCACTATACCTGGAAATGGTGTCAGGAGTCAGCCTGTATTATGGATGGCAATCCTCTTGGGAAGCTGGCAGATTAGTGCCAGTGGAGTTGCGTGTCGAACACCGCATTTGTCGCAGGATGGTCACTGCTGGAATGCCCCTCTACCCCTTCCGGGTCCCTGCATCATTTATATAATACAGTCACACTGTGTTAGTAGCACTGCACTGATGCAGTGCTATGTCTAAGTGTTAGAAGCTTTTTCCTGACCAGGCAACGCAAGCACCAGGATATTGTGCACTTCGTTCCTAGTGTTGAACAGAATGTTCTGATTACATGTTGAGAAAGGCTAACTAAAACAAGCGACTCACACAATATATTCTTAGAAAAATAATATGCAAGAAAAGTGTGCAAAATGTCACAGTTAGTGATGCTGTAAAAGGATGAAATGTAAAACAACACACAAAAAACGGGGGAAACCAACTCCAGTCCAAGAGGTCCTCGCTACACCCTCCTCTTGCTTGTGAAAAGACAGATTGTAAAAACCCATACTATAAAACGAATAAAAGAATAACATTTTCAGTCCAACAAGCAAAGCAAACAAGCTGAATTACAAATAAGCCAATTAAAACATAATTTGTGTAAAAACGAGGCCAGCCTTACATGTTGGTGGAGGCTTACCAGATGTCATCCATATATCAAGTGCCAATGGAATACAAAATGGATCCCGCTTCCTTGGTGAGCAAGTCGAAGGAACAAATATAATCGGAAGCCTCAGCCGCTGTTGAGGTAGTAGTATCCTATGCAGTGTACGCAGTGGGTGAGCAGAAGGAATGAATCCTGGAGCCATAGGTTCAATATCCCTATAGAATGGCTCATAAAAAGCATACTGAAGCAATCATAATTTCATAGGACAACTCCAAAAATGTAGCTTTAACAGGAACATCAGCAGATTCATGTCCATAGATCGTACCAGTTGTGTTGCAAGCCAGATGTCAAGTGCCGAAACCAGTTGTCATTTAGTTTCTCCAATAAAAGTACACCAAAGTACTATATCACATGTTCACAACACAGCTGGATGTATGGTAATTACATCACCATTATGCTTTGAGGTGGTACCAGCAGCTGGGAGTTGTTTCACATAGGTGCAATGGTGTTTGGGCCTTTTGACGACTGTGTGACTACAAAGGACACCGTCCCTTCCCCGACCAGGAGCTGATATCCCCTATAATCTATGGCCATTTTATCAGTACCATCTTTCAGGTGGGACTTGAGTGGGTTTTGTTGTTAAATTAGTTTTTGGGGTTTGTATGCCATTTCAGATAGGGATCTACAGCTCTGAGGAATGCCTCTGACCTCCATAGGCTGTTTGTGAGGGCAGGAATGTGTTGGCTGTTTGAGGTGTACTGAGTCATCTAAGCAGCACTGTTGCACTCTGTTTTTAGTCCTACCTGTAGACACCATCATTAAACGTGATATACCAGTGGTCCACATGGTATTTTGAGAGAATCCCGATAACCTTCTTGTCCAGTCGTTTTTATCTAAGAACTCCCTCCTGTCTAGGTTCAACAGGTGGTTCAGTCCTCCCTTGTGGCACTGCCCTACTAGGGTGGGAAGAGGTTGCTGATGCTGAAGCATGGCACAGATAAGTATGTGAGGCTTTCTCTTTCATAAAAAAAAGCTTCCATTGTGTTCTATTAGGATAACTCTCCTGCCACACCCCAACTTGGGATGTAGATCTGCTGACCCATCCTGGGCAACAATCTAGAGTACATATAAACTCCAATACTTCATGTGCTAGGGATACTATTATCTATGGGTACATATGATAGCCTCAACAAACTCCCCCTCTCTTTTAAGGGTTAAGACATTTGAGGTGGGACATCCATTGCAGAGCATTGAAAGTAAAACTAAAATACCACCAATTAAGAACAACACAAGAGGTATACCTCCAAATACACTCGAAAACAAAGAGTGTATAAAAGATGGAATTACTCTGAAAACAGTCTGGAAAGTGCTGACAAACCCAGACCCAATTGCTTTAAGAAACTGTACAACACCATCGGTTTTAGCTGCATTAAAGATGCAACTTACAAGTTCACCAAAATGTCTAGGAAAATTGGTGTATAACAGTGACTGTTTCACAGGTTCGAAAGTCTCGCATGTAGATGTAAACGCCACGTTCTTTTGAAACAACAGTGCTTTTTAGTCCGCTCAGCTTGTTGAAGTTAACATTAAAGTTAGGAAACGAAGACCACAATCTAACTCCCTTAATCTCATGTCTATGTTGCCATAGCAGGTCACTATTCGAGACACAGAAACCACATAGGGGACACCTGCTGTAATCCCACAACAGCCTTGATAATTTAGCATTAAATAACTTTCAGTTAAAAGTAACTGAAACACTGGTCGAATCAAGGAAACTGGTACTCCCTTCAAGTATGATGGCAGGTGGGCCACAGATGCTTTACAGACTCCATGCAATGCCACCGGTTTAAAATTATGAATGGCTTAGAGAAGTTTTGAATTAATTTCCACTAAGAAAACGCTCCTTTTCTCCACTCAAATGTTTGTAATTGAAGGTTAATTCCCACACTTCGACTACATCTCTCCCCTAAAGCTTCATATCTGCGTATGGGAAAATGTATAAGACATGATGTGAACGGAAACGTGGAGGCTGGCAGTGAGATAACTCTGTGTATTAGCTATACTGCAGATGGTGTTTCTGCTACTGTGAAAGCCAATTTTTCAAACTTTTCTATATTAGGCATTGTGTATGTAGTATCATTCTTTGCCATTACTTGTTGTCTACATGTAAGATTTAACAAACAAGGACAGCTCTGTTGCGTTCACGTGTTTCCAGGGCACGCCGTTAGATTTCAGAACTTGTAATGTCCAGCTGAACTTCATAATAGATCTTAATTGACTCTGTCCATGTTGTTAAAAAGACATGCCATTTTGTATGATATCAATTACAGAAAATACAATAATATTTAACCTGTAAATGCGAGTTGACAATGTATTCATTTAGTTATCAACAACAGCCAATCCTTTTTTCAAATTAGCCTTGTCAGTTTGCCTTAAATAAGCAGTTATTTCCACTTGCGAAAGCTTCCATATTTCATTTTAAATGGCATAAAGGAATGTGGTGAAATGAGGACCTGACAAGAAATCCTGCAAATCCATGTCATCAGAGAGGGGAGAGAGATACTTTCCTACACTGTAAGTAGTGACAATCCCAGTGTGCTGTGACTGAATATAACAAGGGTCCTGTTTGCTTGCTTTAAACCCTTGCGAAGAGTTTAAAAAAGATGTGTGACAACCATTTGTGTCCACAGCCAACAATAACCATCCATTGGAACTTGAAAGTGTAGAGTTAAATGGACCATTCCGTACCATACCATTCAGCTTTTCTTCAGTGTAATTTACTAAATACTGCCATTGTCAGACCTAGTTGAGGGAATACTGGGTACATTAATTTCTTTAATCTTTGCTAGACCTACGTTAGTAGTTTGCTGCACCGTGTCATTCAGAAAACTCGTCTGCAATGGAATGAGACATGCATTTCCAGTTTTTTGTTCCCCAAACCGATTTTTAATCAATAATATCTTTCCAATGTTCATAGCCTTTAATTGCTAGTTGGGAAACAAATGAATTTGAGTAAATTATTTTTGTATTGGTAAGCATTTTCCCCTTCACTTTGAAGGTGTTAATTTGAAATAATAAGACACAGGATCTGAAGTATCATGCCCAGAAAAATATGTAAATATGTCTAAATGTTTTTGAACTACTCTGGTGGAGCTGGGCAATATTTCCATTGTGTATAGCAAAAATTGTACCTGGAGTGCTTGCTCGGTTTAGGTAATGGTGTCCATATTGATGGTAACAAAACATCTCACTGTAATTGGCGGAGTTCATATACATATCTTCACTTTCAAATACAGTATACTAGTCAAGCTCAGACAGCATTGAAGAAACTGACTTAACATTCCAATCATCAGACAGAACACCTGGCATCATCACCTTATCCACCACAACTTTGAAAACAATGGAATATGTATAGTCTCTGTAGGACCAAAAATATCATAGGGGCCTTGTCCCATACAATTACATCAGGAACTGGAGCAGCAAAGGAAAAGGTCTCTTCGCCCTTTGTGAGAAGATGAATGAGGCTACAACACCTCAGCTAAAAGTTCCACAGCAGATGGCTCTGGAAGATAATGCCTATTTATAAGCAAAATAAAAACGGTCACAAATCCAATCCAGAAGAAGAGAGCAACTAAAGCAAGTATAATCCACACATAGGACCATGGGCGGATCAGATAACTGTGTTTTAGCCAGTGAAGAATTTCAATTATACCATTAAGTGAAGAGGTAAAAGAATCAGAAGACAACTTATCAAAGTCGACAAAGTACCAAGAAGCAGTATGTTTGAAGGCAGGAGCCTCAGCAGGAGAAAGAGAATTGGTAGACACCTCCAACAGCGTTCATGATAAACCACTGTGTTACTTTGAGGAGTAGTAAAAATCTTTAAAATTACGTCCGGTGTATTTCTTCTGTTTGCTGTGGTGACTGGAATCAACAGAAGTTCATTCTCTGCCCTTTCCAACCTGGGGGAAACAAGATTGATGATGTTTAATGTTCAAAGAGGTGTCCCCTGTGTGGTAGTAAGAGAGGTTAGGGAACTATCCAGTAGTTCGTGGGGCCTACTGTGTAGGGTCCACCACATGTTGGAATTCTACTTGATCAATGGAGACAAAGCTTTTGTTTTTACAACCTGCACTTGGTGCCAGAATCACAGTTCTGGTACCTTGAATTCCAAGGACTAGCATCAGTGCATAGTATGATGGGCCGAATTCTTTCTTCACTGCAATTTATTTTCAAATTATATCCCCAGCGTTTGAAATCCAGCCAGTCGTTGCTGGTTGCTCCTTCACTCATTCAGTGGCAGAGTGTGTGGTAGAATACTGATCTTGGAAGTCTTGAAGCTCCTGTAAGACAGTGAAATGTTCATTTATGTCAAAAGGTGTTTCTGCTACCACTGTGCCAGGTCCTTCAAGATCTGGGACATGCATCTGGATGCCAAACATGACTTCATAAAGGGTCCGTCCACTCAAGGATCGTCTAGACAGATTATTTAATGCTCTCTGGACATAAAGGTGGTGGTTCCAGCTGCTACCTGAGCCTGATACTCTAGCTGTAAAGGATTGCCTTAAATTCTGTTTTTCCTATCCACTATCCAATTTCCCTCAGGATGATAAGGAAAGGAATAATGCACAGCCACACCCAGGGTTCCTATGGTATCCCTCTACACCTTGGAGGCAAAGCAGGGCCCTTGTCCAAGTGGAATGCAACTACTGCATATGTCCAGATAAATACTTGCAAATCTTTAATACCAGTGCGATCGTCAGCCAGTCGCCTTGGCCACACCCAGAGAGATCTGGAGCAAGAATCTACAATTAGAATATATTTACTTACACAATCCAAATGTCATGTGCTGCAATGGTCCAAGTAAATGCATTGCAACTGTTTCTTTGAAACTAAGGGCCAGATGTAGCAAACTTTTGCAAGTCGCAAATGGCCCGAATCGCAATTTGCGACCCCGCAAAATCGGAAATGGGATGCAAAAATCCCATTTCCGACTCGCAAAATGCGACGCAAGCCATTACCGACTCGCAAAATTTGCGACCCACAAATAGGAAGTCGCAATTTGCGAGTCGCTAACCATATGCAATAGCAACTCGCAAATTGCGACTATTCGCAAAAAGCCCATTTTGCACTTCCAATTTACCACTAACTCAGAGCAGGTGGTAACCATTACCAAAGTATAAAAGGAGACCCAGAAGGCATCTGGGTTAGTCAAGATGGCGGAGATATATGTGATAGCAATGAGGAGGAGAGCCCACGCCGCACAGCAGATGAGGAGGAGAAGGAGCCAGAGACAGGAGAAGTTATACAGAACCAGGCAGACACTTTTCCAACAAACAGAGGAGGAGATTTATGATAAATATAGACTCAGCAGTGCAGCTATACTAGATTTAATAGAATTACTCAAACCACAGCTACAACGCCAGACTGTGCGCGGCTGCGCCATCCCTGCGCCTCCTTGGGTAGCTATCAGGGGGTCATTGCTGTGGCAGGTGGGGTATCCCAAAGTTCACTCTCACGGTTCTTTAGGGCATTCCTAGACGCCTTACTCACACACATGTCCAGATACATATACCTACCCAGGAATGAGGCAGAAATCAACAGTACCAAGTTGGAATTCTACAGGATTGCCAACTTCCCCCATGTCATAGGGTGTGTAGGCGGGACACATATACAAATATGCCCTCCTGCAAACCTGTAATATCTGTTCCGCAATTGGAAGTGTACCCACTCACTCAACATCCAGGTGGTATGTGACTTCCATTATGTCATCACTGACATGGTTGCCAAATTTCCAGGAAGTACTCATGACTCCTACATTTTTAGGCACAGTGGGATACACCAATGGCTAGAACGTGGGGAGTTTGGAGACGGATATCTCCTAGGTATAGCTGAAAACACCTTGCAGACATACACACAGGTCAATGTGGAAACCATCCATGCCCAGCTAACATTGTAAATTTTTTGCCAAACAGGTGACAGTGCATATGCACTCCGACCATGGATACTTACCCCGTACTTAACACCCAGCAATGAGACAGAGAGGCGATACAACAGTGCACATAAGAGGACCAGAAATATAATAGAACAGACTTTGGACTGCTGAAAGCAAGATTCAGATGCCTCCAAAGAAGTGGAGGTGCCCTCCAGTATACACCAATAACAGCTTTCAAGATTGTTGTCACATGCGCTATATTGCACAAAATTGCCACCAGACGTGGGCTACCTCTCACCCCTGAAGACCCTGATTCTGAGGATGAAGAGCAAGAGCTACCACATCGGCATCATGGGGATAGAAGCATAGCAAATCAAGGCAGACTGAGACGGGAACACATTGCAATCCAATACTTTGGAAGGTACGTGCTAACTGTTACCATACTCCCTAATGTCACACACAAAGAGTCCATGTGTTAAGTGGAAAGAACAAGAGATTTAATAAGTGCAAACAAAAAAACTATATACATTTTGAACAGGTCAGGGGCTGTAAAAGTCCACCTGGCATGGGACACATTGACTTCATGTGCCCCAACCCCAGGACTGTGTGGAGCTCAAACCCTACGCCGGGCTCGGCCAGCATGGCTGGTACTTGGGGGGTCAGCAGTACCCTGCCTTGCGCTTCCACTGCGAAGCAACCTGGTGTCACCAGCAGAGACACTGCTGACGGTGGAGCCCTCCTCACTATCTTGTGGTGTGTCGTCTGTGCCCCTGGCCACCTGCTGTGCCTCCATTAAGTCTACAGCGTGGCTGAGACGGCCCAGTCCACGTGCCACATCACTAGCAAAGTGGCCCATGTCCACTTGGAGGCTGACCGTGCGCCTAGAAAGACCTGTAGTGTTCACGGCCAGCCTTACAATGGATGATGACATTCTGTCTAGGTGGTTCAGCAGCTGCCTGTCCCGACGCCATGCACTCTCTATCTGCGTTAGCAGTCCATCCACGAGTTGACGCATGGAGAGTGCAAGGTCGCCCATGTGTGTACTTATCAGTTGCAACTCAGAATGTACAAGCTGCATGCTGTTTCCTTGATTGCGCTCCATGCGCCGCAATGCCCCTGTAATCCTCCTTATTTCTTGTGTCTGCAGGCGCTGACCCCGTAGGAGTGCGGCCTCCGTACGTGAAATGGAGGCATCCCCTGACTCTGCCTGCCGCTGTGAGGATGAATTTCCATGTCGCCTGCGACACGGTGGAGGCTCTGTGACGTCTCCCGTGGCACTTTGGCTAGGACCTGGTGCAGGCTCACACACCGATATGTCAACTGGTGTCTTGTGAGGGGACAGGGTGTTGGTGGTGCAGGTCGCAGTGGTGGCTGGGCCTGATCCCTCGTGTGGCTGCTGGCTGACCAGTGGCCCCTGGGTGCTTTGGCTGGTGGGGGTGTCTGGTGGGAGACCTGTGAGACATAGGGAACACACTGTCAGTATCTACTATCTGTTGTGAACTTCCTAATAAACTGTTGCCTATAAACTGGCTACTTGGCTACATTGCCCATAATGCACCATTCTGGTGATTGCTACTCTGAAATGGAGCTATTTTGGTTGTGCATGCTCCTATGTACAAGGTGGGTGGGGGTATGGCATTAATGAGGGTACATGCATGTCTCATTGTACTCACCGGTTGATGGTCCTGGCTCAGATGTGTCCAGCTCTCCCACCCCTCAGACTGCCTCAGGCTCAAGGGTCTCCTCTACCTTTTCCTCCAGGGGTGTGAGTGGTGGTAATGTTGATGGTCCCCCTCCTGTGCCCCTCATCTCCCGGAGCCACTCTGCCACCCTCTCCTTGGTCCGGGAGCGCAGGTCGTACCACCTTTTCTTGAGTTCATCAATGCTCCGGTGGCTGACACCCAGGGAGTTAACTTTTTCCTGGATGTCCATCCATAGTCTCCTTTTCTCAGACTCTGGCATGGTGAGGGCTGACCTTCCAAACAGTTGGTCTTGGTGCTAACAACACTCCTCAGTCAACACCTCCAACTCTTTTTCTGCAAACTTGAGTTTCCGCTTCCTTGGGGTCTCTGCCATGGTAGCTGCTGCTCTGTGTGTTTGCAGTTCTGCTGTTAAAATGGGTGTGGTCCTCCCTCCTCCCAGGTGTATTTGTAAACTTCCTGACTGTGATGTCATCATCATGTGCCAGGAAGTGTTTTCCAGGGTGTTCTGCAGCACCTGCATTCAATTTGCGGCACACTCGCAATTTGCGACACCCACTCGCAAATTGCGTGTCCGTTTTTTGCGCGGTCGCAAAAAGCGACCTTGCAAACTGCGGACGCGCTATCTGCGGTGCGACTGCATTTGCGAGTCGCAAATTGTCCTCGCGTTTTGTTCTTGCATTGCATTTAGCGAGTCGGAAATTGCGAGTCGCAATTACTCGCAATTTGCGAGTCGCAAATTTTTCCCTACCTACATCTGGCCCTAAAGGGGGTCTGCAGTGGGCGTTTGATGGTGGAACCTTTAGTTTGTAAAAAAAAAAGTAAAAAATTGTCATAACTAAATACATACTGCTTTGTCTATTTCTACAGAATGTGCCACCAGTAGCGTTTTTGTAACAGATAAACTGTGGCTGCCACACCAGCATGGGCAGATATAACTCCCTCATGTACGATTATCATTAATTCTAGCCTGGGGTCTTGGTAGGGGATCGATCTCCTACCCCCTAAATGGTTACATAAGGAATATTTTGGGCACTAAAGTGCTAGGAATATTTTGCTGGATATGCTTTTGTTAATAGGGTGGCATTGCTTGAAGTATTTCCAGCATCCAAAATGTCTTAATCTACCCTTGTGTGTGAACGAGTAATAGCAGCTGCCGTAGCAGTCTTAACTGCAGATTTGCCTGCTTCATCAGCCAGTGAATTGGAGACTACATGTACTCCAACACATTGGTGAATGTATGAATTACATGCGCCTGTGGCACACTCTTTGAATTCTGCCACCTTTCCCCAAACTACTTTATGCTTTGAAGTATTCCGGTGTGAGTCTCTGAATCCATCTAGGCACCAATCATGTAAGTTTTCATTAAAGGACTGGACACAGTAATGAGAATCACACATTGTAAGAGTGGGGAATTCAGGATCTGTATGCACCAGTGCCAGAATTCAAGCTTTGAGGTCAGCCAGTTGTACAGTGCAATCCCCTGGGAACTGTGTGAACGTTTTTGCAGGGTGAAACTCTCCATCCCTCATTACTCCATACACAGCTATGCAAGCTGTGGATTATTGATGTTTGGTGCCTATAGTAGACTGAGCTGAACCATCAATGTGTATATATAATGTATTTATGCTGATCAAGAGGCAGAATGTTAGTGGGCATTGGGCGTTCTTGTTCATACTGGAGAAATTCTCGAGTTTGATGTGTAGGGTCAAACACATAATCTACATCAGTGGCAGTCAAGGAAGTGGTCCATTATATCCTGGGATGTAAGTCTTTCACCCTGGCCTTTGTGACAACCTCTAAGGCTGGGGCGGGAGTAACGGTGTGGTGTGTGTGTCGCACATCCCCACTTCAAAGCATAATAATAACCACAAGGTGAGGTGCTCATATACTATTAACACATTTGTTGCCATAATGTGTCCCAGCAGAGCCAGGACAAAACCGTAGATCCTAACCCAACTTGTATCACAAAATTGCTACAGGAGCATCTATAATACATGTACAAAAAGTAAATAGTAGAACTAACACCCTATTATATGCTAATATGACTAGTATTCTAGAAAGTTTAAAATCATAGTATATTGCATTCCACAATCAAAGAGCCCAGACATTATGTAATGTAATCAGTGATGTTTTTACTTCTTCTTGGTACAGTCCAACAATCAATATAGTTGTTCCAGTAATGACAAATTACAGATGTTTCAGCCGACATGTGTTTCATCCAGTCTTTGTTTTTTCTCAAGGCTATAACTGGGAATATGTCATATCCCAGAAATGTTGTGATAAAGACTAAAGAACAAAAAGTTCCTCCAAAAAGTAGACCAAAAGTCAGACAGGCTGCATATTCCGATGCAATAGTCACGACGCACACTGTAAGCAGTATAGAGTGCCGCAGTCGTTGACCTTCAATCGCAATTTCAGATTTGCGGTTGGAGGCCAGCGACTGACACGCCGCACTGCTTATCAAAGACTGAAGGAGAGAGTATTGCATCGGAATATGCAGCCTGCTCAGACCATACTTAAATAAAAACCTCCACACAACTTTGAGGTCCCATAGTTTCAAAGTTTGACAAACTTTAAAAACAAGAGGCTGGTTTGTTCCTACTACACAACATTTCTAGGATATAACATGTTATAACTGTAAAGACAAGGGCCCCTGCTAGTATAGTGAGCTCCAACCCAGGGAAAACAGTAAATTGGAATAAACAGAGGACACTCTACATATTATATCTGGCTGCATAAGAAAATTAATTTCATGAAAGAGGGCAAAAACTAATGAGTAACAATCCCCAGTTGATGCAGCAATACAGTCCATGGCCACCTAGATAACTATGAGGAGAAAAAGGAACAAAGAGTAAGAAGGGGTGGAAGCTGTATGAAACTGGAGACACAAAAACTGATTACTCTATCCTTAGACATAAGGACAGGCCATGATTACTAAAGCATGAACAACGAGCGGAGGATGGGCACTACCAGAAAATGCTGAGGAGAGCCGTTGCCAAGGAAAAGAGAGCCACGGAGATTCAAGACTGAGAGGGACCAGCTATGGAAAGGGAATTCCAGGACAGGGAAACCACCAGGACGTGACTGCTGACCCTCGACGAACCTGCCAAAGCTTGGTCTGGGGAGTGGTGGACACTGCTAGAGGATGCTGACTTGACTTCTCACAACATTCTAAGATGTGAGCTGATCATTGCCCATTCACTAATTAAGCACAGTTTGGAGATAAGATTCTGGAATCTAAACTGGATTGTTTATTCCTGACGGAGACCTGAGCCAGGGCAGATTCTGACCAAGACTTTCTTACAGCTTTTCCCATGGGTTATGATGTGGAGAGATTAGATAGGCACGATAGGAGGGGAGGCTGAAGCGAGTCCCCAAAACATTTTTAAAATAAAGAAAAGGGGCCAGGGTACGGACACCCTGCCCTTAGCTCTGGTGGTGGGGTCCCAGAAGCATTTATTTTATTTTAATGAGAGTCTCGGTGGATCCGCCATAAAAATACAAAATTTTAAAAAATTAAAAAGGATTGTGAGCTTCCGCGCTTTACTATAATGCTCCCGGGTGGGCCAAGTCCAAGGGCTTTTGTATAAAAAAGCAGGGGGAGGGTCTCCTGGCCCTCCAGTTGCCCAAGGGACTGCCACCTCCCCGGGGCTTATAAGTTATATGCGGGGGCGTGTGCCCCCGCCCTGGAAACTACCACCTCCCCAGGGCAGATCTTAAATATGCAGGGGCCGTGTGCCCCCATGCTGCCCCGGGGACTACCACATCCCTAGTGTGATAAATGTACTTAATGCGGGGGCCTGTGGCTCCCCTGCGCTCCGGGGTCCACCACCCCCCGGCGCTACACTGAATTTGGAGGGGGGCCACCCCCAGGGGCAAAACTTGAAAAAAAGAAAGGGAGTCCTGTGGCACCCCCAAGCCCTGGGGCCCACCACCTCCCAGGGGCTACACTAAATTATGAGTGGGGGGCCTGTGCAACCCTGCCCTCCCTCTGACCCAGGGACCACCACCTCCCCCGGGCTGTGCGCACAGTTGGCTGGGGTCTCCGGTAATGCTCCCACACAGAGGGAGGAGCTAATAATTGCTGTGACCCAGGGGTGGGTTCCCCGGGACACAATAAGAGAGTTGGCCCCATGGGACGGGGCCCCCCAGGGAGTATTTCATGGAAGGGGGGGCTGCATAGTTTAAAGTTATACCCTGGGGGGTAGAATCCTTCAGCCCAAGAGGCATGTTCAGGGGGTTGAGGGTTGGCTGACCCTCCCCTTTTTAATAAAATCAGCCCCAGGGCCTCGATAGCATCCTGCACCCTGCATGGAGCCAGCGAGTGCCATGGTCCCTCACATGGTGTTTGGTGGATGCACTGGATGGGCATCGGGGCGCCCAACTATTATTGATGAAGTCGCTGGAGGGTGGGGCCCCCAGGACCATAAAAGACTCAATGAGGGGGTGTTGAAAGCGGTGCATTCTGGTTGGCTGAGGCTGGGCCCTAGCCAGGCAGAACTCACCACTCCCGTCAGAGGTGGATGATAACACTCACACTATAACCTGCGCTCATCCTTGAGCAGCTTTTCCCAGAGAAGTCAGGCTTATCACATTGGCAATGTGTAAAGCAATGGCACAGAAATACCACACACCAATTACGGTGAGCATCACAAAAGAGATTTCATACGAGGTATATGTAAATACGTTTTGAATTCAAAACACACATTTACATACCATGAATAACATGCAACGTAAGGCAGGAATCACCATTTGAAATAACATTAGCAGTACTAGCCCCAACTATGTTAAAACAACATTTGCAGAATGCACACGTGCGAAAATTAATACATTCCCTCCCAGCACCCAGATGAGGTGCCAAACGTTGTAAGCACGAGACCCACCCTAGCGATTACCCCAACTCAGTTATACACAGTCCTAGGGTGCACATTGGTTAACAACAATAGCAGCAAGATGTACATACAGATCAATGCAGCACTTTAAATTAGCTCTGCGGCCTGGCTCGCACAGGTAAAGTTTAAGGTCAACTGTGTAAGTCTTCTGGCATGAATTAACATGCCTGGCAGCACTGTCGTATGGTGTAACAATTACCCGCTATCACTCCCACACACTCACTTCGCACTGCCAAGTGGTGCCATGGATATTAGGTGGCTTGTAAATTACGAACTTGCATGCACTCGTTCCCAGCACCCTAAAGTGGTGCACTGATATCCAGCAGGTCAGCTGTCACTGTGCTCGCAGGCCCCTCTACCCTCCCCCTGCTGGGCCCCACACCCTTGTTCCACATTCCAACTGGCCCTACTACCCCACCTCCCACTAGCTCAAGATGCAAATAGCCTTTCCCCGGATGTTAGGCCACACATGGCCGGCGTCATTCTTTTTCAGGCAGTTGAGGACAATGTGGGGGGGGAAAGGAAGAGATACCAGCTGAGCAGAAAATAGTCAACAAATGGAGATTTTGCCAACATTTTGGAAGTTCACTGTGAAAGGTCTCTGCACCGTGCTTTCCAGCGCAGGCCCAGGTCTGCAAAGCACAGGGGAAGGTTGTTGGGGGACACACGCTAGTCACAATGGCACCCAGTCGAGCCAGGCACTCTGATACTCAATAGTTACCAAATCCTGTGCCTCCCTGGGAGGAGGTGCAACATCAGGGGTGAGATGACTTGAGAAGCCCCAGGGAGTCCTGGTTGCACACAAGGAGATACCAATCCACACCACCTTGAATGAGGGGGCTACGTTGGGTGCGTGATGAATTGAGTCGCTCTGGACAAATCCGATCACAAACACAAAGTGCTCAATGCCGTACCTCCCTGAAATGAGGCACTACGACTTGAGCTGTACCAGACAATCTGATTGAACACACAAGAAGGATTCCACTCCCGTACCTCCCCGGAATGAGGCACAGCGACTGGTGCATGATGACTTGTTGCACCAGACACTTCCAATCACAACCGCAATGTGTTTAATGTTGTGCCTTCCTGGAATGAGGCACAATGTCTGTTGTGTGATTACTTGAGCTGCACCAGACAGTCCTTGAGCATGTACATGAAGGATCCCAGTTCCGTGCCTCCCTTGAATGAGGCACAAAATCTGGTGCTTGATGACTTGAGTTGCACCAGAAAATCTGGCTACACACACAAAAGATGCAAGTTCAGCGGGCCGCACAAGGTAGGATATAGCGCTGCTCTTTGGAAGCCCACGACCTCCGAGTGTCGTCACCTATGACATGGACACCACGCACAGTGAGCATGCAGTCGGTATTTGCTTGCGAGAAATGTGACACACTCAACAAAGGCTGGCCACGTGGAGTCCTGCACCAGTGAATCTGCTCACAACAAACCAGCCACTTATGCGTGGCATGGCCCCAGGATGAAGGGCCACACTCCTTGAAATGCAGGCAATACTTTAAAGGCACTGCACCAGGCAAAAACGGTCTCCAGATAGTATACTTGCTTCAGCGATCGCATGTTTGCTGCTGCCTGATGAAGTCCAGCTAACAATGCAAGTAATTACAAGGGCACCACTCTCCAGATGACACCCGTAAAAGATGTAGGTCCCTCATGGGAGGTCTTTGAGGTCCCTAAGACCTCCGCAAGAGAACATGGGGCACGCCGTTATACCCTTGGAGAGCACACTTCAGAGTGCAGCGACCAGTTTGCCCAGGCCAACCAAGATGCTGGAAGGGTGTGCAGCCCCTTCCTGGGGGCAGTAAATAATCCTTGTGCACAACAGGTTCCTCTGGCAGTGTGCAACACACAGTCCAGCGTCTCCGTTTCACGTTCCTGCAAGGGTAGCTCTAAGTTGCTGAAGTGTGGTACCAGTAAATAGTAAGTACTGAAGTGTGCCTTTGAAGTTGGGGTTCAAAGGGTTCCCCTTTCAACAACAGATGTCTCCCCTAAATTTCAGTCCTGTCTGCCATGGGGCCATGGAATGCAGTTTGTTATCTTTAGTGGGGACAAGATCTTGCTCCCAGAGGCCAAGTGTCAAAACCTCTCCCTCCAGTCTATCCAGCCAAGCCCTCAACTGACCTGTTGTTCCAGGTGTCCAAGATTTATGGATGTTGCTGGGGAATGCAAATTTTTGCTTTATCCAGCCTCCAGTGAAATAGAGTTGGAACTGAAAGGCCCCAAAAGAGAGTTTTTAGAACATAGAAATGCCCACTTCTTAGAAGTGGCATTTCTGGAACATTACTGACAAACCCGCTTTTACCATGAGAAGAAATTGGTCCTTGTGAATCCAATGGTAAGAAGCACCATGAGGCTGCTCAACTGCAATCCACTGCAGTTCAGGATCAATTGTAGCCTATCCCCATTTTAACCTATGGGCATAGCAGCACTCATATGCAGTGAAAACACACATGGGTATTATTTCACTACATGGCCACATGTGCCCTGGCGCACTCACAAGCCTGGACACAAGGGACACCACATGGGTGCAAATGTGCTTATTCAGGCCTGCTGTGGCAGGCCAAGTACATTGGGGCGCACCAGTGTGCATATGTGCACAGAGCTGTCAGTGCCACTTTCCTGGCATAGGTAGCAAGGCGCAGGTGCCTTCACACTGTATTCACAGTGGGAAAGTGCCTAGGGCCCCAAAGGCACTTTAAACTTCATTACGCAAGTGCACACCCACTGGCCTGCTGTGCCATGCTCAGTGTACATTGAAACATCATTGTGCAAGTGTGCGCATGTTGCCCTGCCAGACCATGTTCAGCAAGTGTCAGAATACCATTGCAAGTGTGCCCACTCCAACCTTTAGTGGAAGATCCAGTACACACTGGTTAGCACCACTTCCCACCATGCATAGGAAGGGCGCTATCACTTCCACACTGTACTCAGTCCTGGGCCTTATGCCACTCACAGGGAATCAGCAAAACCAATGGGAATGGCCATCCACCTAGGAAGGGAGAGCCCACGTGGGGGTTCATCTCTACCTGGGATGGGACCACCCTTATGCCACTGCCCTGCTGTACGCTTACCAACCTTACCGCCCTTCAGGGGCCACCATATGGGTAGCGTAAGGTGTGTTCAGGGTTGGTAAAGGATTGAGGGACGCCACCCTGGGTGCAGATGCACCTGCGACTCCAAAGGCCTGCACTATCAAGCCTGATACATGTGGGTCAAGCTGTTCTGGTGGGTGGTAACGACCCACCAGTAGCCAGGGCCCTAACTGCCCAGGTATGTGATGTACCTTTTTGCAGGACACTCCTGGGTACAGCCCTCAACCGCCCACGTAAGTGCCTATTCCTGGCCTATGTAGGAAGGACGCGTGCACTTTCCCGCTGCAGTACAGTGGGAAATTGCACAGAGTCCACGCCAAAAGCGTCAGCAAAAAACTGTGAGGAAAAAGCAAAACGTTTCAGGGAAATTTCCCTAACAAGGCCTTCTCCAACAGGGGGGCACCATGGAGTTTGGATTCCCTGGGGTGTTTGAGGGCTCAGGGAGGGGGACTATGTGGCCTCCCTCCTCCTTTAAAAAACGCACAACACCAAGGTTTGTGGTCCCTGGGGCCTAATAAAGCTCGGGCGGCGTACGCCATAAAACACATAGATAAGGATAAGGATAGTTTAACATCATTACAGAGGGAACACCAGTGATGCAGGAACCATCATTTAGTAAAAGTGGATATGTAAAGGAGACAATTTGCCCACCTCCCATTCTAGACATAAAAATTGTTTTATTTGCTTACAGTACATTTTGTAAAGCCTGCTGTTTATCTGGATGTTGTTCATGGCTAACTATGGCGAAAGAAATTGTGCCTTGAGACTCTGGCATTTTGCCTGGCTAAACCTGGTTAAACATCTTCTCTGAATGGATATAGACATATCAATCACAATGAAATTACAGAAATAATACCATATCTATGCTGATATTATTCATAGTGTCAATGGTAAGATGAAATGTAACGTCACCAGTGATAATAATCGATGTTAATTGTAATGATGTTTACGTCATATGTGAGGTCAAGAGCAGTGCATTTGGTGGGAGGGCTATTGTTTTTATGGTAGGGGAAGAGAAGATCTGGAAACTGATAGTATACAATATTTTACGAAGACCTATAGAGAATTATTCCAAATGAACATTCTGGAGCAAAATGAGTTATGTATGCTGACAGTGCTCTAACATAACACAAAATGATAGGATATAGAAAAGTACCTTTTGTTTCCCTGAGTGATGAATTACCCATCGGGTAATTTTTATTGCAATTCTGGCTGCATTTAGATGTGTTATGTTTGAGGGCAGCACAGGCACTTATGTTAATCAGAAAATATATGATTAATCAGAATGTGAATAAAACATACACTGTCACTTATTCCTGTTTGTAGTGCATTACCCCTTTCTTCTTTCATTATTTTCTATAAACAAGTTCTGTCAAATATTGAAATCAGTAAATCGTACCTCTAATAAAAAAGGTCTTAGATCAAACATCAAGCTTGTAAACGAAAAGAAATTACAATATTACCATTTTACTTTTTTTCAGGAATGGACGTGATGCATGTAAAGAACTCATTGGATTCTTTTTTGCATATGACGGGTCCCTAACTATTTATGAATATAGACACTTTGGAAAAAATAGGCAAGTAAAAGAATTTGCAAAAAACATTGAATTTAACAAATCAATCCGTTTTATATATTATTGAGCTTAACATTTCAACATCTTAACTTTCCCCAAAGAACAAGTGCACTACCTTTTATCCGGAAGGGCATTTATAGTCATCAGTGTGGAAGGCGAAAAGGAAAGCAGTATGAACTGAGAGATATCTGTGTTGTAAGTGTTTTTTTCTTAATCATGTCGTCTTTGGCTCAACAGCAAAAATCAGTAGATGTTTTTAGATATTTTGTGTTATGCTGTTTTTCCATTATGCAATGTTTACTTTTACGTGGCTTGTTAGGAACACAGTAGTAGGCATTATGGAAGATAGACTGCTTGTCTGGGGTTTTCTATGTTGGTGCCTATTTGGGGTGGTTTGGTCTTTGAACTTGCCCGTCAACGTTTGTGTTTTCACGTTTGGCATGCAGACTGCAGCTTGCACAATGAGGATTTTACAAGCGGTGTAGGCAGAACTAGGTTGGGTCTGCAGTTCCAACCTTTCCCATAGCTGTGTGCACAATGATTATGCATGTCTCATCTTATCCTAAGAGTGTTTGATTGACCCTTTCCCCTCTATGTCTTTGTTTCTTCCATTCCCAAAGTATTTCTGTGTGTTTGAGTTTGAGGCATCCTTCATTGGACTTCGAGGCATCCATTTCTTTGTTGATTGAGTTACTTGCCATATCATCTGTCTCCCTGTCCAAAAGTGCATTGTTTCCCATTATTTGTGCCTGTTTACCTGTTACAAATGGTTAACGCCTTAGATCTCAGTACGCAGGTCAAGTGAATTCACAGGCAGGTCCCTCAGACCCACTCTCAATCAAAATGTATTTCCTTAGACTATTTTCCAGGCACTAGGATGGACCTGGAAACAGTTGTAAGTAATGCTCCCGCTCTCTGCTAGGGGGCATCATCAAGCTCTGCTCCGTCTCTGTATTGCCCCAGAGGTGACAAAGTGAAGCAGGATAGAAGTACCATCCCTGCTTGCTGGCCTCAGTTCCTTTCTTTCCGCACCTTCCAAAGCAGATCCATTGCTTCTCTCGTAGGGCATTTCCATATACAGTCATAAGCGTTTAATAGTTCCGCTTGCGTGCGGGGACCCCGGAGCACTTATTCCAATATAACTTCTTAAGTGTTCATGTTTGCCTTACTTCAGGAATGCCTGCAAAGTCACTTAAGAATGTCCATTTGCAGCCTAGAGGAAAGGCTACAGTGTCCAAGATTCTTCATTCAGTTTGCTTTAAAAAAGGACAAAATGAAGGCCTTTGCATTCAAATGCATGAAAGAGTTGAAATTTCAGGCGAAAAAGTATTTCACAAACCTTTTTATAATCCAAAATAATGATGGAGTGCAGGGCAGTGTAGCACATAGCCTGCCATTATCAATGAAGAAAAAGGAGGCTGTGACATTAAGAATGGCCAGTCCTCCAGTATCCCATCATGCCTAGAGTGAGGCAGTTACCTCAGTTCTTTTTTCTGGCACCTGCTGACAGGATCCTGGAGCACTGAGCTCGACCTTTGTAGGTTTTTCCTCCAAAAATCCGTGAAATTTTCGTGACAACTGTTCACTCTACGTCTTTTGACTTTCTTTCTTCAATTTGGTCTTTTTCTGACTGGAATAAGGCTTTTTCCTGAACAAAATGCCTTCTCTTTTTGACAGATGCCCAAGATGTGGCAGGAAAAAAGCCAAAACAGACCCTCATGATGTCTGTATTATCTGCCTACCATCCTCACACCTTCCTTCCTCATGTGATATCTGCAGGACATTTTCCAGACGTACCCTGTGCGACAGGGAGAAGATTTGCCTTCAAGGAAAAGCAGAAAATCGACGCCAGCAAAAAGTCAGTGGGACCTCTGAGCGAGGTGAAGGTCAGTCTTCCACCAGAGCTCTTCCCTCAGCCTCCATGGAAGGTCTGAGAGGCATTTTTTGGGCAGAAAATGCTTTCCCCGTCAACATCGAGAGCAGGTACGGCACCCACATGTTCGCCATCGGAGTCTGGATCGACATTGCACAAATGTCGTCGCACAACATCGAGAGACCGCACAACGTCGACACTGCAGCATGACATTGATGACTCCGGAGGCTCGGCATGCGGCGTCAAGGAGTGTGTCGACATTGGTGGATTCGATGTAGAGAGGAAGGAAACGTCGTTGTCACAGTCCAACAGTCCAACGTCTAGATCACTGTCGACGAAGGGAGAGGTCGACGTCGATGAGTCCCTCAACATCGAGGAGACAGAAGACTTCTAAAAGGAGAAGGATTTATTCCTCATCAGAGTGACAACGTTCCAGGGAAGTTTTGCCTTCGCTGGTTCTCCTTCCTTCATCTCCGTCTCCCATTATCGCTCTACCTCCTGCTGCAACTCTGCATCCTCAAGAGCTGCTTGCCCCACTGCCGGCTTCTCCGCTGCTACAGACACCTATGCCACTTCCAGTGCCTCAAGCACAGAACGTCACTCTAACTCCCAGACCGCAATCAAGATCGTGCCACTGTTCACACCATAGCTATCATACATCTAGCTGTTCTACAACGAGATCAAGGCACTCTCGTCACAGATCACGACAAAGGTCAAGGTCACGCTCTTTCCGATGCTACCACACAGAGACTCCTCATTGTCTACCAGAGACTATTCACCTACTCTTTCTGACTCGCTTCAACCTCGTACGTCATAAGTGGATGACGTTAATACCTTTCAGGAAGTCTTAGTTCCAGGCGCTGGAAAACTTAACATTCCAATGGTTGTCCCCACACCAACTACCTCAGTCATTTTTTAAACGCTTCAGCAACATTCGGCCTGAAGACCTTTACTTCCTCTGGTATCGGGTGTCCTAGAACCCGCCATGGAAGTCTTCCTTACACCGGCCACGAAAAAGTCTGCTCCTTCCAGACTACTAAAAAAGTACATCCTCCGGAACAAGACCTTTGTTTCTATGCTCCTACCCTCCCCCTGATTCAGTGGTGATCCTTGCGGCCTGTAAATCTCATGCCGCTTCTCGGTCGGCTACCTCTCCGCTGGACAAAGAGAGTCGAAAGATGGATTTGGCAGGCCGCTAAGTATGTAGTTCGGCTGCAACATCCATAAAGGCAGCAAGCGCCACAGCCCTCTTCGGAAGATATGAAAGGGCCTTGTGGGACTCGCTGCTCCAATTTGCTGACCATCTCCTGAGGGATCAGAAAGAGTATTTTTCAGAGGTTGTGTAGGAAGGTGCTATGGTCTCCATCCAGGTCATTAGCGCAGCAGAGGACTCATCCTTGCTCTCGGCACATGCATACTGCCATGGGATATCCTTAAGGAGGCATGCCTGGCGGCGTTTAACATCCCTCAAACCAGACGCTCAACAACATGTTCAAAACTTGCCATTTTCAGGATCCATACTGTTTGGCTCTCGTGCTGATGATTAAATGGCAAGAATGAAGACAGAACTGAACACTTTGAAAGCAATAGGTCTTGAAAAATCTAAAGACCAAAGTTCCTTCCATCTCTTCGAGCGCCGCTACCCTTCTCAGAGGGTTCAAACCCCTCAGTGGCCGTCTAATAGATTGCAGCAGCAGTTCCAAAGAGCCTATCAGCCTCAAAGGAAACAACATAGAGGATGAGTGGCACACTAGTCTACTCAGGGTATTCGTCAACAACCAGCCGTAAAACCCTTAAAGTTTTCTTCCCCCGAGGCCGTTATCCACTCCGGTGGGGGGAAACATCACCAATCACTTAACAGAGTGGCAACGAATTACAACAGATACTTGGGTCTTAAACATTGGGCAGAATCGGTAGTGTCTCAGATTTTCCACTCCACCGCCAAGTATTCCGCCAAAGGCAACCACTTCTCATCTCACCCTCTTAAAGGTGGAGGTTTCCATCGTGCTAGAAAATAAAGTGATAGAACCTGTTCCTCTCACCCAGAGAGGAAAAGGCATTTATTCAAGATACTTTCTGGTCCCAAAAAAGGACAAAAAGGAATTCAGACCCATTCTAGACCTGAAGGTTGCCACCCATTGGATCAAAAAAGGAAAATTTCAGGATGCTGGCCTTACACCAAATATATCCCCAAATTCACCAAGGGGACTGGCTTTGCTCAGTCGACCTACACGATGCCTACTTTCATATCACAATTGCAAAAAAACTTTGAAAGTTCCTGCGATTTGTGGTGGGGAAACGACACTACCAATACACTGTCCTGCCATTTGGTCTCAAATCAGCACCCAGAACTTTTTCCAAATGCATGGCTGTCGTAGCAGCACATTTTCTAAAGCACCGAATATTTATTTACTAATATCTGGACGACTGGTTTATCAAGGCAGCCACCTTTCCAGAAGCCCAGCAGCATTTCAATTGGACATGCGATCTTGTGTGTCGCCTAGGTCTTCATGTCAATTTTCCCAAGCCGTGACAAAGACTGTCCAGAGACTGCACTACTTAGGAGCTATCATAGACACGCTGCAGGGAAAAGTGTAACCTTCAGAGGAACAAGGCTTATCAATCCTACGGAAGTGCTGTGTGCTCAAGACTATTCTTCGCCCCACAGTTCACACAGATTCCTCATTTCTAGGCTCCATGGCCTCCTGCATTTGCCTAACTCCCAAAGTTCGCCTCCACATGCGACCTCTCCAGGAGTACCTGGAGGACCAATGGAATCAACGGATGGGAAACTGGGAAGACAGAACCAGTCTTATCCACCCATGCACTCCAATCCCTCAGTTGATGATGCTCTCCAGTCAATCTGCAACAAGGAATGCCTTTTCGCCCCACATACTCTGTCTCAGACCATCGTGACGGATGCTTCTCCCCTCGGGTGGGGAGCTCATATGGATCACTTTCAAATACAAGGTCTCTGGTCTCCAAAGGAAAAGTCTTACAACAGCAATCTCCTCGAGCTACGAGCGGTTCACCTTGCTCTCAAAGCCTTTCTCCCTTCGTTCAACACCAACACCCTGCTTGTCCAGACGAACACTACAACCAACATGTATTACCTGAACAAGCAGGGGGGACCAAATCCAGAGTCTTGCCTTACAATATGGTACTGGCTCCTGGCCAGGAATATGAAGATAATAGCAACTCACCTTCCAGGGGTTCAGAATGTACAAGGGGATGCCCTCAGCAGGGTTTAAGATGAGAACCACGAGTCGGTTCTGAATTAAGACGTTATTCACGATATATTCCGCTTGTGGGGCACACCTTCTATCGACCTTTTCGCCACAGCAGACAACAAAAAATGCTGAGGCTTCGCCTCCAGATTTTACCATCCAGAATCACTGGGGAATGCGCTTTGGATAAATTGGTCCAACAAATTTCTGTACGCTTTTCCACCAATTCCACCGATCCCAGAAGTCCTAAACAAACTCTCAATGACCTCAGCCAGAATGATCCTCATTGCCCCAGAACGGCAGAGGACGTGGTGGTTTCCGGACCACCTTCACCGGTCGCTCCGACCACATCTCGGGCTTCCATGCAGATCAGACCTCCTCACAAAGTTCGGAGGTCAGATGACACACCCCAATCTCCTTCTTGAATTTGCCAGCATGGCTGCTAAACTTGTGCAGTATGGGCCCTTACATCTTTCACAGGACTGTATAGAAATTCTGAAAGAGGCGAAACGGCCTTCCACCCGAGCTGCTTATGCCTCCAAATGGAAGAGATTTTGTATCTGGTGTTCCTCTGAGAAGATAGGCCCAGCATCTTGCCAGGAGGATGTCATCCTGCCATATTTGTTACACTTAGCAAAGTCTAGTTTACAATTCTCTTCTATTAAAGTCCATCTGGCAGCTTTGACTGCATACAGAAAAGGCTCTTCACAAACCTCTTTCATTCAGTTGCCAGTCATAAAAGATTTTCTAGAGGGACTAAAGAAAGTTTTCCCACCATTCAGGCGTCCTTCCCCCACCATGAGAGTTGAACGTCGTTGTTTCACGTCTCATACATCATCCATTTGAACCCGTACACAAATCATCTCTCCAGCACCTCACTTGGAAAATGGCTTTCCTTGTGGCAGTGACATCAACACGCCGAATTAGCGAGATTCAGGCTCTCTGTGCTCATAAGCCCTACACAGTGTTTCACTCTTCCAAAGTAGTGATGCGTACACATCCTAAATTCTTACCCAAGGTTATGTCTGACTTTCATGTCAACCAGATGATTTCCTTACCAACTTTCTTTCAAAACCCTTCCACCCAGCTGAGAGGGCACTACACTCTCTAGACATAAAGAGGGTTTTAAAATTCTATTTGGACAAAACCAAATCTATTAGAAAACACAACACTCATTTGTCATTTATGGGCCAGTTCGTACCGGTCTGGCCACCTCTAAACAGTCAATCTCTTGGTGGATTGTCTCCTGTATTCTTTACTGCTACTAGCTAGCGAACAAATCTCTAGCTGGAAAACCAAGAGTGCATTCTACTAGAGGCAAGTCGGCCATGGCTGCCTTGTTGAGGAATGTTCCTCTGGCAGATATCTGCAGGGCTGCTACCTGGAAGTTTGTTCACACTTTCACTAAACATTACTGTCTTGAGTCTGACGCCAGGACAGATGCTCGAGTGGGAAAAGCTTCTTTCAGGAATGTATTTGCTGTATAGCGCATTCCTATATTGTTCGGTCTACTCCCCCGCTGTTTCTGGGATGGGCTTGCTATTCTATTCACCGCTTATGACTATACATGGAAATTCCCTACGAGAGAAGGAATAGTTTCTTACCTGTACCTCCAGTTCTCTCGTAGGGGTATTTCCATGATCATCATAAGCAACCCTCCCTCCTCCCTGGCGGAATAGATAGAATTTTATCTCAGGTATACCTACACTCTCAGCAATGACTGCCTACAAAAAGAACTGAGGTAACTGTCTAACTTTAGGGATGATGGAATACTGGAGGACAGGCTGTTCTTAAAGTCACTGTCTCCTTTTTCTTCATTGATAATGGCAGCCTATGGGCTACACTGCCCTGCACTCCATCATTATTTTGCATTATAAAAAGGTTTGTGAAATACTTTTTCTCCTGAATTTACAACTCCTTCATGCATTTGAATGCATGGGCCTTAAGTTTGTCCTTTTTAAAGCAAACTGGATGAAGAATCTTGAACTCTGTAGCCTTTTTTGTAGGCTGCATATGGACCTTCTTAAGTGACTTTGCAGGCCTTCCTGAAGTAAGACAAACATGAACACTTAAGAAGTTATATTGCAAAAAGGGCTCTGGGTTCCCCGCAGGTGAGCTGAATTATTCACCGCTTATGACTATCATGGAAATACCCCTACGAGAGAACTGGAGTTACAGGTAAGAAACGATTCCTTTTCTCCCATAATTAGTTTGCCTACCAGCAACTGGTAAAAACTAAATCTAGTGTGATGGGGAACAATGTTTCCTCCTAAAATCCATAGATTTTAAACCAGGCTCTGATTGGAGAAAACAGATGTCAGTCACAGACCTGGACAAGGTGTCTTTCTGGTGTTCAGGCTTGGGACACCACTCAGTCATGTGATAAATGTGCCCTTGTGCACCTGAAAGTGATGCAGGACTGAGAAGCAAAGTGTAAGTCCCGCTCGCATCATGGGTGTGCACTCATTCTTGCTCCTTAGACCGTTCCCTCAAGAAGTAAACCTTGCAGTGGAAGTACTCTGGTAAGTCTACATCAAAGTCCAACCAAAGATATAATAAAGCTTACTGGGACTTGACCCTATCCCACTAGTATGTATCTAACAAGAGTGTGTGAGGGTGTCTCAATGTCACCTGGCTCCAGGACCTGCGCCAGCCATTCCTCATTGACAGCTATACCTACTCCACCAGTGATAGAAGAGCATCCAGTGTTTATTTCAATGGCTGGCCCTGAACCAACGTCAGCTTGGCCTCAGCCAATGTTGTGCTAAAGCACAGCTGGTCGTCATACAGCCTGACCCTGTACCATTGCCTCTACTAGGGCTGATGCACCGGCAAAGGCTCCATTATCTTTTTGGCTCTGACTGGGCAAAATACACCAGAGGGAGATGATGGCAGCGAGGAGCATGGTGATTTCCCCCCTCATTACCACAATGACATAATTTACTTGGACTTACAAGAGGTCAGTGGGCTTGATAGCCTCCCCTGATACAGGGTTGAACTCACCACTTGGACCACCAATGAAAGCAAATGCGTCATTTGAAGTAGTGATCCGACTGGCTGCGGCGGTCCTGGAATTGCAGCTGTCTACAGTCGAAAACAAGACTGTTGTCCATATGGACGTTTTGCAGACGGGCCAGCCACATTTGAACCCATGTTCCCCTTTAACAAGACCCTTACTGATACCTTGATGTTTACTCAGTCAAACCTTTGTTATTACCCATAGGTGAATAGGCAGATGGCCAGGTTTCACAAACTTTGGCCCAGCAAGCCTAATTTTCTCACTAAACATCCTACTACGGTTGTTCAGGGTGAATCCCAATTTATTCCCTGTGAATAGAGATTCAGCCAGTTGTCTTCCCTATTATACTTTGTTGAGTAGCCTCTTATATAGGCTTGTAATGTATCAGAACAATCAGGTAACACATTGTAATTGAGCTGTCAAATAGCTGTCCATATTAGGCATTTATAGCCCATCCTAATCCTGATGAAGCAGTACGATGTTGAAGTTCAGCCTCTGCCTTTTGCTCCCCAGATGCTTGTTCATGTCTTTAAGCGTAACTTTTGGGTATACATCCTTGCTACTGCAGAACATGTACAAACATCTGGGCAATATCACTATTTTCCAGTGCTACTCGTCACATCAGTGATGGTGGTAATTGCACCTAAAACCCTATTCGGGGTTTCAAAGCTTGTATCACCTGCCCTTCATTTAAAACTCCTCAATGTTCCTCAGAGTTACATACCATCACCCCCAGATATCTAAAGCTCTGTTCCTCTGGCAGGAGAACCATCTATGTTTATGTTTTATGTTTAGATACTGGAGTGGGATTTGTATTGTGTTGTGCTTTCAACCTTTTTAACTGTTTTAGTACATCTAAGTGTTCTACAATTTCTTTTTAAGCTAAGCCTGTCTGCTCTGTGCCATAACTACCAGGAGTTGAGCTTAGGTTTATATTACTGAAGTCTTAACGTGTCTTTGCAAAAATAGTGACATTATTACTGGTAGTGTACCATAACCCACCCGCAACTAATAATCCACTTTCTCATAGCTACCAAAATGTTTGTGTATACTTTGGTCTCCGACTGATTACATCCCACTTTTTTCCTGTAAAATTGGTGCCTTAATTTGGACTTATTTGTTAAAATAACAATCCAAAGTGGGCAAAGAAGAAGCAAAAGGTGAAGAGGGGGGGTGGCTGCTAACGGGCATGCATGCACTGGTATAACATGATGCAATGAGTATCCTCTTTCTCAAAACATTCAGATAGCTCGATAGTTCTTACCTTCTTTAACATCTGTTTTAGGACAGACATACACTTTTAAAATTGACAGCCTGTGCCTCTTCAAGTAGATTAAGTTTAAGACTGTTGATTTTCTCTCAGGTCTGAGCACATATTAAAAACTGACTGTGCATTCAACACTCCATGTGTCAAGTAAAGGCTGAGGATTTATATACATACCTGGAATTTTTCATGATTCATCTTGGTTTGCATGGCAGGATGCTAAGATCAAGATAGTGGGGATTATTTCGAAGGGGCTCAATTCAAGCCATTTGTTAAAAGTAAACTACAATTGGGGTTATGAAATGCATATTTTTAAAAACTTTATCTGGAAATTAGAGATTAGCTTTCTAAATAGTTCTCAAATGAAAAATGAACTATTCTACTTGAACCTTTTGCTATGAACAAGATTTTTTGTGAACCAACTCCTTACCATTTCAGACACCAACAATCTCATGCTGCCATAACTTCAAATCCTGATGGATACAACTACCTGTGGATTCCTCACCTAATGATTTCTCCCAATGCGCCAGCATTCGACGGAAATGTTCTTCCCAGCTCTGCACGTCGTTGGGGACGTCACAATTGCCCAACTTCCACGCGACGCCGTCTGACATCATCGAGGCAATAAGAGGTCCTCGCCGGCGTGCTGACGTCAGTTCCCTTTTTTCCGTGCCTTCGAGTCAAATTTTTTTCTCCTGGCTCTTGGGGAGCTGCTGTTTCTCGTAAGAGATACTTTCCAGTTAAAATGTCTCCACCTCGGAGGTCCAGCTTCAAGCCTTGTAGGGAATGCGGGGCCGTATGTCTGTCACAGACCTGCATAATGACTGTTTATGGTGTTGGAGCTCAGAGTACGATGTGGAAGAGTGTGGTTCCAGTCAGCAAATGAATCCAAAGGTGTTGAAAGAACGTGAAGCGAAGCTCTTTTTAGTGAAATTGAAGAAGAAGGAAAAGCATCGACATCGCAGATCTTCTTCGAAATCTTCGCACAAGAAACGGCACCATCATGACTCGGCGTCAACATCATTCCCGACGTCGGTCGGGGAATGATCGGTCTTGTTCGAGGTCTCCATCTGCCCGGCGCCGCTAGACGTGGGAGGTCAGCCCGACAGTAACACCACAGCCTCAAAGTCCTCAGGCTTCTCCGGCACCGTCTGTGTACGAGGTGGACGAGCCATGCCAGAGTCCTGCTTTCTCACCTGCACAATCAGAGGTGCTGGATCCAGTACCGACGACGCAGTCGCGCCGATGCCGCAGGGGTATCCTGCCTTCCCAACTCCGGGAGCGGATCCGGCGGCCTTCTTAAATGCGATGTACAGCATCTTCAATGCTATGGCTCCTGGCGGTGCACCGGCTGGTCCTTCAGGTCCATTGGCTTTTGGTCTGGGCGTTCCAGCTCCATACAAGCCGATGCCTTTTATGCCCTTTTGCCTGGTAGAAGGGGCTGGTCCGGCGCTGGTGCCTTTGACGTCGCTGAAAAGACCTTTGACGCCGGTGGTTTCAGCTGCTCCGGTGGCGCCGTCAACTTTGCCACAACTCCAATCGACGCCAGCGAAGAGTGCTCGACTTCCCATGGCGCCGATGGATCTGGCGCTGGAAGAATCGGTAAGATCAGCGTCAGCCGAGGTCATCGGCGTCGGCTAATTCTTTATCGATGCCAAGGATAGAGGCCAGGTTGCGCTCGAGGAGGAAGGCCCTCAGACTGTTGGAGGAGCAGGAATATCGGACACAGCTCCTTGAGGAAGGCGAGATCGCAGAGCCCCAGGGGGACTTTCAGGGCTTGGACTCTGCCAGCGGACTCAATACTTCCCCAAAGTGGGACTTGGCCTCTCCAGGCGAATTCACTGAGGAAGCGGCTTCATTTCACTCAGTGGTGAGAAAGGCAGCAGACTTTTTAGATCTCCTGTTACCTGCAGCTTAGGTGAAAACCAATATCCTCACAGAAGTGTTACATCCGGCTTCGGCTACTACAGAGCCACTCCTGCCGTTTAATGAGTCTCTCACTGAACCAATTTTTGAGGTTTGGAGGAACCCAGTTTCTTCAACGGCGGTTAACAGATCAGTGGCGAGATGGTACAGAGTGGCCCCTGGAGATCCAGGCTTCCTCTCTAAGCATCCAACTCCAGAGAGTCTGGTGGTTCAGGCATCCTGCTCCTCGTGTTCAGCTCCTGGTTCGTTCCCTGGGGCTCCTTCAGATAGGGAGTCGAAAAGGATGGAGCAGTCGGCCAACGCAACTTGTGTGTTAGGGAGATACATTCATGCCTTGATGAACACGGCTGAGATGCCAGATTTGCCCCAGGACATGCGGGGTCTTTTGGCTGATGCTCAAGCGGCGGCGACTCAGGTTATACAGACTGGGTTAGATACTGCAGATTCAGTGGCCAGAGCGATGTGGACATCCATTGTAACCAGGAGGCATGCTTGGCTGAGGTCTTCTGGTTTTTCCTCTGATGTGCAATCGACTCTTTAAGACTTGCCATTTGATGGAGATAAACTGTTTGGTTCGAAAGCTGGCTCTGCCTTAGAGCACTTCAAAGAGAGTAGGGCTACGGCTAAGTCCCTAGGTTTGCAGGCTTCTACCACAACCCCGTTCAGGTAATTTAAAAGGTTTAGGGGGTTTGGTCGAGGCTCTTCCTTTCGGAGGAGACTCCAGTCTGCAGGCCAACAACAAGCTACTCTTCCCTATACGTCATTTAGAGGGAGGGGTAGAGTTCGAACCAGAGGAGCCACCCAGCAGCACCCTGCCTCTTCCTCTTCCTCCGGAGGGGTGCAACAGGGAAAGCAGCCTTAGTCCTCCGTCCATTCCTTCCCATACTTCTCCTGTAGGGGGAAGGTTGTTTCTTTTTCTCCGCATGTGGAAGCTGATCACATTGGATTTCTAGGTTATCAATATTGTGGAGAAAGATAATGCACTTCCCTTTCAGGAGTTTCCCCCTTCCATCCCTCCCCGTCCCTCCTTTTGCACAAAAGAACATCTCCTGTTGTTGCAACAGGAATTTCAAACCCTATTATCAAAAGGTGCAGTGGAGTTGGTTCCAGAGCAGGAAAGGGGTCAGAGTTGTAATTCGAGATATTTATTGATCCCCAAGAAGGATGGTCGGTTGAGATCTATCCTGGACCTGAGGGTTTTGAACTGGTTCCTCAAGCAGGAGAAGTTCAAAATGCTGATCCTAGCACAGGAGCTTTTGGCGTTGAACGAAGAAGATTGGATGGTGTCTGTCGACTTGCAGGATGCTTACTTCCGCATCCCTATTCTCAAGTTGCACAGGAAGTATCTCTAGTTTGTGGTGGGGACGCAACACTATCAGTTTGCGGTCCTTCCTTTTGGTCATACTTCCGCGTCTTGAGTCTTCACAAAGGTGATGGCGGTGCTTGCAGTGCATCTCAGGAGGAAGAGGATAGCGGTTTTCCCTTACCTGGACAACTGGTTGATCAAAGCCAGGTCTCCAGAGCTCGTGTTGCGTCACCTGCAGATGACAACTCAGTTGTTGTTTGATCTGGGCTTTTTGGTAAACGTGCACAAATCTCACCTGGAGCCCTCTCAACGCCTCTTGTTCATAGGGGCTGTACTGGACACAATGTAGAATCAGGACTTTCCTCCGCCTCAGCGGATTTAGGACATCCAGGCATTGATTCCAATGTTTCAAAGTGGAGCAGTTGTTCCAGTCGTCAAGGCCCTTTGTCTGCCCGGTCGCCTCATGCATTCTGTTGGTCACTCATGCACGCTGGCATATAAGGGCTCTTCAGTGGTGCCTCCGCAGGCAGTGGTTTCAACACAAAGGGGATCTCGAGGAGTCAATAACGATTTCCAGAGACACTGCAGCGGATTTACAATGGTGGGCTGTGCATGGTAACCTTTCCCAAGGAAGGCCGTTCTCACTGCCGCCTCTGGTGACCACAGTGATAGCAGATGCTTCCACTTTAGGGTGGGGAGCTCATATGGGGGATCTAGAGATCAAAGGTCGTTGGTCTTCAGTGGAACAGATGTTTCACATCAATCTGTTGGAATTACGAGCGATACGTTTGGCTCTCAAGGACTTCCTCCCCTCCCTTCGCAGTCAGTCGATACGGGCAACACTACTGCGATGTGGTACATAAACAAGGAGGGAGTAGTAGGGTCGTACCTTCTCTGCAGAGAAGCTCTAAGGCTTTGGTCCTGGGCTCAGGACCATCAGATTTGCGTAGTAGCAAACCATCTGGCCAAAGTTCTAAATGTAGATGCGGACAGTCTCAATCGGCACTTCTTAGCCGATCACGAGTGGCGTCTCCATCCGGACCTGATCCTGTACATCTTCAGGATGTGGGGATTTCCTCCGGTAAATCTGTTTGCCACTCGGGGGAATGTGCACTGTCCGTTGTTCTGCAGCCTCCAGTATCCGGTGCGAGGGGCGTTAGGGGACGCATTTCAGATGTCCTGGCACGGCCAGTTGCTTTACGTCTTCCCCCCCATACCCTTGATTCCTCGAGTCTTGAAGAGGATTCGCCAAGACCGGCCCAAGTCATCTTAATAGCTCCGGATTGGCCTCGAAGGTATGGTACTCCGACCTTCTCCAACTCTCACTGTGCCCTCCGCTCCGTCTCCCTCTCAGGGCAGACCTCCTCTCGCAGTCGCAGGGGCAGGTTCTACACCCCCACCTCCAGAGTCTGCATCTGTATGCCTGGAGATGGAACGGGGCAATCTGAGTTCCTTTTCTCTCCCTCCAGAGGTGGTGGAAGTTATTTTATCAGCCAGGCGACACTCAGCCAAATCAATCTATGCTGGCAGATGGGCAAAATTTGTGGCTTGGTGTGGAGAGAACCAAATTGATCCCTTACATGCCCATTTCTCAGACATTTTATTATTTGCGTTGTTCTTGGCGCAGAGGGGTTGTGCAGTTGCAACTGTTAAGGGCTATTTATCGGCGCTGTCGGCCTTTCTGGGCCTTCCTGATCAACCCTCCTTGTTTAAATCCCCTATAGTTACAAGGTTCTTGAAAGTTCTTACTAATAAGTTCCCTCCCTCTCCTTTTATTTTGCCTCAATGGGATCTGAATTTGGTACTTTCATTCTTGATGGGTTCACCGTTTGAGCCTTTGCATTCATGCCCCTTAAGGTTTTTAGTGTTGAAAACTGTTTTTGTTGTAGCCATCACATCAGCTAGGCGAGTGAGTGAGCTGCAAGAGCTTAGCGTAAAACCCCCTTTCACTTCCTTCCATGCGGACAAAATGGTGCTGAGGACCAGGGCGGCTTTCCTTTAGAAGGTTGTTACACCCTTCCATTTAGGGCAGTCCATTACGCTCTCATCCTTTTATCCTCCTCCCCATCCGTCGAAAGAAGAGGAGAGACTTTATCGGCTTGACCCTAAAAGAGCTTTAAGCTTCTACGTTGACAGAATGAAAGAGTTCCGATTGGAAGATCAGCTCTTCATCGGCTATGTGGGGAAGAGGACACTATCCAGGTGGGTCATTCTTTGCATTAAAATGTGTTATTCTTTGGCAAAGAAGGTTCCTTCTGCTGGATTTAGAGCCCATTCCACCAGGGCTAAGTCAACCTCTTCGGCTTTGGCTAGAGGTGTTCCTGTGGCAGAGATTTGTAAGGCCGCAATTTGGTCTTCCCTCCATACTTTTGCGAAGCATTATCGCTTGGATTCAGAGGTTAGGAGGGATGGTCATTTTGCACTGTCCGTGCTGCAGGATTTCTTGGTGTGACAATTCAGGCACCCGCCACCGAGTGCGGTACTGCTTTGGGACTCTATTCATTAGGTGAGGAATCCACAGGTAGTTGTATCCATATGAAGAGCAAGTTACTTACCTTCGGTAACGCCTTTTCTGGTGGATACACAAGCTACCTGTGGATTCCTCACGGTCCCACCCGCCTCCCCGTTGCCTGGTTGGTCTTATCAAGATATCCTAGGGTGTGTATGTATATAAAGATGTGTGTATATATATATATACACACACATATATTTGATGATGATATATGTAGGTGCGTGTACATAAATGTGCTTTTTCGGTGTGTTTATATATATATATGTATAAACACAACCTTATTTTTTAATAAGGCAACCGGCACTCCGTGAATGTGCAGATCTAAGGTTTAATACAAACAAACAGGAACGCGTTTCGGCGTCTCCGCCTTTCTCAACCTGTGTGGGCCGCCATTTTTGCCCCATTTAAATACAAGTGCAACCATGAGATTGAATTCTTAGACATCAGAGTATTCATTGAAAATAACAAAATTGAGACAACATTGTTTAGGAAAGCCACAGCAGGGAACAGCATCCTGCATGCTAAAAGTCACCATCCTCAACCTCTGAAGAATAACATTCCTTTTGGAGAATTTTTGAGAGCCAAGAGAATTTGCAGTAAAGAAAGTGATTATTTAAAAGTACAAGACAACATGATTGACAGATTAAAACAGAGAGGATACTCCAGTGAGTTATTACAACACAGTGCAGTTAGAGTCAAATCCAGGTCCAGAGATCAGTTGCTATTTGCTTCAGAACAAAGCAGTAAAGGTGGAAAGAAAAATAGCAATACACATGATGATACTGCTAATGTTAGATACATAACCACGTTTAATAGGGCTCATGAATCCATCAGAAAGATTTTACAGAAACATTGGCACATGCTAAAAAGTGATCCTGTGATAGGCACTAATTTGAAAAATAGGCCTACAATAACATATAGAAAAGGGACGTCAATGAGAAATGTCCTTGTGAAAAGCGATGTGAGACAGGGGAAGACTATGCAAAGTAGCTGGCTTCAATCGCAAAATGGATTTTTTAAATGTGCCTAATGTAAAGCATGTAAAAACGGTGAAAACACTAAGAGTATCCAGCAAGGAGACAGAACTATTCACACCATAAAAGGCAGATACGACTGCAGGAGTGAATATGTCATTTACATTTTAAAATGCAGTTGTCCCAAGATATATGTTGGTAGTACTAAACTCCAAGTGCACAAAAGAATACTCCAACATTTGAGGGCGATAACCAACAAAGACGATTCATACCCTGTTGCTAGACATATACATGAGTTCCATGCAGGACGAATGGAAAGTATCAAATATAGTGTAATTGACGGAATAAAAAAAGATGTACGTGGAGGGGACAGGGAGAAAAACCTGAGAAAGTTGGAATCCAGATATATTTTGACACTTGATTCTAGAGAGCCAGTAGGATTAAACTCTAGTGAATAATTATATATTCATTTGAACTAAGTGGGTTCCTTATTCAGTATATTCTTTCATTTAGGCCTTTTTAGTCACATGTTCTGTCTGTTGATACACACAAATTTTTTTCTGCATGAGACATATGGTACCATTCATAAAAATTAAAAATTAACAATTAATAATATTTTCTTTACTGTCGTGAAAACAATGGTACCATAATATTCCACAGGTTTAAGTACATAGTTATTGCTATTGTGTTATATCATGGTCGTTGCAGTATTTATATGTGTTTCCAACATGTTTAACGATTCTTCTAAGATTTTTCCATGGTCACATAGTATAGTATAACTTTGTTTTTGTTGTTGGTAAATCGTTGATTAAGGTATGCAATTAATCTTTGAATTATGCTTAGTTAATAACTAGTATGAGAGTTTCAATTCAATTTCTTTTTGTTATCTTTGCCTACATATTTGCTTCTATTTACTACTTAGATTAGATTCGTTTTTGGATAAGAACAAGGTTTTCATAGACATAACATGTAAAATAGGAGGTAAAATTCATAGGCATTTATTTATATATGCATTTATACATGTTTTTGCAATTAGGCGTAATGATGGATGTTGTGAATATTATATGTTTAACTATCAGTATTTTTGTTACTTTGTTGCTTTAAGAAATGCACTTGTATTTAAATGGGGCAAAAATGGCGGCCCACACAGGTTGAGAAAGGCGGAGACGCCGAAACGCGTTCCTGTTTGTTTGTATTAAACCTTAGATCTGCACATTCACGGAGTGCCGGTTGCCTTATTAAAAAATAAGGTTGTGTTTGTATGTCAGACGTGGTGGCGCGCGTCTTATCCAGGCACCATTGGCGATTAGGAGCGGCAAGGGAATTGCCGAAGTTAAGTGTTTCTATATATATATGTATGTATATGTATATATCTACATATACACGTTTATAAATATATTTGATATTTTGATGTTTCTATTTTATTAAAGGTTTTGTTTTATATTTGACTGATGTGTTCATGTCAGGTATGTATAGTCGGTAGTCACCTGTTCGCCTTGAAGGCACGTAAAAAATTGTGAAAACTGACGTCAGCACTCCGGCGAGGACCTCTTATTGCCTAAATGACGTCAGACGATGTCGCGTGGATGTCGGCCAATTGTGACGTCCTCGTCGACGTGCAGAGCATGGAAGAAATTGTCCGTTGAATGCTGGCGCATTGGGAGAATTCATTAGGTGAGGAATCCACAGGGAGCTAGTGTATCCACCAGAAAAGGCGTTACCGAAGTTCAGTAACTTGTTCGTGTGGTACAAAATACTGATAGATTCCATATATATGCACTCCACTGCAATCGCAGGCATGAGTTTAGGATCCCAGTTCTTTGACAGGACATGGTCATCACCGAAATCCTACTATAAAGTTTTTGGCTTTTTCCAGGCTTTTATGTCGTTATATGATTTTGCATCGCTCGTAACTGCAAAGGCATGGAGACAAAAAATGCCACTATTTTTGACTTCTGTGCAAAGGTTACAGTAGGTTTGCAGAAATACAGCAACGTTTGGAAGGGCTTTGATCCAGAACGTATTCTTTGTTAGTGGTATCTCATACACTGCCTTTAGTATCTTATGTTGGATATTTTATATTTCTTTAATGAAAAAAAAATGGATGTGATTATTTCTATGTTTGCATTTGGAACATGTGATTATTCATCATTATAAAGGAATATAGATTAAAAGTTTGTTTGAACTTTTTGCTGTGAATACTTTTTCTTGCAAACCAACCCCTTAGACGTCTACTACCTACTAATGAAAGGGAAACCAGGTGATTTGTCTATGTAGACAGACAATTAGAAAAATGGGTCAGGCACACACTAAATAGGCCTATCTTTATCAAAACCAGTCTTATTAGGTATACACTGCACCCTATCCCTTATTCCGTTAAGGGGATTGCAGTTTCATACCAATTTCCCATCTAAATCATGGCTTCCTTGATTAAAAAGTGAAAGATTGGAGATCAGAACTGATGACCCAGTTGCTTGGCACAAAATGCTGATAGATCCCATATATCTGCTCTCTACTGCAATTGCAGGCATTTGTTTAGGATTCCAGTTCCTTGACCTGACATGGTAATTGCCCACATCCTACTATACCTTTTTTGACAGTGCCCAGGCCTTCATTTTGTCTTTTTCGATTGGTTGTAACTGCAAAGGCATGAAAGCAAAAAATGCCACAATTCTGGATTTATCCTATGCAAAGGATAAGGAGGTTTGCAGGAATAAAACAAATGCTGGAAAGGCTTTGATGCAGAATGTTTTCTGTGTTAGTACTATCTCATACAATGACTTTATTATCTTACATTGAATATTTTATATTTACTTAGTGAAGAAATGCATTTAATCATTTCTGTTTTTGTATTTGGAATATGTGATGAAGTGTCACTACAAAGGAAAATAGATCATAAGTTTGACTACTTTTTCACTAAGTAAGTGTGGGAGAGTTAACATTTAAAACATATTGTTGAACTATTACAAAGTGATGAAACTACTGTGAATACATACTTGTTTTACTACTTTACTTTTGGAAAGTCCAAGCAATATGAAACTGTTTTGGGAGCAATTTACAAAACAGATTCCAGAGTGATTTTGTGGAGACCTACAATTTATCTCCATATATTTTATTTAAAAAATGTTAACTGCCGTTTGAATATGTTGTGTACCAATCTCTTGGTCCAGACCCATAATTATCTCTTCCTTTAAAAGGGTTGCAAGAAGTCCCTAAGTGTAACCACTCTATTTTGCCCTTAAATTTGCTGGTAAAAGTTGTGGGATGTATTCTTCTGGAATATTGGGCAGAGGACAACAAAGGTTTGACAGACATGCAGTATGGTTTTAGAAAAGGAAAGGGTACTGTAGAACAGTCGCTCAGTTTGCACTTGTTGATTGGCAAATGCACTATGATGAAACAGACACAATCCATCTGGCCTTTATGGAATTGAGAAGTTCACTTGGTGGTGAATCACATTGTAAACATTGGACTAGTATGATAAAACAAGGGGTTGTTGAGGTATTTGTCAATTTTTGTGGCAGTTGAACCTGAATGCCTCGGCAAGAGTAAGAGTTGGAATTAATTCACAATGTACCAATCCCTTCAAGATAGTATGGGGTGTAAAACAAGTTTGTTTGTTGGCTCCCCTGTATTTTAATCTGTATATTACCAATTTAGAGTTATTCCTTCTTGATAGGGGCTTAGATATGCCTAAAGTTAACTAGCACTTTGTCCTGATAATACTTTATATGGATGACGCCTTTTAATGTCTGGAACTGCCAGTGGTCTTCAAAAATGTTTGGATACCTTTGCCTAATATGGATGACCTGAATTTAAACACTAACCTGTATAAGGAAATTGTAATGACATGTGGCTGACGGCCTACCAAGTCCTGTTCTTTCTCATTTGGTGGCATGAGCATAACAAAACAAGTACCTTCTCATATTTGGGTATACAGTTTGATTCATGCAGGACCTGGATTAAACCGAGAGCTGTCAGAAAACCACAATTTAAGAGCTCTTTTGAAACAGTTATAGGGTCAAAAACCACTGAAAGAATTTTTTTTATTGTACAAACGTAAATGTGGATCTGTGGCAACCTATGGAGTGGGTATGTGGGGATATGCAGATTGTGGGGATTTGCAACTAGCTGAAATTAGCTTTTTCAAAAAGAGCACTTGTACTTTCATCTAGTTGTTCCAATTTTGTGGGCGATGGGGAACTGGGGCTCATATACCTAATTGATCATATTAAAACACACCCCCTTTTGTTGTTACATTTAGTTTGGTCTAGATCAATAGGCCTCATTTACTTAGCTGTCGCTACACTAATGCCTGTCCCTTGACCATGCATAAATTGTTCTAGGAAACAAGAGCAACCCAAATGTTCACACAAACATGCGTATAAACACTATAACATACACAACTGTTCACGTGAAACTTATTTAGAAACATAAAGAATATAGCAGAACATTCTGCGTTGAAACAATCAATTAATATTAGAACATTAACATCAAAGCAGTATACATTCTTTTTAGAACAAATCCATCTTCGGTCACTCAACCAGTATCATTCATGAGTTTTAGGCAACATTCTTTATTCATAAATACCTAAGAAAAAAGACTTCTTAAATGGAAAAAGAGCGAGATAGTGGTAAGTGCACCCCAAGTGAAGAAGACCAAAACAAAAATAGGTTGCAAGTATTGCAAGGTGGTTGGTGTATTGGTATATAAAATTAGACAGCCGTAGATGTTTACATTATGAATGGTCACAAGCGGGAATGCCCTATGTGAGAAGAGAAACACAAAGGTCTGTCTTTTCAGGTGTCTATGGAGTTTCAGCCCTATACAAAGATATCAGGGTCTCATCAGGACTTATAATAACCTGGAGGATGGTTGCCAATTCAATTAACACTCAAGGAATGGAGTCTTGGTCCTTTATGTAAGCTGCAATGTAAGGGGTCCTGGGGGCACCCCATACAGGGAACATCCAAGTCAGCAGTATATGTACTTATGTATTTTTCGTTTAAACTTAATACATCAGGTTGCATCCTGATCATAGAGGAATGTTCTAATACCCCTCCTTTTTGCCTCTGCAGTGGTCTACCAAAAAAAAAATTGTTGTATTATGTCTTACTTTGTAAGTATTATAAAGAGCCTAGATCAACTTGGTTGTTACCACTTCTTAAAAAATGGTTTTAGATATTTTAAACCTGCTTTGTTATATCTTCAGGAGTTACAAAATGTGTCAATATTCCCTGACATGTTAGCCTTTTTAAACAGTTTTTAAGAATAGGGAGACTACTAATTCCTTTGTGAACATGTTTTTTATCACTAAAATTCTTAGCACTATTTGATGTTTTCGATGATTTCAGCATACCTATTTTATGCTTGTATGTAATGCTTTTCACATTTTTAAGTTGTAATCTTCTATGGTTGTATAACCGAACAAAGAAATATACAGTCTTGAATATGAAAATGTGGCTATGTAAGGACTGTGAAGAGATAAAAGCTCTTAGGAAGTATTATCTTTTTCTTTTACAGGGCATTCTATGTAATATTTTCTTACTTTTTTTGTTTTTTACTCTGATATCCCACACAGGGTGCAAATCTGACCTTTTCGACAGTTGATCATGTTAGCCTTTCAGAAAGTATTAAGAAAAAAAATGTCCTAACTATTCGTATTGTAAGTGTTGATGAAGAAGCTTTGGATTACCTTAAGTGAGTATTTTTTTTAGACACTATACTTTTAGTATATGTTACATGAGATAATGAGTATTTTCAAGATAGATTTGCAAATCTAGATAATGTTGGTGGTTTCTTACTGGCTCTCCACTCCACCCTTTAACGAGAACCGGTTCTTATTGTCAACAGGTCCGACAGCAAAGAGAATGAAATCAGATTGCTCATTGAAATAGCTTCCGACATTTCATGTTTGAGTCATTTGAGATATTCATGGACAGCCATCAAGGGCTGATGGTGGACATGTTTCCTTTACAGGAACTTAAAGCATCAGTGCTAACCTCTGTAGTCATTGAAGGAGGTTTAAAGTCAACGAGAGGTTGGATGATTTTCTGACAGTTGTATATTTGTCTAAATCCCTGGTGTTGAAAACTCCAGAGGTAAAGCCAAGGGACAGAGCGAAGTGTCTCTTGGTGCTTATATTAGTGATGTAATAGGGAGCCAGAGTTACAGTATCTGCCTTGGAAGGCAAGGAAGAGCGAAGTAACTGTCTGAGGTACGGGTTAAAGTGGGTACAGCTTGGAAGATGCCAGAAACCTCCTGAGAGCACAAGCTTATGATTAGATTCTTGGCTTCTAGATCCATGGCATTTACCACCTGTCATGGTTCTTGGACCTATGTAGAAGAGGAAAGATATGAACAATGAGAAAGGTGGATATATTACATATTCTTATTAGAAAGATCAGAACTGAATTCCAAAATAATCCAGTCTCTTAAAAACGTTATTAGCAGAGGATAATACTAATAAAATTAAATCGATGACACAATAGGATACAATTGCAACGATTAAGACTAAAAAAAAATGGAGGTTGGTAGCTGAGAGTGGGGTACAGTAAAGTTACCAATTGTGAGGCTGTTACTGATGAAATCAAATGCTGTCTATGTACCACTTTTCTCGTTAGAACACAGGAGAATAGAGTAGACTCCTTAACTTATAGTTGCTAAAATCCCATCCCAAGGCATATTTCAAAATTAATATATGGTTAAATGTGTAAGTACAAAAAATACTATATTGCATTGGTCTGGACAAGTGATTTAATAAAGCTGTAGATCCTTTTATTGAGGCTGGGCCTCTGCAGTGGCCGTAATTCTTCCTCCAATTTTGGGCAGAGTCAAGCTCACTTACCTTTAAATGATCTAAGTTTATTTCCCTGCCCTGGTTCATAAAAAGGCTTGCAAGCAAGACCTGAGTAACAGTAAGCTCTTGTTATGCTATACCCTATGTTGATACGTTTGCTAACATTTGGCAAGATAATACAAATAATTAGGCAGAATAAATTATCACCCTGTGTAATGATTATCTGCAGGCAAGGAATGTAAGTGGTGCACCGTATAGCAACTTTCACAACATTGCTAACCATGAAGTAACTGGTGGGTTAGAACTGCTTTGGAACTGTGCATCATGTGAATCAGCAACATCATTTGATAACATTCACCCAGTATGCAAAGCAGACAGAAAGGGGAGCACCTGCTTGGCTCATTTCACATGGACACAGGGCCGATTTATAAAAACAGGATCTCTGGCTAGCGGTGTTATATGTGAATGGGCCATAGGGCAAGTTTGCATACTCACCTTTATTCTGTATTAAGAGCTGTGTTTTGATCGTGGATCGTATGATGGGCAATTCAATTTCACCCAAAGTAGCCTGTTGTTCGTCAGTGACATAACATTCAGTCACACTTGTATGGATTTACAACATAGCTGAACACTGTTATGACCTATGCACAGATCAAACATAGAGTTAATCTCAGCAAAACAAACTGTGGCTTCCCCCAGTGATCAGTGATGTTCCCTCTTTTATTTAATACCTGTGTACTACCCCTGACTAGAGTGATCCAGGCATCTGCTGTTTACGTTTTTGTGTAGGGTGATGATAACCAAAATATCTTCAAAATTGACAGCGAAATCCAAATTGTGAATCAATTTCTTTTTACCACACCGGTCTGTTGTAATACCATATACCTATACCTCCCACAGAAATTGCTTAGGGAATTGTAGTTAATCCAGGATGCCGCAGTGAGGCTGATTTTGAATTTGAAACGAACAGCTTTGGTAGATGTGAAGAAACTTTACTGGTTGCCGGTAGCCGAGAGAGTGAACATTTAGATGCTTTTCTTTGCCCATGAAACGTTTTATGGTGGTAAAACAAGATCGTATTGTTCCATATCACCCACAGACAAGGTTATCATTGACTGGGATGAGGCTGTTGGCTGTTGCCACCTTGGAGTGCTACCTTAGGTGGCAAATCTTTTTCAGTCCTGGCATCCAAGCTGTGCACTTTCAGTTTAGCTTAGTAAATAAGCTAATATGCTATCAAAGCCCGTTTATTTAGGTAAGTGGATAAATATCTTGTGGTTGGTGACCGTGCACATTTATTTGGTGTGATCTGCAGTCAGTTTTTGACCAGCGATATGAGTCCTTTCAGTGACTGAGCACTTTATAAAACAGTAAATATTTTAACAAAAAAATAAAACTTAAATTATATCCGATGGTTAGGAAACCAAGGTCCATACACTATCCCAGGTCCACAAGCCATTGCTGTACCCAGATATAGGTATTTGGGTGTTCTTTTTAATGATCAGCTGTTTTGGTGGCTTTTCTTGGGGTCTGTTAATATTACTGATAACAAGACCATTATGAACATCCTAAGATTGTGCAACTGCAGCTACTGGTAGACTTTGGTATGTTCGCATTCATTCTGATAAGTTTGGCAATGTATTTCCGTTATTTAATGAATTTTCTGCAGTCAGTGCCAAAAACGTCGTTATTATGAGTAATTTGCTGTATTTTATAACACAATCACATTGTGTACTTTTGCCTGTCAGCTGATCAGATATTTAGAAAATAAACAAATCACATTATCCATCAATAACAAAGTTGAGACAGGTAGAGTTTGAGTCATAGGCCATATGTGGGAATAAGTGATGTGGGCTGGTTTGGAATTAGAGCTCTCTTTGAGGGTTCAATACATATTAAATCTTCAACTAGGGTTTTATAAATAGAATAGCTATCAGTAGTAATTTATATATATATATGTTTAATTTTATGGCCGCTTGCTGCAGATAATATATTTGAAAGTGCTTATTGTTATAAGTATGTAGGGAATTACTAACTGTCGGAATACTGATTTACAATCCAAATCAAATAGAGCAAACTCATTAATGTTCCCTTTTGTCCATATATCATGTTTCTAGCCCTTGTCCTAAACCCTTACCAACATAGTCAATAATCAAACCTCTGTTTGATACAATGACTTTGCACTAGGATTGGTTGACAATGTGGCATCAGATGTACCCATTTGAATGTCCAAAGCTTGATAATGGTCAGTTAAGGGATTTCAGTAATGCCCATTTCTCTTCACCTTTTATCTGTAACAAGTCTTTTTAACATCTTGAATCACTGGTAATCTTGAATCACTTTAAGGATGCTTTTAGATACCCCATCTGTGTTGCAAAGCAGTTTACAATAGATTATTAACCAGAACCTATGCTGGACATCCTACATTAGGCAGAACAATCATCTACCTTTCCATTTCCAAATCAATAACAGGCACTACATTTAATCTCCAGGCCATAAATCGGATATGTGTTTGCTTTCTTGAGTCATTGATCCTTTTGAAGTGTATCCTTCCTACATGATGTTCTGAACATTCTGATTCTAAACATTCCACAGAGGTCCTTGGAATACTGATTTATTTCTCTGTTACCTGATGCCAAGAAGCAAGTCAAGCTTCAGAAAAAAAGCTCACAGAATGTCACATGCAGAAACAAACTCTGCAGGCATACCAGGTGTGAGGAGAATCATTTTGACTGAGAAGAAAAACTAATGTACTAAAGATATACCTTAATTTTCCTGCATGCTGCAGATTCTGTGTAGTTTAGGACTGCAAAGGCTGAATGACAGGACAGCTGGCACGAGATTCACAAATGTTTTATTCCAAATCTGCATGTGTGCCAGTTGTAGGAAAAACACATTTTGTACATATGCTAATTCACAAAAATTATTTGTGAATGTTCAAAATGTATTGGCTAAGTGACATTTGAATTGCATACCTATGTGTTGCCCCAGCACAAAACGTGCTACCTTGTTTCGTGTAAAGGATGTATTATGAGTAGATCTTAGGACAGGTTTCATTCCGTGTGGATTCCACAACGACCTGTGCTCACCTACATTTCCCCTTTCCTGCAACTGTGCCTCCAGGTTGATTTGCAGGCCCCTGCACAGCACACATTTCAGTTTTACCATTATTTGTTTTATTCTTTATTTTATTTTTCAGATAACAGGTTCAAGCCAGGCCAAGCAAACTGCCTACAAAAACACACAAAACCAGCAGCAGGGTAGATTTCAAGGTCACAGTATTTTCTTATGATGTTCATACAAATAGCAGGGTCTCAGTGTATTGCCAACAACTGTTTACATCAATGTCCTCAATGTATAAAACTGGATACATTAATTAGTAGTGTGTAAACCATTAATTTGCTGCCACATTAAGGTTCAAATATGCCTCCCCTGACAATTCAGGGTGCTTCATTCCGCATTTCAGGTTTTTCTGCCTTAAGGTCTAATTTCTTGCATGCAGGCCCCGTGAGGTAGGCTCTACCGTTGTGAGATTTAGCAACTGCTGCAATATCTCTACACATATAATTTTATCACCATCAGACTTTCCGTACTGCTTGAATCTCGCCTCTCATTATCCATTCTGACATGCACCTATTCCATGCCTGTACAGTAGGTCCATTAATGGACAGCCAATGTATACCAAATCTTCTGTTTGCCAGTACCAAAGTGATGGTGGAAGGGATAACACCCCTCTCCTTAAAAAATGGTAATATTCGTTTGTCCCCAATTGGCATATTTAATTTAGTTATAAGTCCCCTGTAAAGTGGCACTACCTGTGACTGTAAATAAATGCTACTAGTGGGTCTGCAGCACTGACTGTGCCACCTACTTAAGTAGCCCTTTAAGCATGTCTCAGGCCTGCCATTGACCTAGCAAATAAACCTTTTCCCACATCCAATCCTTCCTTTTTAATACATGTAAGCCATCCCTAGAGTGGTGGGATACTAGAATAGATGAACCCCAGACGCACAATGTCTTACATTCCTTGGGTAAGAGTCGATATCCTGACAAATGGTTATATGGGGCACCTAATAGGATGCAGCAGAAACCATTGTCTGCCCTCCCACACTGTTGGGATGACATATTGGGCATAAAACTCACAGGCCAAGAGTGGTCAGAAATGCTGGCTTAGCCACAGAAAGTCTATAGGAATTTCTGTTTTAAGATCATTCAGTTCAACTGTCTTCATCAGACTTAACTCATCCCATAGATGCTGACGAGAATCTATTGAGGATAGGCTAAATGCTCCCCCCGCTGTACACTAGCAGAGGCAGTTTTTGTCATATGACATGGGCCTGTCCCACTGTCTGGGTGTTCTGGTCTGTGGTAGTGCAGAGGCTAAGTGAAACACCGGCCCAGAGGGTACTGTGCACTTTGGAGACCTGCTTACAGGGATCCTTCCTGTGGCTGAAATGTTGGAAAGTGGAGAGCTGCTTCCTCGACTTCCTGGGGTTAGTGTTGGCCAAGAGGCAGCTCTCTATGACCTGGAAATCGGTAACTGGGCCGGTGGTGGCCAGGTTTGGTGTCAACGGTTAAGGAATGGGTCCGAACTGAAGACCAAGCACTCTGTAGAGTAGAAACATGAGGAGTACGGAAAAGTATGTTTTTGGAGGCATTTAAAAACCCTGGGAGTCATGGGTCTTTGCCTTTGGGAAGTCCTTTGGGAAGTCCTGGCCCTGTGAGCGGAGAGGAGAGGGAATGGATGAGTAGAGGTGTGGATGGGAATAAGAATGGTACTTCATGTTGGAAGTGGTGTCTTGAGGGACCGGTGATGAATGTAGTGGCCTGCCTTTTGTTAGAGGGTTCATGGATTGCAATGTGCTAAACTCCGCCCGGCCACACAAGTATGTCCTAAGCCAGAAGGAAGGATGGATGAAAATATCTCTCCGGCTGATCCCTCCTCCGCTACTTCCTTTCCTTTTTATTTCTGTTTTATGCCACAGTATTGCAGCGCACCTGTAGCTCACTGTTTGTATTATTAGTTAATTTATGTTTTTATGGTGTTTCTCATTCTGACTGGCCGCTACATAAGAGTTAAACAATGTAATGGACTGTATGTTATGAATGGGCGATGCTGTTACACTATAGAGATGATGTTATATTGCTCTTGTTTAAGCTCCGACTGCTGCTATGTTTTGAACATCTCTCCCTTGAGAGGCATGACAAATATGGAGGTCAAGGATATTATTCTGTCATGTGTTAATGTAATGAGAAAATGGCAATAGAAATACTGTTAAAAAAACAAGCCACTCTTAGGGTAAGCCCTGGACAGCCCAAAGAGCCGGGTGCAATGTTTTTAAAAAGTAGAACATGCACTTTTAAGATTTGCTTGTCCTGGTAGTGAAAAACTTGTAATTTTTTTTTTTTTTTCACTAATGCAAAGCCTTTCTCTCTCTAGGATAACATTGGAGTTGCCTTTGCCTTATTACAAATTATAAGCTTAATTTACAAATGGGAAGAGATCACTAGCACATGTTTGGTGACTCTGGAATCCTATATTAAACTTCTTATGGTGAAGTTGAATTTTAAATTGGAATTCTCAAAATGCCACGTTTAGAAAGTTGGCATTTTCTGATGGATACAACTACCTGTGGATTCCTCACCTAATGAATACTCCCATGGTGCCAGCATTTAACGGAAATCTTCTTCCCAGCTTCTGCACGTCGACGAGGACGTCACATTAGCCCACGTGACGCCGTCTGACGTCATACAGGCAATAAGAGGTCCGTGCCGACGTCAATTCCCTTTTTTCCGTGCATTCGAAACGGTTATCTTCGAGGGAGCTACTGTTACTTTCGTGGTTACAGTATATATTTTCTACTGTGTGAATTTTCTCTGCGGTTATTATGTCTCAGAGAAAGTCGGGTTCCAAGCCCTGTCGGGAGTGTGGGGGCAAGATGTCCGTTACTGATCCTCACTCCGACTGTTTATGGTGCTTGAGCTCCGATCACGACGTCGCAACATGTGATTCATGTCAATACATGAATCCAAAAGCCCTAAAAGAACGAGAGGCTAAACTCTTCATGGCGAAGTCGAAGAGGAAGGAAAAAAGGCATCATAAGAAGTCCTCCTCGCCGAGGTCTCATCGGCGTCATCGAGACTCCCGGCGCCGTAGGGATTTACGGCGTCATTCCAGCAAGGAGTCTCGTTCGAGGTCACCTTCGGCTCGGCGTCGAAAGACTTGGGAGGTCAGTCCCACAGTCACGCCACATCCGTCGACGTCGACGCGGTTGCCTTTTCCGGCGTCACCGACTTCGCCTGGACAGGCTTCAGTGATCGAGGTGACGCAGCCTCAGGTGTTTTCTCCGGCGTCGCAGACGTCGAGGCTGGCGTCAGGGTCGCCTTCGTTCCAGGCACCCCAGTATCCAGCTTTTCCTGCCCCTGGAGCCGATAATACCGCATTTTTGAATGCAATGTGTACCATCTTTCAGCAGATGGCTCCAGGAGGTGCTCCAGTTGGTCTGTCGGGGCTGTTGGCATTTTCCTTGGGTGCTCCGGCGCCTTTACGGCCGGCACCCTTTATGCCCTTTCTCCCTTTAGGGAATGTGGGCTCGGCGTCGATGTCGGCGTCGGTGGCCGCTCCGGTGGCTCCAGAGGTTTTGGCCCCGGAGGTTTCCATCCCGTCGACTTCGGGATTTCGACCTGTGACTCCGGCGGGACCATGAGAAGCTCCAAGATGCGACTCTCTTCGTCCGGCTCCTACTTCGGCGCCAAAGCTGCCTGTGGCGCCGGACATGGCGTCGGATGGATCCGGAGATCGGCGGCGATCCTCGACTTCGGCGGAGGCCATGTCGACTCCGCGTATCGAAGAAAGGCTGCATTCTAGAAGGCGTGCTCTCCGTCTTTTGGAAGAGCAGGAATACCAACGAGTCTTGGAGGAAGGAGAGATTGAGGACTCTGGTGATGGACTTCATGGTTTGGATACAGCCAGTGGGCTGGATACTTCCCCTGAGTGGGACCTATCATCTCCAGGGGACTATACGGAGGAGGCTGCTACCTTTCACGCTGTGGTAAGAAAGGCAGCTAACTTTCTGGAACTGCCTTTGCCGGTGGCAGAGGCGAAACAGAATTTGCTGACTGAGGTGCTACATCCGGCTTCTACTGCAGCGGAGCCTCTTTTGCCATTCAATGAGGCTTTGCTTGATCCGGTGTTAGAGGTGTGGAAGAAGCCAGTGTCTTCCTCGGCTGTTCATAGGGCTGTGGCCAGGAGATATCGGGCTGCGCCATCTGACCCTGGCTTTCTGTCTAGACATCCTACGCCGGAGAGCTTGGTGGTGCAAGCCTCCTGTTCTTCTAGATCAGCGCCTGGATCTTTCCCGACGGTACCAGGGGACAGGGACTCCAAAAAGTTGGACGCACAATCCAAAAAGATTTTTTCGTCCTGCAGTATGGCGTTGAAGGCCACCAACGCGACTTGTATTTTGGGGAGATACATCCATGCTCTTATGGACGACATATCATCTTCGTATACGGAGCTTCCCCAAGGACTTTTGAACATTGTTTCGGATGCCCAGGCTGCCGCCACCCAGATAATCCAGTCTGGGTTGGATACGACCGACTCGGTGGCTAGGGCGATGGGCACGGCTGTGGTGGCGAGGAGACAGGCTTGGCTCCGCAACTCAGGGTTCTCTGCGGACGTGCAGTCGACCCTGTTGGACCTCCCGTTTGATGGAGACAAACTGTTTGGAGCCAAAGCGGATTCGGCCTTGGAAAGGTTTAAAGAGAGCAGAGCCACAGCCAAGTCACTGGGACTGCAAGCCCCTTCTTCTGCCTCCTCTAGGTTTTTTAGGAGGTTTCGAGGTTTTGGACGGGGTTCTTCCTCCTCTTCCTTTCGGGGGAGATACCAGCAACCTGCCTCTTCTCTCGCCTTTAGATCGATTAGAGGGAGAGGTAGGATCCGCACCAGGGGAGCCTCTCAGCAGCACTCTGCCTCTTCCTCGTCCACTGGAGGGGTGCAGCAGGGGAAGCAGCCTTAGGCTTCCACCAGTCCCCACTCACTCCTCTCCTGTAGGGGGAAGGTTATGACACTTTCTTCACAAGTGGCAGACTATTACATCGGACACTTGGGTTATCAGCATTGTGGGGAAAGGCTACACCCTTCCCTTTCGGGAGTTTCCGCCCCCCCATCCCGCCCCGCCCATCGTATTGTTCAAAAGAACATCTCCTGTTGCTAGAACAGGAAGTTCAAGTCCTTCTATTAAAGGGCACAGTGGAGTTGGTCCCAGAGCAGGAAAGGGGTCAAGGTTGTTACTCGAGATACTTCCTGATTCCCAAGAAGGATGGTTGGTTGAGACCAATTCTGGACCTGAGGATCTTGAATTGGTTCCTCAAGCAGGAAAAGTTCAAGATGCTGACCCTAGCTCAGGTGCTTTTGGCGTTGAACAATGGAGATTGGATGGTGTCTGTCGACTTGCAGGATGCTTATTTTCATATCCCGATACTCAAGTCGCACAGGAAGTATCTCCGGTTTGTGGTAGGGTCGCAGCACTATCAGTTTGCGGTCCTCCCATTTGGTCTTACTTCAGCACCTCGAGTCTTCACGAAGGTGATGTCGGTGGTTGCGGCAGAGCTCAGGAGGAAGGGGGTAGCAGTATTCCCTTACCTGGACAACTGGTTGATCAAAGCCAAGTCCCCGGATCTTGCGTTGCATCATCTGCAGTCGACAACCCAGTTGTTGTTCGACCTGGGCTTTTCGGTGAACGTGCCCAAATCTCACCTAGAGCCCTCTCAACGCCTCCTGTTCATAGGGGCAGTACTGGATACAACATTGGATCGAGCCTTTCCTCCGCCTCAGCGGATTCAAGATATTCAGGAGTTGGTTCCAATGTTTCGAAATGGAGCGGTCGTTCCAGTCCTCAAGGTCCTTCGTCTGCTCGGTTTGTTTGCCTCCTGCATACTGTTGGTCACGCATGCTCGCTGGCACATGAGGGCTCTTCAGTGGTGCCTCCGAAGGCAGTGGTCTCAACACAGAGGAGATCTCGAAGGTTCTGTCAAGATCTCCAGAGATGCTGCTGCGGACTTGAAGTGGTGGATTGCGGACAACAATCTTTCCCAAGGAAGGCCGTTCACGCAGTCACCACCAGTGACCACGGTCATAACGGATGCTTCCACTCTAGGGTGGGGAGCTCATCTGGGGGATCTGGAGATCAAAGGGCTTTGGTCTCCAGAGGAACAGATTTTTCATATCAATCTGTTGGAGTTGCGGGCTGTACGTCTGGCTCTCAAGGCCTTCCTCCCATCCCTTCGCAGTCAGTCGGTTCAGGTCCTGACGGACAATACTACCGCGATGTGGTATATAAACAAACAGGGAGGAGTGGTGTCGTACCTTCTCTGCAGAGAAGCTCTTCGACTATGGTCCTGAGCAAAGGACCATCAGATTTGCTTGGTAGCAAATCATCTGGCCGGAGTCTTGAATGTACGTGCGGACATTCTCAGTCGCCATTTCTCGGCCGACCACGAGTGGCGTCTCCATCCAGATCAAGTCCGTCGAATCTTCCAGATGTGGGGGGTTCCTCGGATAGATCTGTTTGCCACCCGGGAGAACACGCACTGTCCGTTATACTGCAGTCTCCAGTATCCGGTGCAGGGGGGTTTGGGGGACGCGTTTCAGAGAAACTGGTGCGACCAGTTGCTTTACGTGTTTCCCCCCATACCCTTGATTCCTCGGGTATTGAGGAAAATTCACCAAGACCGGGCCCAAGTAATCTTAATAGCTCCGGATTGGCCAAGGAGGGTGTGGTATTCCGACCTTCTCCAACTCTCCCTGTGCCCTCCGCTCCGTCTCCCTCTCAGGGCAGACCTCCTCTCGCAGTCGCAGGGGCAGGTTTTACACCCCCACCTCCAGAGTCTGCACCTACATGCCTGGAGATTGAACGGGGCAACCTGAGTTCTTTCTCTCTCCTGCCTGATGTAGTGGATGTTATATTAGCGGCCAGGCGACACTCCACTAAAACTATCTACGCTAATAGGTGGTCTACATTTGTGGTATGGTGTGGAGAGAGACAGATTGATCCCTTACGTGCTCATTTGTCAGATGCTTTATCTTTTGCTTTGTCTCTAGCGCAGAAAGGTTGTGCAGTGGCTACTATTAAAGGTTACTTGTCTGCCTTGTCAGCCTTCATTTGTCTGCCAGACCAACCATCACTGTTTAAGTCCCCTATTGTTCTTAGATTCTTGAAGGGTCTTCTAAATAAATATCCTCCAAAACCATTCGTTATGCCACAATGGGATTTGTCCTTGGTCCTGACTTTCCTTATGGGGTCCCCTTTTGAGCCTATGCATTCTTGCCCCTTAAGGTACTTAGTTTTCCTGGTGGCCATAACATCTGCAAGGAGAGTGAGTGAGTTGCATGCTTTATCAGTAAAACCCCCTTATACAACTTTTTATGCGGATAAGGTGGTGTTGAGGACCAAGGCTGCTTTCCTTCCGAAGGTTGTTTCACCCTTCCATTTGGCCCAGACAATCACTTTGTCCACGTTCTATCCTCCGCCTCATCCTTCAAAGGAGGAAGAAAGACTACATCGCTTGGACCCAAAGAGGGCGTTAAGCTTCTACATTGACAGAATGAAGGATATCGGGCTGGAGGATCAGCTGTTTATCGGATACGTGGGCAAGAGGAGAGGAAAGGCAGTCCACAAGAGAACACTCTCCAGGTGGGTTGTTCTTTGCATTAAAATTTGTTACTCTTTAGCAAAGAAGGATCCTCCTGATGGTATTAGAGCTCATTCCACCAGGGCTAAGTCGGCCACTTCGGCTTTGGCTAGGGGTGTTCCTGTGGTAGACATCTGCAAGGCCGCAACTTGGTCGTCCCTTCACACTTTTGTGAAGCACTACTGCTTGGACTCTGAGGTCAGAAGGGACGGCCATTTTGCATGGTCAGTGCTGCAGGATTTCTTGGTTTGACCATACAGGTACCCACCACCGAGTGCGGTACTGCTTTGGGACTCTATTCATTAGGTGAGGAATCCACAGGTAGTGGTATCCATCAGAAGAACGAGTTACTTACCTTCGGTAACTACTTTTCTGGTGGATACATTAGCTACCTGTGGATTCCTCACGGTCCCACCCGCCTCCCCGTTGCCTGTCTGGTCTAACCAAGTAATCCTTGAGTGTGCTCCTCTTGGTCTTTGGGGCTGTAATAGATTTTGTATATATGGATACTTGTTCATGGATATATATATATATTTCCTTGCGTATATGCATATTTGATATATATAAATGTTTTGTTTTAGGAAGAAACAAGAGTCCTATTAAATCTATGGCCTTTTCATGTAAATGTTGTGTACTTTACAATGTTATCAGATGTTGCCTTGATCTCTCATTGCATAGGGTTATTGTTCTCATGCACGTAAAAAATGTTGGTACTGACGTCGGCACGTCGGCGAGGACCTCTTATTGCCTGTATGACGTCAGACGGCGTCGCGTGGGCTAATGTGACGTCCTCGTCGACGTGCAGAAGCTGGGAAGAAGATTTCCGTCGAATGCTGGGGCCATGGGAGTATTCATTAGGTGAGGAATCCACAGGTAGCTAATGTATCCACCAGAAAAGTCATTACCGAAGGTAAGTAACTCGTTCTTCTTGTCTTAACCATTTGGTGCTTGTAGCCTGTCTCTGGTCACAGGACTGGGTGCATGTGGCAGTCAGGCTTTGTGTATTCCTCCTAGACAGCCACACACAATAGATTAGTTGTGACTGGATGGAGTGGAGGAGGTGGGCACAGCCTCACTTACACTTGAATAGGTGTGTCCTGTCTCCACACAAAGGGCTGCGTGGCCCCTGTACTTATTCTGGTGCTAGGGCATCTGTGCTCTTCAGCGGCATGTCTCTGGAAGCATCTTCCCACTTCAAAGGTAGAACTGGGTATAAATACTGGATCTCAGACACTAAGGGGGTCATTCTGACCCTGGCGGCCGGTGACCGCCAGGGTCACCGACCACGGGAGCACCGCCAACAGGCTGGCGGTGCTCCCGAGGGCATTCTGACCGCGGCGGTTCAGCCGCGGCCAGAAAGGGTAAACCAGCGGTCTCCCGCCGGTTTACCACTGCCCTTGTGAATCCTCCATGGCTGCGGAGCGCGCTCCGCAGCCATGGGGATTCTGACACCCCCTACCGCCATCCTGTTCCGCCAGGAACAGGATGGCGGTAGGGGGTGCCGCGGGGCCCCTGGGGGCCCCTGCATTGCCCATGCCCATGGCATGGGCACTGCAGGGGCCCCCGTAAGACGGCCCCGCAAAGTATTTCAGTGTCTGCTAAGCAGACACTGAAATACGCGACGGGTGAAACTGCACCCGTCGCACCCCTGCAACTACGCCGGCTCAATTCTGAGCCGGCGTCCTCGTTGCAGGGGCATTTCCTCTGGGCCGGCGGGCGCTCTTTTGGAGAGCGCCCGCCGGCCCAGAGGAAATGTCTGAATGGCCGCCGCGGTCTTTTGACCGCGGTGCGGTCATTCAGCGGCGGTACCTTGGCGGACGGCCTCTGCCGTCCGCCAAGGTCAAAATGACCCCCTAAGTCTTCAGTACACTTTTTGATCTGTAGATACTCTGCCAGGAAGGAGGACTGCTGTGCTGCTGAAGGACCGCTACTTACTTTGCTGGACTGCACTGTGCTGGACTCTTGCTTTGCTGTGCTGACCTTCTGCCTTCTTGCCTGGGTGAGAAGGACTAGACCTTCATCTCTAGAACCCAGATTGACTCCAGGGGCTAATTGGCTGGCCTCCTGATCTGAAGCCTCTAGGGCAGAGGTCTTCAAACTGGGGGGCGGGCCCCCCTAGGGGGGCCTCAAGTGATCCCAGGGGGGCCCTAGACTCTGGCCAAAATAAATATTATACAGATAACAGGCCTTTGTTTTAAGCAGAAGCATGTTATTGCAGTTTTAAAAAGTTAACAGTACTTAACTGCAATGTTTAAAATAGGTTTAGACATATTTAAACATTGCCATGTTTATAAAATAATTGTGAACATTTCTGAGGGGGGGCCCAATGATTTTTATTTTTCAACTGGGGGGGCACGGCATTAAAAAGTTTGGAGACCTCTGCTCTAGGGCAAAGCAGGCTTTCAACAACCTAGCATCTTTACTTGGACTTTGCCATTTGTGAGTCTACCCTGCTTAGTGGTGCCACTGCAATCCTGGACCCTTGGAAGTGTGCTAAGGTGCTTTACCAGCCTCTCTGGATCAAGCGGAACCCATGCATCACCTCTGCTGCTTAGATTGGACCCATCGCAAAGATTTGCCGCTGCAGCCTGCATCGCCTTCTGCAACATCACTTCAATATGCATCCTTGGCTCAGGAGCTCACAATCCTTTCTTCACAGCAGCCTCAACAACAATGCCGGACTCCACATTGCAGCCTGCAGCCCCTTGGAACCCATGCTTTGTCCTGACTGTGTATTGTATCCCCTGTGCTGGACTTCGCATCACAAGCCCGGTCAATGGGATTCCCAACGTCTGTGCAGCGGGCCCTCGCATCACAACCTCATGATGTCTTGGAACCAACGCTTCACCTTGGCTGCACAACCCATCTTCAATGCAGATCCACACACCACTCTGCAAACCAAGGATTCAAGTTAGTTTTTATTTGGCTGGCCTAACTAGGATCCTGTAGCCAGCCTGCGCTCTGTGGCGAATGGCCTGAACTTGTGACTGTGTTCCGGGCCAGCATGACTAGAGGGCCATATATTGTGCTATTTTCACTAAAAACTATACAAATCAATTGCTCCGGTTCTACTGATTGGCTTTTTGTCCTTTTGACAAGGATTGTGGTTACTTCCTGACCGGGTCTCGCACCCTAGTCAACCAACAGCTGCAATTTCTTACAGCTTTGTACAGGAAAGAGACCAAGTGCCAGAGCAATCCTATATCTATTAGGACCTCCAAAGTCTGGTTGTCCCTTGGGGTTGTCAGGAAGCATGACCATATGTATGTGGCCGTCTTGGTCACCTTCGCAAATTGCAGAAATTTGCGTGGGCCCACAGCACACATGTCCTGTGTTTCCATAAGTATCATACCATAGTCTCTTGGGTACATGTTGCCGAAGGTCTTGCATCTTCTCTCCACCTTGCCATGGATGTGTTTTTATTTATCATCAAAATGGGCTGCAACCACCAAATGGCTAGTTTTCTAGGATAAGGGAGTCTGTGCATAACTACTCTTATCTTTCTTTCACAAAACCTGGCCACCCATCGCACTGTTTGGGAACATTGTTGAGCGTGTTGAGTTCCTGCCATTAGATATATTGGTACGTTTGCTGTCCGAGGGCCACCGGCGCTGGAGTTATGCTGCCAAGTAATATTATTCTAAATTAGGAAGGCCAAGCCATCCCCCTCCCCCTGCCCCCAGTTTTGAAATCCTCAACTCTAGCCTACTTCTCCTACATGCCTATATTAGAGCGACAAAGTGATTATAAGTCTCCCTAAAGGTGTTTTTTCATATTAGGCTCATTAAATTCTGCATGACGTATAAAAATATTGGAAAGAACTCCATTTTAGCTATTATGATATTTCATGTGACCGACACCAGGAGTGTATTCCAGAATCATATATAGGCTCTCAAGCTTGTCAACACCTTGCTTTTCTGTACTACTTGCCACCTATACCTCCTAATAAATAGCGGAACCTATCAATTTCCCATCTTATTTCTACTATAGGGAATGCCTCTAAGGGACGTCTCGCTAGCTGGCCAATGAAAACATCACTGATCTGATTTTTCCTTGTTGATTTGTAGGACGGAGGTGTCTCCGAAAGCCTTTATTGCAGCTAACTGTTGTGGGATTCAGACCAAAGGCTCCTGTAGAAATATTAGGGCATTGCTATCATACAGTGACACTACATTGGCAGTGTCTCGCATAGGAGTACTCCATTCCCACAATGTGGCTGATAAAGGAATGGCCAGTGACTCTTTTGCCAACGTGAACAGAAGGGACAGAGGGCAAACTTGTCTAGACCCATATTCCCCACCTGGTCTTAAGTGTGTCCTTGTCTACCTGTGGGTGTACTCTGACTTCCTCTACCTAGATGTTCCTCCTGACGTTTTAAATCACTTTTCAAGTGGCATTTTTCACCATAGATCTTACTAAGGCATTCTACATGCAGGATTACCCTAAATGCATCCCACTATTTCTCGCGACTGATCGTTTCCCCCTAGTTATCTTTCAAGTAGCCCTCTTTTACAGCTTTGACATGTGCGTGAAACATAGTGTCCCACAGAGCCTCTTGACTGAGGTGCAAATTGGTGATAGTCGGAACACAGCAGCTCTCTGTATATGTAACCAATAGGGGTGCGTGGTCTTATATTAACCTGCCTTGGAGTTCCACTACCTGCATGGTAATTCCCAGTGATATGTGATATCTATATCCTATTAAGGCTGTTGTGTCGTTTGTGCAAGGGAGAGCAGAATGTGAGCTGTTTTTTGCATGGGATTTAAAGATCTCCAAACAGTCAATCTAGCCATCACCTCTGTGATTGAGCCTGTCATACCAGACTTCGTCCAGGATTTTGGTGGCAATTTATTTGCCTATCCAGGATATCCCTATGTATGGTGTAAGGAACTCCAGCACCATCTAAAAAAAGTTCCATCGTCAATGTTGGGAGTGCTATATTCACCTGACAAATTTCAGCCAAAAGTCTATCCACTAGGATATATCTATCCTCTAAGCATGATGCACATTGTTCAATCGCCCCCCTGGTGCAACATAAATAGCCACCTTTTTCGCATATGTGGAGTACATGGCTGAGAAGAATTTCCCCCTCCAAATTTCCGCAACTTTTGTCCCTCTGCATCAATTAAATGTGTCTCTTCAACCCCATAGTACATGAGGTAAGAATACACTATGTATTGCTTGGTGTAATCATGAAGTCTCCCTAAGTTCCAAGAGGTGCCCTTTATGGCCCCCCTGACAATTACTTTTGTTCAAGATTCCACAAAGGATGCACTGTAAAGGATGCATTGTAAAGGATGCACAAAGGATGCACTGTAAATCCTCACCATAGTGTTTCCCTGAATGTTCTGCCCTACATACCCTCTGCATTTGATTTCGTAGAGTTATGCAAGTGATCACTGTGATTACATCCTACTACCTCAAAATGTGGACAAGAAACATCCATAATACCTCCCCCCCGGTAAACACCCTGATCAATGTGACTTTGGTGTTTCTCCATGTAAACTGTAGCTAAGAAGTCTGTCTCCCACACATTCAGCATTTCAGAACATTAACCCTAAATCTTTGTAACTACTTAACTCCAAATGTGTAGATTTACAAGGGGATCTTGCAGCCTCTGCGTCCCATATGCCCAAAAGGACCTAACTACGGTTATGACGAGCTATCCTCTGTCGTGTCTCTAATTAAGTACTCCACCTTGTCCAGTCCATAAGATGTGGGTGGTGACTCCAACCCCTTTCGAAAATATTCTCTTTGTCCCCTTTGTATGGCCCAGGTGCTATACATATGACACAAACTCCTTGCATTCTTATATAGGTCTGTTCGACCGGTCCTCTTTTAAGTCCCAAATAATCTTCACATTTGTGTGTGTCTGCCAACCTGGGCTAGTTTTTGAGGTGGCTCTGGCGAACCGCGTGGAAAAAATGGGTCCTCCTCTCCCGCCCACTGCCCACCTCCCACTGCCCACATTGTACTACCTTCTGCTTTATGGAAAATAAGAGCATATATCTGATGTTCAGTGTGAGAGCTGGAGGGGATGTGAGCTCTCACCAAGTAATAGTGTCAGACTTCTCTACCAGGTCTCAGTAATTGGAACCGGAGCTCAACCCTTGGTAGCTGTAGCACAGAGCAGACATGCTTAACTTGTAAGGTGTAAAGCATTAATCAGCACAGAAACAGTTAAAAAGTAAAAAGATACAGCACAAACAAAATCTCACTGGAATTTACAAAAAGAGAATATTTTATGAACATAATAAAACAAAAGCAACAAATATCCAATAAGGAAAACTGGAGATATGAATTTTTTAAGTTTTAATTAAATTTTAGCGCTAAAAAAACACAAAGCACCAATCGCCAGTGTGAAGAAATGGGATATATTATGTGGTGTGGTTATGACACCTCAACATGTAATACACTACCACCTCTTCTAGGACCAGTCTGGCTTTGTTTGTCAAATCTTTGCTCAACCCTGGGTAGGTGCGGCTTTGAGCAGTCAGGCTTCAAGAAAGGTACAAGTGTAAATCATTTAAACAACAGTAAAAAACTTAAGAAGAAGCACGACTCTCAAAACTCAGACACCGTTTATAAAAATAGGTTGTATTTTTATGATTTTTTGGATACCAAATTGAAAACAATCCACTGCAAGGTTCCAGAGATATAGCTTTTTAAAGAAACAATAAATCAGCACGTTTCACTCAGCAGTGAACAAGCATTGGCAAATTCAATGAATTTGACACTTGAAAATGTTTTAAAAAAATAATGACATCAAGGATGAATGTGGTTACTTAGAAGTACTTTGAGTGACCAACTCCAATGGGGAGCCAATCAAAGAGACTAACAAGGTCCTAGGAAACTGCCATTGGCAGAGAAAGCATTCTTCAGCACAGTTCCAGTGGTCCTTTACTTTTGTTCTTTATGGAGTGGTCCTGCTGCAAGGGATATGGGATGCTGAAGATGCTCACTGCTGCTGAATATGCTGAGCAGTCAATGGGGGTCTTCCTGGAGCTACTCCAGCAGTTTCCTTCTCTTGGCGATACCTTTCCTTCTGTGCGACCAGGCTGCACTCCTACAACACTCCCTGGTCCAGCAGTTTTGGATGCAAACTTTGGGTCTCAGTTTCCCGGGCTGCACTGCAACAGGGAGTGACAATCCAGTGATCTTGCTACTACCTCTACTAGGCAGACTTCCTCAGCTTTTTGTGGCTCTGTTCTGCGAACAGGAAGTCAGTCAACTGACTCTTGGAGTCTCAGTTTGTGGCTGGGCTCGGGAGACAACTTCTCCACAAGCTTGACCCCACAGGCACGGTCCTATCTTCGGTAGCCCAAGGAGAAGCAGGTTCAGTCTTACTTTAGGGAGCCTCTTCTTTGTGGGTTCCAATGTCAGCAGGGCATTGGTCCTCTTCTCCAGTCCAGGCAAGACCTGAGTTCTTGGTGCCAGGTGTGCCCATTTTATGCCCTGAATTTGCACTTAGGGGAGTTCACGGTCACTAGCTAATGGGCTGCTAGAATCCCACCTGTCTGCTGACAACTTCATGTGGAGTGTTGTATCTAGCTATCTCAGTCTGCTCTATTCTGCCCTCCCCCTAGATGGCTGAACCCTTCCTTTGAGGTATGGAGCTTGGTTGTCCAATTTAGGTTACCTGAGGGCTACACACCCACAAAAAACTGATTTGGTCAGTGTTTCCCCTGCTAAGTCCCTGATGCTCTTTTGTCTATCCAGAGAAAAGAGCAGCCTCTCTCGCTTATGGTTACCATTTGCCCTTCAAAGGCTGCTTCCCCTTTGAAGCTTGCCTTTTCGACTCTAACCATGTGTGGCTTCCAATTGGGAGGAGGTAATACCTCCTCCGGAGGCATGCCTTTATTGTTACTTGCCCTGGGAGTAGTTTACACGTCTCCCCAGGTGCGCAGAAGCTGTCGCATGTCCAGAATCTTCAAATGGGCACTGAAAAACTTGGGCAACACAGAGTGGAAACTTTCTAAACGTTGCATGTGGCAACAAGTTACCTTAATTTTGACTCTGGTAGCTATATGGGCTACATGTTACAGGTTGTTTAAAACCTTGAAGTACCAACTTTAGTAGTCCCATTCAGAAGTTTGCATACCTGAGTTGTCAGTACTCAACAAAGGGGCTACCAGTCTGTCTCACAGTAAAAAGGACAATTGTGTGGTTTTACTGTCAGAACATGTAAAACACATGCTCTACTTTCTAATATGCTGCACCCTGCTTCAGGGTTCATTGGCCTTCTATGGTTGATTTACATTTACTTAAAAAGGGAGTTGGGCTTTGCTACCGTTTGAAATGGCAAATGTATGTTAGTTGTCCCACTCATAGTTGCATAATAAGTGCTGAGGGGAAACCTTAACTTACAGGCTTTAGGTACCCCTGGTTCCATGTACTAGGGAATTATAAATAAGTTAGCTTACGAAAGTTGGGTGTAGGACAATCAAACACATGTTTAAGGTTCAGAGAACTGGCACTGTCTGTTTAGCAATCCTCACACTCTGAGTCAAAAAACCATCAGCATCAGTCTAAAACTTTGGGGGTGATCATACAAAAAGATACATTTCCTTCTAGCAGGCAACTGTCATGCTAGACTGGCTCAAAGTCAAAAGTTAAGGCTGACTGGAGCGCTGGTTGGATATAGGGACCATGTTCGACCAGGTTGGAAATTTCACTTTCTCTAAAATGGCAGGCAAAAATCCTTATCATGGCAAGGCAGCAGGCTAAAGCCAAAATGGGTTCCATAAGGCCGGATAGTTGTTGGACTAAGTCCCAGTAAAGTTTTTGACTCTTGGTGGGAAAGTACCAAAGGGAAGAAAAAAAAAAATCATGCCCAAGGAAGATTTCTTGCTGGTCAGATTCTTTTTCCACCTTCACCCGGTGAAGATTTCTACCTTCAGACTTCGGGCCTGATTTAGATCTTGACAGTATTACCACCAGCCCGCTGCGGCGGCAGTCTCTTAAAGTCCATCAAGCAGATAGAGTTGAGACTCACGTACTTCGATGTATTGCAGCTGAGGCTCTGATGCCTCGTTAGAGTACTCTTCCTAGCCGTCAGACTGGCTTGCTCCTGTCAACCATATTTAGATGTTACAGTCCTGCAGACATTGTTCTGGCGGCGGATTTCTGACGGAGGGAGACCATCACAGGAGCCAATGTACATTGTACAATGGCAGTGTCCAAGGCAACAAGGCATGTAACAGTCACCCATGGAAATTAACCATATGTGTCCACATGCATAACACAACACACTGCATACACACCATGATCCATTGCCGTTCCACCACAACATGTAAATGCAAAAAACACACAATGGCATGCATCCCAAAACACAACATACACATACGATTGATACAACACCCACATGCAGCACAACTACCAATACACTGATACACTCATCTACACACAACAGCCACATGAACAACACTTACCTGAATGTTGCACAAAGCAACACAACTAACCCTCCACAACAAATATCAGACGCACATGCTAGTGGCACACATACAGACACAACTAAATCACCCACACTAGCTCCCACTGCTTCAATCAGCCAGTCCACTCACACACTCACATACACAACTGGAAACAAAATATGACACTTACTGGTCCCATTGCAGAGTGCACACATGGATGTAGTTAAATTTGGTAATGAATACTTAAACCAAAATGAAAATTGTGTATGTCATTAATTTGTGACATATACATGAGTGTCCCCATTAATGTCTGACATAGATGTTTTATAGACATATGCATGTCACAAGTTTTTTTTTTTTTTTAATATTACTGTGACAGGTATATGTCTGCATTGGTCTCGAGCCAATGTGAAGTGACCAACCAATGTACACAAGTAATGTTGAATGCTTACCTCTGATTCCTGATACGGCGGGGTCGTGTGTCCTCCGTTATCCAGAGGCAGCAGCAACAGCAGGTCTTGTCCAGTCAAAAATGGAAGTGAAAATGGAAAAAAAGTAAGTTTTTACCTCATTTCCCTTCCAGTCTGCCAACTCAGGTGTGGGGGTAACACGGGAAGGCAAATTGTGATTGGCTTGGCGGGAACAGTGGCTGGAACCCTGCTGCCAGCCACTATTTCCAACGGTGCCGTTGATGCAGGTGGAGATTCCTGGCAGAGTCGGCGGGACTCGGGTGGGACTTGGGCGGTCTATCCTCTATGGCCCCACCAACATCTAAATAGGGCGGGCGGACCGCCAAGGCGGCGGGTGCGTTTCCCAGTGGAAAATCGATGGCAGGACCAATACCACCAAGATCTAAATCAACCTTTTGTTCCTTTTCCAGAGCTCTGATTCCTCCTGAGGGCAAGGCTGCAAGTGGTAGCCAAACAGGACTTCACAAGACCAGATACCCTCTCTGAGACTGCCTGCTAAAAAGGATTGCTGCTGTGAAAAATCTCTGAGCAGCAGGAGCCTGAATGTACGGCCCAGCAGCAACGCACCTTTGTCGTATTCACTTGCAAAGTTTGTCCCAGCCCTCCACAGGTCTTTGGAGCCAAAAGTTTCTTAGTCACAGATTTCTTGGGATTTTAGAAGGAGTACACTTTGACATAGCCAAAGCTCCCAGGATCTCAGGAATAGCCCTTGCAGTCACCACTCACTCTGCCACCAGAAGGGTTTAGGGTAGCTCCTGTTGGAACTGGTTGGCTTGGCTCTCCAAGAAAAAGGCTTCTAGCAGCTTGTGTTTCCTTGTAGCTTAACAGTAGGCCAGTCAACTGACCCCTGCAGTCCGCTTTTTTGTCCTGGGTACAAGTGGGGGCAGATCCAGCCCTTGGGGTCTCTTGCCACAGGTTCAACTGCAGATGCAGTTCTTCTGTCTTCCACAAGTCCAGATGTGTTCTGAAGGGGGTACTGAGGGTTCCAAATTTATGCCTGTGGCTGGGGGATACTCCTGGCCACTCTCTAATGAATGCGGTAAAGGATCACTGCCCATGTTTGCAGCACTTCCTGTGTTTTATTGTACATTGTCCCACTGTGCCCCTCACTACCTACAACCAACATGGCAGAAAGTTTCTTCCCTTAGGTAGAGTTTCCTGTACCCACCTGCGGTGTGGCAATGATAATTGGCAAACACTCCCTTGTGGTCACTCAAAACTACGGAGGTAGCCCCTCTCCCACTGGGATTGGTGCCAAGGTGACTAGCAGGACAATGAAGGGGGCAGACCTAGGTGTGGGATACATCTGCTTGTGATAGGGTAAGCACCTTATGAAGTGTAATGACGTTCCCGAAGAGAGCCCAGATGGCCATCCTCTCAGAGGAAAAAGCATCTCCTCATAACCAAACCCTTTGTCTACTGTCTGGTTCAATACACATCTCAACACAGGAGAGCTATTAACAGTCAAGTGACACTAAACACTGCCAGGAAGGCAAACCTGGCACAGACAGGACACTGCCAACTTTCTAAAAATTTTATTTTTTAAAATAGTAATTTAAAATCCATTTTGACCATTAGATTAGATTTTAAATTACTATTAGTTTGAGTCGATGAATGATGGTTCTAGTTTTACCTAAACTGAAGTCATGCATTATAATGTAAGCCAGTCTTGCCACAGTTCAAAACAACTTAGGAGATTTTTCACTGCCAAGACATGTAAAACTTAAGTATGTGTCCTACTTTTTAAATAAGACTCATCCTGTCATATGGGTAATTAGGGTCTACCTTAGGAGTGAGTTATAATAAAAAGAAAGGTTGTAACCTGGCAAAAAGTATATTTTGCTAGGTCAAATTTGCAGTTTTTAAAACTGCCCACTCAGACTTCAGGGGCAGGCCCGAGAACATGTTTTGTATTGTCACTTTAGTGGTGTCACAATTGGTGCTGCAATCCACAAATTACATTTATTTTGCAGACCTTGAGTACACTGAGTAGCATATACTAGGGACTTAAAGGTAAGTTAAATGTACAAATCAACATTTTTAAACAATTTGGCATGTTTTTAAGTGTCAAAGGGCAATCACTGGACCTTGGATAACAGGGAGGGATAGTGCAGAGTCTTAAAAAAAACAACAGCATCAGCCCAAAAAAATGGGACTAATCATCAAAAAAGAGGCATTTTCACATTCATGTTTCTTAATTTGTTTTATTGGTAGGAAAGATTTTCTTTAGGCCTGCTCTTTTCTCGTACAGCCTGGAAATACTCCTATGACATGGCTCGCAAGGATAGGATTCCCTTGTCTCTGGACCCATTGCAGATTTACATGTCTGCCCCTGTAGCTGAGTGGGGTGGGGTGTGTGCTTATGAAAACCCTATGGGCTCTTTCAGTCACAAAAAACGCAGACAAATGATCAGGGCCTATTATATCCTTGAGACAGTTTTCAAGGAAGAGTTCTGACGCATCTCCTTCTCATTGCTCTGGGAATCCTATGAAGCAAACATTACACTTCTGATGGATACAACTACCTGTGGATTCCTCACCTGATGAATACTCCCATGGCGCCAGCATTTGACGGAAATCTTCTTACTAGTCTCTGCACGTCGACGAGGACGTCACTCTAGCCCACGCGACGCCGTCTGACGTCATACAGGCAATAAGAAGTCCTCGCCGACGTGCCGATGACAGTTCCCTTTTTTCCGTGCATTCGAAACGGTTATCTTCGAGGGAGTTACTGTTACCTTCGTGGTTACAGTGTATTGTCTGCTGCGTAGTCTTCTCTGCGGTAACAATGTCTCAGAGGAAGTCGGGTTTCAAGCCCTGTCGAGAGTGTGGGGGCAAGATGTCAGTTACAGATCCTCACTCCGACTGTCTATGGTGTTTGAGCTCCGACCACGACGTCTCGACTTGCGATTCATGTCAACACATGAATCCGAAGGCCCTCAAAGAGCGCGAGGCCAAGTTATTCATGGCAAAGTCAAAGAAGAAGGAGAAACATCATAAGAAGTCTTCTTCGCCAAGGTCTCACCGGCGTCATCGAGACTCCCGGCGCCGTAGAGACTCACGACGTCACTCCAGCAAGGAGTCTCATTCGAGGTCACCTTCGGCTCGGCGTCGGAGGACTTGGGAGGTCAGCCCCACGGTCACGCCGCATCCATCGACGCCGTTGCCCTCTCCGGCGTCACCGACTTCACCTGGTCAGGCGTCAGTGATTGAGGTGGTGCAGCCTCTTGTGTTTTCTCCGGCGTCGCAGACGTCGAGGCCGGCGTCGGGGTCGCCTTCGATCCAGGCACCCCAGTATCCGGCTTTTCCCACTCCTGGAGCCGATAGTACCGCGTTTCTTAATGCGATGTATACCATCTTTCAGCAGATGGCTCCAGGAGCTGCTCCGGCTGGTCCTTCGGGGCCCTTGGCCTTTTCGTTGGGTGATCCTGCGCCTCTTCGGCCGGCACCCTTTATGCCCTTTCTCCCTTTTGGGAATGTGGGCTCGGCGCCGGTGCCGGCGTCGGTGGCCGCTCCGGTGGCTTCGGATGTTTCGGCCCCGGAGGTTGCCCCTCCGTCGAAGTCAGGATTTTGCCCTGTGACTCCGGTTGGTCCATCGGCTCCAAGACCTCGTCCTCCGGCTCCTGCCTCGGCGCCGAAGCTGCCTGTGGCGCCGGACGCGGCGTCAGATGCTTCTGGAGATCGGCGCCGTTCTTCGACGTCGGCGGAGGCCATGTCGACTCCGCGTATCGAGGAGAGACTTCATTCGAGGAGGCGTGCTCTCCGTCTTTTAGAAGAGCAAGAGTACCAGCGAGTCCTAGAGGAGGGAGAGATTGAGGACTCTGGAGACGGACTGCATGGTCTGGATACAGCCAGTGGGCTGGACACTTCCCCTGAGTGGGACCTTTCATCTCCAGGGGAATATACGGAGGAGGCTGCTTCCTTTCATGCTGTGGTGAGGAAGGCAGCGAGCTTTTTGGACCTGCCTTTGCCGGTGGCAGAGGCAAAGCAGAATTTGCTGACAGAGGTATTGCATCCGGCCTCTGCTGCAGCTGAGCCTCTCTTGCCATTTAATGAGGCTTTGCTGGATCCGGTGTTGGAGGTGTGGAAGAAGCCGGTGTCTTCCTCGGCCGTTCATAGGGCTGTGGCCAGGAGGTATCGAGCTGCACCATCTGACCCTGGCTTTCTCTCTAGACACCCTACGCCGGAGAGCTTGGTGGTGCAAGCCTCCTGTTCCTCAAAGTCAGCGCCTGGTTCCTTCCCGACGGTGCCTGGAGACAGAGACTCCAAGAAACTGGATGCGCAGTCCAAGAAAATATTTTCGTCATGCAGTTTGGCGTTGAAGGCCACCAACGCCACGTGCATTCTGGGGAGGTACATCCATGCGCTGATGGATGATATTTCGTCTTCATTCACGGAGCTTCCCCAGGGTCTTTTGGATGTGGTCTCGGACGCCCAGGCTGCCGCGACCCAGATTATCCAGTCTGGGCTGGACACGACCGACTCGGTGGCCAGGGCGATGGGCACGGCTGTGGTGGCAAGAAGACAGGCCTGGCTCCGAAACTCAGGGTTCTCTGCGGATGTGCAGTCGACCCTGCTGGACCTCCCGTTTGATGGGGACAGACTGTTTGGAGCCAAGGCAGATTCGGCCTTGGAACGATTTAAGGAGAGCAGAGCCACAGCCAAATCGTTAGGACTGCAAGCTCCTTCTTCCTCTGCCTCTTCTAGAATTTTCAGGAGGTTTCGGGGATTTGGGCGTGGCTCTTATTCCTCTTCCTTTCGGGGGAGGTTCCAGCAACCCGCCTCTTCCCTCCCCTATAGGTCATTTAGAGGGAGGGGGAGGGGTGGGGTCCGTACCAGAGGAGCCTCTCAACAGCACTCTGCCTCTTCCTCGTCCTCTGGAGGGGTGCAGCAGGGGAAGCAGCCTTAGGCTTCCACCGTTTCCCACTCACTCCTCTCCTGTAGGGGGAAGATTACAGCGTTTTCTCCACAAGTGGAGGTCTATCACAACGGACACTTGGGTTCTCGGCATTGTGGGAAAAGGCTACGCCCTTCCCTTTCGGGAGTTCCCGCCCCTCATCCCGCCCCGCCCATCTTATTGTTCAGAAGAACACCTCCTGTTGCTAGAACAGGAGGTTCAAGTCCTCCTTTCAAAGGGCGCGGTAGAGTTGGTCCCAGAGCAGGAAAAGGGTCGAGGTTGTTACTCAAGATACTTCCTGATTCCCAAAAAGGATGGTCAGTTGAGACCAATCCTGGATCTGAGGATCTTGAATTGGTTCCTCAAACAGGAAAAGTTCAAGATGCTGACCCTAGCACAGGTGCTTTTGGCGTTGAACAAGGAAGATTGGATGGTGTCTGTCGACTTGCAGGATGCTTACTTTCATATCCCGATACTCAAGTCGCACAGGAAGTATCTCCGGTTTGTGGTAGGGTCGCAGCACTATCAGTTTGCGGTCCTCCCGTTTGGTCTTACTTCAGCACCTCGAGTCTTCACAAAGGTGATGTCAGTGGTTGCGGCGGAGCTCAGAAGGAAGGGGATAGCAGTATTCCCTTACTTGGACGACTGGTTGATCAAAGCCAAGTCCCCGGAGCTTGTGTCGCATCATCTGCAGTCAACAACCCAGTTGTTGTTCGACCTGGGCTTTTCGGTGAACGTGCCCAAATCTCACCTGGAGCCCTCTCAGCGCCTCCTGTTCATAGGGGCAGTACTGGATACAACATTGAGTCGAGCCTTTCCTCCGCCTCAGCGGATTCAAGATATTCAGGAATTGGTTCCAATGTTTCGAAATGGAGCGGTAGTTCCAGTCCTCAAGGTCCTTCGTCTGCTCGGTCTGTTCGCCTCCTGCATTCTGTTGGTCACGCATGCTCGCTGGCACATGAGGGCTCTTCAGTGGTGCCTCCGAAGGCAGTGGTCTCAACACAAGGGAGATTTAGAAGGTACTGTCAAGATCTCCAGAGATGCTGCTGTGGAATTGAAGTGGTGGATTGCGGGCAACAATCTTTCACAGGGGAAGCCGTTCGCGCAGTCGCCACCAGTGGCCACGGTAATAACGGATGCCTCCACCCTAGGATGGGGAGCTCATCTGGGGGATCTGGAGATCAAAGGGCTTTGGTCTCCAGAGGAACAGGTGTTTCATATCAATCTGTTGGAGTTACGGGCTGTACGTTTGGCTCTCAAGGCCTTCCTCCCATCCCTTCGTGGTCAGTCGGTACAGGTCCTGACGGACAATACTACCACGATGTGGTACATAAACAAACAGGGAGGAGTAGGGTCGTACCTTCTCTGCAGAGAAGCTCTTCGGCTATGGTCCTGGGCAAAGGACCATCAGATTTGCTTGGTGGCAAATCATCTGGCCGGGGTCTTGAATGTACGTGCGGACAGTCTCAGTCGCCAATTCTCGGCAGACCACGAGTGGCGTCTCCATCCAGATCAAGTCTGTTTAATCTTCCAGATGTGGGGGTTTCCTCGGATAGATCTGTTTGCCACTCGGGAGAACGCGCATTGCCCGTTATTCTGCAGCCTCCAGTATCCGATGCAGGGAGCGTTGGGGGACGCGTTTCAGATAACCTGGTGCGACCAGTTGCTTTACGCGTTTCCCCCCATACCCTTGATTCCTCGAGTGTTGAGGAAAATTCGCCAAGACCGGGCCCAAGTCATCTTAATAGCTCCGGATTGGCCAAGGAGGGTATGGTACTCCGACCTTCTCCAACTCTCACTGTGCCCTCCGCTCCGTCTCCCTCTCAGGGCAGACCTCCTCTCGCAGTCGCAGGGGCAGGTTTTACACCCCAACCTCCAGAGTCTGCACCTACATGCTTGGAGATTGAACGGGGCAACCTGAGTTCCTTCTCTCTCCCGCCTGATGTAGTGGATGTTATCTTAGCGGCCAGGCGACACTCCACTAAATCTATCTACGCTAATAGGTGGTCTAAATTTGTTATGTGGTGTGGAGAGAGACAGATTGATCCCTTACATGCTCATCTGTCACATGTTTTGTCTTTTGCACTGTCTCTAGCGCAGAAAGGTTGTGCAGTAGCTACCATTAAGGGTTATTTGTCGGCCTTGTCAGCCTTCATTTGTCTTCCAGACCAACCATCGTTATTTAAATCCCCTATTGTTCTCAGATTCTTGAAAGGTCTTCTGAATCAATATCCTCCAAAACCATTCGTTATGCCTCAATGGGATTTGTCCTTGGTCCTGACTTTCCTTATGGGGTCCCCTTTTGAGCCTATGCATTCTTGCCCCTTAAGGTATTTGGTTATTAAAACAGTATTCCTGGTAGCTATAACATCTGCAAGGAGAGTGAGTGAGTTGCAGGCCTTATCGGTTAAACCCCCTTATATAACGTTTTATGGGGATAAGGTGGTGTTGAGGACCAAGGCTGCTTTCCTTCCGAAGGTTGTTTCACCCTTCCATTTGGCTCAGACAATCACTTTGTCCACGTTTTATCCTCCGCCTCATCCTTCAAAGGAGGAAGAAAGACTACATCGCCTGGACCCAAAAAGGGCGTTGAGCTTCTATATCGACAGAATGAAGGATATCAGGCTGGAGGATCAGCTGTTTGTCGGATACGTGGGCAAGAGGAGAGGAAAGGCAGTCCACAAGAGAACACTCTCCAGGTGGGTTGTTCTTTGCATTAAAATCTGTTACTCTTTGGCAAAGAAGGATCCGCCTGAGGGCATTAGAGCTCACTCCACCAGAGCTAAGTCGGCCTCTTCGGCCTTGGCCAGGGGTGTTCCTGTGGTTGACATCTGCAAGGCCGCAACTTGGTCGTCCCTTCACACTTTTGTGAAACATTACTGTTTGGACTCTGAGGTCAGAAGGGACGGTCATTTTGCACGGTCAGTGCTGCAGGATTTCTTGGTTTGACCATTTAGGCACCCACCGCCGGGCGTGGTACTGCTTTGGGACTCTATTCATCAGGTGAGGAATCCACAGGTAGTTGTATCCATCAGAAGAACGAGTTACTTACCTTCGGTAACGACTTTTCTGGTGGATACATTAGCTACCTGTGGATTCCTCACGGTCCCACCCGCCTCCCCGTTGCCTTTTTGGTCTCTCCAAGCAATCCTTGAGTGTGCTCCTTTTGGTCTTCAAAGTTGCAATACATTTTGCATGTATGATATTTGTATATATGTGTATATTTATATATAAATCTATATATATTGGGTATATACATGATTCGTATGTATAAATATATTTATTTGTTTAAAAAAAAAAAAAAAAAAAAGGTTATATTAAATCTACAGCTATTTTATTGCAATGTTGTGTGATTTACAATATTAAGAGATGTTGCTTTGCTCTTTCATTGCATTGGGTTATTATTATTATTCTCATGCACGTAAAAAATGTTGGTACTGTCATCGGCACGTCGGCGAGGACTTCTTATTGCCTGTATGACGTCAGACGGCGTCGCGTGGGCTAGAGTGACGTCCTCGTCGACGTGCAGAGACTAGTAAGAAGATTTCCGTCAAATGCTGGCGCCATGGGAGTATTCATCAGGTGAGGAATCCACAGGTAGCTAATGTATCCACCAGAAAAGTCGTTACCGAAGGTAAGTAACTCGTTCTTCTGCAACCTACCCTTCACATCTTAACCCCTTCTGTGCCCAGGATGTAATGGTTACATCCTGAGGCACAGTGCTGCTGTGCCCAGGACGTAACCAATACGTCCTGGGCACACAGCCCAGAGGGAGCGCTAGCTCTCCCTCTGGGGGTTTCCCCCCACCCCCCCAAGTCAGGGATGGAAGGGGAAGCCCTTCCCTTTCCACTCCCCCGACAGTTTTCAAGGAAGAGTTCTGACGCATCTCCTTCTCATTGCTCTGGGAATCCTATGAAGCAAACATTACACTTCTGCAACCTACCCTTCACATCTTAACCCCTTCTGTGCCCAGGATGTATTGGTTACATCCTGAGGCACAGTGCTGCTGTGCCCAGGACGTAACCAAAACGTCCTGGGCACACAGCCCAGAGGGAGCGCTAGCTCCCCCTCTGGGGGTTTCCCCCCACCCCCCCAAGTCAGGGATGGAAGGGGAAGCCCTTCCCTTAACACCACTCCCCCTGACCCCCCCCCCTTTGACGTCACCGCGCACTGTCGGAAGAGAAATGCATTTCTCTTCCGATCACGTGGGGGAGGCCGAGAGAGGCTTCAAAGGGAAGGAAAGTTATTTCCTTCCCTTTGAAGTCTCTCTCTGCGTTTTGGCAGCCGGATTGAAAGCAATCCGGCTGTCAAAACGCCCACTATACACCAGGGATTTAAAAAAAAAAATGAAATTTGACATAAAGGGAGAATTTTTTTAAAGGCCTTTTCTGCCTATTATTAGGCCGATCTGCCCCCAGGGGGGGCAGAAACCTCTAGGCACCAGGGATTGTTTTTTTTTTTTTTTTTTTTTTGAGGTGGGGAGCGACCCCTTAGGCAAGGGTCGCTCCCCTAGGGGGCAAATTATATTTAGGCCATTTCTGCCCCCCTTGGGGGCAGGTTGGCCTATTTTTATGAGGCCAATCTGCCCCCAAGGGGGACAGAAACCACTAGACACCAGGGAGTTTTTTTTTTTGTTCCTGTTTCACGTAAAGGGAGCGACCCCTTAGGCAAGGGTTGTTCCCCTGGGGGGCAAATTTATTTTAGGCCATTTCAGCCCCCCAGGAGGGCAGATCAGCCTATTTTAATTAGAAACCACTAGGCACCGGGGATTTTTGTTGTTGTTGTTGTTTTACAGATGGGGAGCGTCCCCTTAGGCAAGGGTCGCTCCCCTGGAGGGGCAAATTGTATTTAGGCCATTTCTGCTTGCTTTGGGGGCAGATCGGCCGATTTTAGGTCAATCTGCCCCAAGGGGGCAGAAACCACTAGGCACTGGGGATCTTTTTTTTTTTTGCGCCATCACGCAAGGGGAGCGACCCCGTAGGCAAGGGTCACTCCCCGGGGTGGGCGGTGGGAGGGCAAATTTATTTTAGGCCATTTCTGCCCCCCCTGGGGCCGGCTGAGCCAGAGGCCAAAATCCACAGGTAGGCACTTTGCAAAAAACACCTCTGTTTTCTGTGAAAAAATGTGATGTGTCCACGTTGTGTTTTGGGCCATTTCCTTTTGTGGGCGCTAGGCCCACCCACACAAGTGAGGTACCATTTTTATTGGGAGACTTGGGGTAACGCTGTTGTTGTTGTTTTACAGATGGGGAGCGTCCCCTTAGGCAAGGGTCGCTCCCCTGGAGGGGCAAATTGTATTTAGGCCATTTCTTCCCGCTTTGGGGGCAGATCGGCAGATTTTAGGTCAATCTGCCCCCAAGGGGGGCAGAAACCACTAGGCACCAGGGATCTTTTTTTTGTGCCGTCACGCAAGGGTAGCGACCCTTGCCTACGGGGGGAGGGGTGGGGGGCAAATTTATTTTAGGCCATTTCTGATCGGCCTATTGTTATTAGGCCGATCTGCCCCAGGGGGGGCAGAAACCTCTAGGCGCCAGGGCAATTTTTTTTTTTTTTAGATATGGGGAGCGACCCCTTAGCCAAGGGTCGCTCCCCTGGAAGGGCAAATTGTATTTAGGGCATTTCTGCCCGCTTTGGGGGCAGATCGGCCGATTTTAGGTCAATCTGCCCCCAAGGGGGGTGTTAGAAATGGGGTTTCTGGTTGGCTAGGGTATGCACCTCAGCCAGGCAGAACTTACCCACTCTAGTCAGGGCAAGGGAGTTACACGTCCAAGATAACCCCTGCTCACCCTCTTGGTAGCTTGGCATGAGCAGGCAGTCTTAACTCAGAGGCAATGTGTAAAGCGTTTGCACAACACACACAACACATGTGACGCAATATCCCCACCACAAAGGAAACACAACACCAGATTATATGAGTATGCACCTCAGCCAGGCAGAACTTACCCACTCTAGTCAGGGCAAGGGAGTTACACGTCCAAGATAACCCCTGCTCACCCTCTTGGTAGCTTGGCATGAGCAGGCAGTCTTAACTCAGAGGCAATGTGTAAAGCGTTTGCACAACACACACAACACATGTGACGCAATATCCCCACCACAAAGGAAACACAACACCAGATTATATGAAAATATACTGTATTGTACACAAGGCAATTATCAGACCAAACATCACATATCAGTACTATCCTGCTACCTTAGCAGTTGTCAGAACGTTACACATTAGTTACTTTGCAACCTAGCAGTAGTCACACATAACAAACAGGTTACTCAGTATTCTGCAACATAAGCAGTAGTCAGGAAAACACGTTATTACATCACAGCACTTGTCATAAGAATATCATAAAATGCCCATAGTAGGAACATTAGAAAACATATGGCAAGTTTGAAAAAAATAATTAGCAAGCATGTCAATAAAAGGAACATTTGCATACACATATGTAAAAACATCAAACGCAGGTAGGTAATATATGAATCAAACAAAAGTCTGTAGAAAGAACTTTGGATTGCAACTATATTGGTCCTTTAAACAGTACCTGGTTGGATGAAGGCACCTCCAGTGCCTAGATTGCGGACAATGGGGCCCCCGGCGCTCCTAAGCGCAAAACGGGGGCCTCCCTTATACTCTGGGGTCAGAGGAGGGTGACATGCACCTCCTCTCTTTTATAGACAGGCCCCTCCGGGGACCGTGATTACTGGGGGCCCCCCAGGGCCTCAACCGGCCCTCACGAGGGGGGCCAAAGCCAGCAAAAACAACTTAGGGCAGGAGGGGGGCACCACGCACCCCCTCCGGTTTAATGACAGGCCCCTCCTGGGACCCGCGATCTCTGGGGGCCCCCCGGGCCTCCACTGGCCCTTCCACCAAGGGGGGGCCCACAATAATGCCCGTTTTACCTAACAGCAGAAAAGGAGCGTCCTGCTCCTAACGCAGAGGCCAGGGGGAAGGGAGCACTCCCCGCCCCTTCCCCTGGTCCTGCCGTGAAGCCACAAGAAGATCGGACCCCTCCTGGGGCCCGAGCAGACACTCGCCTGCTCCCGATGCGGTGCGCGAGTGTTCTTCCAGCTTCCCGGGCCGCTGCAGTGATCTTATTTAAAAGGTCCTCAGGTGGAGGGCCCAGCTACAGGCCAGCAGAAGGGAAAGGCAGCAAGTGGCAAGTCCTTCACAGTGACCAGGCAGGTCACAGGTCAGCACAGCAGCAGCAGTCCATGGCGGTTCCTGGTGAGTCCTTTCAGCCTTTGGTGTCCAGTTCCAAGATGATTCCAAGAGTCTCCAAATTGTGGGGAAAATTTCCCTGTACTTATAGTCAGTTCTTACTGTGTTTTACAATGGTAGGGAGAGGAGGTTACAGCCAGTTACAACTGGTTCTGGGAGTGCCCACTCTCTCCTCTCAGCACAGGCTCCAAACATCAGTGGGGGGTTAACGACCCTATTGTGTGAGGCCAGGGCACAGTCTTTTCAAATGCAGGTGTGCCCCGCCTCTCCCTTCTCTCAGCCCAGGAAAACTATTCAGTATGCAGATGCACCTCTGTGACACCTCCACCCTCCCTGTGTACAGGCTGTCTGAAAAGTATGCACAAAGCCCCACTGTCACTCTGCCCAGACGTGGATTGGAGTCAAGCTGCAAAACACCAGAGTCATAAGCACAGATAAATGCGCACTTTCTAGAAGTGGCATTTCTGTGATAGTAATAAAAAATACACCCACACCAGTAAGCAGCATTTATTATCACCATCACAACCATACCAAACACGCCTAGGCTACCCCTCATAAATCAGGCAATACCCCTTACACATAAGGCAAGGCATTTCTAATGCAATCCTATGAGAAGGCAGCACTCACAGCAGTGAGACACCAAGTTAGGCTGTTTGTCACTACTAGGACAGGCCATGCAATATGGCACATGTCCTGCCTTTCTAAATACATGGCACCCTGCCCGTAGGGCTAGCTACGGCGTACCTTAGGGGTGACTTACATGTAGTAAAAGGGGAGTTCTGGGCCTGGCAAGTAAATTTAGATTCCAGGCCCCTGTGGCAGAAAACTGCGTACACAGGCCCTGCGCTAGCAGGCCTGAGACAGGTTTGACAGTCTACTTCAGTGGGTGGCGCAAGCAGCGCTGCAGGCCCACTAGTAGTATTTCATTTACAGGCCCTGGGTATAGAGATACCACTGTACAAGGGACTCATAGGTAAATTAAATATGCCAATTAGGTATAAGCCAATCATATCAACTTTAGATGGGAGAGCACCTGCACTTTAGCACTGGTCAGCAGTGATAAAGTGCTCAGAGTCCTAGAGCCAACAGCGAGAGGTCAGAAAAACCTGGAGGAAGGAGGCAAAAAGACTGGGGATGACCCTGCGTAAGGCAAAAAGTCCAACAGGGGGCAGAAACCACTAGGCACCAGGGATCTTTTTTTTTGTGCCGTCACGCAAGGGGAGCGACCTTGTAGGACCCCGGGGTGGGGGGCAAATTTATTTTAGGCCATTTCGGCCTATTGTTATTAGGCCGATCTGCACCCGGGAGGGGGGGGCAGAAACCTCTAGGCGCCAGGGCAAATTTATTTCTTTATTTATTTATTAATTATTTTTTTTTTTTTAGAGATGGGGAGCGACCCCTTAGGCCATTTCTGACCTCTTTGGGGGCAGATCGGCCGATTTTAGGTCAATCTGCCCCAAGGGGGGCAGAAACCACTAGGCACTGAGGATCTTTTTTTTTTTGCGCCGTCACGCAAGGGGAGCGACCCCGTAGGCAAGGGTCACTCCCCGGGGTGGGGGGGCAAATATTTGTAGGCCATTTCTGCCCCCCCCTTGGCCGGCTGAGCTAGAGGCCAAAATCCACAGGTAGGCACTTTGCAAAAAACACCTCTGTTTTCTGTAAAAAAAAAAAAATGTGATGTGTCTGCGTTGTGTATTGGGCCATTTCCTTTCGTGGGCGCTAGGCCCACCAACACAAGTGAGGTACCATTTTTATCGGGAGACTTGGGGGAACGCTGGGTAGAAGGAAATTTGTGGCTCCTCTCAGATTCCAGAACTTTCTGTCACCAAAATGAGAGGAAAAAGTTTTTTTTTGGGCCAAATTTTGAGGTTTGCAAAGGACTCTGGGTAACAGAACCTGGCCAGAGCCCCACAAGTCACCCCATCTTGGATTCCCCTAGGTCTCTAGTTTTAAAAAATGCACAGGTTTGGTAGGTTTCCCTAGGTGCCGGCTGAGCTAGAGGCCAAAATCTACAGGCAGGCACTTTGCAAAAAACACCTCTGTTTTCTGTAAAAAAAAAAAAAATGGGATGTGTCCACGTTGTGTTTTGGGGCATTTCCTGTCTCGGGCGCTAGGCCTACCCACACAATTGAGGTATCATTTTTATCGGTAGACTTGGGGGAACATAGAATAGCAAAACAAGTGTTATTGCCCCTTGTCTTTCTCTACATTTTTTCCTTCCAAATATAAGAGAGAGTGTAAAAAAGACGTCTATTTGAGAAATGCACTGTAATTCACATGCTAGTATGGGCACCCCGGAATTCAGAGATGTGCAAATAACCACTGCTCCTCAACACCTTATCTTGTGCCCATTTTGGAAATACAAAGGTTTTCTTGATAGCTATTTTTTACTCTTTATATTTCAGCAAATGAATTGCTGTATACCCGGTATAGAATGAAAACCCACTGCAGGGTGCAGGTCATTTATTGGCTCTGGGTACCTAGAGTTCTTGATGAACCTACAAGCCCTATATATCGCTGCAACCAGAGGAGTCCAGCAGACGTAACAGTATATTGCTTTAAAAAATCTGACATTACAGGAAAAAGTTACAGAGTAAAACGTAGAGAAAAATTGCAGATTTGTTCACCTCAATTTCAATATTGTTTTTTTAAAGTTGTTATTTTCTGTAGGAAACCCTTATAGGATCTACACAAATTAACCCTTGCTGAATTCAGAATTTTGTCTACATTTCAGAAATGTTGTGATTTTTGGGATCCAGCCTTGGTTTCATGCCCATTTCTGTCACTGACTGGAAGGAGGCTGAAAGCACAAAAAATCGTAAAAATGGGGTATGTCCCAGTAAAATGGCAAAATTGTGTTGAAAAATTGGGTTTTCTGATTCAAGTCTGCCTGTTCCTGAAAGCTGGGAAGCTGGTGATTTTAGCACCCCAAACCCTTTGTTGATGCCATTTTCAGGGAAAAAAACACAAGCCTTCTTCTGCAGCCCCTTTTCCCCGTTTTTTTGAAAAAAACTAAATTTTTACTGTATTTTGGCTAATTTCTTGGCCTCCTTCTGGGGAACCCACAAAGTCTGGGTACCTCTAGAATCCCTAGGATGTTGGGGAAAAAAAAGGACGCAAATTTGGCGTGGGTAGCTTATGTGAACAAAAGGTTATGAGGGCCTAAGCGCGAACTGCCCCAAATAGCCAAAAAAAGGCTTGGCACAGGAGGGGGAAAAGGCCTGGCAGCGAAGGGGTTAATCTAGATATTTTGCCTGATCTATGTGGCCAAAGACCTTCCACTTCCTTGGTCGGATTGCTTACATTCTTCTCTGTCTGTAAATAGCATTCATTAACTTTGCAGAGGTTAACCCTCATTAGGTTTACCTCAATGGAGAAGGCATCTGTTTTCAGTTCAAGTGCTTGCTTAGAATGTTCGATTGGTGTACCGGAGGGTTCTGTTGCAACTGACAGGGGTTTGTTTTCTCTCCTATTTTTCTTATATATCTATCTATATTTTGCCTATTCCTGCCTACAGCCTCTGTATATTCATCCTTTTTAGTTTACTGGGAAGCTTTAAATGATCTGTTGTGCCCCATATTACTGTCAGCCTGCTCAAGCCGGGGTAAGAGTGTATGATCCATTCCAGGATATTTGTAGTCTGCCCACTAAGCTGTTTGTTGCTGACTCTTTATGTGTCTTTTCTGACTTGATTGTCCTTGTTGGCCAAAATCTCAGTTTCTGTGTAGAGGGAAAGTTTTGATTATAGGTGCATCTCAGGATCTCCTCGGGATCTCCGAATCCTGTTGCATTTATGTGGTGCGCAGGGTTTACTTGAGGATCCTAGGACCAAACTACCCGAGTGTGAGCTAGTGATACTCTTTTAGGTTTTATTCTTTCCTAGATACCAATTCACTTCCAAGGCCTGGGTGATCGAGCCCAGCTGCCCTTATTCAAGCTGCCTGTGAGGGGAATAGGACCCAGAGATCACTTAGCATTTCTCCTCCCTACTCGCCACTATTGTGTGGAATAACTCAGTAGTATGTTGAAAGTATATAGTGCTGGAGTCCACCACTCTGTCTTATTTGGTCTCAGTGTTCTCTGTCGAGGGGGCCAAGAACTTGTCACTGTCTAAATATGTGCTGGACTCATCCTTTTCCTGGCACCACCTTCCAGGTAGAATCAGAGGAGCATCCAGTAGTCACTATATTGCTGGGATGCATAGAGAAGGTGAGGCTGGGGCGCATGAGGAAGAGAAGCCCCAGCTCATCTCAGCAGTGTCCCCCTCTCACCCGTCCACCTCCACATTTCTAAGTGGTTACCCCCAACAAATATAGACTCCCTACTGCCTTTCTCATATTCTGTCTGCCTCCTCTGTATTGGCTGGCGAAACTCTCCATTGTCAACAGTGCACCCCAGTCTCTCTGCAGGCCAGCTGCTTACAGGGGAGGCAAATCCAGGTCAATGCCCATGGCAGAGGCTTCCCTCTGCAACCATCAGAGCCCTTTTTCAATCCAAAGCCCAGCACTACATAAGCTTCACGTCTAGATAATTCAGTGAATCACCTAACTTCCTGTCCGCCTCTGCTAGCACAAACTCTGCCATCACCTATGAGGCCAGTAACTTACCAATTTTGGGAAAGCTCCACCACCATTGCGACAACCATAGTCTATTTGATCCTAATCCACTTTAGATTACCTTTATGTAATGCGTCACTTCACTTGTGTGTGTGTCTGTTTTTCTTGTTATGGCTCACTTTCGCCGATAGTCGTGATTTCATCTTTGGCAGGCATTGAATAAGGAGAGACTTATGCATCATTTCTTGACCAGAGAATGACAGTCAGTATACCCTGATTTGTTTTTAATTCATTCTCTCACCCCCATCTTTGTTTTTTTTTCCCTTTCTCTAGGTTGGGTTTTAGACAACTGCAGGTATACCCTACTTACAGACGGTTACAGTTTTTATGTGATTGGGTACTTTTGTATAAATAGCACATCCACCTTCCCAATCACTCATAGATTAGGTTCATTGGTCTTGGTGAATTGCCCTGATCGATAGTGACAACTCTGACAAGAAACATGTCGACCTTTATGCACTCTACCTTTACGAGCTGTTTTGCATCATTGCCCCTATACTCAGCCACTCACTGTATTTGTTCGTAGTAAGAGGACCTTCACATTAAAACTCCCTTAGGTACCTCCTAGTTGTTTTTAATTACTTTATACCAATTTACACATAGAGTTCCTCTATCTCCACTTTATATCACCTTCTTATTTTAAAAAGACTTCCAGCGAAGAGCCCCCTTGATTAGCCTGTTGTGCATCGCAGTGCGAGCCAACGAGAAGCTGCCTAATGATGAAACAGGACACCTATCTGGGTGTGAGAGATCCATTGGATCTGCTTGCTCAGTTCCCTGCCGACCTATCTGCATTTTTCTTTTCTGTTTTCCCAAAAGGAACTGCATACTCCTTGTGTTTATGTCCTCTCTGCATACACCAGGAGCAGTTCTAGTTCTGTCTGAGTTCTCCAGTAACACCTCTTAGACTTACTAGAGGTCCAACCTTCTCAAATCACCATTAGAGTGGCCCTGTCACCATCCTAAGTGGAGGGCACGCGACCATGCTCCATTGCAGAATAGACTTCTGGTGATGTTGATTTTGCCATTTCTCCACCTCTGTAAGTCTGTCAGGTGCTCCTCTGTGACTCTGGCCCCCTGCAGGCGTTGCACCACACAGGGGGGGGGGGGGGAATCACAGGATGCCTGTGCATCTTCCATGGGCTCGAGGGGCCTCAGCTCAAGACATGTTGCTGGCCATCTTGGTTGGCCACAACCCCTGGTTTTAGCTTTATTGAGCAGGATTTACATAGCCTCTCCCAAATTGGAGGTTACAATCACTTGCCTTTATTACAATTGCCATGCTGCTGTAAGTTCCTGGTTATGTGAAACATTTAATCCTAAAACAATACTGCTGCAGCATCACAGCCAAACCAATGCACTTACAGTGGTTGCTGCACAATGGCCTGCTAAATAGTTGGGAGTTTGAATGCTACCCTTCTCCAAATCCATACTGTAAGGAAGTGGGTTATTAGTTCAGGAGGGTGACCCTCCTCCCTTCATTCTGCTGAACCCAAGTAGCTATGGAAAAAGCTTCATGATTTTCCCTAGAGAAATTCATGATAGGTTAAATTGGTATCAAACAGCATAATTGCTGGAAAACATTATAAAATCTGTAACCAATTTAGAAAAATCTACGGAAATGGTGAACAAATATAAACATAGAATTAAGAGAACTAGTGTGAGGAACTTTTTGGGAGGCCCAGGAAAGACTGGCGTTACTAGGCTCATATTTTTATGTTCAGAACCTTTTACCAGTGATGTCCTGGAGCTTTACCCTTCTATTTAGCCAAAGCCTGAACACCAAGTATACCCATTTAGCACTTGACCCTCAGGGTTGCAAGGTCAAGCAGTCCAAGGCTTACTCAGGAAGTGGTGCAGGGTTTAGGATTCAAACCTTCAATAGAGCATCCAATATCATTCAATAATCAAAGTACAATCAGTGTACTTCTAAAAAAAACAACACAATACTGTAGATAGTCATCACAGGGTACTTCAGTTGATACATCAGTATCTAAGGTAACAATTACAGTTATGGGGGGGGCAGCCTTTCAGACAGATGTCAAGTGATGGTTCAGTGTCTTACAATGAGGTCTTGTGTGTAATGTTCACCGGAAACTCCTGCAGTCCTGGTTGTTACCTTCCTAAGAATTGTGATTACCGAATCCTCAAAACTCATGCCCCCCTCCTTCTTTGTGTTGCATCTTTGCACCACAGTACAGTTCTTTTCTTTGATTTGTTGCTGAAGATGAAAGGCCTGACCACTCTGGGTGGGGTGCATTCTTGTACAGTCCACTGAGTGGGGACCCCCTTGATGCTGTCCAAACCCAGCTTATTTTCCAATGTTTTCTACAGTGTGTAAGAGATGTCAACTCCTAAGACAACAGGTTTAAGCCCTGTAAAAAATATCACAAACAGATATCTAAGACAGATCCCCACCAGATATGTCTGTGGTATCTAGGGACCAGGACTCCAAAACCTTTGGGGGCAGTAAGTCGATGAACCCAAAGGCGATCAGGGAACATAAGGCGAAACTTTGTCACCAAGCACACAAAGACGGAGCAATGGGGCTGGCCTAAGTCATGCTCCAAGTCAAAAGCTTGTTTCCAGTCCTGTTGCCATTCTGAAGTCAACTGGGCTGCTCATGAAGCTGGTCTTTGTTGTGCTTTAAATCCTCAGGTTAACTTAAGAATTTGGAGCAGAATTCTGTTCTTCAGCATCATTCCCACTCCCCTGTTGAAGCACGTAGGTTGTGCCACTGGTTCTCTTCCCACTCCCTAAGTCTGCAGATTTCTTTGCTGGTTCCAGCACAGCCAGCATTTCTGAGGACTTTTTCCGCACCAAATAGAAGAGTTTTGCCCAGCCATGCTCTGACTGTTCTTTACTGACTCCCCTGGTGTGCCTTCAGGCCCCATGGAGCCGAGAGGCCGACCACTTGGATGACCACAGATGGGTTTGCCCTTGACAGCAGCTGAACACACTGTACCTATTACGCTCCCGACTTTAGTACTGAGGCCACCCTTAGTGCCTTTACCTGATCCTGGCCTGGGCAGGTCGATACCAATGCCGACTTCAGCGCCTGAAGGGAAAGCCAGAATTTCCAGTCTCTGTCGAGTCTCCACTCCATATCAGTCTTCTGGAGCTGAGAGCCATCCACTTGGTGCTGAAAGCATTCCATCCAGCCATCAAGGGATCAAAGGGAGACTGGCACAGTACTTACGGACACCACCAGCATGAGGTACTGCAGCAAGTAGGGTGTAATGAGGTCACAGACCTTGTGCCATGAGGCCTTGTGCCTCCCGAAATGGCTGGATCACCAAGTTTACCTGGTGCTGAACCACTTTGCACTAATAAACGTGGCTGTGGTGCGGCCGAACAGCGGGCTCACACAGGGCTTGCACTGCCTACCAAAAGTAAGCCCGTCTGCTCCCGCCTGTGCCCGAATGGGTCCACAGGCTAGGAATGCTGCCTCTACCTCTTTAGGTAAGCGTTCTTACGCTTCTCAACTGCTCTCTTCGCCCTTTTGCTGCAGGATCTTGTCCTTTCCTCAATTTTGATCAAGCTGTAGCAGTCAGAAACTGCCTGCACTCTAACTTCACAACTACTCTCCAGCACCTAAAGTTTGTGCCCTTTCCAATTGACCAACCTGTGCATCGTAAGGCTAACTCTGCCCAGGATTTTAGTGGCTTTAAGTTTTTCAATCTGAACTGCTACTCACTAGTAAAACATTACTGGGGCATTTTTAATTTTCTTATGGATCATGGTCCTGGAATGGTGTTTTTAACAGAAACTTGGCTTAATGAAGCTTCAGGGCCAGATATTATTATAGTTCTGCCCTCATCCTATTGAAATTGAGAGTAGACCGCAAAAATAAAAAATGAGCTGGTATTACTATCGTTTTTAAAGAACACTTTACATGCAAAATAGATAAGCTGATAATTCCTGACAGTAAAGCTCTTCTTTTTTTTATTGTTACTAAGAACTTCACCTTGTCTGGAGCTTTAATGTGTTGCCCACCAGGGAATGCGGCCAATTAGAGCTCTAGTATTTCCAAAGCTCTCGCATCACCTTTTGTTAAATTGTCTACTTTTACTATTTTGGGTGATCTTAATATCCATTTTGACAAAGTGGCTTGCAATACAGCTTCTTCTATAATAGAAGACTTCATGGCTCTTCGTCTTATTGCAAACTCCCCTACTCATGTAGCTGGCCGTATGTTGGATCCCATATTCACCAAACATAGTAGTTTTACAGACCGACCAGCCTATTCCTCTGTCAAGATCTGATCCCTTTGCAGTACCGTCCTTTCTCACAGTTCAACCAGGGGCCTGAACAAGAGAGAATCAGACAACATGTTCTGGTAGGAGCTGGTCTAAGCTTAGTGTTCCTGTCCTTAACTCTCTACTTGAAGTTAATTGTCCCACGCTGAGTCATTCAGTAGAATCCGGCATTCACTTTTTAGATTCCTGGATCAGAACCTCACTACTAGTAAAACATCATCAAATTCTTCTCCATGGTACAATGACTCATGGCACCAACTCAGAAAACAGTGTAAAGGCCTGGAAAGAGATTGGTGGAAAACTTACAGAAATTAGGAGAAATTAAGGTATAGTAGGACTTTAAAATATTATTAGAAAAAATATAGTACTGCTAGAGCCAAATTTGACTTGGATAAAATCACTGCGGCCAAAAGTTTACCTAAACTCTTTTTAGGGTATTTAAGAATCTCTCAGACCAGGCTAATACTAACCCAACTACCCCACTCTCACAAATTCAGTGCATTGAAATTGCAGACTTTCTCTTAAAAGAAGTAGCAGACATTCAGTCTGCCTTTTCAGGCATTTATTTAGACAGTCTTCCTGAAGTTCCATTTAGCACAACTTGCAGCTCAAATGTTTTCCATCCTTTTAGATGTGACGTAATTTAGTTCTTTGCTTGCAGCTACTAGATAAGGTTCTCTGATTGACCTATGTCCTCCCCCCCGTATTGGGAAAGCTTGCGTTGCCAGTCATGGAGCTATTCACTCAACTTCTAAATGCTTCCTTGACAGAATGCATTGTTCCTTTAGCTTGGAAGCTAGCCTTAATCACACATCTACTAAAAAAAGCCAAATCTTGACCCTCTTATGTATTCAAACTATAAATCTATATCGCTTTTGCTTACCTTGGCCAAGGGATTGGAGAAACTTGTTAACCAGCAGCTCTCACCTTACATCAAACTAAATGGTTTATTGCAGTCTTCGCAATCCGTCTTCAGGACTGGTCACAGTACTGAATCAGCCCTCATCGCTGTCATCAAATACCTGCTGTTAGAAATTGGGGTCTCTAGTTGGCAGAGATATGCACCCTGTCCAAGAAGGAACCACAGTCCTAGTCAAGGTAAGTCAGATACACGCCATTAATTAACATGTGCTCATCCTCTGGTAGTTTGGCACAGAGCAGGCAATATTAACGTAAGAGGCAATGTGTAAAGTATTTATGCATCTGACGGAGATATCTGCGTAGGTGCGGAGCTCTGCACAAGAGCAGCCTCTCAAACAAATTATATGAGGACTCTGACAAGCAAATAATGTCTTGCTCTTGCGTAGTGAAAAGCAGTTTCTTTCTGTACAAGTCGACCTCTGACTTGGCCTCACAGCATTAAGATGGCGCCTGTTCCTTCACGGACAAGGGCGACACCCATGCTTTGAGTAAGCTGTACTGAGATTTCCTCTCATACCACATTGCTTCTGTCTACCGTTTTAGGTCGGATCATCTATTTAATGATTTAAGCTGTCAGAAAATCATTAAGACTGTAAACACAAGTCAATCACCTAATGCTTAACGCGGCACACAAAATGGCGCCCGCGATCACATCAGAGGCCTATTTGTTTCCTGCACACTTGTTCTAGTGGTTTAACGGAACAATAGTTGAGCAACTATTTAATATCCAGTCTAATCCACCATGAGCTATCTTAACGCAATCCCACAACTGAAGCAAACAAAACATTTACTGTTAACTGCCTAATGTGGCACGTAAAATGGCACCCGTGACTCAACGGGAGGACTAAGATGTTTTGATGCATGCTTATCTCTGCCATATAATGGAATAATTCCTGAACAATTACTGACTGTCTACACTCTACTCTGCTTTGAACTAAATTTCATTTTTTTCCTTCTGCTTCAGCAAATCAATTGCAATTGTGGACAAATCTAATGTGTGTCTATGCATTAGTCTTCCTGTTTGCTAAGTACCGTTATAGTTCTGTGAATCTTATCTATTCAATTCTGAATACGGTTACTCCCTCTACTACTAATTCCATTCACAGTTATTCTGCATCATAGGAATATTATGTAGCAGATTGAGAAATGTAAAGAAACATGCAAACGCTTTTGAACCCAGACAAGGCATTCAGAGTGTAGCTCACCTCTAGACTGAAGTCTTAATTTTCCAACCGTCTCGGTTAAGCACGTGATACAGCTTTCAACATCTATACATTTCTGATTAAGGATATCCTCGCTTTTTTCGGACTGCGCCCCCATCTACACTGTACCACTAAAGTTTTATTTAATCTCCACAAACTGCAATAAAGGAGCCAACTACAAAGAGCCAGAAGACCACAACGCAATATTTGATCGTGACCACTGTGGTTGTTGTCTAGTCTTTCCAGGAACTCTGTGTACACTTAAGTAACATATCAGCATCGTGAATACACCGGCAAATTGAGAATGGTAGACACTAAAGAGAAAACTACCAGAGATGAACACAGAGGATCAAAAGATCAGAGAGAATCAAAAGTTGCTCAGAAATGTACCAAGCAGGACCCAGCATCACCAGATTTCCCAATCAAAGGGAAACATGATCTTGTCAATAACTGCAAAACTATCCTCCTTAAGCTTGGTTCTTTGCACGTCTTATCGGACATAAGAAGATAAACAAAACTCTTGCATAAAGAACTCAAATACTCTTAAAGTTCTCTCGTTTGAAGAAGACATTTTGTCACTAAAGGGCAGAAATAGAAGGGGAAATTTAAGAATTTCTGGACTCCCAGAAAACCCGGAAAACAAAGAAAAGTCCTGTGTAACCTTCCTTGAACAATGTTTCCACATGTGCTGGATATATCCTTTGATGGTACATTTGAGATCAAAAGCACTCATATGATTTCAACACTATATAACCCAGTCGTCATTAAGCCCTTGTCTTTCGGCCACTTCAATTCTAACTTGCAGAAATGATTTTGGAACAGACAAAACAAGTCAAAACTGTTCTCTTGAATGGTCACAGAAGAGGAATCTCTCAACTCTGCGCAAAGTCTGAAGTTGAACGGAAGAAAACATTTCTGACATTACATCCGGAAGTCAGATCCTTGAATATCACCTTAGCAGGTCCTGCCAAGATGAAGAGTGTCTTCGGGGGTAACCCACGGTTATTTGATGAACCCAAGAAGTTGAAGATGTTTCTGGGATAATTGTCAGATTTGCAAATGACACATTAACTTGTATCCACAACACCTCAGTGTTAGAGGATGTCTTCATCTGCCATCCAACCGACGTCCAATGATGATATCCTTTAAATAATTGCTCTTCATGAAAAAGTTATACGGGAATTTCACATCTCCTAAATCTATTCACTACTCCTTTTACATGCATCACCTACCTCTGCATAGCTAAATGGAGATACTCATTAGATATATTGCTTTAAATGTAGGAGTTAGAACTGTTACTCTCCCAAATAATAGTTTTTGATCACCTTCCTTTATCAAACGTCTGACATTTCTCAGTTTAGGTGTCTACTTATGTTTTCTTTTTGAATAATTAGAATGTTCCTCTTAGTTTTGTGCCTCCAAATTATTTTTACAACAATGCTATGTTACTCTATAACTTCTGACTGCTTTCAAGTTATGTACACTGTAGTCCCTCTTAATGCAGTTACGCTCATGTCCTGACCTTGAATCTGGTTCTGCCCTCTCCACTGAGGCGTTCATGGCTCCTGTTTTGGCTTTAGGGATGTTGGGAGGGGTGGTTGGTTGTGAGGGTTTGGGGAGGGAGTATTTCAGATTTTATTTGTTGATGTTCTGGTTACTTCTTTTTAAAGTTGGGGCAATGTTGTTTCTGATAACAAGGAAGGACTTTATACTGTTTATTTGCAGCAAAATTATATTACTGTTCTTGCTTTTCTCTGGAAGCTTCCTGATCTTTGCTTTCTTGCTCCTTTGTATATCTTACCTTTTCGCCTCATCCTTAGAGACACTGCTATGTTAGTTGAAAAATGACCAGATCCATATTATCCTATGATGGCTCAAAAATCTCTTTAAATTATTTCTCAATCATCCAATCAGGCGAAATAAGGTATTGGACTCTTGTCATAAATTAAAAGCTGATATTATAGTTCTTCAGGAGAACAGAGCTGCAGGTGACTGAAGCTCGTATGCAAATTCATGGGTCTTTGATTACATATTTTCTCCTGCTACTAAGAAAAAGAATGGTGTGTTTACTCTAATTGCGAAAAAGGCTAAATGTTCAATTGTCCTATCTACTCATGACAAGGAGGCTAGATGACTACTCTGTAAACTGAGGAAAAACGTTTTTCTTTTTTTATAGTCAATATCCGACGACCCACCTTTTTGGTCCTCTCTGAGCCAGAAGCTGCAAGAACTTCCTAAAAACAGTAAACTTATCTCAACAGGTGACTTCAGTCTCCTTTTTGACACCATTTTGGATAGACTCTTACAGTTTACATGCAGGCCTAACCGGTCTCATACTCATCTTAACAAACTAAAAGAAGACAGTGACTTAATTGACATTTGGAGACTACACAACCTGATTGGTAGTGACTTTACTTTTTTTTTTAAATAGTATTTTATTGATTTTATAATCACAAACAAACTCAATGAAACACATTGCCCTCCCGCTCCTCCCTCAAGTTGCCATGTTCAGTCATCCAATGTACTGCTCCATCCGACCCATACTTTATCAAACTTCTTAGGCCACCCTATGCACTTATAGATCTCTTTCTCTTGCGTGCAGCATATGTCCATTTCTTGCTCCCAATCCATCATCTCAGGGGGTCCATCTGCTCACCATTTGTGTGCTATCTCCCTTTTGGCCAACAGGAGTCCTAGGTTTATCTAAAGACACTGATACTATCTTCGCTAATGTGTCCTGTAGCCCCTTCTGAATGATGGTGGACTTTGACTCAGACTCTCATCGCCTTCGGCAGTCGGTGATGTTCCATCCTGCCCACACTGTCTGAGACAGAGCACGTTAGGGAGTCCCCCACATGGTAGTTGTGTTCTAGTGTAGTACACTCTATGTAGTATTTTTAACTGTGTTAGTCTACTCCTGACTTTAATCACTACCTGTCTAGGTAAATTGCAGCGCCTCTGCCCATTCATCATCTTCCAAGTTGCCCAGATCTTCCTGCCTTTTGTCCCTCAATATATTCAAGTCTTTCTGGATGTTTCTCATGAGTGTTTGGCATGTCCACTATACTTGTTTCCCTGGGACGGGGGCTTCTAGAAGCCTATCTTCTAGGGGGTGGACTCCATGGTTTCTTCCTCTGCTACAATCTGCACTTTTAATGCATGTCTCAATTGAAGGTATCTGTAGTATTGTGAATGGTGCAGCCCCTCCACCTCATGACTCTATGAATCTGATGCCATATCGCCACTTTCAGCCTTGTGACTGGAGGGGCATCCTTCCTCAGTTTCCCCCACTACAGGACATGTAAGTAGCCTTTAGCCCCCATCATCTCCCCTATCCATTGGGAGCGCCGGGTGTGTCCGCAGGGTAAAGGCCCATTCATTAATAGGTGTGCTACCTCATAGTATCTACGTACTTTGGGCAGGCAGTGCCATACCTCCTTCATATACTGACCGTTGAAGGTGGGGGAGCGCTATTCTCGCCGCTCCTCCCTGCCACAGCAGTGTCCGTAGCAGTGCATCTACTTCCTTAAAGAGCGTTTGGAGTAGCTGCTATGGTGTGTTTTACTAAATATATAGAAACTTAGGGAGTGCTATCATTTTAAAAACCGCAGCTCTGACTTTACTTTTTACTCGTAGTAGTCTATCTAGAATATATTATGTCTTTATGATCAAAAACCTAGTCCGTTTGTCCGTATAGCCAACTATCAAGCCAGTTCTCTTCTTGGACCACACTCATATTACAATAACTTTTAATTTCCCTTCACAGCAAAATAAATCTAACTTGTGGAGAATGAATGATGAGGTGCTACTGGACCCGGAGTCAAAGAATTGCATTGCTCAGTCCCTAACTAAGTTTTTCACAGAGAACGTTACTTCAGGAATGGATATGGAAATAGTATGGAATTCCAAGAAAGACACTGTCTGGGGGGACTTGATTGCCATAAAGTCAATTAACAATGAACACTTCCATGCAAAACTAAATCTGCTAGAGAAACAAATAGACACCCTGGAAAAAAATAGGATCGCCCCTCTTGATCCCTCAATAAAAATCAAAATAAAACATCATAAATATGAAAACAACACATTTTTAAGTGATAGAGCACATGTTTGGTCTAATAAACTTAAAGCTAATAATCTTCTAGAACGCAATAAAGCTGGGAGATTGCTTGCATTAACACTTAAGGATACAAAACAATATGTCTGTGTAGCAGCTATTAAAGACCAAACCAGCTTACAAACAGATCCAGATAAAATAATAGAAGCTTTTCAAAAATTCTATTCAGACTTCTATAATCGTTCACAAATAAATGGTAATTCCAATGTAGAAACATGCCAAAATAATTCATGGAGCCTCTTGACCTTCACACTCCTTCAGACGATTATTTGGAAACTATTAACAATCCAGACTCACAAGAGGAATTTTTAACATCCATCAAATCTCTTCAACCATAAAACGCCCCTGGTCCAAATGGTTTTCCAACCTCTTTCTACCAAAACTTTAAACATATCTTAGTGCCTCACCTCTTGACCCTCTTTAACAATTTTGATGTGAAAGGTGAGCTCTCAGGTCTATCACTGAATCCCATGTAGTAGTAATTCCGAACAAAGAGGAGGATCCATTGCAGATGAAAATCTTCCATCCCATCTCCCTACTGAATGCTGGTTATAAAATCTATACTAAGATATTAGCCCTTAGACTGGAAAAGATCCTTCAGTCCTTCATTCACCCCTCACAAGCAGGTTTTGGTAAGAGGTGTTTGGCAGCTGGATAATATCATGACTTTTTGTCAGGTAATCGAAAAGCCAAACTCATCTTCTCTCTCCTTGGCCATGGCCTTGAATGCAGAGACAGCCTTTGAAAAGGTTTCACTGGGGGGTCGCCTGGAGTCAGGCTATTGTGATGTCATTGTCGACGTGCAGAGCTAGAAGAAATTTCAGTCAAAGCTGGCGTGAGGGGAGAACTCTTTAGGTGAGGAATCCACAGGTAGTTAATGTATCCACCAGAAAAAGCGTTACCGAAGGTAAGTAACTTATTCGTCTTTCACACATGGCAACCACTTTTAATTTAAAATGGCAGCCACACAAGCTACAGTATTTGGGGATTGATTTTGCTGCCACGATTTCTGAGACCAGAAACCATACTGAAGCAATTTTACTAGCCAAAGTAAAGTAATTAACAGAAACATGGTTACCAAAATAGATTACATGGTGGGGGCGGATTGAAGCTGTTAAAATGATACTCACACCACAAATTAATTTTTCCTTAGCATCTTCCTAGCCAACCTTTCTATTTCCTTTTACAATTCCCTTATTACTACCTTTATCAGCATTTATCTGGAAGGGTAAAAGAGCAAGAATATCTTTCCTCAAACTCCAACTTGTCAAAAACCATTGGGGCCCTGCATTTTCCTAATTTTTAAAATTATCAAACAGACTTTTTAGCAAGTAGATCTATAGATCACCCGGCTTGGGTTGCAATTGAGTCAGAATTGGTCCACCCGCTTTCTCTTATTAGTGTCTTAACAACTAAACACATTAAGGTACTGCACTCCTTTCACATTATCAATGACTCTGTTTTAGCTATCAATCACCTAGCCAATTGTTTTAATAATACAATTAAGAGCTCAGAGTGTGCATCCTTGTGGTTTAATAAATCTATTAAAATCGACCCTGCCCTCACTTCTTGTAGGCAGGAATCTGCAGGAATCCTTTATGCCAAAGTTAATATTCATCCTGGACACCCTGTATCTTTTTCTATGCTAGCTGAAAAGTTTGGTCTCCAACCTATAGACTTCTATAACTTTCTAACATTAAAAGTGACGCTTCAGGATGTTAAAAAGATACATTAGCTGATTGTTGACGCTGCCTTCAAAAACCCACACAGCATCTCTAATCTATAAAACCAAAGATATCCAAACCTGAGACTGAAAACATACAAAGGACGTGGAGAGATTCTTGTTCAAATACAGTATGGAATACATCAGACACAGAGGGCAGAGCATCTTAGGCCACCTTCCAAGGATCCAAGACTAGGATGGTACCTGTTGGCAGGGCAGACTGACAGATGGGAGTCCAGGTGCAAGAGCAGATTGGTTGGAGATCTTGTGTCCCTGAGACTACAGAAAACAGGAGGCTAGTCAGCTGCCCGTTTGAGTCACTCTGGGTTCTGGATTGTAGAGATGCAGCTCCAGTCCTTCTCACTCCCAGGCAAGAGGGCAGCAGGCACAGGTCAGCACAGCAAAACAGTCGTCGGGAAAAGTAGCAGTCCAGCAGACTGGCAGTTCTTTCAGCAGCACAGCGATGCTTCTCCCTGGCAGAGTATCCATAGGTCCAGAAGTGTACTGATGTGGTGGTGACTGAGGTCAAGTATTTATACTTTGGTGCCCTGGTTCTGGAAGGTGGTAGAAGCATCTAGAAGCATGCCTTTGAAGTGCACGGATGCCCTGACTCCCCTGTCCTAGCTCCAAGCTGGCTGGAGTGACAATGCAGGGTTGTTAGGCCCTATTGTGTGTGGACAGGACAAGCCTATTCAGGTGTAAGTGAGGCAGTTCTCAGCTCCGCCCCCTCATCAAGCCAGTTAATAGCCCATTAAGGCCCATCAAGTCACACTTAATCTACCATTGTGTGTGGCTGTCTAGAGGGAATGCACAAGGCCCAGTTTTCACCCTCCCTAGACATGTATTCAGAGACAGGCAGATACACAGAGTGGTTATTGTCAGAAAATGCCAATTTTCTAAGTGGACTTACAATTCAGAATCCAACTTCATCGTGAGTTGTGGTTTTCCGTTGTTAGTCCCAAGACACTAAACTCCACATTTGTATCTTGTCCTAATTAGAAATTACACTTAAAAGATGTTTTAAAGCAATCACAATATTAACATATGGGTGAGATAGGCCTTGCAATAGTGAAAAACAAATTTGAGAGTTGTGCGCTACCAGGACATGTTAGACTTAAATGTACATGACAAATTTTCAAATATATTGCACCCTGCCCTTGGGGTACTAGGGCCTCTCTTAGGGGTTGACGTACAGGTAATAAAAGGAAGGTTTGGGCCTGGCAAGTGGGTACACAAACCAGGTCAAAATACCACTTGAAAACTGCCCATACAGGCTTTGCAGTGGCAGGCCTAAGACATGTTTAAAGGGACTGCTGTGTAGGTGGCACAGTCAGTGCTACAGGCTTTCTGGTGAAAACACACCTTCATGTGAAACTCACTTGAGAAAAAGTTATTGTATTCAGGCAGTATATACTGCCTCTGAGTCAATCAGAAAAAGGATGCTCAGATAGGGACAGCTATTAATCCTGTCACAGAACATCTCATCTTTTTTGTATATAACAACCAGTACTCAGAAGGGCACGAGTTAGTTACTTGAGGTAACTATAACTATAACTGGTGAATTTGTATTGTTTTGTGTGGTTAAAATGTGAGTCCCTGTAACATTTGTTTTTTTAAGTGAATTTCTGTTTGTTTTTTTTAAATATATTTCCTAACTATAATGTCCATGTAACCTTTGGTTTTGTTTCAGTGAATTTCTGTTTTTTAAGGTATAGTAAGTTTCATTACCATAAGTTATTCCAACCACTGCCGTGCACAGACTTTTCTGTGACCAAACAGAAATGCAGTGTGGCAGGAGCGTGTAGATTAGTACACTGACACTTTTCCTACTGGACTCTGGTTTTTGACACTGCATACTGGCTTGTATGCCTTGGATGCGGCACACAAAATTAATGTTTATTAGCAGTTGACGTTGGGAGTGGACAAATAACTGAGCACAGCCATAAGGCTTTTCCCTTTTTAGTTGAGCAATTGCAGTTTAACATTTCTATGAATCCATGGGTTGATTAATATAACCTAAGCACTAAATGCTTTAGCCTTTAAGTAGTTGAAATGTTTGCTTAACTGCTTTGTAATAATTTGGAGTACCTTGCCATGTTAGTTTACCATGCTTGGTGTCACTCACAGTCTAGTGCGAAACTCACACTTGGTGTCTGACATTATTACAGTATGGAAAATACTTTTATTTATTTTTCAGACTATACAGTATCATATCTGTATTGATTGATTAATTTCAGAATTATAATCCCTTTCAGAAAAAACGTTTTTGGAAGCCTGCAAGGACTCTCACAGGACGAGATTGATGACAGGAATGTTTTTTTGGCTATTCAAGGTCAGTGTTTGTGCAATATGCATTGCCAGCTAAAACGTTCATTGCGCATGTTCTTAAGTGGTAAACGTGTTTCTTTAATAGTCATAGGTTTTGACGGATTACTAATTTATCATCAGTGATTTTCTTTAATTTCTTGGTCATCGTTCTCTTTCAATTGTTCCAAAAAGATGTGCATTGATGTGAGAATGAAAGTATTATCTTAATTTACATTTTCTCCACCACTGTCAGATTTCATTAGCTTCCTGCCCATCTACGTAAACGGAAAGTTCTCAATATTACCTAGATCCCACTTTGTGGAATCGTAACCTAAAATGCAGTACTTTTTGAAGGAGAATCATTTTTAGTGTTTTGAACTGTGATATTTTTTTATAATGTTTATTTATTTGTATGGCTTGTTTATAGAACATCAGTTGATTTTTTGTGCACGCTACATGCTTGTTATTGAGATTAGGGAAGCCCTTTGGGTAGCTACATGTACAGCTTGCTTGAGGAATGCTTGTTTCATTTTGGTACTTAGTTTCCTAAAACTATTGACCCGTTAGTCATTCCAAACAGCCAGACATGTTTTACCCACACCTTTTCATCTAGCTCCAGGTACCATGTCTGACCTTTGGGTGTTAGTGTATGTTGAAAAATGACTGAAGCTGTACAAATGTGTTAAATGTGCATACATGTAAGAGTGGGCATGCAATATCAAAATATCTGTTTGTCTTTGCTTATTTAATTGGTAATTCATAAATAAAAGAAGCCATTGGGAGCGACTCAAACATATTTAAGAGGAGTAATATATGTCGTGCAGCAAAGCTGGTATTTCTTTCTTTGATATGAATGTTTCTTTTGAAAAGTCCAAATCCTGCAGGGAAATTTGACATTTAAGATCTACCATATCACTCCATGCCATTGAGGATTCCCTTTAGGCACTTTTCAACTTCCTTAAGGGCCTTCGCTGTTCATGGGATGTGTTATCCATATTGTTTACTTGTGCCTGAAGGGTGTACAGGTGAGGTCTTGAGCCAACATATGCTACAATAACACTTTAGTTTATGACAGCACAGAATGTCTCAGATTTACTCAGTGATGCAAAGCTCATTTACATGCTTTTGAGATCCTTGCAAACTCTGCTGTGATGTCATTTGTTTTAAAAGATCTTTTAACTAAAATACATCCTCAAGCTGCTCTGCCTCTGGTGCCTTCTTCGGCTTATGGTCCTTTTGCAGACCCCTTATGACTTCTTGTTATTCCAGTCAGTTTTGCTTAGCTCTCATCAAAGCTGGCAGATGCAAAGCCAGTTTTGGAGCCAAATGCCGAGTCCAAAAAAGTGGCTCGTAGGACTTCACATCAGATACAACCTTTTCCGGGGGAGTAGCAGAGGGCCTTACCCCTTTCTGTCTGTCTGCCCAAACGTTTGCCCTGCTATACCATAAGAACCTAGGCACAGAACCAACGTCTGAGGAAAGGACAGAAGAAAATTAAACCTGTAGAAATGATGAAGATAACGTAATCGCTTTTGTTGGAAATGACCATCTTAGTATGGTTTTTCCCTAGATTTATACCTTCTCTAGCTGAACTCATTTGTGTGGCCCATAGGACTCTGTACACTTAACTCCTGCTAACCGATGGTAAAGTGCGTGTGTGCTCTCTTTTAAAAAACAAATTCTCATAATAAAACTGGTATATCTCTGATAGGCACATTTAATTTACTTGTAAGTCCCTAGATAATGGTACAACATGTACCCAGAGCCTGTAAATTGAGTTCTATAAGTGAACTGAAGCACTTGTTTTTCCACTCGCTAAAGTAGCACTGTAAAACATGGCTACAGGTCTGCCATTTTTAGCCTGGGTCGGCAGTTTTACACTTTCGACCTGGCAAAATAAACATTTTGACAGGCCTAAGCTTTTTAATATGGACTAGTGCCCATATGGCAGGGTGCATGGACACATATATTTAAAGCTTTTCATGTCCTCACAGTGAAACACCTTTAAATTAATTTTTCACTGTAGCAAGACTGGCTTTCTCATTGAGAAACACTGGGCCACATCATAATACCTCATAAAGCTTAGTTGCGGTTTGGGAGCAGCTAGAAAAATAAATTGAGGACTTATTTTAATAGCAATTTTAAGCCCAACTTAATGGTAAAGTTGGATTTTATATTACTATTTTAAAAATGACCCTTTTAGAGTGTTGTTATTTTCGTGCCTAAGCCAAATGTGCATTTCTGCCAGTGCTGAGGGTCACATGACTTTTAATGGCTCCCTGCAGTGGTATGTCTATTGCTTCCAGACAGTGGACCCAAGGTTCGGGTGTGGAGAGGAGTTTTTCTTCCTTGAGCAGGATGGCCTGGTGTTGTGTCAGCCCCTTCCTGAGCTTCTGAGTGCCTGTCCTGTCAGTGGCACATCTAACTCACACCTAGTCCTTCCCCCCTTTGTTGTCCTGATCAGCTTGGCTTTAACCCCAGTTGTGGGGGGGAGCCTGTCACAGTGCTTGTTTTGAGTGACCACAAATAAGGATTTGCCAATTATCAAAGTTGCAGCTCAACCAGCAGGAGAAGGTTTCTGTCATGCTTAAGTTAGGTAGAGAGGGGTACTGTGGAATAGAAAAAAACACTGGAAGTACTGCAAAAGTAGGTAGAGTCACCCATAAGAACTTTTTCCCATTGGTTAGTGAGGGACCAGGAGATTCCCCCTCCCAGATGCTGGCAGTGGGTATACATTTGGCATCCCTGCACCCTCCTCAGAACACTCCTGGACTTGGATTCAGAAGAAGGACAGTTTTATTGTCTGCAGAAGCGGAAGGAAGTCAGGACCTGCTTGTCTTTAACTCAGGACCCCATAAGTGACTCAAAGAGTCAGTTGTCCGACCTTTTGTTTGAGTAACAAGGACACAACAAGCTTCCAGAGGCCTTTCCTTCAACTGCCCATCTGACCTTTTCTAGCTCATCCTGCCCTGGACCTTGCTGCCGATGTGTGTTGGAGTGAGTCTTGACCTCTAAGTGCTATCCCCAAGGTCCTTGTCTCTTGGCTGGTGTCAAAGTGTACTCCTCCTAAAGATTTCTGAAACCTGGGACTTAAAAACTTTTTGACACCTTTTTGCTCTGACAACTGACGATAGACCAGGGATAACCCTCCAAGCCAATCCAAAGAGCGTGCATCACTGCTGGGGCAAAGATCGAGGTTGCTCCCTCGACGTTCTTCTCCACAGCAGTAAATCCAATCCAGCTGACTTTACGGAGAAGGTGTCCAGTCTTGCGGAATTCTCTTTGGTTACAGCCTGCAGCCTTGCCCTGCAGAAAGAATCCGAGCTTCAAAAAAGTGACTAAGTCTTAAGGTAGAAATCCTGACCATGCAAAGGTATGAAAAGTATTCTGTCAGCCAGGGACCTTTAGTGGCGTGAAATTCAGATTTCCCCCCACACTGAGTTTTCCCTTAACAGCTCAACAGCTTCACTGAAACCTTGTACTGTGGCTATCAGATAAAGTTGAGCCCTCTTTGGCCACAGCCTGATGCCTTGTCCCACTCAGGATTTTTGAGTTCCATCCCAGAGACTAAGTCAGAAGGAAACACTTTTCACCGGAACAGCCTGGTCCCAGTATCCAACCCGCACTCCTTCGCTGTTTGCCTTAACTTGTGACTTTGGCCAGGTCTAGCGTGACAAAATAACTGTGGTTGGCTTAATGCTTTTTGGCACTACTTTGAATCCTAAACTTTTAAAATGTATATCTTTGGTTCTATTTATTTGATTTTGTTGTTTTGTTTTCATTCTATTTCTTAAAATTCACTCTGTTTTTATAAATTGGTTCGGGGTTTTTCTAGTGCTGTTTTTGGGACTTTATTACTGTTAGAGTACCACATACATTCTTTATGCATTGCCTTTAAGTTAAGGCTGACTGCTTGTGTGCCAAGCTACCAAAGGGTTAAGCAGAGCTTTATTTTGAGAGTTTTGGGGTTCACCCTGATGAGGATTGTGATTATTACTTATCACCGGCCTTCGCTAATACTCCAGTTTCTTGCAACAGTGGGATTCAGTACTTGTTTTTGTGTAAAACAAAAAATCCCATTTTAACCTGACATCAAAATCTATTTTTTTATTTTTTTTATTCTCCTATTTTGATTGAGCACTTTCTTCTTTTTCCTAAATTTCATTCTTGTTCTGATATTTTGGACCTGTAATTTTTACAAGAATAGTGATGTGTCTGAGCCACGTTGAAAGCTTCACTGTGGCAGAGCTGAAATGTTGCGCAAAGACAGAGGGCTGAAGCTTAGCAAATTACTCCAGGAAGCTGGAGAACCAGCTAGCCCTCAGAGACTGGGAAGGGGTCCTCATGTTGCAGTCTACATCACAGGAGCCAGGATGATGATGCAAAAAGGAATGATGAAGTGGAGGAGGATGGAGATAATATTTTACCAATGATCTCAGAGGTGAGAGGAGGGCCGACTGGAGTGAGGAGACCCACCAGGAGCAGTGCGACCTTCCACAGCCTGACTCCTGAAGGCTCGGAGGACAGGAGAGCTGAAAGTGAGATGAGGCTGCAACTGGCCACTGTACCCATGGAGTAGAAAAGCTGACCATGGAGGAAACACTGCTTCCAGGGACCTGGGCGAGAAAGGTAGAAGTTAAAAGGGCCATGGGGAAGAAAAGGCAGAATCTGAGAAAGCTTTGGAGGACAAAAGTCTAGTCCTGGAGGAGAAGACAATTCTAGTGGCCCATGAGCTTGAGCCAGAAAGAACTGGACCTGAAAGACAGGAGGGTCACAGAAAGAGTCCAGTGAACATAGTGGCAGGGACACAGGTATGCCTAGAGGAGGTAAGAGTCCACATTCCCAAAAGACCTGGTCCATAGCTTTGTGGTGGGGCATGATATTGGCAAGTGTTTGGAGGCCAATGAGGAGGCCTTGGAAATGTATGATCCCCTCCAATTTCATACAGCTCTCAAAACCTCATATCCTGTAGAACAATGTAATCCTTGTGTTAGATTGAGGTGCCTAGAAAGTGAGAGAAGAATTCAAGCAGGGGCCCTCATTCTTCAACACTGGATTATGTAGTATCTTTTCCTAATTTTATTTAAACAAAACCTTATCAACCCAAATCAGTCTCCTCGCCTCTATATTTTTAACAGGATTCTCATTTCTCATAATGAAAAAATATACACATTTGCACTGTTTAGAAATTATTTTGGTTACTTGTATTATATTTGATTTATTATTTAAGTGATCCCCATAATCACTCACTGATTTCAGAGGAAGGACTTCTCCTTTTGTATATTTTTCACTTAATCCTATGTTCATATCTTTTTTTTTTTTTAAACATCTCACAAAATCCTGATGTAATTGTAGTGTTTTAGGTGTTTTATTCCTCTGAATGAGATCCATTATTAGACCTTGAGAAGAACAAATTTTTGAACGATTCTATGTCGTCAGCCTGGAACCCTCAGTCATCAGTGAAATAGCTGGACATGGAGATCTTTGATAACATAGACAGACTACACATAGTCTAAGGCTGTTGTTAATTTCATTTTATGATTCCAACTCAGTACACCAACAGAGACTTCAAATTGCCAGATTTTCAGAGCTCTTCACTATTATGAACATACTGGAGCCTCTGATGGTGAGGGCTACATTTATATTTATGAAATACTCCAACACCGGAAAAAAGTATTTACAGGTAAGTAACATTTTTCTTCTTCACCATTGGATATTTCATAGAATCTCCTGCTTGAATTAAGATTAGCAAAGCATTATCAGAAACAAAGTGAAAGGAAAAAATTGAGTCTCAGGTTATTCAAACAATTTTTAAAATGCCACCTGTCCCATTGTGGCTTCCTTTCTGGATTTTGCATTGAGACAGTAATACTTGATAGAGTCACGAGTCGGCCTCAAAGTTCCCACTGCGCAGATCACATTATAGGACACATCTGCAAAATTACTAGTTGTAGCTTTAATGCATCTAGTAGAGTGAGATAAGACCCATCCATTGAGGGGTCTGCACATCATAGAGTGTGTTGTTATGATGCAGGACTCAATCCATGTAGCCAAGGATTTTTGACAGGGGGTTTGCAGAGAAGTAATTGCTGATTATTAGGTTAAGACCTTCAGTTCCATATAATTAAAACGTAGAGCAGCACTTAATTTTGAGTGAATGCACAAATGTAAAGTTCTTGGAACTGTGGTTGATGCCTAACCAGAAGATTTGGTATAATGATCTGTTGATGCAGAAGAAAGAATGAAGGACCTTTATAGGTAAATTTGAGGTTTGTCCAAAGTGGATCTTTATTCCTACTGGCAAACCTGCCTAGTGAAAAGTCCATGAATTTTGGTTTTTGCTTTGGGTGAAATAAGGGTGAACACAAAATCTGTCTTCTAGGAAAGATGCTGGATAGTGTCTGTGTGTATGGATTTGAAAGTTTGCTTTGTTAATACTGTCAAGAATATAGTACGCGCCCATGAAGTAGGAAGGTTTGCAGTTGGAGGGAATGCTCTGAACAGTCCCTTCATAAATTCCTTCACTAGCATCAAGAAAACAAACAGCAGATTAGGTTTTCACAAGTATTGAATAAGAATAGCTATTGAAGTCCAGGCCTGGCTAATTGCATATAAGACAAGACAGGTAGTGATGATGAGACATTAATAATGGATCCAGACTGTTTGCCCGTACCCATGGAATAAACTATTTACATTTCATTATGTATGTTTTTTAAATGAAAGATGTTCTGATGGCCTGGAGAATCTGACCATTGTCTCTGAGCAGTAGATGCGAGTCTTGCATAAAAAAGACCTGTATTTGAGGCAAGATCACCCATAACTCTGTGAAATAATAATATCTCACCCATGGTGCACGAGAAGGATCTTCTTGCAAGGTTCTCTCCTTTATTTTCTACAGCAACCTGGGGATCAGTGAGGTTAAAGAAAAGTAATTGAAGTTTCACACATGGACACCTGTTAGCGAATAATGGGCACTTGGCGTTCTGTTTTATTGCAAGCATGTCACAAAGAAGAGTTCTCTAATGCTGAAATATCAGAGTCAATTGCCTGGTTTCTATCTCCCACTCATGGCTGCAGTACAATTGTCTGCAGTGAACATCTGTAAAAATGTTCTTGTTTCTGGGCTCCTCCATGATGTCCAGGTTATTCTTTAGGGCTCAAAGACAGAGATTTTGAACCCTTTATCATGAAGGGAGGGTCGTGGTTCGTTCTTGTTTCAAATGAAATACATTTCTGTCTTTTAGGACCATGATTCGTGAATCCTTCATTTTTGAAGGAAGGTCTTGATAGGAGCCGTTATCACCTGAGCTTCAGGAGATTGATGGTTTACTTAGTTTCTTATGGTGACCAACTACCACAGACTTGAAAGGTCTGCAGGTACACATCCCAAAAGGGAGGCAGCTGTTGTCAGACATCTCTCTGTAGTGGAAAGAGTCAACTTTTGGCCACCGAAAATGTTGCTTCTGTTGAACCACCACTGTAGGGCATTTTTCATTTTGCAAGCGATCAGAAACATATCTTAGCATTCTCTACTCACTTGTTGCCACTGTATCTTGAGGTTCTTTTTTATGTAGGCTACCTTCAGATGTGGCACTGTGTCAGAAGCAGGATGCAAGATGAAAAAGACCCTAGTAGAGCTGGACACTGGGAATTTAGTCACAGGTCAAAAAAAAAAAAAACATATTGTGTCACCTTTATGTTTTCATATGAATGTGGGAAGCATTTGGTAAAGATCAAGGGTTGTAGCACCTCTGTTTTCCATCAAAACAAGGTAAAACGTAGGCCAGTAATCCTCTAAAAGACAACTTCATAATATCACTGATAATCACTGTGGTAGACGTCCCAGACAACTTTAGCTGCCTCGAATGACCAAAACATATTGCCATCCCTCATACTTTTCACAAATCATTTAACACAGTGCTCCTTTAAGGCCTGAGTCTCAAAGGTAGGCTTACCCTTTGTGTAAGTTTAGACTCATGGTATTCATAAACTACAAGTGTGATTTTGCTACTAGTAAAATTACTAGTAGTAAAATTACACTAGTAGTTTGTGAATACCAAAACACTAATAATGTTACTACAGCAAGTGTAAACTTTACAGAAAAGTGTATGTTTAACCTTGTGAATCAAGTCCCCTGTGCCCCAGAAAAATGACTTAGTAGTGTGCATGAAACAGTGCTCAGGAAAGTCACCATATTCAGTAAGTCCTGGAACCTTCATTGGTAATAAATGAAGTACCAGTAATGTAGACTGGAAATAAGTTCTAATACATTTCTAATGATCTTCAGAATTTAGCATCTGTTTTTATTAGAATACAGATATTGATCAATGATTTCAAATGATATATTTCAGATGATCAAAACTATTAAAATAAAACGATCAGTGGAAACTGAAGTCATCACGTCAAAATACAACTCAAATTGAATGAAATAAAAAAGATTCTGTAAAACATATTACAGACAGTAGTTGTATAAAGTAAAACTAATGCTCTCATGAGGGGTTTTCCCCAATTCCATAACTGGATAATACTTAACTACTACTACTACTTAACGGCCCTGGGAGATTTTAATCTCCAATTTGATGAGTCCATTGGCACGCAATTAACTGGATTGCTGCAAAATCTGTCAGCCATCCAACTAACGCAAATAGTACAAGGCCCCATTCACACAAAGCAACATCCGTTCAATCCCATTTTTCAAACTACTCTTGCTTACAAGTTTTAAAACCTCTTTCTATTATCTTGTCTATCATTATTTGATTCCCATGTAGCTTGAAATTCCTGGTCCACGCGTATACTCTAAACCTTTTGCCCGGCAGACAGCAACTGGGCTAATCTTAACATTGTTAAATAGAAGCATGTATTGAGTAGGACCATCCCACAGTTAGGCCTGGACCAACAAGATGCTTATAACATGATCTATGATTGGCCACGTCATTTCCTTAACCAAACCATTCCCTTGAAAACACACGTTTTCATAAAGATACACAAGTCCGCCACTTGTTATACCTCCCACCTGCAAGAACTTTAAAAAATAAAATAAAAAAAGAACTGCAGAAAGAACTCAGTGGAAGGACTATGTTGAATTGCCAAAAGATAAATATTGTGAATCAGTCTGGACCCAACACTCTGAGATAAAACTTACCTAGGCCATCTATGAATCCAAAATTAATGGGGCGGCAAATTCCCCCAGAGAGATGTTTAAAATCACTAAGGGCCAGATGTACCAAACGATTTTACCCATTCTGTGTCTATGGGAAAAAGCTTTCGTACATATGGCCCTAAATTCCTGCTAGAACCAAGATCCACTGACCTGGACCCTGAACCATCAAATGCCTGATCTAATAATTATCTTGCCACCATTTTTCACAACAAAATATCTATTGATCTTTCCAAGACACAGAGGGAGCTTTGGACCCTAATGTCCAGTCTAGAAGCAAGTTAAATCTGGCTCCCCTCGCGATCTCGCTTCCCCTAGGATTCTATACTTAAACGCTAAACTTACTTTCCATATCCTCTTTGAAATGGCCAATCTGTCCTTAGAAAAGGGAACAGTCCTGACGGCATGGAAGCAAGCAATGGTTAAAGCCATTATAAAAAAACAAATGCAACTTGCATCTGCTTGGCAAACAGTCAATCTGTATCTTTGCTCCCAGGACTGAGTATAGTGTTGGAAAAACACAATAACACTCCTCTCTCTAAATTCATGTAAACCAATGAAATACTTCATCCCACTCAAACCGCTTTTTGGCCCAAACATAGCTTTGACGCCACCCTTCTAGCGCTGATGGAGGATGCTAAAATGAGGCTCAATCAAGGTGGCATTGTAGCCATTATCCTTCTTGATTTAAGTGCTGCCTTTGACACTGTGAATCAAAACACCATGCTGGAAAGTGCCGGAGTCTCAGGAGATGCCCTTGACTGGCTCAGGTCTTTTCTCTATGGTAGATCCTTCCAGGTTTTCGAGAAGTCCTTCTCCAATATATTTCCTCTCAACTGTGGAGTCCCATAGGGCTCCTCTTTAAGCCCAATACATTTTAATTTATATATGCAGCCTATTGCAGACATTGTTAAACCATGCCTGTCTCCATAGAATTGTATGTGGGCAGAAAGCAATTGGCTGTCTTGCTCAACCAGGAGCCGTCTTCTCCCTTGTATGGAAGCAGGTGCAAGTTGGATGTTCAAATCCTACCTGAAGCTGAATGGAAATAAAACTGAACTGATGGTTTAGGGGAACCCTACCCAGCGGATCGTTAAATTAGTGTGTTCTTATCCAGTGCTGGAATGCCTACGGGCCACCATGCGCTCTAAAAAATCACCTAGTATAGTATAGTATTTGTCAGCTTGCCAGGGCTTTTGGGCTGCACATCATAAAGTCACCTGCTACTTGTGGTGTTTTGTACAGTGCACAAGATTAATCATCTTCATTCAGTACAATGCCTGCCACTCCTTATACAGCCTAGCCACTCTCAGGAGTGAAAGGATGAGGACTCGTCATACAAATCTACTGCTCTCTTGCTGATGCTATTAATACTTAAAGGAGTTGTATTTGAGATGTTCCCAGCAAAAATCACTCCAGGGTATTTTATAACCTGTTGCATTATTATGTGGTTCATTCTTCAGTTGTCATTCTTCCCACTGTTGTGCTAGATGTGTGGTTCATGTTTTTTCCCTGTGTATTATGTACACTTGTAATGAAACATCCTTGAATCTCATTAAGACTGAGATCGAGTGGAGTTCCTGGATGGTTGAATGTATCAAGATGTCTTTCACAAGGGTGGATACTTTAACCCTGGCGTCTTAATCGAAAAACCTTTCAGTAAATATTATTTCCGTCTCTTTTCAACAAATGTTCCAGTCAGAATTGAAAAAATAATGGTGGTGGCAAAAGTGAAAGTGAGCAGCTGTGCCTGGTCCTACAGTAGAGCACATAGTATCCAGAACAATTTCTGTTTAGTGAAATACTGACCTCCATGTTACTTTGCAGGTTGATCAAGTGTAAATTCATATTAGATCCCAAGACCTGAAGCCTCAACTTAAGCAGCCAAATGGTTTCTCAGCATGTAGAAAAACAGTTAATGAGTTTCCTTTGCCACATCTATTATACTGAATTGACTGCATGACAGCTGCAGGGATTTGAGCACTAGTTTGTCACTAAAAGTAGAAGACAAATCCATGGATAACCCAACTAGCCTACAGCAGACCTGAGGCAAGACCTTTCTGTTTCATTCAGTCTTTATTTTGAGAATATTCAAACCCTTTTTAAGCAGCTCACCAAACTTCTTATTTATGCCCTTTTCTTAGTGGATGTAGGAATTGGTATTTGCTCCTTTGCAAACTTAGTTGGGTACCATTTAGATTTTTCTACTTATTACATCATTTTGCAGGGTCATGCAGTACCCTAACCATCTTAGTCAATTGGTAATTGAACACATTTAAATTAATATTTATATTTCTATGGGAATTTATATAGCACAAATGTAGCTGCAAAGCTATGGAGTAGTGTTCCAACAGTGAGCATACACAAAAGGAGTAAAGATTCTGACGATATGTAACGTGATTAATAGAAGATAAGGGTGACTACCACCTGGGCAGATCATCCTGTATTGACACATGGATGTGTTGCTTGTAGAGAAAGCTTCTTCAGTTTATTTATGGGAAGCAGCAGTGAGAGAGTATGCCAAACGTGTGTGAAGTGGCAGTTCTAGAACCAAGAAGCATGAGATGGCTTGGCATCTTGTCTTATTCTTATCATCTTTTTTGTTTTAAATAGGATGAGATGGGCACCGCAAGTTTTGTGCACCCCTAGTGTTTGTTACCTTTATCATGCTAGCCAAATATGGTGGATGATTGAAATTTACTGCTTTGTAGGTGACTTTAAAGATGATGAGAGCTTTTAGCAGGAGCCATCGGAGGTATTCTAGAGTGGGTGAAAATCAGTCATACAGCTGCATGAAAGATGTTCTTGAAGTTCTTGAAGAGTGTCAATCTGATTGTTCAATGACAGCAATCGGTGTTGCCTGCATCAATGTGTGAGTTTCCTGAAGTCTGCTTCACATCAGATGTCTTTCTTTGTGAAACTTGATGATTTCTTGCAAGGTAGTTTGCAGTGTTTTTTAAGATTCTGAAACTGAGGGTAGTCTCAATGTTGAATCCTAGGGATTTTGTACAGCTGACAAATTGAAATGTAAAGCCATCATGCTTTGTTTCTGGGAGCCATTTGAGGACTGATTCCTGTTGGTTGCTGCTGCTGATTAGCTCAGATTTTGTCTACACGGAATTGGTCTTCAAGTACAACTTACAAATCCAAAATTGGATAGTAGCAAAGCAGTCAGAGCCAAGAGAAGTAATTTTCTGTTTGATTTTCAGGGAGAAGCAGATATTATCCACATGCTAATGGATTTTGATGTTCTTACTGAACTTCAGGATTCCCACAGATATCATGTAGTTGTTAAAACCAGTAGTGATAGGAAGGTTCTTTATAGAAACTCTGCAACTTGAATTATGGTGTGGTTCTATGGTGTGTTTCACACAGTAGCCATCCTGACACTGTTGATTAAAAAAGGATGGGTGTCTTGGATGGTTGAGGGATGTTGATTCTAGGTCAAAGGCCATTTATGTCAGCAGTTGTGCCTGTTGCTAGGAAATTTACCCAGCACAACAACAGTTGGAATTTGAAAGCCCAGACAGTGAGTCCTTTTTGGGGATGAAAATATTAATTGGTGACTGTAAGACATTGAAGTATTAGTTAAAGGGGTGTGAGTACCCACCTCTAATAATAGTCATAATTTTTGTCACTGTGAACAACTAAAGCCACTAAGCCCTGTGCTTATCCCCCCTAGTAGCTTAGCACCAATCCTTCAGGCTTAACTTAGTGGCAATTTGTAAATTATTTATACAGTATTCACACAGTAAAAAAATTAAAAGTGAACACAAGAACAATTCCAAACCAATTTAGAAAGATAGAGAATATTGCAATAAAACGTCAAAAATAAAAACAAATATTACTGGAGATATGAAATTTTAAACATTGAAAATGGCACCAAGAGCAAAGTGACAACCACTGTTATCTGGTGACACTAGACCAAGTAAGAGTCAAAAATTAAGACCCACTGTGGTGGATTGTCGGTCGGATGCAGGGACACAGTTTGTCCTGTTAGAAAGTTTACCTTTTGACTTAAAAGTTTTTAAAGAGAAAAAGTGCTCATGGACGAGTGGTAGGCGGGGCAATCTACAATCTGGATTCAAAGTGGGGCTCTACGATGGCAGGCTGTGGAAGCATGTGGTGTCTTGCATTATCATTGACCAAGGTAGAAAGCTCCAAGCAGCTAAGTCTGGAGCCCGTCCTCAGGGAGTCCTCCATGTCGATCAGCTTTGGCTTGGTGTTGGTCTAGGTGAAGCCTTCTATATTTGGACTTTAAAACTGTTTTATTGAAGTCTGATCTCCTTCATTTGGGGAAACCAACATGTTGAGGCCGACCAGTAATTTGATGTCTGTAGCTTTGATGGTGACCCCGATTTATGTCAGTTCCCTAGGCAGAAAGTTAGCGAGAAGCTTATACTTCTTGCAGTTTTGGTTCTAAGACCTGAGGCCCCCACTAGGGTTATATAGCTCGCTCCAAAAGAAAACAGCAGCAGGGTAGGCCCAGTTAGAACTGGCCAGTTGGAGAGTTGTAAGTAGGGAAGCACCTCTGGAAGCTTCTTGTGTCTCTTTAGCTAAAACAGGCTGTCAGCCAACTGATCCTGGGTATCACTGCTGGGTTCAAGGTAAGCAGGTCCAGTCTTCTTTCAGATTCTTCGAAAACACAGCAGGACAGTCCTCCTTCTGATTCCTCACAGTATCCGAGAGTGTTCTGAGTAGATCATTGTAGGGTATACTTTCATGAACAGTGCCAGCCTGTGGGTAGAGGGCAATCCTTTGTCCACCCCTTAAATCAGTTCTGTTCAAGTCCTCTACTCCCACTGGGTTGGGTGCCAGCGTGACTAAAGAGGCATAGGTAATGCAGGCCTAGGTGTGAGCTTGATCTGCCAGTGCCAAGGTAGGCATACTTTGAAGCAGAGTCAGGGCTGGGCAGTGCTCACCAGCCATCCCGTCAATAGAGAGTCTCCTTCCCCACACCCACAGACATTTTATAAATTGCACTTTTAGAAAGTTGTAATTTTTTGTAATTTGGGTAAAATCAAAAGGCTTTCTTGCAAGTATCCAGATGTCACTTGACCACTGATGGCTCCCCTGTGGTGAAATTTGTATTGCTCCCAAATATCATTAATCGTTTCCTAAATATACATTAAATTCTTCATCTATGTTAGGGCCTCTAGAAGTCTTAGTTTCCAGCCTCATAATGTCTAATGATGTTTGCCTAATGCCTGGATATGGTTTTATTGATTTTATCCCCATGTTTTATTGTTAGACTGCAGCCACTATGATCCAGCAACGTGTTGAATGTTCATTGGCAATAAATGCTGGTCCTTTACTATACAGAGAGTATGGTCTATTTCTTTGTGACATGCCTTGTCAAATGTGTTTTTTCTATTTGGGTTTGATTAGAATTCAATCAATCAGTCAAACTTTATTTGGTATCTTGACCATAAAAGTTGACAAACATACATCCATAAAAAAATAAAACAGAGTACCACAAACATTCAAAATCATAATTTTCAAATATTATGAAATACAAAAGAAAACTGAAATCCAAATTCACTTCTTGAAAACATCATGTTAAAAGTACATTAGCAGTATAGTACACATAAAACAACCTCTAATTTTCTTAAAAATAAAGATCAGAGTACAAACATATGTGCAGTAGTGCATAACGTCCTACACATCAAAAGTACCTCTCAGAGAGTCCCTGTAGTCTACTAGCTCAGAGGTCACCAAAATGTGAATCCAGAATAACTAAGGTTTCAGTTGGGCCAAATCAGACACACGTTTCATGCCCAGGTCAAAATAAAGTGGAATGAGGGGAGTACTTGCTGGTACAGAAACTAGCACTATAATAAAGTTGTTCTGCTACAAATAACTTGTGGGTATCAGGATATCGACAAACTTCCGCTCCATATAAGACAGTGCTCTGGGCTTTGGCTCTGTAAGCCTTTAAAGCTGGAGAAATGGAATAAGCATAAGTATTCTTTTGAAATCGAAGTATGGCGTTAGACCTATGGGAAATCACAAGTTAACTTCTGTTTATTTGCGCTCCCCCAACTTGTGTTTATCGGAACTATAAGCCCTATCCAATTGTTCCTTTCCAGTCTTAACAATATGACTTTTGGTTGCATTCTTACCAAAAACCATGAACTTAGTTTTGGTCTTATTAAGTTGCAGTGTCCTATTCACACAAAACTCCTAAAATGTATCTAACTGATTTTACAAACCCAACAGGGTTTTAGATATTAATGAAGAATCATCTACAAACAGCAGAATGGGTATTTTAATCCCATTCAAAGTGTGGGAATCATTAACACACCTCTATAATTCCATGACCACATCATTGAGGTACACTTTGTCAGTTCCCCATTATTCCCCCACCTGAGCTGTGTGTAGTTCCTTTCATGCAATCTGGTTATTAACTCAATTAAACATTTTGTAGTCCCCATACTTGCTAAGGCTCTCCAGAGCTTTTCTCGTGGGACCAAATCAAATGCTGTGCGCAAGTCAACAAATGCCGCATATAATTTTTAACTACTGAGCAGGACATATTTAGAGTATAAAAGGGAAAAATTAAAACACCTGATCTACAGTGTTTATCTTAGTGCAAAGCCCTGCCTGGAGAGGGGACAGTATTTGCTTGCTATCCATCCGGTGAGTAATTTATTCGATATCTGTCTGAAAAAGATCTTTTGAAAACATTTTATTAGGCTAATTGGCCTGTAATTATTATGGCAGCCTGGGTCACCCTTTTTAAACATTGATATTATCTCTGCCCCTTTCCATGTTTCTAGAGTCTCTCCTCCCTCTGCAATTGCATTTGAAATAATATTCACATAGGAAGAACACAACCAAGGTTCTGATTTATATAGGTTTCCCGGAACACAATCAGGAATAGGTGCCTTTGAGGACTTCAAACTATCAATAGCAGAGAGAGTGTCTTCTAAGCTAAAGAATACATTAGTGTTCTGATCATCTCCCCATTCTGACTCTTTACTGTCAGCACAGTAATTCGCCTCGCTGCAGGACTGTTTGATTACAGGAACAGAGGCATACAGTTTTGCAAAATGCTCTTCCATTTCTCTGGTCGAAGATTACAATGCATAGGATTTGTATTCCAAGTAGACCCGTGGTCAATAATATGCCAAAAGGTCCTACCATCATTTGTTTTAAGAGCCTAAAGCAAATTTTGCCAATTTTTATCCTCCTATTTCTGCTTGGCACAAGCAATAGCTATCTTATAATTTGTGCACGCTACAGGTATATCCAGACAGTTACACCCTCTGATGGCATTTTTTGGAGCTTGTTTGGCCAATCTACAGTCAGCTGAAACCAAATAGGATCCCTAGAAAAAGCTGTTAATTTCCTACGAGTTTCTTTAAGACATATAGGGGGTCATTACAACATTGGTGGTATAAGGCGCTTACCGCCGTGCAGAAGACCGCCAATACACCGCTGTGGCGGCGGTAGACCGCCACAGCTATTATGACACACATCAAGGAATCCGCCGAAATTCAGACACCCACACAATACCGCCACAACAAAGGTCAGCGAGAAACATGCGTAAACAAATCCTCCACCTCCACGCCAACAGAAACACGCCCATGCCATTCCGACCCACGAATCCACGCGGCTGTCTTTCAACCGCGGTATTCCATTGGCAGTACACACCGCCGCGCTCAAAATACACACACATTTACAATACACCGCCACATTGGACAATTCAAAATACACACACCTGATACACATACACACACCACACCCACACATCCAATACAATATAAAACACACACCCACATCACCCACAAACCCCTACAACCTGAAATTCTGACAGAAGGCGAGAGAGAGAGCACAGAATAGACAACCCCATCACACAGAGGCACACAACACCATCACCCACACAACATCCAAGCACAAAACACCCCATACCACTACACTTACCACAATCATCACCACATACACCACCCCACACATCACCCACACCACCCCATGGCACGCCAAAGACACCCCCGCTTCTCCGAGGAGGAGCTCAGGGTCATGGTGGAGGAAATAATCCGGGTAGAGCCACAGCTATTTGGCTCACAGGTACAGCACACATCAATAGCCAGGAAGATGGAGCTATGGCAAAGAATAGTGGTCAGGGTCAACGCAGTGGGACAGCACCCAAGAAATAGGGAGGACATCAGGAAGAGGTGGAACGACCTACGGGGGAAGGTGCGTTCCACGGTCTCCAGGCACCACATCGCGGTACAGCGGACTGGCGGCGTACCCCCACCTCCTCCCCCACAACTAACAACATGGGAGGAGCAAGTCTTGACCATCTTGCATCCTGAGGGCCTCGGAGGAGTCGTTGGAGGAACAGACACTGGTAAGTCAAATCTTAAATATCACATCCCCCACCCTACCTGCATGCTATCACACACCCCCACCCTCACACCCTCACCTATCACCCAAACTCCTCACTAACGTACTAATAACACAAACTACCCATCCCAACACCAAGCCCTGCATGACACAACTAAGCATGGACACCCATCACTAAAGCATGCCCACTGCACATATCCAGAACACCCACCAACCATCAGCACACAAGCCCCCACACAGGAATGCCTGCACTGGGGTTCACGCACACCCACCCATTGCACACCATGAAACACACATGCAATAATCATGTTCTTATACCCCTGCAGGAACCCGAAGGAACGTCACCACACCAGAGGGTCCAGACAACACCACTCCACCCCCAGAAGAGGCCCACAGTGACGATAGCAGCTCTGTCCTACTGGATCTTGATGACCAGCCCGGACCATCGTGGGCCTCAGGACAGTCGGTTCCCCTTGCCCAGCCACAGCCCAACACCAAAATTCCACCCTCTGGTAACACCAGCACAGCACCCACCCAGCGGGCCCAAACCTCCCTACCCAGGACAGGTCAATCAGCGGTGTGTCCACCACTACAGGGCACCCAGGGTAACCCACCACCCCAACAACAACAACAGGGACCTGGGGGCAGTGGTAGTGGGCACACGGTCCAGGGGACGGAGGCACACGAACATAGGGGAACTGGGAGGGCTGCTGTGCGACAGAGGGAGGACAGGCCAAGGGAACCAACTCTCCACGAGGCCCTCTCCTCCATCATGGGAGCATACCACCACTCCCAGGAGACGATGGCCACGGTCCTGGACAAGTTGCAGGAGACCCTGCGTCTGCAGGAGGAGCAGTATTTGGGGTTCAGGGAGGAGCTCAGGACCATCGGCTCTGCCCTGGGCACCATCGTAGGGGTGCTGACGGACATTCAAAAGACCTTGAGGGACACCGTGGCACTCCAAGAGGCCCCTGACACTAGCCACGACGATGAACTGCCCACCACCTCCGCCGGCGCTAGTGGACAGGACTCCCCGCCACAGGACCACCACACCAGCACCCCATCCCCTGCAGACGGACAACCACCACGCAAGCGGGCCCTAAGATCCAGGAACAGGACAGAGCAAGATGGCAAGACCCCTGCCAGGAAATAAGACCACCCTGATTGTCCCCCCACTGTCCCACTTTGTTACCCTGTCCAAATCGGAACTGCCCCAGCTCCACTTCCAATGGGCAGATGTGCAATGTACCTGTGAGACTAATAGACTGGACTCTGCCATAGACTCCTCCACCATCATCCATCACCATTTTACAACCCCCCTTCATTTTTTAGCACTTAAATAAACACCCTTGAAACACTAAAAAAAACTGGAGTCAGTCTATGATTTGTAATTTTGTATTATCAATTACAGTGTCATAATGGGTTACCCATTGGAAGGCTAACATACCAATGTCACACATCACAAGTCCTTCAAGGATGCAAGCAGTTCACACATAGGTTACCACATTTGTGAAACTGAAATGGAAGGGGACAACTCAGTTAACAAATACTGAGTGAAATGTCGGTACAGGATAGAGGTAGACGTGTGAAAGTTAATGTAATGTTAAACCTGAAAATGTACTCACCTGTGTTTCACTGGAAATATTGCTGTATGACTGACTCCCTGTTGTCGTTTTCTTCTTCCTCAGCTTCATCCTCATCACTGTCCACAGGCTCCACAGCTGCTACAACACCGTCATCTGGATCATCCTCCTGCAGAAAAGGCACCTGGCGTCGCAATGCCAAATTATGGAGCATGGAGCAGCGATAATGATGTCGCATACCTTCTTCGGTGAGTAGAATAGGGATCCACCTGTCATATGGAGGCACCTGAACCTGGCCTTAAGGAGGGCGAAGGTGCGTTCGATAACCCTCCTAGTCCACCCATGGGCATCATTGTACCGTTCCTCTGCCCTAGTCCTGCGGAGGGGGACCAGAGCTACATGGGTCCCATCAATGGCACCTATGACGTTGGGGATATGTCCAAGGGCATAGAAGCCACCTTTCACTGTAGGCAAATCCTCCACCTCAGGGAAAATGATGTATCTCCTTACGTGTTTCAGCAGAGCAGACAACACTCTGGACAACACGTTGGAAAACATAGGCTGGGACATCCCTGATGCCATGGCCACTGTTGTCTGAAAAGACCCACTTGCAAGGAAATGGAGCACTGACAGCACCTGCACGTCAGAGGGGATTCCAGTCGGATGGCGGATTGGTGACATCAGGTCTGGCTCCAACTGGGTACATAGTTCCTGGATTGTGGCACGTTTAAACCTGTAGGTGACGATTAAATGTCTCTCTTCCATTGTCAACAGGTCCACCAGCGGTCGGTACACCGGAGGATTCCGCCATCTTCTCATATGTCCCAGCTGACGGTGCCTAAGAAGGACAACAGCGAAGAAACAGTCACTATTCCTCTAGGTATGTACCCACAGTCACACAGAACACGGCACCAAACACAAAACCCTTCCTGTATGTGTGTTGAGTATAGGCCTAGCTATGTGTGACGCAGTAGTAACTGAAGCCATGTGGGCCCCTGAAATGGCGGCTGCCTGACCTTTAAACTGGGACAATGGGATTGTGGGGTAACTGCGCTGGCATTGCACACCGTCGCGGTAGGCGGTCGTAGACCACGGCGCAATGCTGCATTGGTTAACATTGGACACTATGGGTCCCAGGAGCCAATGAACAGGTACGCCGGCGGTGATGATGCGCCCCGCCGCGGACGTCACCGCCATTTTCTATCTCTTCAATCACTAGATACCTGACCTTCGACAGGAGAGGACCTACACTGCTAGTGCTGCTGTGACCTCGGTCTGGAAGCGACGATGGCTGCTGCGTCTGGGGAAAGGGCCCCTGCCTTCACTGCACAGGAGTTGGAGAAACTTGTGGATGGAGTCCTCCCCCAGTACATGCTACTCTACGGTCCTCCAGACCAACAGGTTAGTACACAGGGAGCACGTTGTATGGGCTAGGCCTGGGTGGAGAGGGCTGGGTGGAAGAGGGAAGGGGCCAGAGTTCATACTACAGTAAAGCATGGGAATAAATGGGCCACATGGTCAGAGTAGGGAGGGGGCCACTCACATTGATGGTGCAGTTGGTAATGACTGTTCCTCTTCCCTTGTGCATGTCATGTAGGCCAGCGCCCACCAGAAGAGGGACATTTGGCGTGCCATCGGCAAGGACGTCCGGACCCTGGGGGCCCACCAGAGACGGAGCACCCACTGCCGGAAGAGATGGGAGGACATTCGCCGCTGCAGCAAGAAGACAGTGGAGGCTCAGCTGGGGATGGCCTCCCAACGTGGGAGGGGTGCCCGTCGCACCATGACCCCCCTGATGTTCCAGATCCTGGCGGTGGCCTACCCGGAGTTGGATGGGCGCTTAAGGACATCTCAGCAGACACAAGGGGGTGAGTACAACCTCATTCTGCAGACTTTGCGTGCAGTGGAGGTGTCTGGGTGGGGGAGGTGGGCTGTGGGTGTCCCTAGGCCAGGGCGAGTTCGGTAGGCAAGGCCCCTCCGTAATGTAGGCCATGTGGCACTCTACCCCACCTCAGAAGAGTGGCAAGTTGAGGTATAGTTGCCCCTGTGGCATCCATGTGCGCAGATTTCCACCATTGCCATGTAGGCCATATCCCAGAAATTGCATGTGCAGAGGCCAGGAACACGGCGTTATGCATGGGGCTGCTGCGTCTGTCTTGTCCGCCAACGGTAGCGGTATGCCATGCACTAAAACTCTCTTTCTTCTGTCTCCCCCCCCCTTTTCCTGCTCTCCCTGTCCTTTTGTACATTAGCATCATCAGGCGGAGGTACAGTGGCACTGGAGCACGAGGGAGCTGCATCCCGGACTCGTCCACCGATGGGAGCTCCCCTGTGGTGGCGGCACCATCTGTGCGCACCACTTCTAAAGGTACAGCCGCCACCTCCCCTACCAGCACCGCCCTCCCAGCAGCCCCTCAGCATACGCCCCGTGCCCGCTCACCCAGGAGGGTGGGCATCACCTTCGCCCCAGGCACCTCAGGCCCTGCCCCAGTCACCCCAGCTGCCCTCAGTGAGGAGGCCATTGACCTCCTCAGGTCACTCACTGTTGGGCAGTCTACCATTGTGAATGCCATCCAGGGTGTAGAACGAGAGTTGCAACACGGTAATGCATTCCTGGAGGGCATTCATTCTGGTCAGGCTGCCCTTCAGCGAACCCTGCAATCTCTGGCCTCAGCACTGATGGCAGCCATTGTCCCTGTGTCTAGCCTCCCCCCTCCAACTTCCTCCACCCAGACCCAATCCCCTGTACCCCAGCCCATCCCAAGCACACCTACAGACCAGCCTGCACACAAGTCAACCCCCAAAAGTAGCTCAAGCAAACATAGGCACCACACACACCACAGGCACTCACACAAGCATCACACCCATACAGACACAGCAACATCCACTGCCTCCACTGTGTCCCCCTCCTCCTCTTCTCCCTCCTCCCTCCCAGTCTCCGCTACACACACACCTGCAGGCACTAGGACTCGCACCAGGACACCCAGCACCACAAGCCGCTCACCTGCACTCACCACCTCCACTACCATTTACACGTCCCCTGTGTCCTCTCCCAGTGTGTCTGTTACCGCCCCCGCCCAAAGTACCCAAACGCCGGCAATCACTCACCCAACATCCATCCACCTCACGACAGCCTCCAGTACCTGCACCTGCACCCAAAACAGCTAAAGTGACACCTCCTCTTCCTCCACTCCCAGACCCCCTCCAGCTACCCATCCCAGTGTCCGTCAGAAACTGTCCCTATGTCAAATTGACCTTTTTGCCCCCACCCCACCTCCAATTCATCAGTCCAGTCGTAGCGCCTCAGCCAAAAAGCCTCCAGTACCAGTGGTGCGTGTTCCAGGTTTTTGGAGTGCACCGTCCACCAGGGCAGGCAGTAGGACCTGGAGCCAAGGCACTGGTAGCCCACCCCCTGTAAAGGCTCTGAAATTGGAGAGTGGACGACGGGACCGTGTCAAGACTCCTGGTGGGACAACAAGTGAAATGGGATCGAAGGCGATTGGTGAGTCAGCTGTAACTCCAAAAAAGGTGGGGAAGGTCCAGAGGAAGTCTCCCCAGCCTGTTGTGAGTGTCACGGCGGAGAAGTGCGCCATCATTTCCGGCGGTGCAGACACAACCGCCAGCACCGTCGTCACTGGTCCAGAGACCAGCGCCAGAGTCACAGCCCAGGAGGGGCAAAGTCTCGGTACTGGTCAGGAGACCACCGCCGGAGTCACAGCCAAGGAGGGCCCAAGTATCGTTACTGGTCAGGAGACCACCGCCGGAGTCACAGCCCAGGAGGGCCCAATTCTCGTTACTGGTCAGGAGACCACCGCCGGAGTCACAGCCCAGGAGGGCCCAAGTATCGTTACTGGTCAGGAGACCACCACCGGAGTCACAGCACAGGAGGGCCCAAGTATCGTTACTGGTCAGGAGACCACTGCCGGAGCCACAGCCCAGGAGGGCCCAAGTCTCGTTACTGGTCAGTAGACCACCGCCGGAGCCACAGCCCAGGAGGGTCCAAGTATCGTTACTGGTCAGGAGAGCACTGCCAGAGTCACAGCCCAGGAGGGGACAGGATGCCACAGCCCCGCTGGCCAATGATGGAACATCATGCCACACACCAATGTCCAGTGTGGAGATCGTCATGCCACACACCAATGTCCAGTGTGGAGATCGTCATGCCACACACCAATGTCCGTATCAGAACCGCCATGGCAAAGCACCGCTGAACAGGGCAAAGACCGCCATGGCAAAGCACCGCTGAACAGGGCAAAGACCGCCATGGCAAAGCACAGCTGAACAGGGCAAAGACCGCCATGGCAAAGCACCGCTGAACAGGGCATGCACCGTGTAGGAATGAATGGACCGCCACATCAGTCATCCATGTGCAGCTGGGACAGTGACAGGACAGGAACTTTCACGGGGAGACTCATCCAGTCTGGGCACCAGTCCCCCTCCAGAACCAGTGGAGATCTGCATCTACTTGAGAAACTGTGGCTTTGCACTCCCCAGTATGGCACAGTGGGCAAACCACCCACTGTAGAGACTTGAGAGACTGTGGCTTTGCACTCCCCAGGATGGCACAGTGGGCAAACCACCCACTGTAAAGACTTGAGAGACTGTGGCTTTGCACTCCCCAGGATGGCACAGTGGGCAAACCACCCACTGTAAATACTTGTGAGACTGTGGCTTTGCACTCCCCAGGATGGCACAGTGGGCAAACCACCCACTGTAAAGACTTGTGAGACTGTGGCTTTGCACTCCCCAGGATGGCACAGTGGGCAAACCACCCACTGTAAAGACGTGTGAGACTGTGGCTTTGCACTCCCCAGGATACATCAATGGGCATGGAGCCCCGTCGTGGATCTGGCTCCACATTCATGTGGCTGAGGTGCCCCCCCTTCCCTTCCCCCTGAGGTGCCTGTAGTGTTTCTATCTGATGCCCCGGCAGTGTTCTCTTGGATTTTGGTCAGGTATCTATTGTGGGCCTCGCCCATGCATTTTTGGACTGTTGGTGCACGGACATTGTTGTGTACATATCTGCACCACTTCTTGTATTGTATATATAATTATGAGTGATTTAGAGATATATATCTGTATATTTTTTTATGACATGTAGATTGGCACATTACAATGTTTGACCGAAATTTGCTTTGTCTTTGCATTCTTCCGGGGGGATTGTGGGTTGTTAAAGGGAAATTTGACTGCATTGGTGTATATGTTGTAATATGCGAGGGTGGGGGTGTTTGGTGGGTGTCCCCCTAACTTTTGCCTCCTCCCTCCCCCGTGTCGTAGATGCATTACTCACCGGTATCTTCTGCGCCTACGTCGCTGTTGGTCGTAAATGAGCAGAAAGACAAGGGCAGGGAGTATTTGGAGTTCCGGCTCCATGGAGTCCTCGTTCCTCGTGGGATGTGTTCAGGTAAGCGTTTTCCCATAGCAAAAGCTGTTCCCGCCGTGTTTTTATCCACGGTGAATCCGCCCCGGAAAAGGTGGCAGATTGACGGGTTGTAATGGTGTGGGCGGTACATTGTCTTCCGCCTGTCTGTTGGCGGTAACCGCCGCGCTGCTTGTCTGTACCGCCGTGGCGGGTGGTGTGTTAAAGTGGCTGTCTTTGTTGGCGGTTTTCGCCAGGGTCATGATTCCCTTTTTTTGTCCGTCGGCCTGTTTGCGGTATTACCGCACCTTTTACACTGTCCGCCAGGGTTGTAATGACCACCATAGTCTCTTAAGGGGAAAGGCCTAAACAACGCAGGTTAAGCCACGCTTACGTTTAGCATGCAAGTGGACCAATTCTTGCCTTCACCACAGCTGGCTGAATGTCTGCCTTAACCATGCGTATGCCTAAACCACGATTATGCGTGGCTAAGGCAGAGAACGGTCTACTGGTGTGAATGGGCAGAGCAGGAAGGAATCGGAGAGGATGAGGTTTGGTAAGTGGGGCTGGGGCAGGGATTGGGGGTAGCATGTAGGTGGGGGGTGGATTTAGGGCTTAGGGTGGGTTGGGGTGGGTGTATTTTATTTTTATTTTTTATTATATATATATTTTTTCTTTTTAAGGGGCAGGGTTTTAGGGCTCAGATCAGGGAGGGTTTGGGACCATTTGTTTTGGGGGGGGGGGTGTTTATGGGTGGGGGAAGGTTTTAGGGCTCACAGGCTAGTTTTCTTTTTTTATAGCAGGAGTCAGGTTGTTTTTCATTTTTACAGGGGCAGGTTTTTAGGGCTCAGTATGGGTAGGGGTTGGATTCAGGTTTTGGGCACAGAAAGGTTTTTAGTGGTAGGGGTAGTTTTAGGTCTCAGGGTGGGTGAGGGGTGGTCGGAGTAATTATTATAATTTTTTTGTTAAGAGGGGGATTGTATAACAGCCTCACATCCACTACCACATATTCCTTTACTAAGCATGCTTTCACAACACAATTTGTTGTAAAGGCATGCGTGGTAAAGGTGCAGTTGTGGTTCTGACCACATTGTTAAGCCATACGTGGTTCTGGCATGCGTGGTTGTGTCATACGTCCCTCTCCAAAGCTTTAAATAAGTTAGCAGAAATATCAAGTATGGGTACATCCTCTGCAGGTATATCCTCCTATTTAGCAAATAATGTACAAACCAATAATAAATTTCAGCATGAAGTTTCGCTTTTGCCAAGACACTAGCCCAGGACACTCTCCTGCAATTATTTTCCACAATTGGTTTGGGTACCATTGTACGATGAGTGTGTGATAATCTCTTGAAGTCATCTCTGTAGGAAGCTGGCACTGTATATGCTATACCAAAATGAGGTATAGTGTGCACAGTGTCCAGGGGTTCCCCAGAAGCTTAACAGAGGCTGATGTAGCTAATACTACTGCTCTCTTTTGTGATAGTGTGGTCGAGCAGTGAGACTTATCAGAGGGTAGTGCACAGCATTTGTTGTACACACACAGTGAAGAAATGAGGCACACACTCAATGGCTAACTCCATGCCAGTGGTTTTTATATAGCACAAGTTCACACCAAACACACACCCTCAGCAGCATGGAGCAGATGGGTGCAGGGTGCAAACACAGAGCTGGGTGCCCAATGCTTTTTAATGGACAGACCTTCGGGGTCACAAAAGATGCTACAGGCTGCGTCCAGGGGGTCACTTCTGGGAAACCAGAAGCTGGGCAGGCAGTAGAGGCGCCCACTGGACGTCGTTGGACTGTCAGTCAAATTCCCCAAGGCTGGGGGGCTGCGGGTGCAGGGGTCTCCTTGAGTGTTGGGTATCTTTGTCGGATCCGGTTGCGGTCAGGGGCATCCTCTGGATTCAGGCTGCAGGTGTCATGTTGGCCAGGAGGGGTCAACCCAGGGCTATCTCAAGGTCAGAATTCCCTGGGGACCTTCTCTGGACCGGTGGGCCACCTGGACTCGTGTCGTGGGAGTTGGGTGCAGACTGGGTAGGACTTGTGGATTCAAAGTGTTTCTGGAGTCCGTTTGGTGATTTTTCCTGGACAGGGCCACTGCCCTCTGGAGTTCTTGGTCCTCTGCTGGGTAGGCAGTCCTCTTGGGGTTTGTAGAGGTCACTGGTCCTGCAAGATGCATTGCCTTCTTGGAGCAGTGGTCTTTAAAGTTGCAGACAGGCCAGTAGATCTAGGGCCAAGTCAGTTGTCGTCTAGAGTCTTCTCTGCTGGGGTTGCCTCAGCAGTCCATCTTCTTTCTTCTTGCTTATTCATGAGGTTGCCAGGAGTCTGGTGAGTAACGTTCCAGGGTGACCCTAAATATTAGATTTAGGGTTGTACAGGCATTGGTCGATGGGTGCTTTCCCTGAGGGTGGCTACGCCCCTCCTGTGCCCACTCCCTTTGGAGAGGGAGGCACATTGCTAACCGTATTGGTCCCTCTCCTCCAAAATAAAATAGAAGATTCTGCAAGGAGGGGGTAAATTCAGCTCTGGACACCTTAGAGGTGGTTTCAGCTGAAGTAGACACTCCTCCTTGTCTTTCCTAATTTTTCTGCTGAACTTACTGCCAAAAGTGGGGCTTAGTCTTGGTGGTTAGTCTCCACTAGCTAGATTGCCCTGGGGTACTTTAACAGGAGGCCTGATCCTTTGAGGCTCACCGCCAAGTGTTACAGTTCCTGCAAGGGGGAGGTGTGAAGCACCTCCACCCAGAGCATGATTTGTTTCTGACCCCAGAAAGCACAAACGTTTTCACCCTATGGTGTCAGAAACTTGTCTGTTAGTGGCAGACTGGCACAGACTGGTTAATCCTGCACTAAAGGGTTGGGTAAAATACAGAGGGCATCTCTAAGATGCCCTCTGTGTACATATGACAATAAATCCAACACTGGCATCAGTGTGAGTCTATTTTGCTGAGAAGTCTGATACCAAACATCCCAGTCTTCAGTAAAGCCATCATGGAGCTGTGGAGTTCGTAATGATAAACTCCCAGCCCATGTACTGAATATGGCCACACTGCACTTACAATGTCTAGAAACCGACTTAGACACTGGAGGGGGATATTGCTGATGCAGCTGTGCCCTGACCTGTGGTATAGTGCACCCTGCCTTAGGGCTGTAAGGCCTGCGAGAGGGGTGACTTACCTTTGCCACAGGCAGTGAGTTGTAGGCATGGCACCCTGAGAGTGATGCCATGTCAACTCTACCTTTTTCCACCCACCAGCACACACAATATGTTGTGGCATGTATATGGTGAGGGGTCCCTTAGGGTAGCACAATAAGTGCTGCAACCGTTAAGGACTCTCCCTGGTCACAGAGCCCTTGCTACCACTGGTACCTTTTACAAGGGACTTAGCTGTGTGCCAGGGGTGTGCCAATAATGGAAACATTGGTACAGGTTAGGGAAAGAACACTGGTGCTGGGGCCTGGTTGGAAGGTTCCCAGCACACACTCAGTCAAGTTAGCATCAATACCAGGCAAAAGGTGGTGGGTAACCATGTCAAAGGGGCACTTTCCTATAATCCCCAACTGAGAAAACATACAGAGCATTATGGTCACTATCAGTACGATTGATTACCTCCATGTCATGAAGCTGCATCCACGGACTGACATCTAGTAGGATGTAATCATTTACACTGAATGTACACCCTCTCTTAACCCTTCGCTGCCAGGCCTTTTCCCCCTCAGGTGCCAATCCTTTTTTTGGGTGTTTGCGGCAGTTCGCGCTTAGTCCCTTATAACTTTTTGTCCACATAAGCTACCCATGCCAAATTTCCTTTTTTTCAAACATCCTAGGGATTCTAGAGGTACCCAGACTTTGTGGGTTCCCCTGAAGGAGACCAAGAAATTAGCCAAAATACAGCAACAATTTAGTTTTTTTTTTTTTTAAATGGGAAAAAAGGGCTGCAGAAGAAGACTTATGTTTTTTTCCCAGAAAATGGCATCAACAAAGGGTTTGCGGTGCTAAAATCACCATCTTCCCAGCCTTAGGAACAGGCAGACTTGAATCAGAAAACTAACTTTTTCAACACAATTTTGGCATTTTACTGTGACATACCCCATTTTTACAATTTGTTGTGCTTTCAGCCACCTTCCAGTTAGTGAAAAAAATGGGTTTGAAACCAATGCTGGATCCCAGAAAGCTAAACATCTCTAAAAAGTAGACAAAAGTCTGAATTCAGCAAGGGGTAATTGGTGTAGACCCTACAAGGGTTTCCTACAGAAAATAACAGCTGAAGTAAATAAAATATTGAATCGAGGTGAAAAAAAACAGCCATTTTTCTCCATGTTTTACTTTTTCCTGTGATGTCAGATTTTTTAAAGCAATATACCGTTACGTCTGCTGGACTGTTCTGGTTGCGGGGATATATAGAGCATGTAGGTTCATCAAGAACCCTAGGTACCCAGAGCCAATAAATGAGCTGCACCTTGCAATGGGTTTTCAGTTTATACCGGGTATACAGCAATTCATTTGCTGAAATATAAAGAGTGAAAAATAGGTATCAAGAAAACCTTTGTATTTCCAAAATGAGCACAAGATAATGTGTTGAGAAGCATTGGTTATTTGCACATCTCTGAATTCTGGGGTGCCCATGCTAGCATGTGAATTACTGGACATTTCTCAAGTAGACGTCTTTTTTTTACATACTGTCTTACATTTGTAAGGAAAAAATGCAGAGAAAGACAAGGGGCAATAACACTTGTTTTGCTATTCTGTGTTCCCCCAAGTCTCCCGATAAAAATGGTACCTCACTTGCGTGGGTAGGCCTAGGAAACTCAACATGGACACATCACATTTTTACATTGAAATCTGACGTGTTTTTTGCAAAGTGCCTAGCTGTAGATTTTGGCCTCTAGCTCAGCAGACACCTAGGGAAACCTACCAAACCTGTGCATTTTTTAAAGCTAGACACCTAGGGGAATCCAGGATGGGGGTGACTTGTGGGGCTCTGTCCAGATTCGGTTACCCAGAATCCTTTGCAAACCTCAAAATTTGGCCAAAAAAAAACACTTTTTCCTCACGTCATGGTAACAGAAAGTTTTGGAATCTGAGAGGAGCCACAAATTTCCTTCCACCCAGCGTTCCCCCAAGTCTCCCGATAAAAATGGTACATCACTTGTGTGGGTAGGCCTAGCGCCCGCGACTGAAAATGTCCCAAAACACAATGTGAACCCATCACATTTTCCCAAAGAAAACAGAGCAGTTTTTTGGAAAGTGCCTAGCTGTGGATTTTGGCCTCAAGCTTAGCCGGCACCTAGGAAAACCTACCAAACCTGTGCATTTGTGAAAACTAGACACCTAGGGGAATCCAAGATGGGGTGACTTGTGGAGCTCTCACCAGGTTCTGTTACCCAGAATCCTTTGCAAACCTCACAATTTGGCCAAAAAAACACTTTTTCCTCATATTTTGTGACAGAAAGTTCTGGAATCTGAGAGGAGCCACAGATTTCCTTCCACCCAGCGTTCCCCGAGGTCTCCCGATACAAATGGTACCTCACTTGTGTGGATAGGCCTAGTGCCTGCGAAAGTAAATGCCCCAAAACGCTATCTAGATGCATCAAAATGATCAAATACAAAACTACCTGGTTTTGCGGGGGGCACCTGCGTTTTTGGTCCTGGGCTCAGCAGCCACCTAGGGAAACCTACCAAACTCAGACATTTCTGAAAACTAGACACCCAAGGAAATCCAGGGAGGTGTGACTTGCGTGGATCCCCCAATGTTTTCTTACCCAGAATCCTCAGCAAACCTCAAATGTAGCTAAAAAATCACATTTTTTCCACATTTCTGTGTGGGATCAACGCACTGGGACGAATTTCCTACCACGCAACGTTCCCCTCAGTCTCCGGGTAAAAATGATACCTCACTTGTGTAGGTGGGCCAAGTGCCTGTGACAGGGAAGAGACAAAAACATGTAGAAATTGAGGGGGAACCAACGCGGGTCCAAAAGGGCAGTTTAAAAAAAAAACACTTTTAGGCTGACAAGTGCAGCAGAATTTTTATCGGTATAAATGAGACTATGCTGGGTGGTAGGAATTTTGTGGATTCCTGCAGATTCCGGAAGGTTCCATCACAGAAATGTGGGAAGAATGTGTGATTTCCAGCAAAGTTGGAGGTTTGCAGGGCATTGTGGGTAAGAAAATGGTGAAGCACACTACCCTGGAATCACCCAGATGTTTAGTTTTCATATGTGTCTAGGTCTTGTGAATTTTTCTACATGGCAACGTCCCAAAGTCCAAAAAGTGCAGCCCTCACCATTCAAAGTGGGACAATTTTGAGAGTTAGCCAAGCTCTCATGGCCCAAATGTAAAACCAAAACCCAAAATAATCAAATGTCCTTTTGCTTGCTGTGGGATAAGATGTTTTAGTGTTCGGGGGATTGCTGAATGACTGTTAGCCTCTTCAGTTTTTTTTTTTTTTTTATTCCCTGGGATCTAGTAGACTTTCGGAGCCCCTCACCCCCGGAGCGGAGAACAACTTTGGCCCCATTTATTTTGGATGGGGGCATGGCCATACCCCCAACCTCTTATTGTGGAGAAAAAAAATCTTCCCTGGTGGGCTTTAAGATGGGTGATCAGTATAGGGAAAGGTGCGGAAGACATTGTGACGCAAAGGGTTAATTGGCTTGAACAGTGTAGATGAGCGTGATGCCTGCCAAAGCCAGAGCAACGTGGAAGATGTTCGCTTTCAAGCTTGTTTTCTTTTGACATTCCGTAGATAAACTTATTCGCAGCTGCATGTGTGAGAAACAGGCTGTGAAGGAGATTCAGTCTCAACCTTGAGAACAAGACCACAGTAAAAGATGGAATGAAAACAATGGCCAGGGAATGGCAAGGCAGCCAAGAGACATGTACTGATAACATAGCTAGAAAATACTGGAAGGGGATAGAATCCAAGCTTCAGGTTATTTAAACACTGAAAGGTGGGTGAGGGAATTGAAGCTCGCAGATGGAGTTGTGAAACTGTCATCTTCAGACCCAGAGCTGCCTCCCTGTTTTGCTGTTCCAAGACCATGACGCCCGAGGGGGTTGAGAGGTCCAAGCGGGCGGTAGAGGGCTTCCCAGCATTTCGTGGACTAAGTTAAGTTCCACCCAGGGATGAAAGGCTTTTGTTTCTCTGCTCTATTATTATGATTGATTATTATGCTTGCACTGTGTTTATAATCTGAGAATTTCAGCTCGTTTATAATTTTTTTTTTCTTACTGAACATCGTAGTGTGAGTCTGCTACAGTAATTGAAATATGCATTTTAGAATGCAGTAAATCAAAGCTTATCTGAAGTATTCAACTCGTTTATATTCTGCTCCCTGAACATCGTAGTGTATCACATTTTGGTATACAGTTATTCCAAGTTTATATCTGTCAATGAACTCTTTGCTCAGATGTATACATAGATGCTCTTTGTAGTGTACTTATATATAAATAGATGCTTTTTTTTATTGCTATTCTTATTCCACTATTGTTGATGTGCTAAATGCCTGCATTTACCTGAAATTCTAGTAAAGCTAAATTGTATTCATAATTGGCGTTTGGTCCTTCATTGAGCATCCTTATTGACTTATACCAAACAGGTGTCAACCAGCCACCTGGATAAGACAATGGGCCTTCCAAAAATAGGCCGATCTGCCCCCAAGGGGGGCAAGTATGGCCAACAGTAATGTGCCCCCATAGGGAGCGACCCTTGCCCATGGGGCTGCCCCCCATCAAAGCACACACATACACACACACCAATCCCTGAGGAGCGATCCTTGCCTAAGGGGTTGCTTCCCATATATAAAAAACAAAAGTAAACATAAAAAATATATATCCCTGGTGTCTAGGGGTTTCTGCCTTCCATCCCTGCAGTGGGGGCGCTGAGCCGGTCCCAGGACGTAACGGTTACGTCCTTGGCGCCTCAGCGCCGCAGCAAAGGATGTAACCGTTACGTCCTTGGCTGCAAAGGGGTTAAAGGTGACTGCTCTCTCTGGGTCAGAGCGGGTCCTCCCCTTGCAAGCTCCGACTCCTCCCCACAACTATGGAAGCAATTTGTAAAGTAACAGTGGAGAAATGAGGATACGATTTGCCAGTAAGACTAGGAATACCCCAGTACTCATCTTCCATCTTAGTTTTCAAATCAATAGAGTGGTAGGGTTCAAATGAAGCATTAAAGTCACCCACTACTAATACTTTAGCTGTTCTGTTGGAACTGGCCAATCAAGTCATTCAATAGAGCCACAGTTGGCGAATCACTACAGGCAGGCATTGTTCTGGCGTAGATGTTCAATACCACCAAGTTCAAACCAGTTGGAAAATTAGGCACTATACCCATCAAATCAGGGGAGTCAGTACTCAATAGCTGGGGAGTAGAGGCCATATCACTTTTAACCAAAATCATCATACTTCCCAACGCCCGCCCAGAATTCTTGGGTGGGAGGGCTCTTACATTGTAGGTAACACATCGGTTGATGAAAACCTCTTTCAGTGTCCAAGTCTCCTGAAATAGACACATCAGAGCCACCAATGAAAGATAACCTTTCATTCTTGGTACAGCTTCATCTTGACGCTAACCACATTCCAAGAGATCAATGAAATGCCCTCCTTTAGAGCAATATTCGAAAAGGACATAGTACGAGCATCTAGAATGGGTTGTAAACCGGTGGTAAAATCAGGAACCTCACTACAATTTAGCCTATTACACTGACTGGTTTCAAAACTACATACTACTGAGTGAACATTCACGTTAATTTATCAAAACCAACCCCTTCTGTAGCATTATCTTGATGTCTCAGTCAGTCAATCTGATCTAAACAATATAATGCTTGTGCTACTTGGTTATGGGATACAGATCATTCATGTTTGCTCAGACACTTGTGAGATGCACCCAAAAGATTAATCTGGTTTCTGGTGGATGATGATGCAAATCCAGGGGAATTCTTTATTTGGATGCCGGAGTCCATAAGTAGGCAGGAAGGTAACTCATAATCTATCACATTTTTTGCCAATATCTTATTATTTAATGTCACTTCAACATAGTCCATGCTTGAAAATTCGTGATTGTATCTTTTGGCAAACCTTATATCAGGCCATATGATAGATAAACTACCACATTTAGATCTAAACTAATGAATGATCTTATTTATTAAAAAGTCTGTATCCTCGAGAGCACCACTCCCCAGTTTGAGTACTGAAATCAAATAAACAGTCCCTTCTTGCTTAATAAAAGATCTGTTGGAAAACTGTTGCTCAAAATGGTTTGGAACCTGCTGGATCAAAATATTTTAATTTAATTGTTGCCTAAACACCTGGGGATAAGTTGGAGGAGGTCTGTGATATTGCACAGGCCCAGGCAAATTTACCTCCTAAAAGTGCAAAATATAATTATCTTGGGGTTTCCTCTGGAGTGAGCACAATGCTGTTAAACTTTCCCAAAAAAAATTGATCCACCTCAGCTCCTTCCGAGAAAGGTTTGGCAACTCCATCAACCTGGGGGCAAAAACATAATTTTCTGTTGTTAATTCTCATTGGAAATTTGGAAAGCGATAATGAAAAAAACGGCTGAATGGAGTTACACCACATTTGACAGAAATTTAGAACTTTACTCAAAAAGTGTGCTTTTCCTTCTTTGATGTAAATCCAAGGTTGAATATTGAGTCAGTTCATGGCAGTCAACACGTTTCAGCAAACAATTTCTTCCAGGAAATTACAAAGGGCTCACAAACTATAAAAACTTATGTAGGAAGACCATAGTGAGTAGACTCTTTTCTCTTGATATCCGTTGTGTTTCATGAATTTGGATATATGAGTAATTCCCCCTCCAGGGATCATATTGTATAAAAATAGCAAATATCTGCTACCAATCAAAATACACAATTTTAACTTAAAAAATACCAAGCAGTCATGTATTTACAAGAGCTTAGAGACTTTTAGAACTGTTAATATTTTAACAGCTCTAGATCACACATTGTCATGTTATGCCCACATTGTTATACAGAGCTACTGCTAATTGCACCAAACCACCTTAAAAGATTCGTTTTGTTTCCACCTTCAACCATGGCAATGAATTTCTAATGGAAAATGTTAACTACAGATTCCTCAGGCTCAGTATATCTCCAAATTGCAGAATGGATCCAAAAGATGTAAGCAGCATTGCTGCCACCTGGAGGTAGCTGGTGCCAGGAAGCTGCACATTGACTTAATTTTGTTCTAGAAGTGATGATGGAGCCACATACAAGTGCCACCCTGGCTTGTCAACGTTGATTTCTTTCTTTCTGTGGCTTTGTACTCCGATCTGGAGCTCAGTCGCAAATTTTTCCTTGTCAGTTAATAAGCTTATATTTTCCAGTTCGCAAGGTACCTATGCCCGTCCTAAAAGTTTGTCTTGAAAATAGTCTGTCAAACAGATGTCTGTGACAGATCCCCATGAAGTGTGCCACTGTTGTTTGGGTTTGGCGCACGACTCCAAGTCCTCTGAGGAATAACCCTTATGGACTAGAAGGCAATCTTTGAACACGAATCACACCGCTACATCACCTAACATCGAAAGAAGCCTTGGAGTTCCTGCTCAAAGTCCAGGCCCTCTGAGGAATAACACTTATGGACTAGAAGGCAATCTGGAAACATGAAGCACACTTTTACATCACCTAACACTGAAAGAAGCCTTGGAATTCCAGCTCAAAGTAAAGCCAGTTCCGGTTACAGGTCTTTGTAGAGGTCCTAGTTTTCTGTTCGAAGCTAAAGCTTAAGAAGGCCAAGCAAGATTCTTCTAATTTCCACCACTCTGAGCCTGAGGTCAGGGTGCCTTGCAGTCTTGTTCCAGGTCCCCCGCTGATGACATGATTGCACAACTGATCTCAATTTGCTCCAAGTTTCCTGTTCCATTAGCAATGTTGCAACATATTGAGGCCTATTGAGATGCTTTGTTGGAAATTTCCTGCACCGTTCTTGCTCCCTCTGGGGTGCCTTTGGGTCCCAAAGATCCAGGTAGGCCTCCTGTCAGGTTAACATCAGCGGTTCTACGCCAGTGCCATCTGTCTCTTCAGAACCCGCCTCAGGTTCCAGCATAGGACAGGAGCCGACTTCCATTCTGGCACCAAACTCCATGTTGACCCCTGAAACTTCAAAGCTGGCACTGTAGGATACTTCCATTCCTGTAGTGTTGTCCAGCCCTGAGCCTAATCCATCTCAACCTGGACTGAGGTTGCATCTCAACAGTGTACTGACATACGCAGCCCTAGTTTAATCCAACCAGAACGTTGGCGGCACACTCCAGAACTTCAAGAGCTTTGTGGTTCAGACACTGATCAGAGCCAACCAGCCTTTGGGGATGACAATTTGTGATGAAAGTATTTTTTCTTCCCTGCATTATGATGGTGAAAATATCTAGATGGACTTTCAGGAGGCACATAGGTCGGATACTTCCCCAGGTACTAGGTTATGTTCTCCCTCTCCATCACCAAAATAAGATAGTGCCTTGTTTGCAGCTGTAATGAGGCACAGAGCGAAGGTACTGAATTACAACTTGTAACTACGGAGGTAAAACCCAACCCACATCAGAACCATTGCATCATTTTAATAAAACCCTGACTGACACTCCTTACTGGCACCTGGTCTAAGCCTTGTTTATATCCACCACTGGGCAGGCAGTGAGATGCCACGGGCTGGCACCAGCTAATCCTGATTTCTTGGTGTGCCATCCTGAACCAGAGTGTGGTTAGTCAAGCTTCAGCTAGAACAACTACTCCTGGCAGCGAGTCAGAATGAATTGTGCCTTTCAGGAAGAAGATGTTTTCCTTAGCCAGTTTAGCCCTTTGGTGAGTTAACTTGGATTTGTAGTGTGGCTCATCACCTGTGGGGGTATCCAGACACTATTGGCCAGATGTATCAAAGTGTTTTGTGATCACAAAAGCTGCATTTTGATATGTAACAAATCCAATTTGCGATTCGGTAACTTGTTACCGAATCACAAATTGGAATTGCGACTACATACCGATTCGATATTAGGAAGGGGCGTGTCAAGGGCGTCCCTTCCTAATACCGAATCGCAGAGGTATGTATGATTGTTTTGTGACCGTGAATGCGGTCGCAAAACAATTGCAGTTACCACCAATATCAAATTGCCGGGACCTCTTCCCCTTTGTAAATGCATGCGGAAAAAAAATTTAAGAGCAGGCAGTGATCTCACTGTCCACTGCCTACTCTTAAAAAATGAAAAGAAAACTTTTCATTTTTAAACACATCCTGTTTTCCTTTAAGGAAAACGGGCTGCATTTAAAAAAAAAAAAGATTGCTTTATTGAAAAGCAATCACAGACATGGTGGTCTGCTGAGCCCAGCAGGCCACCATCCCTGTGATTGTAGCCATTCACAACAGCTCGCAAATTGCGACCTACCTCATGAATAATAATGAGGTAGGTCCATTTGCGAGCCCATGCAAATTGCAGCATGAAACACCTGGAGTTTCATACATTCCAATAGCGATTACTTAATTACGATTCGCAAAGAACCGCAATTAGGTAATCGCTATTGGATAAAATGATACATCGGGCCCTAGGTTCTTTCTGGGATCGGTCGAAAAGCCAGGTCTCGAGTTCCTTTGTGAATTCCAGCAGAGATGATGATGTTCTTAGGTGAAGGGGAGATTGTTCCAGGACTTCGTGGTGAGGTAGAAGGATCATCCTACACTGTAGCTTTGTCGGGTGCGGGAAGCGTATGGAGGGTGAGGGAGGTGTAGCGCAGTTACCTGGAGGATTTGTTGAAGTTCAGGCCGTGGTTGATGGATGGTCTTAAATTTGCATCTTTTTTGCATGCAAAGCCAGTGGAGGTTCCTCAGGTGGAGTGTGATTTGGGTCCTTTTTGGGAGGTCGATGATGAGTCTGGAAGCTGAGTTCTGTATCATTTGGAGTCTCTTCAGGAGTTGGGTGGTGACCCCTGCGTAGAGCACGTTGATGTAATCCAGCAAACTGGTGACCACGGCTTGATTAACATTTTGCTTGTGCTGAAGAGGAGCCATCTGAAGATTGTTCGGAGCATGCAGAGGATGTGGAAGCCGGCGGAGGAGACTGCACTGATCTGGCATTTTGTGGTGAGTTTGTTGTCTAGAATGATGCCGAGGTTGCTGGCGTGGTCTTTCGGTGTGGTTGTGGGTCCGAGTTCAGAGGGCCACCAGATGTCATTCTACTGGGATTTGTTGTTCCCAAAAATCAGCACTTCCGTCTTGTCCGTGTTGAGCTTCAAACAGTTGGTCTTCATCCAGTCGGTGATGCTAGTCATGCAGTTGTGTAAATTGGTTCGAGTGGTGGTGGGGTCTTATGAGAGAGAGAGGATGAGCTGGGTGTTGTCTGCTTAAGATCTGATGTTGTGGATGTGGGTTCTGATGATGTTGGCCAGGTGCGTCATGTAAGTATTGAACAGGGTGGGGCTCATGGATGAACCTTTAGGGACATGCAGGTGGTGCTCTTGGGTTACGGACTAACGGGTGGTAGGCAGATTCTCTGGCTTCGTCTTGTGAGGAAGGAAGCGATCCATTTGAGGGTGTCTCCCTGGATCCCGATGTGGTGGAGTCTCTTGATGATTATTTAGTGGGATACGGTATCGAAAGCTGCTGAGAGGTTGAGGAGGATCAGGGCTGCTGTATTCTCCCGGGCAAGGAGGGTTCTGATGTTGTCAGTGGCATCAATCAGAGCAGTCTCTGTGCTGTGGTTGGTGCAGAAAATGGATTGGAAGGTGTCCAGCAGGTTGTTTCTCTCCATGTGTTTGGTGAGTTGGTGATTGATGGCCTTCTGAAGGATTTTGTCCGGGAAGGGGAGCAGAGAGGTCGGGTGGTAGTTCTTGAGTTCTCTGGGGTCAGCAGAGGGTTTCTTGAAGATGGGTCTGACCTCTGCGTGTTTCCAGCTGTTGTGGAAGGCGGCAGTGGAGATGGATGCGTTGAGAATGGAGGTGAGTTTGCAGCTGATTTCCTTGCTCCCGAGGTTGAAGAAATGGTGGGGGCAGGGGTCCATGGATGCTCCAGAGTGAATAGAGTTCATTATGGCTGTGTCCCATGCTGGTACTATGCAGTAAATGGGTGGTTGTGGGTGGCGTCCGTTGGTGTGAGGTTTTAGAGGCTGGTGGGTTGGGGTTCAAAGTTAGTTTAGATGGGGGTATCTTGTTGTGGAAATAGTTTTCCAGGGTGTTGCAGAACTCCCGGGATGTCGAGATCATGTTCTGTATGTCTGACGGTCAGGAGAACTCTTTGACGATGCTGAAGAGTTCCTTGGTGTGGTTGGTGCTTGCATCAACGTGGTCTGCCAGGGTGCCACTAGGCATTAGTGGTATTCTTTTGGGGCTGACTTGAAAGTGGCTCAGCCTGTGGGATCTCTGCTGGTGCACCAGTCAGTGCCTGGTGGTTGCTGGGGAGATATACCCCTGGATTATGGGGCATAGTTGGCAAGATCTTGCCAGGAGTTTCCTGAGGAGTTTCAGGCTAATTTGTCTCAAACTATCAAGGATACATAATTTGATCTGGACTGGACACTTCTAACAGATTGGTAGGGTAGTTGGCACTAGCGTGGTGCTTCTGCAGCATGCTTGGATGCAAAATATGACCCTTCTTTGGTTGTGCATGCTTCTTTAATGAACATACCATTGTTGCCTGTTTGGTGAGAATGTCAATTCAGCATTGGAACATTTTAAAGAAAACTGTGCCACAGGCATTCTTTGCGCCTTTCTGTGCCTACGAAACAGTTTTGCCCCTTTTGAGGGGCTTTCTGCAAACACCAAGGTTTACCATCCTTAGATTCTTTGGGCTCGGGACTGGGAACAAGGAGGCCAGGTCCAGGCCCCCTGTGGCAAGAAACATCCCAGTTTAACACCCCTACGACAGCAGCCACCAAACCAATTTAGTTTGCTCTTAGTGGCACATAGCCATCCTTTGAGGTCAGGGTCCGATATTTCCTTCAAGGGTGGTAAAATATACTTCAAAGAGATGGGTCCTCCTGACTGTTGAAGGCTGCTATTCCCTGCCATTCTTTTTCGGCCTACTGCATTATCCACCCACATCATAACATCTTTTAGCGGAGCACCTGTCTTTCTTGCACCATAAAGAGCAGGCTGTTTTGGGCAGTGGAGCTATAGAGATGGTCTTGGCCCAGGAAATAAGGACTGGCTGTTACTCCCACTATTTCCTTATCCGTAAGAAGGATGGAAGTCTTCGTCCAATTTTAGATTTCTGCCTTCTGAATGCTTTCTTATGAAAGGACAAATTCAGGATGCTCATGCTAGCTCAGGTTCGGTCTACCCTAGATCCACATGACTCGATGGTGACTTTGGACCTTCAGGATACCTACTTGCTTGTACCTGTCCTGTTCTCACGGACAACACCACAGTCATGCTGCACTACATCAAGCAGTGCCGACTCAGGACCTGGGTCCGGCTCCAGCAGGCACTTTGTCTACGGAACTGGCTGTAGCGCCAGGGTATTTCTCTGGTTGTGAACCACCTGTTGAGATCTTTGAAAACCAGGGAGGACGAGCTTAGGTGGAAGTGCCTGGTGACTGTCAAATCGTGGTTATACCCTGTGGTGACACAAGAGAGAACCCTCACTAAATCTTGGTGCCACTGCCTAAAACGCACAATGTCAAAACCTTTTAGCTCTGGAATTCTCAAAAAGGCTGTGTCTCCACGATTTATTCTGTGTAGAGTGGAGCATGCATCTTCTGCATATCTTTACTGTCCCATGTTCTGATGATCAGAACCAGCTGAGCCCAAGTCATCCTAGTGGCTTTTGATAGTCACTTATTCAAATTGCTTGTTGTGATAAGCATTCTAAATGGTTTGCCTCATTTGTTTTCCCCCAAAGCCTTAGTGGTGATAGTTCATTTAGATCTCACTTTCCTCGTGTACGCCACTCAAGCACATGAACAGCTGTCCGCTACGTCGCTTGACTCTCAACCTTTTCTGGTCGCGGTTACTTTGGCTTGCCGCATGAGTGAACTTCAAGCTCTCTTGGTGCAGCTGCCTTCCACCACCTATCTCCTAGACAAAGTGGTGCTGAGAACCAAGATGGCATTTTTACCTAAAATTGTGATTGCTTTTAATGTTGCCCGTACATGTGACCAGACCTGCCCTTATTCCAGAGGAGCCTGGGCTTATAACATATAATCAAAACAATGGTTCACTTAGAATTCATTTTAATAATTATGAAAGTAGGCCAGCACAATATTGGCAATCAAATAATGAAAACAGGACAACCACACTATTGTCCCAAAGGTGATTGATTTAATAGGAACTAAGCTCATGGTGTAATTAAAAATGTAGTAGCTATTATTAAAAACCATACAAAATATGACATTTACATAAATAATAACAAACAGCCAATTGTGCACAGTGTCCCAATGTGAAGAAGCACTCGGTAGTGAAAACATTGTGGTTATACACAAAAATGCACTTTCAAGTATGTGTTTTAAAGCATACATATAATGGGGCTACATGAAAATAACTTGTTTATGCCAACGTCATTTTGTGTGCTAAGGTCTCAACGACATTTCCAACCCGTTTGAAATATTTGGTTCTGAGTCAAAAATAAATGGAGCCCCTGGGAGAGGAATAACCACAATGTATCCAAATTACTTGATGGAGAGGTGTTTAAAACACATTATGGGCTATAGTGGGTATATATTACCTGAGAAGTTAAGTCTCAGTCTACGTGTTGGTATAATATTTAACCCCTTCACTGCCAGGCCTTTTCTCCTCCTCTGCCGAGCCTTTTTTGGCTATGTGGGGCAGTTTGCGCTTAGGCCCTCATAACTTTTTCTCCACATAAGCTACCACCCATGCCAAATTTGGGTCAATTTTTTCCAACATCCTAGGGATTCTCGAGGTACCCAGACTTTGTGGGTTCCCCTGAAGGAGACCAAGAAATTAGCCAAAATACAGCTAAAATTTCGTTTAAAAAAAAAACAAATTTGAAAAAAGGGCTGCAGAAGAAGGATTGTGTTTTTTTCCCCTGAAAATGGCATTAACAAAGGGTTTGTGGTGCTAAAATCACCATCGTCCCAGCTTTCAGGAACAGGCAGACTTGAATTAGAAAACCCAATTTTTCAACACAATTTTGACATTTTACTGGGACATACACGATTTTTACTATTGTTTGTGCTTTCAGCCTCCTTCCAGTTAGTGACAGAAATGGGTGAAAAACCAACGCTGGACCCCAGAAAGCTAAACATTTCTGAAAAGTAGACAAAATTCTGAATTTAGCAAGGGGTAATTTGTGTAGATCCTACAAGTGTTTCCTACAGAACATAACAGCTGAAATAATAGAATATTGAAATTGAGGTGAAAAAAACAGCCATTTTTCTCCACGTTTTACTCTGTAACTTTTTCCTGCGATGTCAGATTTTTGAAAGCAATATACAGTTACGTCAGCTGGACTCTTCTGGTTGCGGGGATATGTAGGACTTGTAGGTTCATCAAGAATCATGGTACCCAGAACCAATAAATGAGCTGCACCTTGCAATGGGTTTTCATTCTATACCGGGTATACAGCAATTCATTTGCTGAAATATAAAAAATGAAAAATAGGTATCAAGAAAACCTTTGTATTTCCAAAATGGCCTCATGAAAAGGTGTTGACAACCAGTGGTTATTTGCACATCTCTGAATTCCTGAATTACTAGCATGTGAATTACAGGGCATTTCTCAAATAGATGTCTTTTTTACACACTGTCTTACATTTGGAAGGAAAAAATGTAGAGAAAGACAAGGGGCAATAACACTTGTTTTGTTACTCTGTGTTCCCCCAAGTCTTCAGATGAAAATGGTACCTCACTTGTGTGGGTAGGCCTAGCGCCCGCGACAGGTAATGCCCCAAAACACAACGTGGACACACCACATTTTCACAAAGAAAACAGAGCTGTTTTTTACAAAGTGCCTAGCTGTGGATTTTGGCCTCTAGCTCAGCCGGCCCCAGGGGAAACCTTGCAAACCTATGCATTTTTTAAAACTAGACACCTAGGGGAATCCAAGATGGGGTGACTTGTGGGGCTCTGACCAGGTTCTGTTACCCAGAATCCTTTGCAAACCTCAAAATTTGTCCCAAAAAACACTTTTTCCTCTCATTTCGGTGACAGAAAGTTCTGGAATCTGAGAGGAGCCACGAATTTCCTTCCACCCAGCGTTCCCCCAAGTGTCTCGATAAATATGGGACCTCACTTGTGTGGGTAGGCCTAGCCCCTGCGACAGGAAATGCCAACAACCTGTAGAGATTGACTGGATAGCACAGCGAGTTGATAGCACATATTTTTCTTTTATACATCGTTTAGGCTGACTCTGCTTTGGGGACCCACGCAAGTGACGTATCATTTTACTTGGGAGACTGAGGGGAACGCTGGGTGGCTGCAGCGGTGATCCTACAAAGAAAAGTGAGGAAAATATAATTTTTGAAGCAAATTTTGAGGTTTGCAGTGGAGAATGGGTATGAAAATGTTGGGGGGATCCAGGCAAGCTACACCTCCTTGGACTCCTTGGGGTGTCTAGTTTTAAAACATGTCTGGGTTTGGTAGGTTTCCCTAGATGAAGGCCGCACCCGGGACCAAAAACATAGGTGCCCCCCCTCCCCAAACACAAGTAGTTTTGCAATAGATCATTTTGGTGTGTCCATATACTTAAGTGATGTTCCAAACACTAAAATTGTGAAAACAAACGCACTTAGGTTACGTTAAAAAGACCCCTCACCCACCAATCAAGTTGGTGCATGCTTCATCATCGGGGTCCCACCCGAGACACCTAGCGTGTCACAGGTGTGCTTCGACACCTGATTACAGTGGAGAAGGTTTTGACATTTTTACCACACATGCTGGTTGGATTTGGCACAAGGGTGAGTGATGGTTCAGTGGATCAAATTTTATTAACAAGAGATTTCACAAAAATGAAATGCACTGTTAATAACTGAAAGGCCAAAAAACGGAACCAATGACTCACAGCTCGTGAGCTGTAAAGCCACAGCAAGGCACCAACCACTTTACATTCCATTCACACACCTTTCATACATGACATGCACAAGACCATTCACGCCGCCAGCCATGGGCCCAGCACATTACAACACTCGCATCGAAAGACAGCGCCACTCAATGGCCCATCACTTACATACGCCCACATGCCTGATACAGCAATCACACCAGCTGATGGGAGCGTGTGGACTGGTGTTTGGATGGCAGTGTGTTGCAGTAGCCAACAGCAAGTCAATATGTACACCGTCAGCCAAGCGCCTTTCCACACACAATGGCATCACTTTTTTTTTTTTTTAAAAACAAAGAAACCACTAACTAATTAGAAATCATTACAAAACCACAAACACAAAAGCTCTAACTAAGTACATGACAGAAATGCCAACCATGAAACTGAACACATGAAAATATAAAAGAGGCAGTTTACACTCATGGTAGTTCCCCGTAATTCTTCTGGGTGTTGTAATTCTTGAAACAACCACCCACACACAGCCCAGGCTTTGAAGGCCATCTGGGCAGTACATTCAAGTCTCCCTCAGGATACCTCTTCAACCACAGACTCTACATTTCTTAGCTGGAATGTCGTTTTTGGGCGTGGGAGGAACTAGCCACTTCCTCCACCACTGCTTCTCTAGGATCTCTTGCCTGTTCCACCACAATAAGGCTCTCTATCACTGACTCCTGAAATTTCACAAATGTCATCCTTGACTCTGGAGACGTATCCTTAAACACAATAAAAACATTAAAAGTTGCCAAGAGGAAGAGGTGAATTGCTAACTTCTTATACCAAACGTAAGACTTACGAATAGCAGTATAACGTTCTAACCTCTGATCAACTCTATCTACACCTCCCAAGTGCTTGTTATAATCTAAAATGCACACAGGTTTGTGCACTTCAGCAACCTGGCCCCAAACAGTCACAGGGGAATTACTCTCATCATGGATGGTACTTAGCATGTAGACATCCCTCTTGTCTGAAAATGTCAAAGCTAGCATCTCATCATTCCGCAGGGCACTGCACTGTCCCCTCTCAAGTTTTTTAACAGGCAAGCCTTTCCTGTTAAATCGAATTGTGCCACAAGTAACAGTGTCCACTCTAAACAATTCCTTGAACAACTGCACTCCAAGGGAGAAGCTATCTATATACAAATGGTGACCTTTGTTGAACAGTCGTCTACCAAGTTCCCACACAATTTTATCAGTAACTCCAAAAGTGGGAGGACAACCGGGGGGTCAATACTGGAATCCCAACAGTGTAGACACGGAAACTATACACATATCCTGTACTACTTTCAGACAGCATATACAATTTAATTCTATATCGTGCTCTCTTGCTAGGAATGTACTGCCTAAAAACCAAACGACCCTTGAAAAGGACCAAAGACTCATCCACAGCTATTTCTTTGCCTGGAACATAGACCTCGGAAAACCGATATACACAATGATCAAGGACAGGCCTAATCTTAAAAAGACATTCAGAATCAGGGTGATCTCGTGGCAAGGCTAATGCATTGTCAACAAAATGCAGCATCATAAGAAGAAGCAAATACCATTTACGACTCATGGTTGCAGGAAATATAGCTGTTGCCATCAAGGGACTAGTAGACCAATAAGAAGCCAGTGACGGCTTCCTTATCAACCCATCAAGAGTCAAACCCAAAAACCTTTTCATCTTCTCCAAATTTGTGGGAATCCACTGGGTAGCTCTAGAGTGTGGCCTAAGTCTAGCAGCGGTGTCCCTCAAATACTGCTCTGCATACAAATTAGTCTGCTCAACAATCTCTTCCAAAAACACATCATCCACAAATAACTCAAAGGAATTGACCGGTGAAAAGTTCTCTCTAATGACTACACCCCGGGAGATCAGTAAAGGCAGGCAACTCTGACTGCTCCATGTTTGGGGCAACCCAGAGTTCAGGTCTTCTAATGGGAAACCTTTCAGTCCCAGGTTGCTGCACTAATGGCACATCAGTGTCCTTCTCTAAAACAGGCCCTTCATCTGCACTGAGAGTGGCTTCCTCATCAGAAGATTCCTCTCTGACAGAAACTTCACTGCCAGAATCTCTCTTTCCTCCTCTGCCTCAGATTCAGAGGCCGCCTCATAATCATGATCAGACAATGACTCAAAAAGCATACCAACCACCTGCTGAGCAGTCATACTCCGGCTAGCCATGATGTTTCCTACGAAAAGTAACTGGACAAATGCACCACCAACAACCAGCATTGTGTAAGATAAGTAATAAAGTGTAGCTTTATCAGTAAGAGTTATAAACTCAAAAACTATACCGCTCACTTGCCTGAAAAAGCTTGACTCACCAGCAAATACTCTGCACAGACACAGCAATCACCAACGATATCCCACTAAAAAGAAAGAAAAGCAAATTAGAAATAAGACAGCACAAATATCATTTTGCACAAATCTATGGGCAATTTCACACACAATCCTGCATTTAGTACACCACCTACAAACATGTCATTCATGGATGGCAACTATACTCCATTGGAGTAAATTGTTTTTACTTACCTAAAACATGCAACTATGCGAACTGCAGGTCAACCACCGCCAAAACCGCAAGGAGCCACAGCAAAGAAAGCAAACTCTTTGAGCCAGGACAAAAAGGAGATTATTTTTTTTATCACAAATGTAAATACTTCACCAGTTGACAAACACCCCACCATCAACCATTTAGAAATTGGTGCCTAAGTGGATTCTGCCCCCCATAGGGGCAGATGGGCCTACTAAAAAATCGGCCTATCTGCTCCAAGGGGGGGAGATAAATACCTTTAGTAGTGTGTCCCCATGGGGAGCGACCCTTGCCCAAGGGGCCACTCCCCAAACAAACAAAACACACACACTATCCCTGGTGTCTAAGTGGCTTCTGCCCCCCTTGGGGACAATGGGCCTAAAATAAAAATAGGCCGATCTGCCCCCAAGGGGGGCAGAAATGGCCAACAGTTCTATCTCCCCCTCCCCCCACATAAATAAACAAATACAAAAATATCCCTGGAGTTCCAGTGGTTTCTGGCCCCCTTGGGGGCACATCAGCCCTAAAAAAAAAAACACATGCCCCCCAAAGGGGAGCTACCCTTTCCCAAGGGACCGCCCCCCCCATCCACTAAACACACACAGACACACACACACACTATCCCTGGTGTCTAAGTGGTTTCTGCCCCCCTTGGGGACAGATGGGTCTACTAAAATAGGCTGATCTGCCCCAAGGGGGGCAGAAATGGCCAACAGTTCTATGCCCCCCACATAAATAAACATATAAAAAAATCCCTGGCATTCTAGTGGTTTCTGCCCCCCTTGAGGGCAGATCAGCCTAAAAATAATAGGCCGATCTGCCCCCAAAGGGGGCAGAAATGGCCACAGCAAACATGCCCCCCAAATGGGAGTAACCCTTGGCCAAGGGGGCGCTCCCCGACACAGAAACAACGAAAATAAACAAACAAAAAAAATCCCTGGCATCTAGTGGGCATTCCTGCTGCCCGATCACAATGTGATCGGGCAGCAAAAATGCTCAGGGACACCGGGGGAAAGGAAAACCTTTTCCTTTCCCCTAATGCCTCTTTGACTGAAACCCCCCACCCGCCGGAGGAGAAACTCACCTGTTTCTCCGATGTGCACTGGAAGCAAATGGCTTCCAGTGCGACCGGCACCCTGTAATGATGTCGTCATTAGGAGGGGTGGGGGAAATGGGTGCTTTCCCTTCCATCCCTGCCTTTTAGCCCACAGGGGGGAGCGCTAGCGCTCCCTCTAAGCTCAGTGCCGAGGGCGTAACCGTTACGTCCCCAGCACAGTAGCACTGTGCCGGTGGATGTAACTGTTACGTCCCCGGCACAGAAAGGGTCAAACTTATAACACCGTGTTGTAGCTAGAATACATTATGCAAGACTCTGAAATTAAGGGATGAGAAGGATATGCTCATCTAACACTTACTACCGCAGCGTCTCATACAAATGTGAAGAGAGCAGCGCTCAATGTACGCAAGTACATCCCAGCAGTAAATGCTTTTGAAATAAATAATTTTGATCAAAAGCCCATTCAGTGAATGCTCACACCATCCAGCAAGACCCGGCATAGTGTTTGCAGGAAGGAGTGCACCATCGCGGTCAGCCCTTCTGATCATGCTAATTTGCGGCATTGGATAAGTCAAAGTATTTAAAGATGGCCACACTTGAGATCAATGCTTGCAACCTAAGTAGACAATCCACTCTTGGTACAATATTGAAATCCATAAAAACAAAAAAGGAAAAACAGAAGACACAGATATTTGTTAAGAAAGGTGTACAGATTAAGAGGGTGAAGCTAAAAATAGTATTATTGAATTAGAAGATACATTCATCCTTCTGAATATGTATTATAGAGATAGAGAAAAGACTCAATTGCAGTGCTTATGAAAATAAGAAACTAAGGCAGTCATTCAATATATAATATACTGGATTGGGATTCCCCAAACTATGTGCCACAAGTTGCAGATGCAGTACAGTAGTAAACAGAAGAAAATTGTTATTTGTAATGGGCAAAAGGAGCAGAGTTCAAACAAAAGAATAAGAAATAAAATTCACCATATGATATAGATAAAAGGGGATGAGAAATTGCAATGATTATAAAGATAAGGCAGTGTGTACATAAGCATCCATTCTAGAGCTTACTACTTAAGGATTGTGATTCCCAAAACGTGTGCCACAAAACAGTCTCTAAATCAACTGATTGTAAAAAATATCTCCATAAATGGAGCGCTTAGTCCATTAATCGCAAGATGAGATGTAGTTCCTCCATTGAATTCAGTACTTTTGAAATTGTCACGTCGGCCTATCCGTTGACTTTCTAGATATTGCAGGATTGCTCTCTGGTTTCCTCCACTCTCTGGAAGCAAGGCCTGGCCAAGTACTTGCCGTTTTACAGAGGGAAGTGGGGGGGGGGTGTGATGGCAAGTTTGCTTTTGATTCTACTTTTATGTTAGTGTATATGCTTCTTTATATGCTGTGTTGTTTGCCCTGTGTAAATCAGCTCACAGGGGCACCAAATGTAATACACAACGTTCAATTAATTACAATTGAAAAAAACTTCAGTTCTTGCTGCACTGTGCCATTCTTAAATGTTGTGGTGTTTATCAATAAACATATAGGTAAAGCAATTGGAACATTGCAATGTCCTACTACTGCTGGCATTCCCTAATTGTCCTCTAGTGTATGTTTTTGTTGGGCTTGTTTGTCCCCTGTCTCCACAAGGTGACTTTTAGGTTCTTACCCCTTTTGTTTGAGAATGGCAATTCAGTCGACGTGTTAATTGTCTGAAAGGCACGCCAGTGTTTCTTAGTGATTCTTACATCCTGGTTAGTGAGGGGAAAGAAAGTAGTTACATACATTATCTTATCTGGATCCTTTTTGGGTTTTTGTTTTCTGAAGTTCCGCCCTCATTGCTGCCTTGATCAATTTGTGAGGCTAGCTGCATCAAGTAACTTTAATATAGAAACATTTGGCTCATAGAAATAATTAACTTTGCGACTACAGTTATGCCTTAGTCTGAGAAATTACCAAAGAGTAATCCATCACACAGGGCCTTTGGATGAAAGCTCTGGTATTTAAGTAATGCATTTCTTTTCGTGGGCTTTCTATAGACTCTGGTGAACAGCTACTCTTTCTCATGTCTCATTGTTTAAGATCTAGAAGTGGTATTTGGTCAGTGAGATAGTTGCAAGTGAGCTTAAAATTGGGTTGAAAATATTCAATTAAATCTTCTTTGCAGCCCTACAGTGCTTTAATATCCCCCCCCATCTTCACCCGATGGATGAGATTGCTGTACTCCGACCCCACAGTATGAACGTGCCCACTCATCTCAGAAGCCTATAAGATACATTACAGAATTAGGCAGGGCTGTCTGCTGTTGCCACTTCTGTTTGTTTTGGTTCTGGAGCCTTTGGCGCAGTGCCTGAGCCAGGATGCCTGTGACTGGGGTATCCCAATAGGTAACACAATCCACGGACTGTCCCTATATGCAGACAATATTATACTATATGTAAAGGACCTCCGGCGGGACTTTACAGGCGTACAGGCTGTCACTTTTCAAGGCTATTACCATGTACCACAAGTGCCCTCGGGAACACGGTTATCCAAATGGCACCAACTCATTCAACTACCTCGGCATCCAAATATAGTGTGAGAAACCGGATATATTGCATGGCAATCTCCTAAAAAAAAAGTTGGCTTTCTAGAAGACCCTGCCGCGATCAGTGGCAGGTAGAGTAGCTCTTGCCAAGATAGTTATGTTACCGCAATTACTTTATCACTTTGTAAACATCCCGGTGGTTGTCCCTGGACGTATCTTCAAGCTGCTTAACACTATACTAATTGACCTGGTTTGGGCAAATGAACATCGCAGAGCCGACATAATTAAGCTCCAACTTCCTCCAGACAGACGGGGGACTGGTACCCCGGACTTTAAAGACTACTGGATTGTCAGCCAACTGCAGTGGCTTTGTTACTGGTTAGCAAGCCGTAACCTCCCAGAGATTGACTATACCCAGAACATGCGTAACTGCAGCAGGCTACGTAGCCTAATGTGCCAAGGCTCTAAGTCCCTTACTGGAAGATGGCACTCCGATATGCCAACCATCCCCTACCTTATGCCCCATATATGCTTTTGGTGGGCTTTCCCTTCACATCAGGGATACTATCAACAAAAATACTTTAACCGTGGCTCAACAACGGGGTTACCGAAGTGGAAGACCTCTTCACGAGGGACATGTTATTAAACCACACTGAGTTTGCACAAAGTCGCGGAATACAAGAGAACCTGTTCTTACTTATGCCTGCATTGTCCAAAATATCAGGAGTCACTGGGCACCGGATGACATAGAACCCCCACTTGCGGGCTTCTGCAAGCGAGACATACTATGGGATGACGACGACACTTGGTTAGATGGCTATACACGGTCATCCGAGAACATTTGTTAACCTCCCTAACCCCATTGAGGAATAAATGGGAAGCTGATATTGCCAGAACCCTCCAAGACAAGGAATGGGATTTTCTACTTGAATACCACCCTAGGATTTTGAGAAACTCTCATTTAAATTTTTTACAATTCTGTATACTACACTGCACCTATCCCACTCCATATAGGCTGCATACCATGCTCCCCACGGACCCCTTAACCTGCCCAGGCTGTCACATGCCAGAGGCCAAATTACAACACGTTATGGGAATGCAATAGACTAAATCCCCAATGGACACAAATCACTGGGGCACTAACAGAACTCACCAACAATACTCAATGGAACACATGGGAACTCTGCATACTGGGCTTATTCCCCAGACCAAAAGGCAAAAAAATCACAACACGTTTTGTTGATTTAGCACTGATCCTAGCGAAGTACCTTATAACTAAATGCTGGAAATCGCGGAAACCACCAACGCTATTAATGTGGCAGGAGGAAGTTGAGAGTTGAGAGATGGTGACTTGCAGGGAGTAGGGCTCTACCCCGGGACGAATATAGCAGACTGCGAAAGAAACCTGTAGCGATGGGATGCCCCACTATAATTCTTTAATGCACTGGACTATTGATACTAATATAACCCCATTAAGCCTTCAGAATGATGTAAAGATTAATGTTACATGCACACACCTACAGTCCCTGCACCAATGGTTCTTCTCCCTGACATGCACGATTAAAACAAGGACACCACCAATGCATGAAAGCAAACGTCACTTTGACGTGGGGGCACACTATAATCTGATTATAGATACATGCCTGCTGAGCACCAACCATAGGGCAGTTCTGAAACATTTAAGGGCGCTGGTGTGGCGGGGATGTGTGAACTGTGAATGGTTGTTTAATAACTTTGACGTTGCATTCAGAGTAGATGCCATAACTTTGCTAGAACTAACTTATTTGACCCGCAATATCGAGGGATATGTCAATATGTAAACGTATTCTTGTTATGTACCTTTTAGTATATGGTGTTCACATACAAACAAATGATCGTGAATTGATAATGCTATGTGAACTGTAATAAAGTTAGTTTTAAAAAACAATATTCAGTGAAATCTTCCAGAGTTGTAATCGGTCCTTCCCAGACCACGAAAATATCATTGATATACCCCTTCCAACATTTCAATGTGGTTTGAAGGGATTGTTATTGGGTAAGACACAATGTTGTCCAAAATGATCCACATAAAGGTTTGCTTGGTCAGGGGCAAATGTTGAACCCATAGAAGTGCCTTTGTATTGTTGTTAATTATCCCCTGTGTAGAGGAAGTGGTTATTTGTTAGGGCAATGTCATAGTGTTGCAAAAGGAATGGTGAGTACTTGTGTAGCAATTCATCCTGTGTCAAGTACTGTCTGCAGGCTTATTATGCTTTCTTTCTGGGGTATGATGGTGTATGATGACTCTATATCTAGAGTCACTAAGGTGTTCTAGAGGAATCAAAGTCCATTCCTTCTAACGACCTCATTATGAATATGTTGTGTAGTCCGACCCATGGGTAAAGCTCTGTTTACACACAGGTCAGAATTACAAGTGCAAAGGTATGTAACGTATCAAATAAATATCAGATATCTCAAATACCTCAACCTTTGTTCAGTTTTGGCAGCTCAGACCTGACGAAATATCACAGATGAAAAGTATTTGGTATTTACTGTATCATGCAAATTTTGGTGCATTAAGTACCAAAATCTGGATGGTATTCCCCACAAACTCATAATAGTGCTATTTGTTGAAGGAAAGTGCCTCTTTTGGCATGGTTACCCCCATAATTTTGCCTGATACTGATGCTAACTGTGTGTGTGCTGGGTTTCTTCTAACCATTCCCCAGCACCAGTCTTCTTTCCCTAAACTGTACCATTATTCCCACAACTGACACATCCCTGGAACACAGCTAAGTCCCCTGTAAATGGTACCAATGGTATACAGGGCTCTGTGGCCAGGGCTGCAGCATGTTTTGTGCCACCCTAAGGGACCCCTCAACAAACACACGCACAGTGCCATGACACATTGTATGTGCTGGTGGGGAAAAAAAGGTAATGTCGACATGGCATCCCTCCCAGGGTACCAGGCCCTCAAAACACTGCCCTTGGCATAGGTAAGTCATCCTTCTAGAGGCCTCACAGCCTTGAGACAGTGTGCACTAAACCACAGGTGAGGGCATAGCTGCATGAGCAATATGCCTAAGTCAATTATTCCATTATAGTTTCTAAGTCCAATTATTAGACATTGTAGGTGCAGTGTGGCCATATTAAGTATATGGGCTGGGAGTTTGTCATTACAAACTCCACAGCTCCATGATGGCTGCACTGAAGACTGGGAAGTTTGTTATAAAACTTCTCAGCACATTAAAACCAACACAGATGCTAGTGTTGGATTTATTGTAAAATGCACCAGAAAGCACCTTAGAGATTCCCCATGTATGTTGCCCATCCCTCTAGTGTAGGGCTGACTGGTCTGTGCTAGCCTGCCACTAATAGACAAGTTCCTGACCCCATGGGATGAGAGCCTTTGTGCTCTCTGGTGTCAGGATCAAAGCCTGCTCTGGTGGAGGTGCTTCACACCTCCCTGTGCAGGAACTGCAACACTTGGCGGTGTCTCAAAGGCTCAGGCCTTCTGTTACAGTTCCCCAGGACACCCCAGCTAGTGGAGATGCCTGCCCCCCCCCTCCCCCGGTGGCAAATCCAGCGGAAAAATTAGGTAAAACAAGGAGGAGTGACCACTGCAAATAAGACCACTCCTAGGGTGTCCAGAGCTGAAGTGACACCCTCCTTCCAGAATCTTTTATCTTGTTTTGGAGGAGAGGGACCAATAGGGATAGGAATGTTCCCCCCTCCCCAAAGGGAGTGGGCACAGGAAACATGTAGCCACCCACAGGGACAGTAGCCATTTGCTACTGGCCTCTGATCCCTGTAATGCCCCTAAACCTTGCTCACCAGTTTCCTGGTGACCTCAAGAAAGAAAAAAGGACTGAAGAGCCGACCCTAGCAGTGAAGACTCCTGACGACAACTGACTTGGCCCTAGCGGCCTGTCTGCAGCTTCAAGACTCCTGCTACAAAAAGGCAACTCATCCTACAGGACCAGCGGCCTCTACAAACCCCTAGAGACTACCTGCCCAGCAGAGGACCAAGGACTCCAGAGGACAGCGGCCCTGTCCAGAAGAAACCGTCCAAAAGGACTCCAGAACCACCCCAGATCTGCGAGCCCTTTCTACTCTCCACCTGATGCCCTTGGCCTGTGTCCAGGTGGCTGACTGGTCCAGGGAAGGTCCTCAGGTGATTTCGACCTCTAGTCCACCTTGGGTTGACCCCTTCTAGCCAACACGATGACGCCTAAAGTCTAAATTCGGAGAACCCCCGTGACCAGATATTACAAAGAATCCCGACGCCCTGCACCCGCAGCCCCCTGGCCTTGGGCAATCTAACTGATGGTCCAGCAATTTCCAGCTGGTGCCTTTCCTGCTTGTCCATCCTTTGGTTTTCAAGAACTGACCCACTGCAGATACTTTCCTGCAATCCATTTTCTTCCAAGTACCCCCAGTCCTCATAGGATTCCATTGAAAACCCGATGCCAGTTTGACCTCTGCACCCGACCGGCCCTGTGTTGCTGGTGGTGCATTTTTTTAGGTCAACTTGAACTTTGACCTGTGGCATCCTAACCCTGAAGACTGGGACATTTTTACCTTCGGACTTAGTTGTTTTTTTCGAGGTGAAAATCCTTCAACCGGGGTAAACCTGGATCTTGATCCGACGTCCTTGGAGCCCTCCTCGGATACGCTGGCTGGGAGGTCCCGGTCAACTTTGTATGTTCGGACTTAGACTCTTTTTTGGAGATTTACTTCACCGGGACGAACCTGCAAATCAGGCTGGGTCGCGGTTGAGGCAAGCCAGCTAGAGTTGCTGTGGCGGGTCAGTCCCTCTATGGAGCTTTTTTCAAAAGTTCTCCAAACTTCTGGATCTTCTCCCAGATGTTTTTTTAAGGTTCTTTTGGGGTCCACAGCTCACCCCAAGGTTCTAGAAGCTCTGAAATGATCCTTGGGGGTGTGGACTACAACTCCCAGAATGCACCTGGCGCAAACTCCTTTTTGGCCACTGGGCAGTGGTCAGCTGGTTGATTTCTTCAGGAGTTGGTGCAGGGGACTCTGGTTAGCAATTTTTCACCTGTAGCAAACAGGGAGTCCCTCCTTAAACCAGTTGAAGCCAGGCAAAGTCCTTCTTGTGGTGAAGCCCAAGTGTGCAGCTGGTGCAGTCCTTCCGAGTGCAGGGTCCAGGTGCAGGCCAGGGGTCCAGCAGGGCAGTCCTTCTTCTCCTTTGGTTCTTCCTTGATGGAATCTGATCGGGATTTGAGGTGTGGGTGCAGGTCTGCCAGTTTTATCCTTGTTCCAGGGTGAAAAACAGGGGGGTCCTGATTCTCCAATCAGGTGCAGGGTCCTTCCCCCTCTGATGACCACTTCCTGGGAAGTGTGGCAAAAATCAATCCCAGGAGGCAACATTCCTCAAAAATCCAACATGGCTGAATCTGATTTTTGGAGGTTACATCTGGCTGAGCCCACCCACTGGTGTGGCTAAAAAGCATAAACACACCCCTCTCCTGTCCTCTCCTAATCTAATCAAGGGGGCACCTAGTTGTCTGGGGTTTCAGGATGTGAGGGGGTTGCTGTGTTGCTCCAAATGTCCTTCTCTGCCTTTGAAGACCAGTTTGGCAGCCCTCCCCTTTCCTGCCTCACCATCTGCTGAGGGGAGATCCCCTCCCACAGGCACATCTCTTTGTGTGAAGCCAGGCCACTTCACACCTCATCAATACAGCCTGGTCAGGCTGCCAGAGGCTGGCCAATCAGAGCACAGCAGCAAAAACATTGCAGGGCTGAAGTTGGCAACTTTTTAGATAAAGTTTAAAACTCTTTGCCTGAACAAGTTATATTAAACCCAACAACTGGAAGTTGTGGGATTTATCATAACAATTAATTTGATACCAAACTCTTAGTGTCTGTCACTTAAGGGGACTTTTAAAATTTAAATAAAGTCTCCCCATTCTAGCCTATGAAGGCCATTCACTACAATGAGGGAACAACAAATGTGGCTGTTTTTACCTCACCAGGGCTTATAAAACTATTTTTATAAGGTCCCTGCTTATAGTTACATGGCGCCCAGCCCCAGGGGCACATAGGGCACACCTTAGGGGTGACTTATATGTAAAAATAAGGTAGTTTAAGACTTTGCAACTACTTTTAATTCCTAAGTTGAATTTGCATATAATTTTAATTTAAAAGCAGCCAGCAAGGCAGGCCTGCCTTTAAAATGACACTGGGCACCTCAGCAGTGCACCTCACTACCTATGCTGTGGTCCCTAAACCTACATGCCCTACCATATACTAGGGACGTATAGGTAGGTTAACTTAGCCAATTATAATTAGCCTAATTTGCATATCCACTTTACACAGAGCACCTGCCCTGGGACTGGTAAGCAGTACCCAGGGCACAGCCAAGAGTCAGTAACCACCAGTACCTGTCCAAAAAGTGTGGGAGTGACCAGGGCAAAAAGGAGGACTTTCCTACACAATGTGTAAAGCATTGGCACAGCACTTTCCCACCACAACCATGCTGAGCGGCACAAATTACACTTCACACACCGTTTAGGTACATAAAAATTGTATTCAACACGCACATTAACACAGCATGAGTATCGTACATCTGGGCATAAATTACTTTCAGCAATAGAATTCACAATATTAGCCCCAACTGTGTGTAACTCCGGTGACAGGATGTATGTGTAAGCTAACAATACTTTCCCTCCTCACACCCCCATGCCGTGCCAAATGCTGTCAGCCCAGGGCCCACCCTAGAGTTTACCAACTTCAATGTAACATAAATTCAGAGTGCACTCTGGTTCCCAACGTTAGCAGCAATAAGTACATACAAAGTTTGAAACACTTTCACGTAGCACTTTGGCCTAGGCCGCACTAGTAAATCGTAATGCCAACCTCAGAAATTCACTGGCAGAAGAAAGTGACCAGCAGCACCCCAGTGCTGCCTTCGCATTCACCTGTGCTCACTCCTGCACACACATTCTGCACTGCCGTGCACTGCTATGTGTATCAGTCAGCTTGTGCATACACACACAGTCATGCGCTCTCGCTCCCAGCACCCTAACGCAGTGCCTTGATGTCCGGCTAGTGGATGCCACTATGTCTGCAGGCACCCTGGGTCCCAAACTTCCCATCACCCAGCTTCACCTACATCCCCACCCCCAAAAACTATTGATTGAGTAAACCTTCCCCTGAATACTAGGCTGCTCGTGGTCAGAGTTACACTTTGCAGAATCCTGAGTGCATGGTCCGTGGGGGTGGAGCAAAAAGAACAACCGATCCAGCAACGTTTAGCAAGGGTTTCCAGTAGGAGGTTCACTCAGAGGTCTGCAACACACAGGATTAGGGTCACTGGGGCCGCCCACAAGCCACACTGCTGCGTCCAGCCCAGCCATACGATTCAGTGTTAACAAATAGTTACCAATTCCAGCACCTCTGGACTGGATGTGCACAGTTGGAGCATGTTGACTTGAGTCGCCCTCAACAGTTCCAGTTGCACACGAAGAGTTACTAATCTGCACCACCTGTTCAAGGCGGCTCTGCATCTGGTGCACGAAGACGTGAGTTGCACCAGACAGTTACGATCCCACATGAAAAGTGCTCAGTGCTGTACCTCCACAAAAATGAGACACAACTTCATGGGCCCGATGACCTCGGCCCCTCTGCACCCACCATGCAATCACTCCAAAGACAAATACCTCCTCAGAAAGAAGAGCTAGTCTGGTGCATAATGACTTGAACCTCACCACACAATCCCGGACGCTCCCACAGAGAACATAAATCCCTCACCCCACTGGAATGAAGCACAACATTCAGCACTCAATGACTTGAGCCTGTCTAGACAATCCCATCACACAAGGAACTTAGTTTCTGTACCTCCCTGTAATGAGGCACAATGTCTGGTACATGATGACTTCAGTCGCACTAGATTCTCCAGTCACACACTTCGATGCAAGTTCAGTCGTGCCAACAAGACAGAGTATAGGACAAATCTGGTGGCATCCAAGGGTTCCCACCTATGAATGGGACACAGCAGGCAGTGCACATGCAGCCGAGCGTCACACAAGAGAAGTGCGACACACTTGACAACAGCGGTCCATGTGGGGTCCCTCATTGATTAATCCCGTTCACATCACAAGACATTTCATTGTGCAGTAGTCCCCATGTTGAAGGGCCACTCACCTGAAGTGTGGGCAGTACTTGGCAAGCTTTGCCCAAGGCAATTCTGGTCTCAAGACACAATACTTAGTCCACGCTTCTGCTGCCAGGTGGTGTCCAGAATACAATGTAGGCGCAAAAGAGGGCACCACTCTCCAAGTGATATCTTCAGACGATGTAAGTCCCACGCAGGAGGTCTTTGATGTCCCTGGGACCTCCACAGAGAACAGGGGGCCAGACCCAATCTGCCCTCGGAGAGCACACTTTGGGTTCTGACACAGCAGCAGGCAGTTGACTCAGACCAGCCACAATACAGAAGAGGGTGCGTAGATTCTTTCCTCAGACAATTATCCTCCTATGCACAACAGACTCCTCTGGCTGTGCACACCTCAGGTCCAGCAGTACTGGTCCCGCGTCCCTGTAGATGCAACTCCTCCCTGCTAACAGGTAAGTACCCCTAGTTATACTAAGGTATGCCTTTGAAGTTTTAGGTGGTTCACAGCAATCTTCTTTGAACCATAGATGTCTCCCATTAAATTGTGTCCCTCTCTGCCTCAAGTTCATGCAGTGTAGATCTTTGTCTTTAGTGGGGCCGTGCTCTGGCTCCGAGGGGCCAAGTGTCAGAAACCTCTTCGTCCAGTCGATCTATCCCTTGCCCCACATGGCAGGACTCCGTCGTTCTGGATGCTCAAGTTTTATAGCTGTCACTTGAGGAATGTACAGATGTGCTCTTTCCATGCAACCAATGGAATGAAGCTGAATTTACAGGACACACAAAGCGTTTTAGAACCTAGAAATGCTCACTTCCTAGAAGTGGCATTGCTAGCGCATTAATAACAAAAACACCTTTACCATCAGAGTGAGGTTTGTCATTCTGAATCAAATGATACTAAACATCATGAGGCTGCTGCCCTGCAATCCACTATTGTAGCAGGCCTAATAAGACTCTTTCTCCCATGCTACCTTATGGGCAGAGCAGCTGTTATGGGAAGAGCGAACATGCATGGGTATTTCACACTCCCTGGTCACATGTGCCCTGGTGCACACACAAGCCTGCAGTGACAGGCTGGATATGTTAGTCACCACAAAGGTGCAAGCGCACCTATACTGCCCTGTGCTATCCAGCCCAGCTCCTATATTAAAATACCTGTGTGCAATTGTGTACACCCTGGCAAGTGATGTCAGATCCAGTATCGATATAGGAAACCACCCATGTGCCAGTATCCACACATGGGCTTGTGCCACTTCTAGGTAGATGGAAGGATGGCTCTGGCACTTTCACACTGTACTTACAGTGCCTCAGTTCCCAGGACCAGCAAAACCTCCTAGAGAAAAGCAAAAAATCTTGGTGAACCACTATCTCCGCATGTGAGGTCTAACACGTGTCCCCCCAGCTGAAAATGGTGGGTTCTACCCAGTATCTAGGTAGTCCTCTTCACTAAGGTGGACACTCCAAGATAGACCGTCCACGTTGCAGTGGTTTGCGCCTGGGCGGTCCACCACCCTAAATTCCATTCCGTGTAAGGATATTGACCACCTTGACAGCTCTAGGTTCTCAGCCCTCATCTGCATCACCATCTTGAGGGGTCTATGGTCCGTTTGGACCAAGAAGTGAGTACCAAACAGGTACAGCTTCAACTTTGAGGGCCCAGACTACTGCTAAGGCCTCTCTCTTTTCATAGCGCTCCACCTCTGTTCGCGAGAGAGCAGCCACCAGGAGATGAAGACAACTGACTGCTCAAGACCTTCGTCCACCTGAGAGAGGACTGCCGTGATGCTGTGTTCAGAGACGCCCATCTGAACGATGAACTCCTGGGAAGTTGGTTGCCCAAAGCACCATTGCAGTGCACATGACCAGCTTGTGAGAGTTAAATGCAGCTTGGCAGGCCTCAGTCCAAATCACGTTTTGGGGCTGCTTCTTTGAGGTCGGCTCAGTCCAGGAGGTCACAATAGTGCAGTAGCCCTTGATGAACACCCGGTAGTAACTGGCGAGACCCAGGAAGGCTTTAATGACTGTCTGGGTCTTGGGGGGCTCCCAGCCTAGGATAACTTCAGCCTTAGCTTGGAAGGGCTGCACCGTTCCCCGGCCCACCCAGTGCCCCAGGTATACCACTGATCCTTGCCCTGTCTGGCACTTAATGGCCTTGTTAGTAATGCCCGCTTGCTGCAAGGCCTGGAGTACCTCCTGAAGGTGTCAAAGATGATCCTTCCAGTTGTTACTGTAGACTGCAATGTCATCTATGTACGCAGCTGAAAATCCGCCAATGACCTGGTCCACCAGCCTCTGGAGCATGGCAGGGGCCTTCTTGATTTTCAAGGACATGACCCTGAATTGGTAATGCTCATCTGGGGTAAAGGCAGTTTTCTTCTTGGCTTCCTTGGTGAGAGCAATCTGACAATACCTGGAGGTGAGGTCGTAGGTCTTTGTATACTGGGCCACGCCCAACCTATCGATCAGCTCATCCACCTGCAGAATTGGTGGGGCGTCTGTCTGAGTCACCGAGTTCAGCCCCCTATAGTCTACACAGCATCTCAGTTTGGGTGTGGTGCTCGCCAGGCGGGTTTTTATACCAGCACCACTGGGCTAGACCAGTGGCTGCTAGAGGGCTCTTTGACCCCCATCTCCAGCATTTTAGGCACCTCTGCCTGGATACTGGACCTCACCTTATCCAATAACCTGTAAGATTTGCTCTTGACAGGGAGTTGTTGCCTGTATCCACCTCATGGATGCACAGATGGGTAGTCCCCTGGATAAGGGAGAACAGTGAGGGGAACATTGGTAGCACTTGGTGGTAGTCCCTCTGCTAATCAAGAGTAAGTATGGGGACAGGATCACTCCTTCCACCGACCCATCCCTCTCTACAGAGGTCAGGAGGTTGTGTTGTGGGTTACTTTTAGTGCTTTGTTGGACATGCGTATTTCGCTTATCCTGTTGCCCTTTAGCCTAGTTTTATAATGTTTTAATTTATTTATTTTAATTCATTTTAACACAATTGGCTTTTAACAGAGGTGTTTTAGTTTTCTAATCAGCTGCAATTTTTTTAACATGTTATTACTGTCAGTGCACAACATTTCATAATGTACCCATTCTCAAGGATGCCCAGTACGGTACATCTCATTCTTTCTAGATATTGCTGTCACAGGAGTGTGTAGATAGTTTGCATTTAGGCACATAATCACGTCAGGCCTGTTTCAAGAAATCAACATGCTTTGTTTTAAAACACCACATCGGCAAGGAGACTATAGAGATGTCATTCTTCAGCCACCAGGCCATCTTATGCCGTGTGCCATTTAATTGCTACGTTGTTGACCTCAGCCCTGTCTCTGTAGGCAGACAAGGAGATGAAGGGCAGACACCTGCTTTCAGGTATGGGGGTGGGTGTTCCTTCCTTGGACTGAGTACAGACAGATTTGGGCTAACACTGCTATACTTTGGTTAGGAGCTAGGTGTAGGTGGAACTTTCATGCACATATTATTCCAATATGCTCACTCACTGATCGTAACAGTCCTGATTTTATTCTGTCTAATCTTCCTGATATTCACAGTTCATGTATTTTATTGTAGATTGGAGTCTTTCCAATAAATACTTTGAAAATTATTCTGATCTTTCTTTTGCCTATGTGTGTCTGAGACTTCGTAAGTGAGAGAAAGGGGTGAGATTTGTCAACCTTGATTTCCCTGGGAAGTCACTGAGTGTCTTGCGTCAGGCTGCCACAAATCACCTTTTCTTTCTTGTTCTGGTGAAGTGCTGCTAGCTGGCTGTACTTCGACACTTGCAAATTTTTCAGAAGTTTTGAAACAAATTCAGAGGTATTGAAACAATTCAAAATAAACATGGGGCAGCATGGCCCTAGATTTGGGGATGAAACTGATGTATAACATCAACACAGTCCCCTCAATAATATTAAGTAATATTAGAGGGAAAACAGCAGCATTGACAATACACCAGCAGCTCAAGAGATTTCTCAGTTGGATCAAGAATGTGAGCTGCCTAAGATTATTTCCAAAACCTATACTAGTATACGTTGGGATAGTCTGGGGACCAGACCAGTTAAACCACAAATACAGAGTACTTCCAGAAAGGAAAGTACTAGGCAGGCTCAACAGAGCTCTACAAAACACTGGGATAAACAAAACGAAGAAAAGGGAAGCCAGAGAGGGGAATCTCCACAACCGTAGACCTCAGAAAAACACAGTAATCTTGGAAATAGAGACACTTTAAAAACTTCTGACAGATACCAATATACTGACAGTCGGACATCTCGTTCTTTTCGGGACACGCAGGAAAAGCGGAATGAGAGAGGTGGATGGTCAGGACATTGAAGTAACTACGTGAAGCCGAAAAAGGACTCGCAATGCTCTTCGGAAGAGTTTCTAAAAAAGGAAGAGAAACTCCCACAGCAAAAGCCCCAGTTTAAAAAGAAAAAGGTTACTGCAATTTCAGTGACACCTGCCATAAATATTGAGAACTCTACTGAAGAACAGGACGTGGGCAGTTACTCTGCCAGACAGTGCAGCAGAGGTCATGAAATATTGCCAGAATTTTATAGATCTTCTGGATGTGACACCAACTATGACTTTCTTCAAGTCAAAACAGCAGACAGGTGCATCTCCCTACCCGACAGGGTCTGCAAATTAAATAAACAGATTGAAGGGGACAAAGAGCACACTATTAAAGTTATCTTTTGGAAAGAATTAACACTAAACTATGGCATTCTGCTGGCAGAAAAACATTGGCAACCATAATTGGTCTGCATGCTCCCACAAAGGGAAGATATCAGTTTACCTTCTTTCTCGGTCCTAGTTCCAGATATAATAAGAGGCTTAAGCTGCAGATTGGGCATTGGTGCAAGCCCCAGCATTATACAGCAACCATGTTGGGTGGAACAAAGAATCCCCCTACCATGCTCATCCCAGGACTACTCAACAGATCCAGCCACTATTTCCTATCAAACACGAAGCTAAAGCACCGGTGAGAAATTTTAGCGCAACTTGATTACCACGATGTAATAGAACCCTGTGTATCCCCAGTGAATAACCAGTTATTCCCTGTAGTGAAACTGTTGTGTAGCCATTTTAGCTATAGTTTTACACACGTTATTTTTGGAAACTAGGCCTGCCAATGTGCACTTGAACCTAGACATATTTTATTCAGCTTCCGTTTTATCATTTTAACAATAGCCACATTTGCGGTCTTGTTTTATTTTCTCTATCTAGCTGTTCTTTGCCTAGGCCAGCACTGCATTCTTAAACAAGACATTTCTTTCACTCTGTGCTTTTCCCAAGGCTGCAGTAAGATAGGTTGCCGGCAAAAGTGATACGCTTTGTCTCTAATGTTCACAGAAACCTACACACTCTTACGTGGGGATCCTTTCTTGGAACATTAGCTGTTTATTATAAAAACACTACTTTGACCCATGTACATTAGAGGGAGATTCCAGCCAGATGACCACGACTGTATGCTGATTGCTGAGTGCATCGCTGCAGCTGCTTATGTAGACTACAGGCCTCTTGCTCAGATATGAGGGATGATGTCTTCCCAGGGGAACCTGAAGGGTGGAATTAGAACTTAACATGCTATGCTCTAACATAGCCTAGGTAGGAGCTATTTTTAACAATCTTAGTGACAATATGATAGCGTTATTTTTATGTTTCACTCTCCTTGTCACAATTTTAATCCTGTCATGCTTCATCGTCCTAGTTATTGCAACTCATGCTTTATCATCTAATGTGCAGTTACTTCAATAAAATTTTATTGAACTATACTCTGCCTCTGATTGTCCTTGCATACGTAAGACTAATATAACTCAGAGAAACAGATGGGATCTGAGTGACCACGATTTCCTGGAGTCAATTGTTTCATGCACTCGGTTGCCCAATCATACCCGCTCTAGGGTGGAGATGAGGCACTGCTACTTAGCCGGAACAAAACCAAGATTAGGCCAACAGGTGTCATCTGTAGTGGGTTCAGACTCAGTCCCCCACAGTGCAAGTGATTCTGCCCCCCCCAAATCCAGTAGTCTCATTAGGATAATGAGAACCTACGCAACAAAACCTGACCATTCATATAGAATAGCCTTAGACTATACACATTTAAACAGTCACACATGCCCAGTTGCAATACAAAATGCACATAGCACAGTACCTGTCAACAATATAGTGTGTAAAAAGTACAAAAAAATCTTGGATATCTCCCCCAAAAAAGTTCTGCCACAATTTAGTGCCTGTAAGCCAGGATATAAGCACAACACTTTTACACATGTGACAATAAAACAAATTTGGTCATCAAAATAATTCCTGGGGCCAATAACAATACTTTGCACCAACAGAAAAAATGCTGACTGCTGGTCAGAAGGCTGTTGTTAAGGAGAAGCCACTTGCCCAAGGGAAACACATTGTTGTTACCACAGGGCCAGCCCTTGAGGCTGACACCAAAGCCAGCGTTCCAAACGCGAAAGCATTACATCCACAATGGATTCCATGGGTAACCTCCTACACTGCCATTGATGTCGATTATGTTTTCGACCCAAAGCTTCAGACTCAAGAGTTACTTCAATATGAACTTGAATACCCCGTGCCCTCTAATATCTTGCCTCTTGACCAGTACCGGACTATCATTTACACTGATGGTTCAGCACAGCCAGCTGTTGGTACTGAACACCAATACTCCGCCACTTGTGCAGCTGTGAGCGGAGTAATGAGGGATAGTGCATTCCAACCTCCAAATACTTACACACAGATCTTAGGGGATTGCACAGCATAACTTGCAGAGCTCAAGGCTCTACTTTTGGCACTGGAACATACGGATTCAAAACTTCCTTCCTTGATTGTGTGTGATTCATATTATTGTTCCCGGTCCTACAATGATTACTTACATTATTGCCACCTAAACGAGTTCAGAGATTCCAAAAGGAACATCATCAAACATAAACACTTGTGGGGGAGGACAGCAGATCTTAAGGATAGGTTACCAATTGCTCAAGTTGTTCAGACATTGGGCCTTCAATGTGTAGGATTACACGTAGTAAATACCTTGGCTGATGAAGCTGCCAAATCTGCAGTAGCTATGGCTTCTGTTGCTGAGATTGCTAGTTGCCAGATGAGATTGGATGATGAGACATTGGCTGCTAACGGCAAGCCACTACCAAAAAATACCCCTTAAAATATTCCTACCATCTCCGTGCCCAAAATATTATGTTTGCAGCAATTGCAGTAGTGGTCGATTGTGTTATCCCCAACCAAGATCAGAGATTAGATCTCATTAAAGCAGCCCGCGAGGGGAGTGCTTTTGCCCTTGCAGGTGTGGCAAAAGTTACAAAAGTGCTATTGGTGGCCAGGTCTATGCAAGCAGACCAGACAGTACGTCCTTTGTTGTGACATCTGTCGTCAAATCAGAGGGTCCACCATTAAAAGGCCACCACAGACACCTCTCTTAATTTCAAAGAAACCTCTACAGTGTGTGTGCCTCTCCCATTGTGGTTCCTTACAGTCTGATGGTACATACAAATACATTTTCACTGTTAACTCCTGTTCTAGATTCCTATGGTTATGGCTAAGAGGATCAGCTGACACTCAAACTGTTATTAAAGATTTGCAAGTCTTCATTTGGACATATTCAGGTGCAGTATTCCGCTCAGACCAGGGCCCTGCCTTTGCCTCCAGGACCTTCAGGGAAACCATGGTGACGATGGGTGTTCAGCTCCATTACTCCTCACCATATCATCCAGAGGAAAATTCTGTTGTGGCAAGGATAAAACGAGACTTAAAGCAATCCTGAACAGCAAGTGTATTAGGTTCTGGTCGTAGTTGGCTTCATCACCTATTTGGGGTCCAGAGAGCACTAATTATCTGCCCAGAAGAAACTTGGGAGAACGTACCCCTTTATGAAGTCTTATTGAGGATACCTATGTGTGTTCCAGACCTTGATGGTCTTGGTACGGCGGCAGACACACCTTTTGACAGAAATTAACATGTCACTGTCTTGCAGAAATTTCAGCAGTCCGGTGATCAAAATTCATTTGCCTATGCCACCATTGTGGGAATGAGGGATTTGCCAACAACATCTACTGGCTGGATTCCTAAAGTAAGGAAAGATTGCGATCAAGAAAGAATTTGACCCATCATATTGGGCACCATTTCCAGTCCCACGGAATACACCTCTTCAAGCATTCAAGAATGCTTCTGCAAGTACTGATGCTACAATAGCCTCCCCAAGCTTTGGGAGGCTGGAAAATTATATTTTGTTAATTCCTGTCACCACTTCCTTGACAAGGAACATTGGAGTTGTATACTTCTAGTACTCCAATGCAACACAAACAGATCTCATAGTTAATTATGAACCACTATTGGGTCCATCTACCAGCTCTTCACCAGCTTCTGTCTTTGCACAAACTGCTTCTGGTTACTTTGTCCACATCAACGACCTTTCTTCAAACATGTCATCTTCAGCAGACAAGGGCATGTAAGCTGTTCAGCTAGCTTAAAAACAATTATTTAGTTCAACCATGGTACTATCTATAGATACTACTAACATTGCTTCCCTTTCTGCTTTGGATTGGTTTTGTGATTGTTTTCTTTCTAGTGATAAATGGCCATTATCTTTCAGAACGCTCTGCTATTGAATTGGTGGATGAGGTATTGACACCTTACCTATCTTCCCATAAGATCCGAAGAGACTTGTCCCTTGGGAACATTCCAGCTGTCCCGATTCCTGATGGGATTGTTTGTGCTAAACTACCATATAATATATTCGGGCCCACCAAAGTCATTCCGGTTCCATATGTGTTATAGTATCTATGCATGATGTTGTTACACTTGATTTTGAAACAGTTGATTCCATGTTTTCTGTGCTTGAATACTATACAGTATTTGAAAGTGAAGATGTGTATATGACCAGTGTGAATAATGGGGAAATGTTCTGTTACCACCATTCGGGGCATTACTTTCTGCACCGAGCTAATACCTTGAGATCAGTTTTTAATTACACACAGTGGGAGCGTTGTCCAACTCCACCAGTGGGAAGTTCTAAAACATATATAGAAAAGTTAGCATATTGTATTGTGTAGGAACGTTCCCTTGTTGGCATGGTTATCCCCCCCCAACACTTTTTTCCTGATACTAATGCCATCCTGTCTGAGAGTGTGCTGGGATTCTGTTAACCAGACCCTAGCATCCGTGTTCTTTACCAAAAACTGTACCATTGTTTCCACAATTGGCACACAGTTAAGTCCCTTGTAAATGGTTCCCATGGTACCAAGGGCCCTGTTGCTAAGGAAGGTCCCCAAGGGCTGAAGCATGTATTATGCCGCTCTGAGGGGGCCCCTCACTAAACACATGCACACTGCCACTAAACTTTGTGTGTGCTGGTGGGTAGAAAAAGACAAAGTCATCATGGCACCCCTCTCAGGGTGCCATGCCCACAAACCACTGCCTGTGGCATAGGTAAGTCACTCCTTTAGCAGGCCCTCCAGCCCTAAGGGGAGGTGCACTATACCACAGATGAGGGAATAGCTGCATGAGCAATAAGCCCCTAAAGTGTCCAAGTCCATTCTTAGACATTGTAAGTGCAGTGTGGCCATATTGAGTATATGGACTGAGAGTTTATCATTAGGAACTCCACAGCTCCATGATGGCTTCACTGAATACTGGGAAGTTTGGTATCGAACTCCTCAGCACAATAAACCCACACCGATGCCAGTGTTGGATTTATTGAACAATGCAGCCAGATGGCATCTTAGAGATGCCCCATGTATTTTACCCAATCCTTTAGTGCAGGACTGACTGGTCTGTGCCAGCCTGCCACTAACAGACGAGTTTCTGACCACATGGGGTGAGAGCCTTTGTGCTCTCAGTGGCCAGAAACAAAGCCTGCACTAGGTGAGGGTGCTTCACACCTCCCCCTGCAGGAACTGTAACACCTGGCAGTGAGTCTCAAAGGCTTAGGCCTCCTGTTACAGTGCCACAGGGCACTCCAGCTAGTGGAGAGGCCCACCCCTCGGACAAAGCCCCGCTTTTGGTGGCAAGTCTGGCAGGAAACTTAGGAAAAACAAAGAGGACTGACCACCTCAGCTGGGACCACCCCTAAGGTGTCCACAGCTGAGGTGACCCCCTCCTTTTAAAGTCCTCCATCTTAGTTTGAAGGACAAGTACCAATAGGGTTAGATCTGTGTCCCCCTCCCCAAAGGGAGTGGACACCAGAAGGGTGTAGCCATCCTCATGGTCAGTAGACATTGGCTACTGCCTTCTGACCCCTGTAACACCTCTAAATCCAGGATTTAAGGACTCCTCTGAAACTAGCTTGTCAGATTCCTGGCAACCACACTAGAAAAAAGAAGGATTGCTATGCTGAAACCCCAGCAGAAAAGACGGAAGACGAAAACTGACTTGGCCCCAGCCCTACCGTCCTGTCTCCAAATTCAGAAGCCCTGCAAAAGAAAGAAAGCAACACATCCTGCTGGTCCAGCGAGATCTGAAAAACCTCCAGAGGATTGCCTGCATCACAGAGGACTAAGACCTCCCGTGGACAGTAGCCCTCTCCAAAAAGAAACTTCATTAACTCCATCTAAGATCTCCAGAACCACCCCCAATCTGTGAGTCCTGCCTACTCTGCACCTGATGCCCACGGGCCGAGTCCAGGTGGCCCAACCGACTAGATCTGGTCCCCAGGCGATTCTGAGCAAGTGCGCACCCTGTGTTGACCCAACCAGCCCACCATGACGACTCCTGTAGCCTGAATCCGGAGGACCCCGCAGACCGCGACAGAACCGGACGAAGATTTACGATGCCAAAATGTACACCTGCACGCTCAGCCCCCTGGCTTTGGGGAGTCCGACCTTCAATGCAGCAACGTCCAGCAGGCAGCACCCTTCCTTGTCCAGCCCTTGGTTTCCCGGAACTGACCCCTGTACTTTACCTACAGCATCTTTGTGGCCCCCAGGTCCCCCCTGTAGGAAAGCATTGGGAGCCCAATGCTGTTTTCAACCTGCACCCGACCGCCCCTGTGCCGCTGAGGGTGTGTGTTTGGTGCTGAGCTGTGGCCCCCCGGGTTCTCCTCTAAACCCCCCAAGTCTGCCCTCCGAAGATGTGGGTACTTACCTGCAAGCAGGCCTCATTGCGAGTGCCCCCAGTCTCCCTAGGAGCCCATGTTAAATTTGCCTCATCTTTGACCTCTGCACCCAGCCGTCTCCGTGTTGCTTGTGTTTGGGGTTAACTTAAACCCCAACCTGTGGACATCCTAACCCCTGGAGGTTGGAACTGTAACTCCTGTACCTCGTACTAACTCTTTCCCCCAGGAACTGTTTCTGAAATTTCCAGTGTGTCAACAGATTATTGCTATTTATTCAAAAACTGTATTACTTGCCAATTCTAACCTAAGTGGTATTGATACATATGTTCAATACTTATTTATTCATGTACTTACCTGCAACTTGAATCTTGTGGTTCTAGAAATAAATTAACAAAATACATTTCTTTCTATATAAAAACCAATGGTCTGGAGTTAGTCATTGAATGTGTGCTTCCCATTATCTGTGTGTGTACAACAAATGCTTTGCACTACCCTCTGAGAAGCCTAACTGCATGACCACACTACCACAAAAGAGAGCATTAGTATTATCTACTTTAGCCTCTGTTAAGCCTCTGGGGATCCCCTGGACTCTGTGCACACTATATCTAATTTTGATACTGTATGTACAGAGCCAGCTTCCTACATTGGTGGGTCAGCGGTGGGATTTCTGACTGCATTTGCTGAACTACTCAGCCAATACCTGATCACCCAACTAAATTGCAAATTTGCCTTTAGAAACTGATTTTTGAATTTGGCAACTCTTTCTAAATTTTTAAAAAGTCCGGCTAGGGCCTTGGTTAAGTCCCCTTCAGCATTTTAGAGTGAAAGTTATTTTAAGTTAGGAGTTAGTAACCAGAAGTAGTTTTTAGTTCCTAAAAGTAATCCCCAACTTTAGTAACAAGGGCCCTCCTTAAGACATTGGCGGTAATGACCGCATACCGCCGCAGTGACGGCCACCAAAACACCGTCGCCACGGCAGCACCACACCAGTAGACCGCCGCAGACCGTTTCATGATCCGTGATACCGCCTGGCAGTGTTCTGCTGGCGGATGCTGCTGCTGGCAGCAGCGCTGCATCCCGTCTCCTACCGGAGGGCCCTCAGCAAGCAGGTAAGTCGGTTCTCTCACAGGGGAGGGGTGTGGGGGACATTGTGTGTATGTGTGGGGGGTATGTGATTGCGTGCATCGAGTTGTGTGGCATGTGGAATGCGTGTGTGCATGAATAGGTGTGAGTGTGCATGTATGTTGTGTGGTGTGAATGCATGTATACTAGAATGTATGTCAGTGTGTGTTGATGTGTGTGTGAATGAATGAATGTATGTATGTATGTGTGGGTGAATGTGAGTATGAGTGTGTGTATGCTGGTGCGTGAATGTGCGTGTATGTCCTGGGGTGGAGGAGGATTGGGTGGGGAAGGACTCGGGGTGGGGTTCAGACCCCTTTCAGTGTCAGGGAAGGACTTCCCTGGCGCTGATAGTGCCTACCACCATGGTTTTCGTGGCGGTAAGATTGCCACGAAAACCATGGCAGTAGGTGGTGTCATAATCCCACGGATGGGACAGTGACGGCCGCCTGACTGGAGACCGAAATCTCCAGCCCGGCGGCTGTTGCCACCCTGGCGGACGGAGTGGTACATTGGCGGGATGGCTTGAGCCAAACCCCCAATGTTATATTTTGTGGAAAGATACTGCCAGCCTGATGTCAGTACCTTTCTCCAAAATATCGCCATGCGCCAGGGATGTAATAAGGGCCATAATAAGCAGCTCAAAGGGAAAGGTTGTGGAACTCAACCTCCATCTAGGCATGGGAGAGTTAAGGTTCCTCTGCAAGCTGGACAATATTAGAACAGGTTCCAACGCTACCAAGGTGAAGCTCCAGGAGCTCTTGGCAGAATATACAAGAAACCACTCTGATAGGGAAATGTAGGAAGGTAGCCTCTTTCTAGCTTGATTACCCCCTTTTTTTGGCCTGTTTGTCAGTGTGTTTGACTGTGTCTACTGGGATCCTGCTAACCAGGACCCCAGAATTTATGCTCTCTCCCTGTAAACGTGGTTGTTGCATACTGTTAACACAGTATCCCACTCATAATTGGCATACTGCCCCCCCCTTATAAGTCCCTAATATATGGTACTGAGGTACCCAGGGCATTGGATTTCCAAGGGATCGCTATGGGCTGCAGCATATCTTTTGCCACCCATAGGGAGCCCATGCAAAGGGCTCTGCAGTACTGCCATTGCAGCCTGTGTGAAAAGGTGCATGCACCCTTTCACTGCCATTTACACTGCACCAGGTCACTTATAAGTCACCCCTATAGCAGGCCTTCCATCCCTGAACGCAGGGTGAAGAGTACCTGTGTGTGAGGGCACACCTGCACTAGCAGAGGTGCTCCCACGACCTCCAGGACCATTTTCCCGGACCTTGTGAGTGCGGGGCACCATTTTACACATGCACTGGACAAAGGTCACTACCTATGTCCAGCTTCACAATGGTAACTCTGAATATGGCCATGTTTGGTATCAAACATGTTGGAATCATACCCCAAGGCATTTGGAAGCATTGGCTGTATGATTCCATGCACTCTGGGGGCTCATTAGAGGACCCCCAGTACTGCCATTACAGCCTTCTGAGGTTTTCCAGGCAGCCCCAGCTGCTGCCACCTCTAACAAGTTTCGGCCCTCCTGTTGCTTGAACAGCTCAAGCCCAGGAAGGCAGAACAAAGGATTTTCTTTTGCACAGGGTTGTTAGACTCTCTCCCTTTGGAAATAGGTGTTACAGGCTTAGGAGGGACTTTGGTGGAGGTAAGAACTTTTCTCCCCATCCAAGACAGTACCCCCGTGCACTGCGTGTTTTGCAGTTGCCAGGGCTTGTTGGCATCCTTCCACAAAGTTCTTTGTGCACCGTGCAGCTCCGACACCCAGCACTCTATCCGGCGACACACAGCTTCTTGAGTGGTTCACTGGTGGCCTGGAATCCCTTTGTGTAGTTCTGTGTGGGCCTCCTTTTGCACCTTCTTTGTCTCCGTGCTGTGAGACTCGTGTGCGCTCTGCCTGTTCTTCTACGGGCTCTCTGACTCGCTGAGACCCCTCTCTGGCTCCCCCTCCTGGGTAGAGTCCACCAGGTCCCTCCTGGTTCAGGGCAGCACCATTTTCAGCTAACCGTGTGCCAAGGCTTGTTGGTGGAATCAAGCGACGCAAAGCAGACTGCAATCTTCCATCCGGTGTGGGACATCATCTGCACAAACCAGGAACCCGCATCCGTCTTCTTGGGTGCGGTATTGACTGTTGTTCTCCACCGTGGTTCTTCTTTTGCACCTTCATCTGGGTTAGGAGGGGCGCCTGTTCTTCCTGGAGTCTTCAGTGCTTCTTGGACTTGGTCTCATTCTTTTACAGGTCTTCAGGTCCAGAAATCCATTGTTGGTGTCTTGCAGTATCTTCTGGTTATTGCATTAACTTCTTTCTCGTGTTCTTGTGTGTTCTAGGAAAGTTACTGTGATTTACTCCTGCTTTCCTGTGCTGGGTTCTATTACTTACCTTTGGTGGTTTCTGATACTCCCAGTGCCCCGCTACACACTACACTTGCCTAGAAGGGTAACCGACATTCATATTCCACTTTCTTGGTATACAGTGTGTGTTCCCCCAGGCCCATTTCTAATTATTGTGATTTTCACTATTTGCACTGTTTTCTAACTGTTTTTACATCTATTTCTGCATACTAGTGTATATAATTTGTCTATTACTTACCTCCTAAGGGAGTGTAGTCTTTTTGACAATTATGTCACCAAAATAAAGTACCTTTATTTTTGTAACAATGAGTATTTTCTTTCATGTGTGTGAGTACTGTGTGACTACAGTGTTATTGCATGAGCTTTCCATGTCTCCTAGTTAGGCCTTGACTGCTCATCCACACTACCTCTAAAGAATGTGCCTTCTAGACACTGACTACATTTCACTAATAAGAGATAACTGGACCTGGTATAAGGTGTACTTACCTTCGGTACCCTCTACAAACCAGGCCAGCCTCCTACATTGGTGGTGCAGCGGTGGGATAAGTACTTGAAATTGCCTTATCACTCTGTCACCAGTGCTTTTCACAGGAAAGAATACTCTGTACCTAGAGCTATACACATATACCTAGTTACAGGGGTCTAGTCTCTTACTTTTACTTTCCAAGAGACTAGAGGTTAGGTAGATTAGGTTTTCCTAACACTGCACTAATACTCGCACTACATCATGTCTACTGCTGGGCCTAGCTCCGAGTGCATGACCTTCAAGGAATTGAAGGGGCTATGCATAGACAGCAGCTTAGATGTAGGGAAGAACCCAAATAAGAATTTTCTTTTGAGCCTCCTTCTTCAGGATGACCAGGAGCATGCTGGTAACCAGGAAGAGGAGGAGGAGTAGGATTATACACCCTTAGAGTTGGGGAATCATCTTTGGTATTCACGGGAGGGCTCTTTCAAAGACCTAGCAAACCCAATAGTGTATCTGGCAGTGGGAGGGGTAGTCACTCAGGTAGGACCCCCTTCACACCTAGAGGTCAGGTCACTAGGGTTACAAAAGCTAGGGAAAGATCTACCTCGCCCATTCTCATATCACCTAAGTTTATGAGGGATCCCATGGTTGAACTCCAGGTGATGACTCCATAGATAGAGAGCTCAGGAAACTGAGACTGGAGGAGGCCAGGTGGAGGCTGCAGCAGCAACAGCTAGCCCTAGATAGTGAGGCCTTGGCTGTGGAAATGGAAAGGCAGGGGTTGGGGTTAGCACCCCATGGTGGCAGCAGCAGTGGTAGGAGTTATGGGGTCAGGAAGGACACCATTAATTCCAGACACTTACATAAAATTGTTCCCCCATACAAGGTGGGGGATGAAATTCACAAGTGGTTTGCTGCACTTGAGAGGGCCTGTAAAGTTCAGAGGGTCCCTCAAAGGCAGTGGGCTGCTATGCTCTGGTTATACTTATCTGATAAGTGGAGGAGCAGGCTCCTCACTGTCAGCGAACAGGACTCAGACAATAACAGTATCCTTAAGAATGCACTCTTGGATGGTTTTCGCCTCACCACAGAGCAGTACAGAATAAAGTTCAGAGAAACCAAAAAGGAATCCTCACAGGATTGGGTTGATTTTGTGGACTGTTCTGTCAAAGCTTTAGAAGGCTGGTTACATGGCAGCTAAGTGTCTGACTATGAGGGCTTATATAATCTTCTATTGGGAGAGTATATTTTGAATAGCTGTGTGTCTGACTTGTTGTACCAGTACTGGGTAGACTCAGATCTGACCTCTCCCAAAGAATTGGGAACGAAGGCAGACAAATGGGTCAGAACAAGGGTGAGCAGAAAACCTCATACAAGGGGGTAACAAGGAAAAGAAGGAAAAAGGTGAAACATCTCAGGACAAGGGTGGGGACAAACATAAAAAATAAAGACTCCTCATCAGGTCCACAACACTCCTTTGGGGTGGGGATAAAATGTCTTCCTCTTCCTCTTCTGCACACAATAAAAAGCCATTGTGCTGTGTACAGGGGACAAGTCCTGTCCAGGTAAAGCCCCTGAGCCTACCACCACAACTACTACATCCACTTCCACTTCTAGTGCCCCTATTAGTAGTAGTAATAGTGGTGGGACTTCTGGCAATAGTCAAAGCAAAGGTGTTTGGGTTCAATTTTGGGTCCATCATAGAAACTGGGGTAGGTGTAGAAACCCCCAAGACAGTTTCTGTCTGACCTGGTGGCATTGGCCTTGCCCCCTTGGCTGCTTGTCCCCTTAACATGGGTAAGTAGAAGCAGTCAATCGAAATAAATGGTGTTGAGGCGCAGGCCTACAGCGACACAGGTGCCAGTATCACTTTAGTGAGTGAAAACCTGGTGTCACCTGCACAACACCTCCTTTGACAGAAGTACCAGGTTACTGATGTCAATAACTCCACTTAGTCTCTCCCCTTAACTGTAGTGCAACTTAGTTGAGGTGGAGTTACTGTCCCTAAGCAGGTGGTGGTGTCACCTAGCTTATCTGTAGACTGTCTCTTAGGAAATGACCTAGAGATCTCAGGTTGGGCTGAAGTAGAGTTTATGACTCATGCATCCGTGCTGGGTATCCCCAAAAAATTGCTTCCTTTAGTCGCAGGTGAGATTAAAAAGCAAAGACGAGAAGGAGCCCTGAAGCTTCAGGATCCTCCTCGCACCACAGCTAAAAAGGGTATATCACAGTATCCCCTACCCACCCTACCACAAGGGATATCATTCTTGTGGTGGGAGCTAACCGCCCTAGGGTGGAACCTGTATCAAAGGAGGTAACAGCTACCACAGCAGAGCTCCCAGAGGTTTAAGTACCTCTCTGTGGGAAAACTAACACAGAAAAGCATCCTTGCCTTGTCTTAGTAAATTTGGAGCAACCCTCCAGCCCACCCAGAGAAACTTTAGTGCAGCACTCCTGCACTACCTCTAAAACTCTAGGACAACAGCCCTGTCCTTATGTAGAGCCCTTGGGACAGCAACCCTGTCCTGCTCTACCCCAAGAGGGATAGCAACCCTGTCCTCTCTTAGAACCATAGGGACAAACCTTTTGCCCTGCCCTAGGATTGCTAAGACAGCATCCCTGTCTGGCATTACAATCCTTAGGACAATAACCCTATCCTGACATAGGATCCCAGGGAGAGTCATCCTGCCCCACTTTAAAAGTTTTTAATAACCTTAAAAATAGGGAGTCTCAGAGTTCACACTTGCACTGTTCTCAAGGTAAAAATCTCCAAACAGGGTGGTTCACCTTCCTACAGGGAAGGGACAATATAGTGGATGATAAAGGGAGTAACCACTCTATTGCAGATCTACTCTCCACTTATCACCACTTAGACAATAAAGACTTAACTGGCCAAGGTTAGCCTTATTGTCCTTCTTTTGAAGGGGGGATGTGTAGGAAAGTAACCTCTTTCTAGCTTGGTTACCCCCACTTTTGGCCTGTTTGTTAGTGTGTTTGACTGTGTCTACTGGGATCCTGCTAACCAGGATCCTAGTAGTTATGCTCCCTCCCTCTAAATGTGGTTGTTGGATACTGTTAACACTGTATTCCACTCACAATTGGCATGCTGGTGCCCCATTATAAGTCACTAGTTTCTGATGGATACAACTCTCTGTGGATTCCTCACCTTATGAATTCTCCCAATGCGCCAGTGCTCGACTGAAATTTTCTTCCTAGCTCCCCAGGACGTCACAATGGCACAACTCTGCACAGATCTCTGAGTCCCCGGTGAACCCTACGAGTCAGTTTTCTCCTGTGTCCACTCAGGGTCAGGAGTGGGGTGTGCAGGCATCGGAGTCGGTTCAGATGCCTCAGGAGGAGCAGAGGTTTCCTGCCTTCCCGACTCCGGGAGCAGATCCATCAGCATTCCTCAGTGCTATGTTTAGCATTTTTAACAGAGCTATGGCCCCCGCTGGTGTGCCTGCTGGTCCCACGGAACTGTAAGCGTTTACGCTGGGTTTGCCGGCGCCATACAAGCAGACTCCGTTTGTACCCTTCTATCTCGGTGAAGGTGCTAGATCAGCGCCAATGACTTCGCCACCCCGGATATTGCTGTAGACGGTGCTGATGCCGGTGCCGGATGGATCCTGTTCGACCCACAGTGTCTCTCCATCCACTCCTCCGCTGGATCGTCCATCTGCTTTGAAACCAGCATCAGCAACGTCAGCTAATTCTCTGTGAATGCCACGTTTGGAGTCTAGACTGAGGTCGAGGAGAAGGGCCTTGAGGCTCTTGGAGGAGCAGGAATATCAGAAACAGCTGTTGGAGGAAGGAGAAATTCTGGAGCCTGTGGGTAAATTTCAAGGCCTAGACTCTGCAAGTGGCTTGGATACATCCCCTGAGTGGGATTCCTCATCCCCTGGAGAGCTCACAGTGCAGGCAGCGTCTTACCACAGTGTAATAAGAAAGGCTGCTAAGTTTTTGGACCTTCCTTTGCCAGCATCAGAGACGAAGACAAACATTTTAACGGAGGTATTACATCCATCGGCTACGTCTTCTGAGCGTCTCCTCCCTTTTAATGATGCTCTTACTGAGCCCATTCTGTGGACGGCAACCTTTCCCAAGGAAGGCCGTTTTGTCAACCACCTCCGGTGGCCACGGTCATAACGGATGCTTCCACTCTAGAGTGGGGAGCTCATCTGGGGGACCTGTAGATCAAAGATCATTGGTCTCCAGTTGAACAGATGTTTCACATCAATCTGTTGGAATTGCGGGCGGTACGTCTGCAAACGGACAGGAGGAAGACCTTGAGAGCCAGTCAGTCAGGTCAAGTCTTGACGGACACCACGACCGTGATGTGGTACATCAACAACCAGGGAGGAGTAGGGTTGTACCTCCTCTACAGAGAGGTTCTGCGGGTCTGGTCCTGGGCACAGGACCATTGGATTTGCATAGTAGCAAACCATCTGGCCGGAGTTCTCAACGTACGTGCGGACAGTCTGTCGGCATTTCTCGGCCGATCACGAGTGGCGTCTCCATCCAGACCTGGTTTTTCACATCTTCCGGATGTGGGGACTTCCACAGATAGACCTGTTTGCCACTCAGGAGAAAGCATTACTGCCCGTGGTTCTGCAGCCTCCGGTATCCGGTGCAGGGGGCACTGGGGGACGCGTTTCAGATGTCTTGGTGCGACCAGTTGCTTTACGCGTTCCCCCCCATACCTTTGATTCCTCGCGTTCAGAGGAAGATTCGCCAAGATCGGACTCAAGTCATTTTAATAGCCCCAGATTGGCCAAGAAGAGTGTGGTACACAGACCTTCTCCAACTCTCACTGTGCCTGCCGCTCCGTCTCCCTTACAGGGTAAAACTCTTGCAGGGGCAGGTTCTACATCCCCCACCTCCAGAGCCTGCACCTACATGCCTGGAGATTGAATTGGCCAATCGGAGTTCCTTTTCTCTCCCACCAGAAGTGGTGGATGTTAGCTTATCGTCCGGGCAACACTCCACCAAGACTGTCTATGCCAACAGATGGGCAAAATGTGTTACTTGGTGTGGAGAGAGGCAGATTGATCTCTTAAAGGCCCATTTGTCTGATGTTTCGCTTTTTGCCCTTTCCTTGGCGCAGAAAGGTTGTGCAGTTGCGTCTGTGAAGGGTTATTTGTCAGCGCTGTCTGCCTTTCTTTGCCTTCCTGATCAGCTTCCTTGTTTAAGTCCCCTATAGTTATTAGGTGCCTTAAAGGCTTGACTAACAAGTTTCCTCCCACTCCGTTTGTCATGCCTCAATGGGATTTGAATTTGGTTCTGACTTTTTTGATGGGTTCACCGTTTGAGCCTATGCATTCTTGCCCGTAGAGGCTTTTAGTTTTAAAAACAGTTATCCTAACGGCTATCACGTCAGCTAGACGTGTGAGTAAGCTTCAAGCTATTAGGGTGAAACCTCCTTTTACAACCTTTCATGCTGACAAGGTGGTGCTGAGAACCAGGGCGGCTTTTTTAGGGAAATGCCCCCCTAGGCATGGTTACACCCTAACTTTTTGCCTTTTGTTGATGCCAGTTATGATTGAAAGTGTGCTGGGACCCTCCTAACCGGGACCCAGCACCCGTGTTCTTTCCCTAAACTGTACCTTTGTTCCCACAAATGGCACAACCCTGCCACACAGATAGGTCCCTTGTAAATGGTACCCCTGGTACCAAGGGCCCTGTGGCCAGGGAAGGTATCTAAGGGCTGCAGCATGTATTATGCCACCCTTGGGACGCCTCACTCAGCACATGCACACTGCCTCAAAGCTTGTGTGTGTTGGTGGGGAAAAATTGACTAAGTCAACATGGCATGCCCCTCAGGGTGCCATGCCCACATCCCACGGCCTGTGGCATTGGTAAGTCACCCCTCTAGCAGGCCTTACAGCCCTAAGGCAGGGTGTACTATACCACAGGTGAGGGCATAGTTGCATGAGCAATATGCCCCTACAGTGTTTAAGCCAAACCTTAGACATTGTAAGTGCAGGGTAGAGTGTATGGTCTGGGAGTCTGTCAATGAAATCTGGGAAGTTTGGTATCAAACTTCTCAGCACAATAAATGCACACTGATGCCAGTGTGAGATTTATTGTAAAATACACCCAGATGGCATCCTAGAGATGCCCCCTGAATATCTCCCTTGGACTTGCCACCAAAAGTGGGGGCTGTGTCCAGGGGGCGGGCAGCTCCAATAGCTGGAGTGCCCTGGGGCATTGTAACACAAAGCTTGATCCTTTGAGGCTCACTGCTAGGTGTTACAGTTCCTGCAGAGGGGAGGTGTTAAGCATCTCCACCCAGTGCAGGCTTTGTTTCTGGCCTCAGAGAGCACAAAGGCTATCACCCCAGGAGGTCAGAAACTCATCTCTCAGCAGCAGGCTGGCACAGACTAGTCAGTCCTGCACTGAAGGACTGGGTAAAGTACAGGGGGCATCCCTAAGATGCCCTCTGTGTGCATTTTTTTAATAAATCCAACACTGGCATCAGTGTGGGTTTATTATTCTGAGAAGTTTGATGCCAAACTTTCCAGTATTCAGCGTAGCCATTATGGAGCTGTGGAGTTGGTTTTGACAAACTCCCAGACCATATATCTAATATGGCCGCACTGTACTTACAATGTCTAAGAGTAGACAGACACTGTAGGGACCTATTGCTCATGCAGCTATACCCTCACCTGTGGTATAGTGCACCCTGCCTTAGGGCTATACGGCCTGCTAGAGGGGTGACTTACCTATGCCAAAGGTAGTATTTTGTGGGCATGGCATCCTGAGGGGAATGATATGTTGACTTTGCCTTTTTCTCCCCACCAACACACACACTCTACAATGGCAGTGTGCATGTGTTAGGTAAGGGGTCCCTTAGGGTGGCACAACATATGCTGCAGCCCTCAGGGACCTTCCCTGGTCACAGGGCCCTTGGTACCACTGGTACCTTTTACAAGGGACTTATCTGTGTGCCAGGGGTGTGCCAATTGTGGGAACAATGGTACATTTTAGGTGAAAGAACACTGGTGCTGGGGCATGGTTAGCAGGGTCCCAGCACACTTCGCAGTCAAGTCAGCATCAATATCAGGCAAAACGTGGGGGGTAACTGCAGCAGGGAGCCATTTTCCTACAAGAGTTTATTGCCATTTTAACCAGAACTGTGTGTACTACTGTTTTAAATCAAAGTTCTATACTTACCTGTGTGAAGTACCTTGCATTTTATGTACTTACCTAAAATCTTGAATCTTGTGGTTCTAAAATAAATTAAGAAAATATATTTTTCCATATAAAAACCTATTGGCCTGGAATTGTCTTTGAGTGTGTGTTCCTCATTTATTGCCTGTGTGTGTACAACAAATGCTTAACACTGCCCTCTGATAATCCTACTGCTCGACCATACTACCCCAAAATAGAGCATTAGTATTATCTAATTTTGCCACTATCAACCTCTAAGGGGAACCCTTGGACTCTGTGCACACTATCTTTCACTTTGATATAGTATATACAGAGCCAACGTCCTACGTCACCTATCTGTCTAACCTTCATTTACTGAATGATAGGTGCAAAGTTAAGAACAAGTGATGAACGGAATGCTGAACAATGTCAAACATTCACCCCCAGTACAGAGATCTGGGCCCAAATCCATCGTTTTTTTGCCACCCATGCCATTCCAGTTTGGGCCCAGCCATATGGAAATCAGTCTTGACCCTGTTCCCCATGGGAACAGTCCACCCCGAACTGCCAAGCCAGGTCCTCCCTGGACTTGAAAAGAGCATCCTAGGACCGGTTTCAGGGTATCACCCTTTATCACCCAGGATAGCTTGACTCCAGTGTCATGGGGAGCAAGGGACCCATGTCTGGGCATACCCTTCCCACTTGGGGCAACAAATGCAAAAAGAACACTGTGTGTGAGGGCACCCTTGCACTAGCAAAGGTGCCCCACATTGTCCATGGCCAGTTCCCCGGACTTCGTGAGTGCAGGGATACCATTATAAGCGTGCACTACATATATGTCAATACATATATATAGCTTTACAATGGTAACTCTGAATATGGCCATGTGATGTGTCTAAGGAATCTTGGCCACGGTATGAGGCAGTCTTTCTGTGTTTTCAATGTTAAGCATGACATAAGTCGCTTCTTTCTTATCCATTAGTTTTTGTTGCCGCGTTAGATTAAAGGAAAAAAAATATTTCCCTGGCACTGATGTGCTGCCACGGAACACGACCCGCCTTCAATGTTTGAAGTGTCCAACACAACTGCATAATGGACCTGGTCTGACTCTTTCTATGATATAAAGAAGAGTTATCAGATCGTATAATGTCTATAGCAGATATATCCGGTCGGACAAAGTGTGAATTCCATTATCCACAATAACTAATGCCTTTTTCAAATTTTCCTGGTCTATTTGCCTTAATCGGGCTGCAGCCTCTTGTTGGGAAAGTTTCCATATTTCATTGTATACTTCATACAAGAAACGCTTCCTACGTGGTATCTTAAGACCTGACAAGAAATCTTGTAAGTCAGTGTTGTAGACAAGAGATTGAGGTGCGTTTTAACCGCATCAAGTGAGGACGATTTTAGCCACTGTTGGCACAATTTTCCTACACTATGGGGGTCATTCCGACCCTGGCGGTCCATGACAGGCTGGCGGTGCTTCCTGGGCTATTCTGACCGCGGCGGTAAAGCCGCGGTCAGAAAAGGGGAACTGGCGGTTTCCCGACGGTTTTTCCCTGGCCCAGGGAATCCACCATGGCGGCGCTGCTTGCAGCACCGCCATGGGGATTCCGACCCCCTTCCCGCCAGCCTGTTTCTGGCGGTGTCCACCGCCAGAACCAGGATGGCGGGAACGGGTGCCGTGGGGCCCCTGGGGGCCCCACAAAGATTTTCACTGGCTGCTTTGCAGATATTGAAAATCGGGACGGGTGCCACTGCACCCGTCGCACCCCTGCAACTCCGCCTTTTGGCGGTCGCCCGCCGGCCCAGCGGGAAAATGGTAATGACCGCTGCGGTCTTTTGACCACGGTGCGGTCATTCGGCGGTAACCGCATGGCGGGCGGCGACCGCCGCGGTCAGAATGACCGCCTATATGTTGTAATCATGTCAGCATGTTCTGGTGATATATAGCGAGTGTCTGGCCTACTCGTCCGGAAACCCCCCGAGGAGGTGACAAAACGTTGATGACACCCGTTGGTATCTATGGGCCACAATAACCACCCGCCTGGACATGTCAGTGAAGCATTAAAGTACCATTCTGGACCCACTCATTGAGCTCGTGTGTGGTTGTATTTGTGTATTTTCGCCAGTTTTGCAGGGGCAGGTATACTGGGCATATTTAATTCTCTGATTGTTGCTAAGCCTAAACCACTTGTTTTTTGTACTGTTTCATTGAAAAAGATCATTTGAACAGGGATGAGACATGCTCTAAACTATGTTTCTGTACCCTTAGTTTGCCAATTTTTTGTTCCCCAAATACTTTTCAAATCAATATATTTGGACCAATATTCATAACCTTCTATTGATAACCGGGAAACAAAGGATTCCGAATATATCAATTTCGTGTTGGTCAATAACATATGTATATCCTTAGCAGGAGTTACTTTAAAATAATGACTCAGCATTTTTTTGACGATGCCCAGAAAAATACGCAAACTTGTCAGTATAAGTTTTTGAACTCCCTTGCGGTGGAGTTGGACAATGTTCCCATTGTATATAATTAAATATTGTTTTTGGTCTACTTGCTCTATGTATGAAGTGGTGCCCATAATAATTATAGCAAAACATATCACCATAATTGTCGTTAAATTGGTAAACATCTTCGTTTTCATAGACAGTATAATATTGCAATTCTGTCATCATAGAATCAAATGTTTTCACATCCCAATCATCTGACACAAGGCCTGGTATGACTATATCATTCATAGATAATTTTAACACATACAGTATTTGGATAATTTCAGTGGGACCATATATATCAAACATTACTTTGTCCCACACAATCCCATCAGGAATTGGCACTGCAGAAATGTTCACAAAAGACAAGTCTCTTCGAATCTTATGTGATGAAAAATGTGGTTTCAAAACCTCCTCCACCTGTTCAACCACTGATCTCTCTGGAAGAAAATGAGCATGTATCAGCAAGAAAAAGGTAATAACAAAACCAATCCAAAGCAAAAATGCTAGGACAGTCAAAGAAAGCCATACACAGTTCCATGGAAAAAACAAAATGTGTCTTTAAGCCAATGTATTAGCATACGTGCACCTGACAGGGCAGCTGTCGAAGAGGCAAACGAGTCCGATAGACCGTCGGTAAAGTAACCAGAGGCAGTTTGTGCAAATGGCGTAGCCGTGGTCAATGGTGGAGTTGGTGTTTCCTGGGGTGGTACACTGTAGACAGCACCATCCGTCTGGCTTGTAGTCGTGGTGACTTGATCAAATGTTTCTAAATTGCTTGTTGTTAGTGGAACTAACACAAGATCATCATCATCCACCCTCCCCAAGCTCGGAGAGGTATCAGTGTTGGTATAAACAACTTGTAGCGGAACAACTTCTCCAGTAGTGAGAGGGATTCTGGAACTACTGGATGTTCCTCTTGGTCGGCTGTGCAGAATCGGCCACATGTTGCAGTTTGACATTCTCAATTGAAACAAATGATTTTCTTTGGCACCTGGCAACGGTGGTAGAATAACAGTTCTGGTACCGTGTATCCCCAGTACAGGGACTGATGCCCGATAAGAAGGGCCAAATTATTTTTTCACTGCGACCTTTTCACGTACAAGATCCCCAACCTTGGGAATCCAGCCGGTAGATGTCCCAGACACATCCTTAATTCCTGTGGAGGCAGAACTTTTAGAAGAGTTATCTTCACGGAACTGCTGTAATTCCTGTAAAACAGTGACACGATCATTTATGTCAAAAGGTGTTTCTGCTGCCTCCACGCCAGGACCATCAAGATCCGGAACAAACATTTGTGTTCCGAACAGGCACTCATATGAAGTACAACCCCCCCCCCCCAGGGACCTTCTAGGCAGGTTATTTAGTGCTCTCTGAACTCCATACAGGTGGGATAGCCAACTACGACCCATACCTAAGACTCTGGCTGTTAAGGATTGCTTTAAATCGCGGTTTAATCGCTCCACAACACTATTTCCCTCTGGATGAAATGGAGATGAGTACTGCAGTTGAACCCCCAACGAAGCCATGGTGTCCCTGAATGCCCTTGAGGCAAAAGCAGGGCCCTGGTCCAAATGGAAGGCCACAACTGCATATGTACCGATAAAGACTCGCAAATCTTTAATTACAGTCCGAGCATTGTGGCCACACCCACACAAATCTGGAGCATGAATCAACAGCGACTAATATGTATTTGTATGCACTATCAGGTGTTAATGGACCGCAATGCTCAAAGTACACACATTGTAATGGTCTATTGGAAATTAAGAGGGGTGTCTGCGGCTGGCGCTTTTTTGACAGATGTCACAACAAAGGTCATACTGCTTAGTCTCTTTATAGAGACCGGGCCACCAATAACGGGCCTGTAAGAGTGAAATTGTAGCTGCCACACCAGCATGTGCAGATGCCACCCCCTCATGCGCTGCTTTAATCAATTGTGATCTTGCATCTTTATTGGAGATGTCGCGTACGCCTACGCCTGGAATTTCAACTTCAGCGTTCAGCAAACCTCCCATCAAGTATTGATATTTATTAGGAAGTCCTTTAGGATAAGGCGTACCATCAACCGTAGCTTTTATGGCAGCCATAATGTCTGTGTCTGGTTTGGTACTCGAACGAATCACTGCAGCTACAGTGGCAACTGCCACTGCTGACTTTGCGGCTTCATCAGCCAATGTATTTCCAGCAACGTGTATTCCAATGCGCTGGTGTCCAAGTGTATGCACAACATGGCCCTTCGGTAGCGTCTCTTTCAGGTCTGCTACCTTCACCCACAGGAGTCTGTGTTTTATGATGTTGCCTTTCAAATCTCTGAACCCATTCAAATGCCAGTAATGCAGATATTCATTAGAGGACAGGACGCAGTAATATGAATCATAAACAATCAATGTGAACTGTTCCAGATCCGTATGTTCTAGTGCCATCAGCAGAGCTTTTAGCTCAGCCAATTGTACTGTACAATCCCCTAAGGTCTTTGTATAGGTATGTTTGGGACAGAATTTCTCCCCCTCCATATAGCCGCTTACAACTGCGCAGGCAGCAGAGTATTGATGTTTAGTTCCAATCGCTGGTTGTGCAGAGCCATCGGTGTACATGTCTCTATGGTATTGATCAATAGGCAAGGTATTCGCTGGAACTGGATGTTCTACTTCATATTGTAGGAATTCTTGAGTTTGTAATTTTGGAACGAAAATGTAGTCTACATCAGTGGCTGTTAGAGACGTAGCCCATTGTATCCAACGTGGATGAAGTGTTTTTGCGTTCGGAACGCTAGCTTTTGTAACAGCCTCTAGGGCTGGAATTAGAGAAACAACAATGATGCGTTTCCCTTGGGCAAGAGGTCTTTCTTTAATAACAGCCATCTGTACAGCAGTGAGAAATTTCTCAATGGGTGCAAAGCGTTGTTCAGCAGCTGAATACAGATGTGATTTCTATGCTATTGGGACTGTCTCACCTTCATTAAATGTCACACAGGTGAAACAAATGGCCCCAGCTATTACCCTGATGACCAAATATGTTTTGTTGTCCCTTGTGTGCAAATGTTTTGCTGCTAGCATGCCTGTCTGCAAATCTCGAAGGGTGCGTGTATGCTCAACTGTCCAGTAGTTGCTTGAAAAATTGGGACGTATTAAGTCATATGCATAATCAGGAATGTATGTTCTGCCAAAATTTAGAAAACCCAACAACGATTGAAGTTTTTTAATCGTATTGAGTGGTTGTAATTGTGCACATTTTTCTACAAATTGTGGCGCTAGGCTCTTCACTTCACTCGACAGCTCATATCCCAGAAACAGGACGCTGAGGAAGGCAATTTTTTATTTTTTAAAGTTACATTTGTAGCCAAGTTCGGCAAACCCTACAACAATGCGAGCTACCCGTCTTAAATGTTGTAGTAACTCGTCATCCGTGAGATATAAATCATCTACATATGACAATGCTTCAGGGTCTAACTCGTGTAATATAGCCGTCACACGAGCCGCAAACAGTCCTGTGCTGTTCTTATACCCCTGAGGCAAATGACGGATTTCTTTTCTGAGAGCCTAATGCGCTAAAGCTTGTTAAGTCCCTGCTTTCAGGCGCTATATTCTGTAAGAAGAACCCATTTGAGATGTCTAAAGTTGTTTTGGTTTTTTTTCCATACTATGTTGCTCATCAGTGCAGTGCTATGAGAATTTTCTATAGCATATGTACGTGCATGTCCGTTTAAATGTTAGTAGTCTAAGACTGTTCTGTATGAATGGTCTAGCTTGGCTACAAGAAATAAAGGGTTATTCATCGGTGAGACACAGGGTTCAATCACACCCTGGTATTCTAATTGTGTAAGTATCTCTCTCACCTGTGCCCTTGCTTTATGTTTTATGGGATACTGCGGTTGTGGCTGAGGTTCACTTTTAATGGGAGTAACATGGGAGGGAGAGTCCCTATCCCACCCCAAGTGATTTCTATATAACGCGGGTGCATTTGCTAGAGCCCATTCTGTAGAATAGGACTCTACAAGTTCCTCCAGAACAAGGGGCGAAAAAGAAGGTTTAATGACCTCTTCTCCATATGGGCAGGTGTGGACAAAGTCAGGCGGCCAATCTTGTTCAGCCAACAAGATGTCGTACACTTTAACTACACGGTCCCAAAAGATTGTGTGTATTGTGCGTTCAATGTCTCCTTCTAATTGTAGTATTACTTTGTATACCCTATCAGGCTCGGAGACACGCATGTCCTATGTTTCTACTTGTATGAAGTCATCAGTTGTTTTCACCTCCAGATGCTCTAGAAGATTCCGGCGAACTATTGTGACCTCCACCGCGCTGTCTTGCGGTGCTAGAGCCCAGGTCTTGTTCTTCAAGAGAACCCTGGTTCCTGAGTGGTATGTCTAACTGAGACTGCTGCCACTTTTTTCTTTTTAAATTGTTGTTTTTGCTGCACAGGTTTCTCTTCCTTTTTAACAGAAACCTCAGAAGAGCGTTGTGATTCCTGTCTCGGTTTCACGTACTCTGTTCTTCGCTCTGATCGCCCACCTCTCTCATTTCTTTTTTCCGATGAGTCCTGAAAGGAACAAGATTGGCGTGTACCAGTATATTGATATCTATCAGGTGTTTTTATATTATCTCTGTTCCTGAGGTTATATCTATTCTGTGGGGTCTCCGTCCGTGGAGATTTTCCCCTTTCTTTTTTAGGCGTTTGTTGCTTTTTATCCCAGCGTTTCTTATTACCCTCAGGTTGTTGTTTTGTATTATCTTTATTAATTTTACCCTGAAATTGAGTTTTTTTTTGGCCTAGCCCCAAGGCTATCTCGACTGGTACTCGAATATGTTTCCGCTATTATTTTAGGCAGCTCTCGTTCCTGATCTTGTTGCGGAACGTCACGGAGCCGCATGCGCACTGCAAGGGCAACTGCTTCCCCTTTAAGATTACTTAAGATTATTGAAGAAACTGTGGCAAAATTGCCCATCAGTTGCATTCCCAAATCCAGGGCCGGGACATCCCCGTATTCATCTTGGATTTGTTTAAGCACTTCCGGTAGGTTGGCAAGTGTCGGTGTACTGTGTGCAGTTGTATAGAGCGTCAAATACCGTGCCCCCGGTATTACAGTTTTCAACTGTAGGGACCATCCCAAAGGGCAAGCACATAGTTAATATAGTTAATATCCTATGTTTATCCTGAGGTCCCGTATGGGGAATCACTGCTTCCAGCGTATTAATTTTTTGAGCCAGCCAAAACGGAGTCTCCTCTCGTTTGGCCGGTACTTTACCCATAATTGAATGTACAGTCACCGGATTTATACCTGGTGTCACTGCATGTGGTAGTAATGGAGCAGCACGTGCTGGGTTTGTATTTAAAGTTTGCATCACAAATTGGACTAATCGTCTATATATTGCTATTAATTCAGTATATAAGCGTCGGACCTCAGCTACTGCTAAATTCACAACCGCAGTTTGTGGTGTATATGTGGCCAATAAAGGCCAGGTAGGACCTTCATTACTTAGTGGACCTAACCTTACTTGTAATATTGTATGGGGTAGGGTGCCATCAAGCCAATTATTATGTTCTTGATAAGATAGAGGTATCTCTAAATATGCATACGCCCTGTATTGTCCAGGCGAGTTCGCAACTGTATATGTTTAAAATGTGTTTGTGTTCCCATCAACTGCTGGAAATATGACCCAAGAATAAAAAAAGCTCTGTTCTATAAGCTGCGTGGGCGTCCACCACAAACGTGACTGGACCTCCCTGGGCCGTGAGGCCATGTGCTAGTAAGTGTGTTGTGAGAGGTTGTCTCATGTTAACAGCTATTTGTACAACCTGGGGATTCGCCATCATAGAAGCACTAAGAGTTCAGAGAAGGCACACCAAGATGGGGTTTTTCCCTTTTAAAGTTCAAGCTTGAACAACCGCCAGCTGAAATAGGACCACCTATATTGCTGTGGTGGAAATCCTCAGTACCACGGATGTCTCCGTATACGGAACTGAGGTGACATTGTATAAAATTAGACTGAGAGATTCCGGTGGACCCGAAAATTAGAGCCTGACCAAATGTTGGCGGCGCCATGCAATCTTTTGTATTTTCTACTATTTGCACTATTCTATGACTGTTTACTTAAGTGATTTTGCTTACTAGTGTATATATTGTGTATAATACTTATCTGCAGAAGGAGTATTGCCTCTAAGATATTTTTGGCTTTGTGTTACTAAAATAAAGTACCTTTATTTTTGGTAAAACTGAGTATTGTCTTTTATTGTGTATAGGTACTGTGTAACTATAGTGGTATTGCAGGAGCTTTGCATGTCTCCTAGTTTAGCCTAAGCTGCTCTGCTACAGCTATCTCTAGACAGCTACTAGAACACTACCTACATTTCACTAATAAGGGAAATCTGGACCTGGTATAAGGTGTAAATACATTAGTTACCCACTACAAACCAGGCCAGCCTCCTACACCTTGCCATAAGCTAAGAAGTGTCCCACTGGCAATGCGTATTCTTCCTGCAATTGATCAAAGGGGAGAAGCGTACTGTTGTGGAACAGGTTTCCAAAGGGTACCCACTCCTGATGCAGCCTAGTCGCCAGACCATCTGATAGAGACTTCTAGCTGCAGATTCCTTACTTCAGAATTCCCTGGCATCATCTTTGAATCTGGAATATTCCTGCTCAGCAGTATCCTGCGTGCGCCGTCGGGGTGACGTCATTCGGATCCGGTGCGTCGTCCGGCTCCGCGTGGCATCAGTGTCATTGGAGCCTTCTATGACGTCACGGTTGTCTATATAGACGCCACCTCGGCGTGTGTACGTCAGTTCTTTTCCTTCTGCGCCGGTTAAGTGCAGATCCGGATTAGAGCTACCCTTTCTTCGAAGTTCATCGTGTCATCACACCATGACGTGACGGACCCGCACTGAGTTTGCCTTTGGTGCCTCGAGAAGGATCACGACTCCACCTCGTGCCCCGACTGTCGGGCCATGGCTCCGAAGGCCTTGAGGGAGAGATCCCTCAAGCTTCTTGCTGCCCGACAGCCGTCTTTGGTCGGCGTGACTCTGAGGAGACCACAGTCCCTCAGTAGGAGGAGGTCGCTGCACCACTCTCGGAGCCACAAGTCCTCTTCCTCACATTCGAGGTCGTCTGATCATTCAGGTAAGAGGCACTAGAAGAAGAAGAAGTCCAAGCGGACTTAGACTTAGCGACGCCAGTCAGACGAAAAGGCGTCTAGGGAATGTTGGCAGCGTTCCGAGCATGGTTCTTCGATGCTGGCGCCAGGGTCGACTCAGCGTCTTCCCCCTTTTCCGGGACTGGAGTGACCCCCGCTCAAATAAAATAATTTTACGAGGCCATGCTTCGAGTTTTTGAGCGGACTGCACCCTCGGGTGGGTCTTCGGGCCCTGCTGGGTCAGCACAGGCCCCTTCGGGTTTGATGTCGCCAGCTTCGGTCTCGGCGCCGTTGGGGACCCCAGGATGCAATACCGGATCTGGATTGGTCCCTCACAGTCGACCTCCTCCGGTGCCGGGTCCGACGTCAACACTTCCTCCTCCACCACCTGCGCCCACCGGTGGTAGCGCCATCCTCATTCCGGATGAACCAGAGCGACATCGTACGACAGCGACGATTCAGCCCAGATGATTGTCTGAGCATTATACAGAACAACCAGGCCCAGGAGAGGAATGGGAGGGGTCCGAGGACCCTTTGGAATATGACCTGGAACAGGACTGGTACGAGGATCTAGGGGACGCCAGTGGACTGGACACCACTCCAGATACTGGTATGCTCTCTCCTCCTAATGTGGCTACGGAGGAGGGTGCTTCTCATGCTATGGTGGTGCGTAGGCCGACTGAGGTCTTGGACCTAGACTTGCCTACGGTGCCAGCCAGGACAAATTTCCTGACAGAGGTGCTTCATGGTCCAAACCCAGCACTGGGGCTCCTGTGAATAGGACAGTCGGCCGCCGCCATAGACCCGCTCCGAGCAACACTAGTTTCCTGACCCAACACCCCACCCCGGATAGTTTGGTGGTCCAAGCCTCTACTTCCTGTGGTGCCTTCCCTTCCGCTCCCCTGGATAGGGAATCCAAGAGGCTGGATCAGCTTGGAAAGAAAATGTTTTCTTCCGCCAGCCTGGCATTAAGGTCCGTAAACACCTCTTGCCTATTGGGCCGTTTCTCCTGTACTTTATGGGATACAGTGACACAGGTGCTGCCCCAGGTCCTGGAGGGCATACGGGACACTCACCCAGGCTGTCAAGGATGGGAGAGATGCAGCCAAGTTTACAATCAAGTGTGGCTTGGACACGACTGACTCACTGGATAGAGTAATTTCATCGTCCGTGGCCCTACGTCACCATGCCTGGCTACCTTCAACTGGTTTTTCGGGAGATGTCCAGTAAAGTTTGATGGACATGCCTTTTGATTGCTCTCGCCTTTTTGGTGAGAAGGCAAACTCCGTGCTTGAGAGGTTCAAGGATTCTCGAGCTACGGCCAGATCCTTGGGCCTTTCAGCACCAGTACGACAGCAGTCTGTCTTTTGCCCCTTTCGAGACATACGAAGGGGTGTGGTACCACGCCAGTCACAATTTAGCCACCGTCCACAGGCTTCACAGCATCCTGGAAGAGGACGTGGTTGTGGTACCATCAGACCCAGAGGTCGGTCACCACACATCCCCCCTCTGCTGCGCCCAAGCCCTCCTAGTATGGTTCTGCAGGACCACGTCAGTCCAGTTGGAAGGAGGATTCAATTTCATCTCCCTTACTGGCTTTCCATTGCAACTGACAACTGGGTTCTGCAGATCATACGGAAGGGCTATTCCCTCCTCTTCCACTCTTTCCTTCCCTATATCCCTCCAACAAAAGAACGTCTGATGGAGGATCATTTGATTTTGCTCCGTGAGGAAGTTATTGCTCTTTTGGCCAAAGGAGCCATAGAAAGGGTCCTGATGTCAGAAGTAGACAGTGGTTGTTATTCCCGCTACTTTCTGATTCCCAAAAAGAACAAGGGCCTTCGCCCTATCCTGGATTTAAGGGACGTCAGTCTCTTCCTCAAGATGGAGAAATTCAGGATGCTCACTCTTGCTCAGGTCTTGTCAGCCCTAGATCAAGGAGACTGGATGGTAGAGTTGGACTTGCAGGCTGCCCACAGACGTTACCTGCGGTTCTAGGTGGGCCACGAGCACTTTCAGTTTACCGTGCTCCCTTTCGGTCTCACCAGTGTCCTCAGGTGTTCAAGGATGTGATGGTGGTGGTGACAGCTCATCTGCACAGGTCAGGAATTTCAGTCTTCCCCTACCTCCACGACTGGCTGTTGAAGGCTCCTACGCCCCAGGCTCTTGTCACCCATCTCCAGATGATTGACCTCCTGCATTCGCTGGGGTTCACTATCAATGTGCCGAAGTCACACCTGATTCACTTTTATCGGAGCCGTTCTGGACACGGTGCAGTGTCGGGCCTATCCTCCCGAGCAGCGAGTCCAAGATATTCAGGCTATGATTCAAATGTTTTGGCCTCTATCCTGGATTTTGGTGAGACAGATTCTGAGGCTGCTGGAACTCATGGCCTCCTGCATCCGATTAGCCAAGCATGCCAGAGGGCATATGAGGGCTATGCAGTGGGACTTGAAGCTCCAAAGGCGCACAGCATCAGGGGAATCTTACCGACGTGGTTCAGATCTCGGCGGGAACTGCAAAGGATCTGCAGTGGTGGTTAGTGAACTGCGATTGGGTCAAGGGCAGACTCCGCTCCCTTCCCCAACCAGATCTCACAGTAGTGACAGATGCATGACTTCTGGGATGGTGCGGTGTGGGAAGTTGGCTCTGTATATACTATCTCAAAGTGAGAGATAGTGTGCACAGAGTCCAAGGGTTCCCCTTAGAGGTTGATATTGGCAAAATTAGATAATTCTAATGCTCTATTTTGTGGTAGTGTGGTCGAGAGGTAGGCTTATCCGAGGGTAGTGTTAAGCATTTGTTGTACACACACAGGCAATAAATGAGGAACACACACTCAGACTTAACTCCAGGCCAATCGTTTTTTTTATATAGAAAAATATATTTTCTTAATTTATTTTAGAACCACAAGATTCAAGATTTGAGGTAAGTACATGAACTGCATGGTACTTCACACAAGTAAGGATAGAACTTTGATTCAAACAGTAGTACACACAGTATAGGTTAAAATGGCAATAAGCTATTCTAAAAGTGGACACAGTGCAAAAATCAACAGTTCCTGGGGGAGGTGTGTTTGGTGAGGTTTCCCAGGTAAGTAAAGCACTTGCACAGTCAGTCTCCTGGGAATAGGCAGCCCACTGTTGGGGGTTCAAGGCAATCCCAAAGTCACCGCACCGGCAACATAGGGCCGGTCAGGTGCAAAGGTCAAAGGAGGGCCCAAAACACATAAGCGCCTATGGAGAACAGGGGTGCTCCGGTTCCGGTCTGCTGGCAGGTAAGTATCTGCGTCCTCGTGGAGCAGACCGGGGGGTTTTGTAGTGCACTGGGGGAGACACACACAAAACACACTCTCAGTGGCACAGGGGCGGCTGGGTGCAGTGTGCAAAGTAGGCGTTGGTTTTGCTATAGAAAGCAATGGAGGGACCCGGGAGTCTCTTACGCGATGCAGGCAGGGTACAGGGGGGCTTCTTGGACCAGCCACCGACTGGGCTAGGAAGAGGGCTGCCTGCTGGTCACTCCTGCACTGGATGGTGGTTCCTCTCAGTCCTTGGGGCTGCAGGTGCAGTGCTTGGTACAGGCATCGGGTTCCTTGTTACCAGGCAGTCGTGGTCAGGGGAAGCCTCTGGATCCTCTCTGCAGGCGTCGCTGTGGGAGGTACAGAGGGGTCACCTCAGGGTACTCATGTCATCGTAGTCGCCTGGGAGTCCTCTTTGCAGTGTTAGTTCTCTGGAGCTCGAGCCGTGGGTAGAGTGAGAAGTCTCACGCTTCCGGTGGGAAGAGAGAGCTGTAAGGAAATGGCTCCTTGTCATGGTTACCCCCTAACTTTTTGCCTTTGCTGATGCTAAGGTTTGATTGAAAGTGTGCTGGGACCCTGCTAACCAGGCCCCAGTAGCAGTGTTCTTTCCCTAAACTGTACCTTTGTCTCCACAATTGGCACAACACTGGCACTCAGGTAAGTCCCTTGTAACTAGTAAACCTGGTACCAAGGGCCCTGATGCCAGGGAAGGTCTCCAAGGGCTGCAGCATGTCTTATGCCACCCTGGGGACCCCTCACTCAGCACATGCACACTGCCTCACGGCTTGTGTGTACTGGTGGGGAAAAATGACTAAGTCGACATGGCAGTCCCCTCAGAGTGCCATGCCAACCTCACACTGCCTGTGGCATAGGTAAGTCTCCCCTGTAGCAGGCCCTACAGCCCTAAGGCAGCGAACTCCACAGTTCCATAATGGCTCACCCCTTTTGTTTCAGCGCCCGAGGGCATCCCAGCTAGTGGAGATTCCCACCCCTCTGGCCACTGCCCCCACTTTTGATGGCAAGGCTGGAGGAGATAATGAGAAAAACAAGGTGGAGTCACCCACCAGTCAGGACAGCCCCTAAGGTGTCCTGAGCTGAGGTGACCCCTACCTTTAGAAATCTTCCATCTTGAGTTTGGAGGATTCCCCCAATAGGTTTGGGATGTGCCCCCTCCCCACAGGAGGGTGTAGCCACCCTCATGGACAGTAGCCATTGGCTATTGCCCTCCTAGACCTAAACACACCCCTAAATTCAGTATTTGGGGGCTCCCCAGATCCCAGGAAATCAGATTCCTTTAACCTGAAGAAAGAAGAAGGACTGCTGATCTACAAGCCTGCAGAGAAGGAGGAAGACGACAACTGCTTTGGCCCCAGCCCTACCAGCCTGTCTCCAACTTCGAAAAGCTGCAACCAGCAACGCATCCGACAGGGATCAGCGACCTCTGAAGCCTCAGAGGACTGCCCTGGACTAAAGGACCAAGAAACTCCCTTGAACAGCGGCCCTGTTCAAAACCAGCTACTTCTTTGCAACAAAGACTCAACTTTCCAAGACTGCACGTTTCCCGCCGGAAGCATGAGACTTCTCACTCTGCACCTGATGCCGCCGGCTCGAGATTCAGAGAACCAACACCTCAGGGAGGACTCCTAGGCGACTGCGAGCCCGTGAGTAACCAGAGACTACCCCCCTGAGCCCCCACAGCGATGCCTGCAGAGAGAATCCAGAGGCTCCCCCTCACCACGACTGCCTGTAACAAGGGACCCGTCTGGAACCAACACTGCACCTGCAGCCCCAGGACCTGAAGGAACCGAACTTCAGCTCAGGAGTGACCCCCAGGTGACCCTCTGCCTAGCCCAGGTGGTGGCTGTCCCGAGAAGCCCCCACCCTCTGCCTGCCTGCACCGCTAGAGTGACCCCCGGATCCCTCCATTGTTTTCTATCTGAAACCTGACACCTGCTTTGCACACTGCACCCGGCTGCCCCTGTGCCACTGAGGGTGTGTTTTGTGTGCCTACTTGTGTCCCCCCCCCCCCAGTGCTCTACAAAACCCCCCTGATCTGCCCTCCAAGGACGCAGGTACTTACCTGCTGGTAGACTGGAACAGGAGCACCCCTGTTCTCCATAGGTGCCTATGTGTTTTGGGCACCTCTTTGACCTCTGCACCTGACCGGCCCAAAGCCACTGGTGTGGTAACTTTGGGGTTGCCTTGAACCCCCAATGGTGGGCTGCCTATGCCCCAGGACTGAGACTTGTAAGTGTTTTACTTACCTCCTAATCTAACCTTTACTTACCTCCCCCAGGAACTGTTAATTTTTGCAGTATCCACTTTGAAAATAGCGTATTGCCATTTTTACAAAGACTGTATATGAGATTGCTTTTATTCAAAGTTTCTAAAGTATCTAAGTGAAGTACCTTACATTTAAAGTGTTTACTGTAAATCTTGAACCAGTGGTTCTTAAAATAAACTAAGAAAAGATATTTTTCAATATAAAAACCTATTGGCCTGGAGTAAGTCTTTGGGTGTGTGTTCCTCATTTATTGCCTGTGTGTGTACAACAAATGCTTAACACTACCCTGTGATAAGCCTACTGCTCGACCACACTACCACAAAATAGAGCATTAGAATTATCTACTTTTGCCACTATTTTACCTCTATGGGGAACCCTTGGACTCTGTGCACACTATTTCTTACTCTGAAATAGTATATACAGAGCCAGCGCCCTACAAGAGCTCTTTGGAAGTTGCTTAAAAGTTTCAAAGTTGTTGCCGTTTTTCAACAGTGCCACTGTTGTCAGGAGTTTCTTGGTCCTTTGGGTTCAGGGCAATCCTCTGAGTCCTAAGAGGTCGCTGGTCCCTGTCAGATGCGTCGCTGTGCAGGTTCTTTGAGTCTGGAGACAGACCGGTAGGGCTGGAGCCAAGTCAGTTGTCGTCTCCGTCGTCTCTCCAGGGCTTTCAGGTCAGTAGTCCTTCTTGTGTAGGTTGCAGGAATCTGATTTCCTGATTTCAGGGTTGCCCCTAAATACTAAATTTAGGGGTGTGTTTAGGTCTTTATGGCAATCCATTATGCTTGCAACGTTCTGTACTTCATCTCACCACTTGAAAGAGGAGAGACTCCATTGGCTGGTCCCTAAATAAGCTTTACATCAGTCGCACCAGAGATCATCAGCTCTTCAAGATCTGGTACATACGAGCTAAGAAGCAAACACTGGATGGTTCGAGGGTCCATTCCACTAGAGTCAAGGCTGCTTCCTCTCCTCTAGGGCACAGAGTGCCTGTCCTTGAAATCTGTCAGGCTGCAATGTGGGCATAGGTTTACACATTCACAGAGCACTACTGCCTTCATCAGCACATCGGAAGGGAAGGGCATTTTGCCCACTCTGTCCTACAGGACCTGTTGGTATGAGCCTTTCCACAGACCCACTGCCATGGGAGGTACTGCTTTAATATGTATTATAACAATGAGGAATCTGCAGTTAGAAGTATCCATCAGCTGAACAAGTTTCTTACTATCCGTAACACTCTTTCTGGTGGATACTCTTATCTAACAGCAGATTTCTTCATCACACTGCCTCCTACTTGTTCTTTGTAATGGTCTCTTGTTGGACTTGGCCCTTTTTGCAGGGTAATCCCCAAAACATTTTGCATTCATGCCTCCATTTTTTTCTAAATTAGTTTTTGTTGGCCTTATGACTGCACACTTTACCACTGCTAACTAGTGTTAAGGTGGTTGTGCTCTTTGCTCAGAACATGGAAACATTAGCTTATACCCAATTGGCATATTCAATGTACTTATAACTCCCTAGTAAAGTGGCACTACCTGTGCCCAGGGCCTGTAAATTTAAATGCTACAAGTTGACCTGCAGCACTGATTGTGCTACCCACAGAAGTAGCTCTTTAAGTATGTCTAAGGCCTACCTGCTTTTGCAGCCTGTGTACAGTTTTTGAACAGCCATTTCGACCTGGCAAAATAAATATTTTGCCAAGCCAAAACCTTCCTATGTAATAAGTCACCCTTAGGGTAAATCCTGGACAGCCCAGAGAGCAGCTGCAATGTATTTAAAAAGCAGGACATGGGGGGGGCGTGGTGCTACCATTGCCAGAGGCTCAGCTCGAATCCTTCACAGAGATACTGGTTGCAGGATCCAAATGCAAACCGTACAATTTAATTGCACCTAGGAAGTTGCGAAGAGCACAGGACACAAGCGCAAAAAAGAGGACACTGCCAAATTTAGAGCCCACAGCGCCGGGACACAAAGAGGCAACATGGCGGACGGTGCGAAACACTGAGCCCGTTCCCGCCATCGTTGGAGCGGTCAGACAAGATGGTGCAGTTACGGCGCTGGGGGACGCTGTCTGAACCCACAAGTAGGCACAAATTGTGACCAGGGAGGAAAAGCACTTAGAGGAAGGCGGCGAAAACCCACCCAGAAAGTAAGCATCTCAGAGCTGAGTGAGACCCCAAGTCGAGTGAAAGGAGGCCTACAATTTAGGACGCCTGACCCCAATATGGCTATCATCAGGCGGTGTGCAGGGTAGGCAAGAGGACGCTTTGGGGACTCACAGAGCCCCGCTCTGCATAACAGAACCTCCCACTGCATCAGATAAGCACAATACGGCAGGGGCACAGAATAGGAAAACGAGTAACAGGGGCGGCTCCTGTAGCAAGCTTTTAAAGACCACAGCAAACCAGGCCTACTAGGCGTGACATAAGGAGGCAAACAAGGAAGCGGCCTGGCCTAGTGATGCAGGACCAACTGCCACTACTAGATGTAATGGGAGGAGGAGGAGGAGGTCTGTACTTATCTGGGGTACCATTTATGTCACGACAGAAGGCACAGTCCAGTAGGGTCACTAACTACTTTGGACCCGCCACACCCAGGTCAGATGGACCCACGCAGTCACAGGCAAAGGTTATGGTGCTGACAAAAGAAGGTCTCCTGACTTTGTTCAGTGATTTCAAAATGGAACTCCACGAAGAACTGACTGCAGATATCAAGGCTACACTTGAAACATTTAAATTGGAAATCAATACCAGTCTGACCTCTCTTCAATCCGATGTGGACTTAGTGGGAAGCCGTGCTCCTGACCTCGAAGTGAAGGTCCAAGAGATGGACCAACAAATATCCCCTATGGAGAGTGGGGTCAACCAGCTGAAGGCACAACTTCATCTAACACTCCTCAAATGTGAAGATCTGGAAAATCACTCCCGAAGGGACCACATCCAAGTGAGGGGGCTGGAAGAAGGGAGCGAAGGCCAGGATCTCGAGGCATTTGTGGTTGGCCTCTTCTCTACTATCCTAGGCAACGACCACCCGGCGGTCCAGCTGAAATGAGTGCACAGGCTAGGGATCCACACCAAGCATGAAGGGAGGAGACCTAGACATATCTTAGTGAAAGTGAGCTTGTTCAAAGTGAAGGAACTAATCCTCCAGAAGGAGAGAAAGCAGGACACCATTCCAGGGCGTGGAATGCTCATTATACCAAGATGTCGCCCCAGCAACTTTAGCCCGAAGACTGCAATTCTGGCTAATCAAAGTCGTGTTGCGGAAGAGAAATGTCAGGTACAGGTGGACCTACCCCTTTTGCTTAGCCTTTGATCTCAGTAACAACAGCATCACTTCACAGACTTCAAGGAGAGACTGCGGGAAATTTAGACTTGACACAAAGAAGGGTGAGGACATCAGCCTCCACAGACTCTTGGAAGCAACAGAAAAAGGAGAAAAGGAGCCACAGGAAATAGCGCCTTGAAACTGATGCGAGGACAGGGAACGGGGCGCATGACACTTGATCAGCCTTGCTACTGGCCACCTGAGAACTGCCGTCATACCATAAAGCGGGGCTGGAGCCCTAGGGAACAGCATCCGATGAGTGCGATCAGAGGCCTGCGAGAACCCATGGAATACGGGTGCAGTCAACTCCCACGAGCAAGAAAGCATTCATAGGATAACAGTTGACACTCACAATGTTTCACTGCACAGTCTCTGCGAGGGACGAGGGTGGATGTATATTCACTCCCCACCATGAAGATCTCAGGATGGTTTGAAATGCAGCAACATGTTTGCACGCTAACAAATGTTATGTTGTTTTTATGTGTTTTTTATTATTTTGTGTTCTTACCTAGCACAAGTAGGCATGGCCGAGGGACGAGACACTGTCCGGGAAATGGAGAGGGTGGCAGGGGATGAAGGGGGATAATGATTATCCAGTGAGAGGGGCAAAGCCACTTATAGCAACAACTGCTAGAATAGCAAGATGCTTGAACTTTTATCATGGACTGTCAAGGGACTGAACTCCCCTAACAAGAGGTTACAGCTTTGGAAACCAGCTTTGACGACCATCATTTTCATATAATAGCCCTACAGGAAACTCACCTTAAGAAGGGTGATGAATACTGCTTACACCACAAACACTACTTGCGTGTATTCATGGCCTCAGTGATAACAAAACATTGCTGGGTATCCTTGATGTTCCCAATTCCACCCACTTCCTGTTGCAGGGTACGAGGGAGGACAAGGAGGGCAGGTATTTAATAGCCAAGGATAGTATTAGAGGGAATGCGTTTACAGTGGCCACCTTGTATGCACCCAACAGTGGACAAACTCAATTTCTCTTAGCTTTTCTATCTAAGCTGGAGGGATATGCAGAGGGAGACATTCTGTTGCTGCGTGATTTCAATCTGATATGGGACAGTACTCAGGACACAGCCCACCCCCAAAGAGATCAAACGAGCACCTTTGCGAAGTCCGTCATGGCAGCCCTTACTAAGCTAGGCCTTATTGAAGCATGGCTCATGCTTAACCCTACTGACACCTCAAACCTCACACATTGGGATGCATGCAAGACTCTCATAAGGGGTAAACGCATCTCTTTAGCAACCTCATTACACCAATTAAAGGCAAAGGAAAGACAAGAGTTGGAAAACTAATTGACGGTAGCAGAACAGGCCCACAAACAGTTCCCTACCTGGCTTTCGCAAAAGAAGGTGACCTCATTAAAAGGTAAACTGCAATCCATATACACAAACAGAGCAGAAATCTCAATGTTACAACTCAGGAAAACCTTCAATGAAAAGGGGAACAAAATAGGCCCGATGCTAGCACAGCAGTTGCGCGCCAAACAGGCAAGAGCATGCATAGCCTAAATACAGGATAAGGCCGGCGAACACTATTCAGAGGAGGGATATGCCCAAACCTTTTGGTACTTCTACACCCAGCTGTACACGTCGGAATGACCCGAATCCCTTGCACCAGAAACCTACCTCCAGCATTCGAACCTCCCTCATATTTCCCAAGAAACTAACGACACTTTAATAGCTCCCTTCACATAGGAGGAAATACAGGCGGCCATTGACTCCCTCCCTCTACAGAAATCGCCAGGCCCAGACAGGTTTAACTCCCAATTCTACAGAACCTTTGGCGCAGAGCTAATGCCACACCTCACTGAGCTATTCAAGCAGGTTAGAACATGACATGCCATGTCCCCCACCATGGGTGAAGCTCTAATTACACTTTTCTCCACACCTGGAATGGACCCTCAGTCTTGTGCATCCTATTGACCTTTCTGCCCTACTAAATTTGGATGTGAAGCTGTATTCTAAAATCCTGGCCAAAAGACTAGAAGATGTGGTACATTTACGAGGAGGTTTACACCTCGGTGACTTGGATGACAGAGGAGGATTGCGCGGACCTCCTGCGGGACATCCCACTTCTGGGGCTCTCAGGTGAGGAAAGGGACGTGTTGGACGCTGAGCTGTTGGAGTTCACCGCAGTGTTGCAGGGGCTTCAGTCGGGTAAAGCAGTGGGACGGAAAGGACTCCATATGGAGTTGTTCAAATGTCTGGGAAGGAAGATAGCATGCCATATGTTGGCCATGTTTCCAGAGGCGAGGGAGGTGGGGGCGCTGCCGCTGGATCAGCGGTTGCGACTATCGTATTGATCCCGAAGAAGGATAAACTGAGAAATGTGCCTCCTATAGGTCTTTCTCCCTTCTCAACGTGGAGGTCAAGGTCCTGTCAAGGGTCCTGGCTACCAGATTATGCCAGATTATTACTAAAATCATTCATCCAGATCAACCAGGCTTTATGTCGTCCAGATCTACGCGCTTGAATTTGAGGAGGCTTTACGGGGTCTTACACATGACGGACCATTGGACAGAGGGGCAGGCGGTGCTCCTATCCCTCGATGCTAAAACGGCCTTCGACAGCGTAGAATGGCCTTATATTTTTGCGGTCCTTAAGAGGTGTGGAGTGGGCCCACGTTTCTTGGCCTGGATCACACTGTTATATCGTGAACCAGTGGCTCGAGTGCGGGTCAACGCGACATTGTCATGGCCCTTCGCCCTACACAGGTGCACAAGGCAGGGATGTCCGCTCTCTCCGATCCTATTTGCGCTAGCACTCGAGCTCTTGGCAGGGTGGATGAGGCAGGATCCCCTGATTCGGGGCATTGACTCGGGAGCAGCATGGGAGGAACGTATCTTCCTGCAGGCAGACGATATACTGCTGTACGCCACCCATCCTCAATGGTCTGTCAACAGGATCCTGCAGGTCTTTTGTATATGTGGGGACCACTCCTGCTATTGGATTCATTGGGACCAGTCATTGGTTTTCTCTCTGGCTGGGGACCCACCCGCCCTGCCCCCGGGGTGCGATGTGCCGATCTCCACAGAAGGTTTCAAATACTTGGGGATATATGTGATGAGGGATCAGGAGCGCCTCCTCCGTGAAAACCTGCAGCCCCTGCTCGACGGATTTCAAGGGGACATGGCTCGATGGAGAGCATTGCCTTTCTCTCTTTCTACAAGATGATGACGCTGCCCCATCTGTTATACATTTTTCAGCATACCCCATACACGATTCCGGCAGAGGCGTTTCCCTGCCTGGACCGGTACATCGAATTGCTGCTCTGGGACGGCGGCTGTTCTCTGGTGGCACTGCAGAAATTGAAACTTTGGGTGTATGAGGATGGTCTGGAGATTCCGGATCCTCTTTGTTACTACCGGGTGACGTAGCGGGTGACGATTAATGCCTGGGCCTTTGCTGACCAGGAGGACCCAGCGTTCCGGGTGGACAGACAGATGATGGGCAGGTCGGGATATGAGCGGGCTCTATACGCCCCTGCGAGTGTGCGGGTGTTGCCGGTCCACACTGCAACGGTGTTGAGGGCGTGGTGTGACACCTCCCGCTCCCTTGGGTGGGGAACTACTTTGTTGGCCCGTACCCCCCCTGTGGTGTAGTGATATATTGGGGTACTTGAAGACCCTGGGAAGTTTCACGGGTGGTCTCTTCTGGGGATTGAACATCTGGGGGACGTCTGGAGGGATCAGGAAATGGTGACGTTTGAAGTCCTTCAGCAAGAATATGCCATGGCAGGAAGAGAGCAGTTTAGATATCTGCAGCTGCGTCATGCGCTAGGTTGCTATGTCCCGGAGGGCGAGCAGTCGCCAGAGGTGGCCCCCCTGGAGGACCGCCTTTTGACGAAGCCCCTAATGGCAAGGGCCATCTCGCTACTGTATAAGAAATTATTGAATAATTCTTCAGTCCCGCTGACCACCCTGTGTACCAAATGGGAGGTGGACATGGGAGCACTGAACAACGAGGACTGGGGAGGCGAACCAGGGTCCTAGGGTGGTGAAGATTAAAGCACAACTCTGATTGATCTAGCTAAGGATTCTGCATAGGGCATATTATGCCAGGGTGGTACTGCACAAGATGTGCATGGTGCAAACCTCACAGTTCTTGCGACGATGCGGGTTGGAGGGCACCCTATTCTATGCACCTGTCCTGTGATAAAGACCTATTGGGAGGGGTTCACTGGGGTGGCAGCTAGGGCGTTGGGGAGGGATGTCCCGCAGGACCCCAGGCTGCTTTTCTTGAATGTGGCAGGGGAGGAACACTGGTCGAAACAGCAAGCACTGTGGCTGGCCATAGCAGCAATAGTAGCCAAACGCAATATAGCGTGAACGTGGAGTATTGAGTCTCCGCCAAGTATACGTGACTGGGAGACAGACCTGGACTGGTGCTGCAGCACTGAAAAAGTAATATACGAGAGCAGGGGATGCCCCAGGAACAGGGAGAAAATCTGGGGGGTGGGGGGCTTATAGTTCCATGGGATGACTCTTGGTGGACTGTGTGCAGGCAGGGGGGAGGTCTTGGAACTTGACAGTACCGGACTGTTTGACAGGGGGGTTGTTTGATCGACATGTTTACCCTTGCAATTTGATATTTGTTGTGATTGGTCTCTGGGTAGCGGATAAACGATGGGACTATTATTGTTGTCTGCTGTATAGTACAATGGCTGTTTCGTTGTTTAATAAAAAGATATTTTTAAAAAAAGTTGTGATACCTGACCTGATACACCCGACAAATTGCGATTCATCAATGGTTGCCAAACGCACGACAACTCGCATTGAGTAGTTCACCTGATGGGAAAGGTAACTAAGAAAAAGATCCCTGCTATATTGTTGGCACTGGATCCTGAAAAAGCCTTTGACCGGGTAGAGTGGTCTTTCTTGGTGGCTAGCTTAAGGCGATTTGGGTTTGGTGACCAATTCATAGCAATGATAATGGGCAACTACACTTGCCCCTGCTCACAAATTATGGTAAACGGGGTGGCGTTAGCATTCTTTGACCTGACAAGGGGAACGAGACAGGGTTGCCCTCTCTCCCTCAGTGCTATTTGTGCTCAGTGTGGAACCCTCGGCGGCCAGAATTCAGGTACAACCAAAAATTCAGTGTATCCAGTTGGGTCGTGATCAGCACAAAACCTCATTGTTCATAGACGACATTCTACTCTTTGTCACTGACCCCCGCACGACTCTACCTGCAATCCAGGGGGAACATGCTCTATAGGAACAAGTAGCGGGATTCAAAGTTAATAGGGGACAATCATATATGCTCAATTTGACGGTACTCACAACTGTGATGGGAGAGATAGCTTCAGAAACACCTTTTTTATGGGCTAAGAAGGATATCACATACTTAGACATTAAACTTACCTCCAAAGTTACTGACCTATTTAAAGCAAACTTCCCACTCTTTCTCAGAAGCCTGCGAATGGACTTTAAGAGATGGTCACCCCTTTTCCTTACCTGGATGGGACATATCAGTGCTTTAAAGATGATGGTACTCCCCTGTATACTATATTTGCTCCAAAGCTTACCCATCGATGTCCCCAAAGACTTCTTTACAGAAGCCCGTATAATGATTACCCCATTCATATGACAGGGTAACAGGGCGAGACAATCTAATAAACTACTTACAAGGGGAGGCTTGGCGTTCCCAAACCTTCAACTCTATTACAAGGCGACTCAGCTCTGCATCATTGCTGAATGGTCCCTGTGGGAATCGGATAAACTGTGGCTTCATATGGACCGTTACCATACACCCCCATCCTCTATAATGTGGCCTTCCCCCCTGGGTTGGCACCAGGGCCATTTGACAGGTGGAGGGAGAGAGGGTGTCTGAGGATCTCAGACTCGTATAACTGGGACAACATACTCGCGTTTGAGAACTGCTGCAGAGACTTTCAACTGCCCCCGTCAGAGCACTTCAGTTAAACTCAGTTAAAACACTGGGTCACTCAGCCTCATGTGCGTCTAGCGACCACTAGGGAACTGCTCCCGATTGAACAACTGGGAGGGGTAGTGAAGGAAAGTATTTCTACACTGTATAAACTACTGACATTTGCACATCACATTTATACTCCCCATTATATCAAATTCTTGGAGTAGGTCCTGAACTCAACAATAGAGCAAAAACAATGAAATGTACTCTTCTGTGATATCACCAAATACAATCGCTCTATGGGGGTAAGAGAAGCACATTATAAATCACTTTACAAACAGGTACTTGTACCCAGAAAAACAAAAACAAAAAATCTTCCCTCACATAGGTGCTGGAGAGGCTGTGGCCTGCTGGGAAGCTTTAGCCATATCTGGTGGGACTGCCCAAATATTCATCCCCAGTGGGAGGAAATCTTATCACAAATTAAGGAGGGTTACCCTATTCCTAATTCTCCAGCACATGTCTTACTGGGTATACGGGCACCAGCCATGAAATACCAAACAGTGGGAGACCGCTCCCTTATTAAGCTAGCACTAGGAGCTTGGAAAAAAACAGAACTTCCCCCTATAGCATTGTGGCACACTAGATTATGGCACTGCCTCTCCATGGATCAGTTAGCAGACAAATTGACGGACTCGAGAAGGGGCTTTGAGTATATATGGGATGTAGGAGGCCAACCTGGTGTGTGGTGGGTACCTATGGTACTTACACCTTATACCAGGTTCAGGTATCCCTTATTAGTGTAATGTAGTCCGTGTCTAGAAGCCAGGCTCTCTAGAGATAGCTGTGGATGAGCAGGCAAGGCATTTCTAGGAGACATGCAAAGCTCATGCAATACCACTGTAGTCACTCTTAGTACTTACACACATGAAAGAAAACACTCAGTGTTACAAAAATAAAGGTACTTTATTTTGGTGACACAAATACCATAGAGACTATACTCCCTTAGGAGGTAAGTAATATTATATACATTAGTATGTAGAAATAGGCATGAAAACAGTTAGAAAACAGTGCAAATAGTGAAAATCACAACAGTTAGAAATAGGCCTGGGGGAACACAAACCATATACTATGAAAGTGAAATGCGAAAGTTGGTCCCCCACCTAAGTAAGTGTAGTGTGTAGAGGGCAGCTGGGAGTACTAGGAAAGCCCAAAGATAAGTACCACAACCCACCCCAGCGAACAGGAAAGCAGGAGTAAATCACTGTAAATTCCCCTGATCACACACATAGAGGAGAAGAAGAATTATGCAAAACCCAGAAGAGACTGCAAGCCACCAACAGTGGATTCCTGGACAAGAAGACCTGTGGAAAAAGGGGACCAAGTCCAAGACGCACAGCCGAGTCCAGGAAAGGCAGAAGCCCCTACCCACCAGGATGAAGGTGCAGGAAGTGAACCACCGGTGAGGAAGAAGAGTCGGCACCGCACCCAGGAAGACAAAGGCGGGTTCCTGGAGGATGCAGGTGATGTCCCACGCCGGAAGGAGGATTGCAGTTTCGTTTGTGTCGGATTCTGCCAACAAGCCTTGGCACACACAAAACTCGCGATTAGCGGAAAGTGGAGCTGCCAGGGACAGGAAGGACCAGGTGGACTCTACCCAGGAGGGAGAGTCAGAGGGGTCCCTCAGCAACACAGAGAGCCCGCATAAGCCCAGGCAGCACCAACAGGAGTCCCATAGGACGGGGACAGGAGAGTCACAGAAGACGCTCATACGGCACTGCGAGAAAGGCTGGCCTCGCCGCCAGAGAACCACTCAGGAAGCTGAGCGTTGCAGGAAGGAGTGCTCTAGGCTCGAGCTTCAGGATGCCTGAAGATCTTGGAGGAAGGACACCAACAAGCCTTGGCAGCTGCAAAGGACACAGTGCATGGGAGTACTGTCCGGCATGGGCAGGCAAGTGCTTACCTCCACCCAAGTTGGACAGTTGGAAGAGAGGACCGTCGGGACCACTTCAGCCCACCACCTGTGATGCAGCATCAACTCAGCTCTGCAGGAGGGGGGATCCACGCAGCCAGTCGTCTTCGCAGTTGGTGCCTGCAGAAGCAGGGGAGTAACTCCCTCACCCAAAGGGTGATTCCTTCTTCCTTCTGATGCAGGCTGAAGACGGGCTGTCGTCAGAGGATGTACAACTAAGGGAAATGTTGCAGTTGCTGAAAGGAGCCGGAGATTCAATGTTGCAGACAGTGTCAAGCTTCTCTGTTTCAGCTTGTGCGGTCCTGAAGAGCCCAGATGCAGTTTCGTTCGTCAGAAGTTGAACTGGAGGTTGCAGAGGATTCCTGCTGGAGTCTTGCAATCCTGCTGGCACTGGCCACTCAGATGCTCCTAGAGTTCCCTGTCAACTTTGAATCCAAGATGGCAAAAACAAGGGACACTCTAGAGGAGCTCTGAGCACCACCCATGGGGTGGTGATGGACAAGGGAGTGGTCACTCCCCTTTCCTTTGTCCAGTTTCGTGCCAGAGCAGGGACTGGGGGTCCCTGAACCGGGGTAGACTGGTTTATGCAAGGAGGGCACCAAATGTGCCCTTCAAAGCACTTCCAGTGGCTTGGGGAGGCTACCCCTCCCAAGTCTGTAACACATATTTCCAAAGGGAGGGAGTGTAACACACCTCTCCCAAAGGAAATCCTTTGTTCTGCCTTCATGGGCTTGAGCTGTTCAAGCAACAGGAGGACAAAAACCTGTCTGGGAGGTCGCAGCCGCTTGGGCTGCCCGGAAACCCTCAGAAGACTGAAATGGCAGTACTCGGGGTACTCTAGGGAGCCCCCAGAATGCATGGAATCATACAACCAATGCTCGCAAAAGCCTTGGGGTATGAGTCAAACATGTTTGATACCAAACATGCCTCTGTTCGTAGTTACCATTATGTGGCTGGACTCAGGTAATGACCTATGCCCAGTACACGTGTAAAATGGCATCCCGCACTCACGAAGTCCGTAAAAATGGGCCTGGAGTTTGTGGGGACACCTCTGCTAGTACAGGGGTGCCCTCCCACACAGGTACTTTGCACCCTGCACTCTGGGCTAGAACGCCTGCCATAGGGATGACTTTTAAGTGACCTGGTGTAGTGAAAAATGGCAGTGAAAGGGTGCTTGTACCTTTTCACGCAGGCTGCAATGGCAGTCCTGAAGAAACCTTTGCATGGGCTCCCTATGGGTGGCAAAATATATGCTGCAGCCCATAGGGATCCCCTGGAACCCCAATGCCCTGGGTACCTAGATACCATATACTAAGGACTTATAATGGGGCACCAGTGTGCCAGTTATGGGTGAAATACTGTGACAACAGCTACCAACAACTACATTTAGGGGAGATAGCATAACTACTGGGGTCCTGGTTAGCAGGATCCTAGTAGACTCAGTCAAGCACACTGACAAACAGGCCAAAAGTGGGGGTAACCAAGCTAGAAAGAGGCTACTTTCCTACATGGGATCCCCTGGTGCAGTTTCTATCCAAGGGTGTGCCACTTACGTCCTGCTGCTCGCATCTCAGAGTATTACATCTATTCCTCGTATAGTGGGCTCTTCCTCTGGAGGGGAAGGGCCACGTGACGGTAGGAACTCATGAAAGGAAACAGTTTGACTCTACTGTCTATGCTTCCACGGGCACATTGGCTATGCTAATTTAGTTTGGTTATACTTTGTTGATGTTATGTTTTCTTTCATCACTTATATGGTTCCTATGTCAACATGATACAGTATGGATTGGATGCGGAGAGAGTCCCTACCAATTTGGTTTGGACTCCAATGTAAGCCATGTACTGTTGTTGATGAACTCATATGTAGCCTACAGCGGGAAATGATAATTAATAAGCTTTCAAATGTCGTTTGCATTGCACCACAAAGACCTCAATAAAGAAAGTTGACAGATGTGTACTTTTAAGTTTTGCATGTCCTGTGAGTAAAAAACTGTTAATTTTGTTTGTCACTACTGCAAGGTCTGTCTCTGCCACAGGATACTATTGGTGTTGACTTATTACAGTTTATAAGTGTAATTTCCAAATGGGAAGAGAGAACAGTTGGAATCACAATTTAAAATCCTAACTTGTGGTGAAGTTGGATTTTAAATTGCAATCTGAAAATGCCGCTTTTAGATAGTTGTCTTTTTCATGCCTTGGCCATTTAGTGCCTGTAGCCTATCTCTGGTCACATGACTGAATGCAGATGACATTTGAGCTTTGTGTATTCATCCTAGACAGCCACACACTGTGGGGAGATTAGGTGTGACTGGGTGGACCATCATTGGCAGGATAGGTGGGAGGAGCTGGGTTCAGCCCCACATACACTTGAATAAGCTGTTTCTGTCTCCATACAAAGGGAAACATCCCCCTGTAGCTAGTCTGGAACCAGTGCCTGGAAGGCAGGGCATCTGTGCACTTCAAAGGCATGCCTTTAGAAGCTTCTCCCCACTTGACAGACACAACTAGGTATAAATACTGGAACTCAGACACCAACTCTTTAGTACACTTCTGGATCTGTGGCTACTCTGCCTTCCAGGAAGGACTACGGTGCTGCTGCAAGGACTGCCACTGTGCTGGACTGCTGGTCCAAAGGAACTTTTGCACTGCTGTGCTGACCTGTTGCATCCTGCCCTCTTGCCTGGGGAAGAACTGGACATGCAACTTCTTCTTGAATCGAGGACCCCAGAGTGGCTCAAGGGGCTATTCTGCTGACCTCCTGATCTGAGCCTCAGGGACACAAAGGCTCCCAAAGAGCTCCTGGACCCAACTACAGCACGTTCCTGACTCTCAACTGGTGTCTCTCAGGTCCTGGACTTTTAGTGTGGCTCATGGGCTCCTAATTCAGGTTTTTGGGGTCTTCGCCACAGTGAACTAGTCTGTTTGCACCAAGACCACACCGCTTGCACCGGAAATCAGCACGAGCCACTCCCTTTAGGAAAGTCCCCTCTTTCTGGTATGGTTACCCCCCCCCACACTTTTTACCTGATGTCAGTGTGCTTAGACTGTTTTCACTGGGATCCTGCTAATGAGAACCCCAGTGATTGTGATTTCTCCTCTGAATTTGGTTGTCTTGGTACTTCCTACACCCCACAATTGGCATACTGGTGACACCGTCCCTGCGTGAAAAGGTACAAGCACCCTTTCACTGCCATTTTTCACTACACCAGGTCACTTAAAAGTCATCCCTATGGCAGGCCTTCTAGCCCAGAGTGCAGGGTGCAAAGTACCTGTGTGGGACTGTGTCTGCAGGCCTGCCCTTTGAAGCCTGCTTGAATGCATGCACCCTTTCACTGCTGGTCACAACAACAGGTCACTGTAAGTCATCTCTATGGTAGGCCCTTTCAGACCAAAGGGCACTGTGCAGGTCCCTGTGTGTGTGGGCACCCCTGCATGAGTAGAGGTGCCCCTACAAACTCCAGTTCCAATTCCCTGGACTTCGTAAGTGCGGGAAAGCCATTTTAGCTATGCACTGGCCACTGGTCACTAACTGTGGTTCAGCTACATAATGGTAACTTCGAACCTGGGCATGTTTGGTATCAAACATGTCGGAATAATACCCCAATATTGATTCCAGTATTGGTGGCATTATTCCATGCACTCTCGGGATTCCTTAGAGGATCCCCCAGTTCTGCTCCTACCAGTCTTCCAGGGCCTACAGGCAGCCCACGCTGTTGTGGCCCCTCAGACTCGATTCTGCCCTCCTGCTGCTTGACCAGCTCAAGCAAGGGACAGCAGGACAAAGTATTTCCTGTAGGAGAGGGGTGCAACCTCCTTTCCTTTGGAAATAGGTGTCGCTGGGCTGTGGAGGGATAGCATCCCCGTGCCACCGGACTGCTTTGAAGGGCACATTTGGTGCCCTCATGCATTATCCGGTTTGCACCAGTCCGGTGACCACTGGTCCCTGCATGGGCATGAAACAGACAAAGGGAAGGGGAATGTCCATTCCCCTGTCTAGCTTCACCACTATGGTAGTGCCCAGAGCTCCTCCAGGTGGCCATTGGTTCTGTCATCTTGGAACCAAGATGGGAAGAAGCCTCTGGGAGCATCTGACTGGGTAGGCCAGGTAGCTGACGTCCGTGAACCCTCCTGATAGGTGGTCACCCCAGAGAGTGACCAAACCCCATTTTTGGCTAATTAGGGACTCCCTTGAAGGTTGGGCCTCAGATGTATTGTGCAAGACTCCACCAGGATCTCTCTGCAAAGACATCTTCTGCTCTTGGCTTCCAGAATTGCTGCTGGGCTGCACAGGAACCAAATAAGATAGCACCGATTAATAAGACTTCTCCTTGTAACATTGTTTCCGTGGCTCCTGTCAGCATTCCATAACATTTCCATGGCTGTGCATCCTCTGGGGTTGGCAAGACTTCAGTTGCACCAAGAAGCAGGAAGAAATCTCCCTTGGAGTGAAGAAGTCACTCCCCCGCATCCGTAGGAACCTAAGGCAACAGCGTCTGGCTGGTGGGATCTTCTGTCCTCCGGATCTGCTAAGATTCTCCAACATAGTCATTGTTCTGAGGGATCCCCTGGATCCTCTTTGCCTTCTATCCAACGTGGAAGATGGTGAGCCTTTGCCTTTGCCACTGGGACAGGATACCTGTACACTGCGACTGTTGCACCAACCAAGGCTTGTTGACTCCTGATCCGAGGGATCTTCAGGCTCCAAGTAGCCCCCCAGCACTCTGCCTCTGCAAGGGCTGTCTCCTGTCCGCTGCTGCAGTAACCTGTGACTCCTCTTAAGGTGTGCTGACAGGGCCTCACTGTGACTTACTGTGCCTGCTGCCAGTGGGTTGCTTGTGGTGACTCCTACTGATTCTGCTGGCTCTTCTGGTTTCTGAGGGTCAGCCGGACTCCCCTCCAAGGGTCGAGTGTCCAGGACCTTGCTGGTCCTCCACAGCTCTGCAAAACATCCAACAGCTTGTGTTTTCATGTGCTTGTTGGTGGTCCTCCTGACCACTGACCCATCTGCAATCCCTGTAACCGTTAAGGGACAGCTTGTATGTGACTTCTGGGGCTTCTCTGCAGCTCCTGGACCTCACAGGTGGATGCCATCCATCATTGTTGCTCCGCATCTTCAGCTTCAGAAGGGTGGGCATTGGCTTCTGCCCCACCTGGACACTCCTGCGTGGACTGGGCTCTGTCCCCTTCTTTTGCAGAAAAACCCTTGCACAAAATGAGGCCCTGCCTTCTTCGATGGGAGCCTCTTACAATTGTTATCTGTCATGTATGCAATGATGGGTTCTGCCTAGCTTGTAGAATGGTACTCTAGTTTCTGTGTGTGCTTGACATTTACAGTGTGTGTGCTTGAAATTGACAGAGTGTGTATGCTTTGACACAGCTTTCTTGATATTATTACTTATCTTGCTTTCTTTTCTGAATACTGATATAACACCAAGGTGGTCATTACAACCCTGGCGGTCGGTGTTAAATCGGCGGTAAAACAGCCAACAGGCCGGCGGTAAAAAATAAATGGAATCACGACCGTGGCGGAAACCGCCAACATAGACAGTCACTTTAACACTCAGACCGCCACGGCGGTACAAACAAACACTGCGGCGGTAACCGCCAACAGACAGGCGTAAGACAAGGTTCCGCCCACTGTATTACAACAGTCCAATCCGCCACCTATTCCGGGCGGATTCACTGCGAACAAAACCACGACGGAAACAGGTCTCGGAAGGGAAAACGCTCACCTCTACACACCCCACGAGGAACCAGGACGCCATGGAACCCAAGCTCCAGATACTCCCAGCCTTTATCTTCCTGCTCCTCTACCAGGACCAACAAAGACGGCGGCGAAGACTACAGTGAGTACTGCACCTACGACACAGGGGACGGGGGAGGGGGGAGGGAAAAAAGAGTGACACACACATGCAACACTCCCACCCCCACCCTCACCCACTACAACACACACACAAGTACATGTTGATACATTACATTAACAACCCCCAACCCCCCTGGAAGAATGCAAGGACAAAAGGAAATGAGTTGAACGTTTGTAATCTATTCAAATACAGTAATCAAAAATATATATATTTACACTATAAACAAATATATACACCAAGAATACAAGTCCAGGGTATTCCACCATCATAGTCCGTGGACCACTGGACCCAAAATGCATGGGCGAGGCCCACACTCAATACCTGATCAAAACTGAGAGAATACTGCTGGGGCATCAGATAGAAATACAACAGGCACCTCAGGGGGAAGGGAAGGGCAGGCACCTCAGCCAGATGAGTGCACAACGCCAGATCCACGAGGGGGCTCCATGCCCACTGCTGCATCCTGGGGAGTGCAAAGCCACAGTCTCATATGTCTTTCCAGTGGGTGGTTTGCCCACTGCTGCATCCTGGGGAGTGCAAAGCCACGGTCTCACAAGTTTTTACAGTGGGTGGGTTGCCCACTGCTGCATCCTGGGGAGTGCAAAGCCACGGTCTCACAAGTCTTTCCAGTGGGTGGCTTGCTCACTGCTGCATCCTGGGGAGTGCAAAACCACAGTCTCTCAAGTGGATAACAGTCTCCACTGGTTCTGGAGGGGGCATTGTGCCCAGAGTGCTTCATCCTGCCAAGGTCAGAGGTAGTGGATGCCTTACTCCACTGGTTCTGGAGGGGGCTTTGTGCCCAGAGTGCTTCATCCTGCCAAGGACAGAGGTAGTGGATGTAAATCTCCACTGGTCCTGGAGGAGGCCTTGTGCCCAGAGTGCTTCATCATGCCAAGGACAGAGGTAGTGGATGTAAATCTCCACTGGTTCTGGAGGGGGCTTTGTGTCCAAAGTGCTTCATCTTGCCAAGGAGGCTTTGTGCCCAGAGTGCTTCAGCCTGCCAAGGACAGAGGTAGTGGATGTAAATCTCCACTGGTTCTGGAGGGGGCTTTGTGCCCAGAGTGCTTCATCCTGCCAAGGAGAGAGGTAGTGGATGTAAATCTCCACTGGGTCTGGGGAGGGGGGGGGGCTTTGTGCCCAGAGTGCTTCATCCTGCCAAGGACAGAGGTAGTGGATGTAAATCTCCAGTAGTTCTGGAGGAGGCTTTGTGCCCAGAGTGCTTCATCCTGCCAAGAACTGAGGTAGTGGATGCCTTACTCCACTGGTTCTGGAGGGGGCTTTGTGCCCAGAGTGACTCATCCTGCTCGTGGCGGCCTCAGTAGCGTCGGAAGCTTTGGCGCTCATTGGCCTGCGGTGCTGGTGGCGGCGGTGTCCTGTTCAGCGGGGCTTGTGGCGGCGGTGTCCTGTTCAGCGGTGCTTGTGGCGGCGGTGTCCTTGGCAGCGGGGCTTGTGGCAGTGGTGTCCTGTTCAGCGGTGCTGGTGGCAGCGGTTTCCTTGGCGGCAGTGCTTGTGGCGGCGGTGTCCTGTTCAGCGGTGCTTGTGGCGGTGGTGTCCTGTTCAGTGGTGCTTGTGGCATCGGTGTCCTGTTCAGCGGTGCTTGTGGCGTCGGTGTCCTGTTTAGCGGTGCTGGTGGCGGCGGTGTCCTTGGCAGCGGTGCTGGTGGCGGCTGTGTCCTGTTCAGCAGTGCAGGTGGCGGCGGTGTCCTTGGCAGCGGTGCTTGTGGCGACGGTGTCCTGTTCAGCGGTGCTGGTGGCGGTGGTGTCCTTGGCAGCGGTGTTTGTGGTGGCGGTGTCCTGTTCAGTGATGCTGGTGGCGGCGGTGTCCTTGGCAGTGGTGCTTGTTCCGGCGGTGTCCTGTTCGGCGGTGCTTGTGGCGGTGGTGCTTGTGGCGGCGGTGTCCTGTTCAGCGGTGCTTGTGGCGGCGGTTTCTTGTTCAGCGGTGCTGGTGGCGGGCTTGTCCGCCGTGCAGGTTTTCGCAGACTTGCCTGTTTTTCTGTGCCCCTTCCCCACCTTTGATGGTGGCGCAGCTGTCTTCACACTCCCAACTGTACCCCTGGGAGAGGCTTTGGTGGAAGATGTTTTGCCTCTCTCCCGCCGGGCACTGGCCAACCTTTTGTGCTTTTGAGATGGGGGACTGTCCGTGGTCTGGCTACTTGGCACACTGGCTGCCCTGCTGCCTGGCGCACTCCAGAAGCCGGTTACTACTGGCACCACTGTTCCCGCAGATGTTGTGGCTGAGGTGCTGGGTTGGGACCTGGAAACGCAAGCCCTAGGAGACTGAAGGGATGGGGCGGTGAGGGGAAGAGGTCAAGGTTGGACAGGAAAGTTTTTGGGACACACTGGGACGGGTAGATGGAGGGGTTTGGGAGTGGAGGAAGAGGTAGTGGTTGTAGGAGGTGTACGTTTGCTGACTTTGGGTGAAGATGCATGGGCTGGAGGCTGTCGTGTGGTGGATGGCTGTTGGGTGGGTATGTGGCTGTGTTTGTGTACCTTGGGAGGTGGGCTCACAGACACACTGGGAGAGGACACAGAGGATGTGTGAATGGTAGTGGGGGTGGTGACTGCACGTGAGCGGGGTGTGCTAGTGATAGAGGTAGTGGCTGAGGATGTAGTGCATGCTGGTGTGAGTGGAGATGAGACTGGGAGGGAGACGAGGAGGAGGGGGACACAGTGGAGGCAGTGGCTGTTGGTATGTCTGCATGTGTATGATACTTGCGTGAGTGCCTGTGGGATGTGTGGTGCTTATGTTTGCCTGAGCTTCCCTTGTGTGTTGACATGTGTGCATGCTGGTCTGATGGTGTGCTTAGGATAGGCTGAGGTCCAGAGGTTTGGGTCTGGGTGGAGGAAGTTGGAGGGGGAAGGCTAGAGACAGGGACAATGGCTGCCATCAGTGCTGAGGCTAGAGTCTGAAAAGCTTACTGTTGGGCTGGCTGACCAGAATGAATGCCCTCCAGGTATGCATTGGTCTCTTGCAACTGCCTCTCTACACACTGGATGGCATTCAAAATGGTAGACTGCCCAACAGTGAGGGACCTGAGGTGGTCAATGGCCTCCTCACTGAGGGCAGCAGGGCTGACTGGGGCAGGGTCTGAGGTGCCTGGGGCGAAGGAGATACCCACCCTCCTGGGTGAGCGGCCACGCGGCACACGCTGAGGGGCTGCTGGGAGGGCGGTGCTGGTGGGGGGGTGGCGGCTGTACCTGTAGATGCAGGGGGCACAGAGGGGTCCGCCACCGCAAGGGAGCTCTCATCAGAGGAGGAGTCCGTGTCGCTGGTCTCAGCTCCTGTCCCCGCCGTGGAGCTCCCCTCACCATTCCGTCCCACTGGTGGCTTCTGACTCCGTTGTGTCGCCCTCCAGGGCCATGTGGGATGCAGCTCCCTCCTGCTCCGGTGGCACTGCTCCTCCGCCTGATGATGCTAATGCACACAACAGGGAGACCACAAAAAAGGGGGGGGGGAGACAGAAGAAAGACGTGTTGAGTGCATCCAATACCGCTACCGTTGGCGGACACTACAGACACAGAAGCCCCCTGCACTACGCCGTGCACTTAGAGTTCCCTAATTAATCACAGGGATATGGGTTACAAGGCCTATGCCCGATTGCTGCACACATGGAAGTCACAGGAGCCGGACTAGGTGGAGTTGGCTCTGAACACAGGTGGGGTGGGGTGCCACAGGGCCTGCCTTAAGAAGGGACCTTGCCTACTAAACTTGCCCTGGCCTAGGGGAACCTACAGCCCATCTCCCCCACCCAGACACCTACAATGCGCGCTGAATCAGGAGAATGAGAGTGTACTCACCCCCTTGTGGCTGCTGTGATGCCCTCAAGCACCCATCCAATTCTGGATCCACCACCGCCGGGATCCGAAACATCAGGGGGGTCATGGTGCTACGGGCACCCCTCCCACGTTGGGAGGTCATCCCCAGCTGGGCCTCTGCCGTCTTCTTGCTCCAGAGGCGAATGTCCTCCCATCTCTTACGGCAGTGGGTGCTCCGTCTGTGGTGGACCCCCAGGGTCCGGACTTCCTTGGCGATGGCATGCCAAATATCCTTCTTCTGGTGGGCGCTGACCTACAGGAATAGTACAGGGGAAAAGGAGAAGATATAACCGTCCACACCGTCACAGTCATTGGCCCGCATCCCTACCCTTGCCATGACGCACATGCACTCACCGTCGTATCATGCACGCCTCATTCTCCCTCCCCCTATGTTTCATCCACACCACTCCAAACAGGCATTACCCATACAGCATGCTCACAGTGTACTCACCTGTTTGTCTGGAGGACCGTAGAGTAGCGTGTACTGGGGGAGGACCCCATCCACTAGTTTATCCAACTCCTCCGTGCTGAAGGCAGGGGCACCTTCCCCAGACACACGAGCCATTGTCTCTTCCAGACCGAGGTCACAGCAGCACTTGCAGTGTAGGTCCTCTCCTGTCGAAGATCAGGTATCAAGTGATTGAACAGTCAGAAAATGGCGGTGATGTTCGCGGCAGTGCGTACCGTCACCACCGGCGTACATCGTCATTGGCTCCTGGGACCCATAGGGTCCAATGTTAACCAATGCAGGATTGCGCAGCGGTCTTCGACCGCGTACCGCGACGGTGTACACGCCAGCGCAGTTACCTCATGTCCCCTTGTCCCACATTACAGGTCAGGCAGTCGCCATTTCAGGGGGCCACATGGCATTAATTTTGACTGCGTCACACATATCTAGGCCTTGCTTAAACACTAATACAGCCATATGTTGATTTTCAAACATTTCCCTATAAAGTTGTGTTTACGTACCTCAGTGTTGGTTGACTCTCTGCTCGCTGTTCTCCTCCATAGAGCACGTCCGCTGGGGCAGGTGAGGAGATGGTGGCATCCTCCAGTGTACAGACCGCTGGTGGACCTGTCGACAATGGAGGAGCGACATGTAATTGTCACCTACAGACTTCATCGTACCACAATCCTGGAACTGTGTGCCCAGTTGGAGCCAGACCTGATGTCAGCTATCTGCCATCCCACAGGAATCCCCCCTCTAGTGCAGATGCTGTCAGTACTCCATTTCCTAGCAAGTGGGTCTTTTCAAACAACAGTGGCCATTGCATCAGGGATGTCCCAGCCTATGTTCCCCAACGTGTTGTCCAGAGTGTTGGCTGCCCTGCTGAAACATAAGCGCAGCTACATCGTGTTCCATGAGGGTGGAGGATTTGCCTATAGTGAAAGGTGACTTCTATGCCCTGGGACATATCCCCAACATCATAGGTGCCATTGATGGGACACATGTGGCCTTGGTCCCCCCACGCAGGAGTGAACAGGTGTACAGAAACCGGAAGAGGTACCATTCTATGAATGTGCAGATGGTGTGTTTGGCCGACCTGTACATCTCCCATGTAAATGCCAAGTTTCCTGGCTCAGTGCATGACGCTTACATTCTGCGGAATAGCAGCATCCCTTATGTGATGGGGCAACTCCAGAGGCACCGTGTGTGGCTATTAGGTGAGGACATGGACCCAATACAGTGTGACTAGGTGTCTGTGTCTGGGGATGTCCCTAAGAGTTAGTGTGCGTGTCTAACAGTTGTCCCTCGACATTTGCAGGTGACTCTAGTTACCCCAACCTGTCATGGCTACTGACCCCAGTGAGGAATCCCAGGACAAGGGCAGAGGAACGCAACAATGAGGCCCATGGGCGAACTAGGAGGATTATAGAGAGGACCTTCGGCCTCCTGAAGGCCAGGTTCCGGTGCCTCCATATGACAGGTGGTTCCCTATTCTACTCACCAAAGAAGGTGTGCCAGATCATCGTGGCCTGCTGTATGCTTCACAACTTGGCTTTGCGACGATAGGTGCCTTTTCTGCAGGAGGATGGTTCAGATGGAGGTGTTGTGTCAGCTGTGGAGCCTGTGGACAGTGAAGACGAGGAAGCAGAAGAAGAGGACATAGACAACAGGAACACAATGATCCAACAATACTTCCAGTGAGACACAGGTGAGAAGGCAACACTGCCTGCTACATCTGATTTAATTCTTCTACCTCTCATTTGTCTGTCATTTTCACCCAGTGTATGGACACTGAGTTGTCAATTTCCCTTTCGATTTCACAGATGTGGGTCCCACTGTGTGACCTCTGCTTTGTTTCTGCATGGACTAGAGCTGTGTGACATAGGTATGTTGACATTACATTGAATATAGCATTTTTCCACAGTTATTGCAAATACACATTTTCAAAACCACAGACTGACTCCAGATTGTTTTGTGATTTAAGGGTGTTTATTTAAGTGCCAAATAGCAGAGGGGGTTGTAAAATGGTCAGGGGTGATGGTGGAGGAATGTCCATGGCAGAGTCCAGTCTATTAGTCTCACAGGTGCATTGTCCAAAGGGGCATAGGAAGTGGAGCTAGGGCAGTTTAAGTATGGACAGGGAGACAAAGTGGGACAGAAGGATGATAATCAGGGTGGTCTAATTTCTTGGCGGGGGTCTTGGCATTGTTATCTGTCTTTGTCCTGGATCTCAGGGACCACTTGCGGGGTGGTTCTCCATCTGCAGGGGGTGGGGTGCTGGTGTCGTGGTCCTGTGGCGGTGTCTCCTGTCCACTAGCACTGGCAGAGGTGGTGGGCAGTTCATCGTCCAGGCTAGTGTCAGGGGCCCCTTGTTGTGCCACAGTGTCCCTCCTGGTGTTGACGAGTTCCTTCAGCACCCCTACAATGGTGCTCAGGGTGGTGTTGATGGATTTGAGTTCCTCCCTGAACCCCAAATACTGTTTCTCCTGCAGCCGCTGGGTCTCCTGAAACTTGGCCAGTACCGTTGCCATCGTCTCCTGGGAATGGTGGTAGGCTCCCATGATGTTGGAGAGGGCCTTGTGGAGAGTGGGTTCCCTGGGCCCGTCCTCGCTCTGTTGCACAGCAGCCCTCCCAGTTCCCCTGTTTTCCTGGGCCTCTGTCCCCTGAACCGTGTGCCCACTACCACTGCCCCCAGGTTCTTGGTGTTGTTGGGGTGGTGGGTTAGTCTGGGTTCCCTGTAGTGGTGGACACACTGCTGCTTGATGTGTCCTGGAGACAGAGGTATGGGCCCGCTGGGTGGGTGCTGTGCTGGTGTTTCCAGAGGGGGGAAGCTCTGTAGTGGCCTGTGCCAGTGTGAGGGGAACCAACTGTCCTGAGGTCCCACAAGGGCCGGGCTGGTCATCTTGTTCCAGTTGGACAGAGCTGCTGTCATCACTGTGTGCCTCTTTCGTGGGTATTGTGGACATGTCTGGACCCTTCTGTCCGGTGACGCTTTGTAGGGGTCCTGCAGGGGTGTAAAGGCATGATTATTGCATCTCTATGTGCAATGGGTGGGTCACCCTGTACCCCAGTGCTTCCATTCTTGTGTGGGATCTTCTGTGATAATGGTTTAGGGGGTGTATGGGTATGTGCAGTGGACATGCTTTGGTGATGGGTGTCCATGCTTTGGTGTTGCATGCAGGGCTTGGGATGTGTGGTTTGTTATAGTGGGACATGTATGAGGAGTTGGAGTGATGGGGGTGAGGGCGAGGGTGGGGGTATGTGATAGCATGCAGGTAGGGTGGGGGATTTGGTAGTTTAAGGTTTGACTTACCAGAGTCCATTCCTCCAGATACTCCTGCGAGGCCCTCAGGATGCAGTATAGCCAAGACCTGCTCCTCCCATGTTGTAAGTTCTGGGGGAGGAGGCGGGGGTCCGCCGTCAGTCCTCTGAGCCGCAATCTGGTGTCTTGAGACCACGGAACACACCTTCCCCTGTAGGTTGTTCCACCTCTTCCTGATATCATCCCTAGTTCTTGGGTGCTGTCCCATTGCGTTGACCCTGTCCACGATTCTTTGCCATAGCTCCATCTTCCTAGCTATGGTGGTGTGCTGCACCTGTGATCCGAATAGCTCTGGCTCTACCCAAATGATTTCCTCCACCATGACCCTGAGCTCCTCCTCAGAAAACCTGGGGTGTCTTTGCGGTGCCATGGGGTGGTGTGTGTTGTGATGTGTGGGGTGATATTTAGAGGTGTGTTGTGTGAGGTGCGTGGATGTTGTGTGAGTGATGGTGTTGAGTGCCTGTGGATGCTAGTGTTCTTTCTGGTGGTGTCTCTCTCTGGCGTTCTGTCACAATTGTTGTCGTAGGGGTTTGTGGGTGATGTGGGTGTGTGTTTTATATTGTATTGAGTGTGTGGGAGTGGTGTGTGTATGTGTATCAGGTGTGTGTATTTCGATTTGTCCAATGTGGTAGTGTTTTGTGTATGTGTGTGTATTTTGAGCACGGGAGTTTGTACCGCCAATGTTATACCGCGGTTGAAAGACCGCCGTGTGGATTTGTGGGTCGTGATAGTGTGGGCGTATTCCTGTTGGCGTGACGGTGGAGGTTTTGTTATCGCCAGTTTATCACTGACCTTTGGTGTGGCGGACTTGTGTGGGTGTCTAGATTTTGGCGGATTCCGAGCTGTGGATCATAATGGCTGTGGTGGAATTCCGCAGCCGCCGCAGTGTGTTGCCGGTCTTCTGCACGGCGGTAAGCGGCTTTTACGGCCAATGTTGTAATGACCCCCCAAATCTTTTGTTGTCGAACATCTCGATTCCTGTGTTTCCATTTGCAACCAAGGCCACCACTTTCGTCACCCAGCTTTACAGGGAGTGCAGAATTATTAGGCAAGTTGTATTTTTGAGGATTAATTTTATTATTGAACAACAACCATGTTCTCAATGAACCCAAAAAAATCATTAATATCAAAGCTGAATATTTTTGGAAGTAGTTTTTAGTTTGTTTTTAGTTTTAGCTATGTTAGGGGGATATCTGTGTGTGCAGGTGACTATTACTGTGCATAATTATTAGGCAACTTAACAAAAAAAAATATATACCCATTTCAATTATTTATTATTACCAGTGAAACCAATATAACATCTCAACATTCACAAATATACATTTCTGACATTCAAAAACAAAACAAAAACAAATCAGTGACCAATATAGCCACCTTTCTTTGCAAGGACACTCAAAAGCCTGCCATCCATGGATTCTGTCAGTGTTTTGATCTGTTCACCATCAACATTGCGTGCAGCAGCAGCCACAGCCTCCCAGACACTTTTCAGAGAGGTGTACTGTTTTCCCTCCTTGTAAATCTCACATTTGATGATGGACCACAGGTTCTCAATGGGGTTCAGATCAGGTGAACAAGGAGGCCATGTCATTAGATTTCCTTCTTTTATACCCTTTCTTGCCAGCCACGCTGTGGAGTACTTGGACGCATGTGATGGAGCATTTTCCTGCATGAAAATCATGTTTTTCTTGAAGGATGCAGACTTCTTCCTGTACCACTGCTTGAAGAAGGTGTCTTCCAGGAATTGGCAGTAGGACTGGGAGTTGAGCTTGACTCCATCCTCAACCCGAAAAGGCCCCACAAGCTCATCCCCTTGGAGTGCACTGCATGCAAATAAGCTTTGGCAAAATAAATCCAATTATAAACTTATCAGAATCAACCTCACGTGGCATTTGATCCCATTCACTTGATAGTTAATAAAAGCACTCAACTTTATCTTTTGTGTAAGACTGTTTTTTTATTTTTATGGGCTGATGGATAACAGGGTAACAAAATGCCGGAAGTAGCAGGAGCTACTGTTTTTAAATGATCAGTAATGCAGTAGGTAAAAGGAAGAGAGAGGTTTGATGAAGTTTGCCAAGCAAATCACATGATTGCAGGTAACAACAAAGGATGTCCTTTATGCCCCATCTTTTTCTATCTGTGGAGTTGTTTTTAAGATAACAGGGCTAGTAGAGTAAGGCCACATACTTGAAAATGTACATCAGATACTTGAAATGCATTTAGTGTCTGTCAGCATAGAAATTTTACATTATTCTTGTTGTCTTTAATACAAGGATGAGTGTTACAGTAAGTACATCTCTCCATTGAAAAAGCTTTGTATTGCTTAGGAGAACGTGTATTACTTGAAAGCTGGTATTTGATTGTGTTTCTATTGATTCCTTGTTATAGTCTTCCATTTTTAATTTGCAGATATTGTGAAAGAGAGGCTGAGTAAAAGAGGCGTGCGCACTATAACAGGATTGGGAAAGTATTTCCGACAGCTGGACAAAAAAGGAGTGGGCTTTCTGAACAAGGAAGAATACAAAAATGCATTGAAATATTTCCACTTGGAAATTCCAGAAAAGGTATGTTTAGTATGTCTGAAAAATCCAAGTGTCACATTAAAGAAGAGGCATTTGAAATATTACAAAAGTACATTCACATATATTGTTTAGTGGTGATGTCCATTGTCATATGAGATACCCTTCCTTGACTTCTGTTCATAGACCATACTAGATGGAATTGCCAGATTGATCAATCCTGCATGCACAACGCACTTATTTACACAACTCCAGTTAGACTTCTAAATGTATGTCTTAAGTGTGCAGCAAAATGGTAATGACACTGTAAGCAGGGACAGTTGATATGTGCATAACGTCCAACCACTGTATTGTGTTTTACATAGTTATAGATTTAGTACACTTGCCACCTAATCCACGTTCATCTGCATACTTTGAAGATATCAACGTAACAATGTTTTTATGGACTGCTTACAGCGTACAGAGTAAAGGAGCACCAATAAATCTGCAAATGTCACCGGGTCATGTTTTCTCTGCTAATTGCTAAATTCATAAATTAAAGAAGTGATATTTTTGCCCAGATGCTGTTAATATCCCCAAATGAAAAAAAACTGGGACAAGAACTATTTTTTTCTGCAGCAGGAAACCTTACATATTTAAAGACAATTCAAGCAGGTTTCCGTCTTTATCATAAATACTCTTTTCAAATTTTTGTTTGTCACATACATTGTTCTGAAAACCACAGTAATTCCAAGACGGTGTGCAGAGTTTTGAAGAATCACAAATGTTCCATTGTTTTTTAACATCTGAAAGTGCTTCCTAGTGAAACATGTAGTAAATACGTATTAAAAGTGTAAGTAAAGACATAGGCCCTCATTACAACCCTGGCGGTCGGTGTTAAAGCGGCGCAAATACCGCCAATAGGCCGGCGGTAAAAAAAATGGGATCACGACCACGGCGGAAACCTCCAACATAGACAGCCACTTTAGCACTCCGACCGCCAGGGCGGTAGCAACAAACACCGCGGCGGTCACCGCCAACAGACAGGCGGAAGTCAATGTACCGCCCACCGTATTACAAGGCATCAATCTGCCAGCTTTTCCGGGGCGGTACTAACGACATCAAAAGCGCGGCACGAACCACTCACCTCTCGACACTCCACGAAGAACCAGGACGCCATGGAGCCCGAATTGCAGATCCTACCCATGTTGCAGTGGCGGCCAGCAGCTTGAGGGGGGCGGGCGGGAAGCACACACACACACACACACACACACACACACACACACTCTCATTCTTTCACACACAGACACACACGCACATCTATTAACAACGCTCATACCATTCAAACATGCACGCACGTACCAAACATTCATTTTAAAACATCACAAACTCATTCTTTCACACGCACACCCATTAACACTCATAACATTAAAAATTGCATGCATGCACCATTCATTTTAAAAGATCACACACACTCATTCTTTCACACACACACGCAAACACACATCCATTAACAACACTCATAACACTCAAACATGCACACGCGCACCAAACATTCAAGTTCAAACATCACACACACACCTTCAACCTCCAGGTCCCAGGAGGGTTGGGACTGCTGTCTTCCCTCACTGGCTGACCTTAGGTCAGCCAATGAGGGAAGGCAGCAATCCCAGCCTTGTCACACAGTGGGATGGGGTCGGTGAGACTGCTGACCCCACCCCACTCTGTGACGAAGTGTCACTGATTGACACTCACCCGGGGCACTTCAGGGCTTAAACCTGAAGCGCCCAGGGCGAGTGTCAATGGGTGACGCTTTCCTCAGCACCCATGGGAGGGCCTCGAGGCACCTTTGCTGCGCCGAGGAGGTCACGCCCATAGGAGCTGTGACCTCCTCAGCCCAGCAAAGTTCAGCTCAGGCAGCCAGGAGTCTGCGCAAATCGTGCATGGCTCTCTTCTGCCTGTCTGAGCTGAAAATGAAGAGTGTCTGTCAGGCTGGAGAGGAGGGGGGAAAAGAGAGTGACACACACACGCAGCACGCAACACCCCCACCCACAACACCATACACACAAACATACCTAACATTACAGATACACCCCATCACCCCCTGGAAGACTGCAAGGACAGAAGGAAATGAGTCTAACCAGTGTTATATTAGAAAAATCAGATATATCAAGAGAAAAGCAAATAATCAGTATATACAAATATTTACATTAAGTACACAAGGCTGTACACTGTCCCTTGTTAATGTCTGTGGACCAATGATCCCAAAAAGCATGGGTGAAGCCCACACATGACACCTGCCTCAAAATGGAGAGAACACTGCAGGGGCATCAGGTCGAAAAAAAACAGGCACCTCAGGGGGAAGGAGAGGGGGAGGGATCTCAGCCGGAAGATCTCCACTGGTTCTGGAGGGGGCTTTGTGCCCAGTGATGCTACACCTGGGGTGTGGCAGTTCACATCCTCTCACCTGGGTGTCTGAGCCTCGCGATATACCTGAAACAGGTAGCATGATACTCCATGGAGGCAGAGCCACACTCCATCCTGCGGTGACTTAGGCTGCCAACTGCTGATCGTGCCAGTGCTGGAGGTGGTGCCTCAAGGGGTGTGTCCAGGGTCCAGGACGTCACCTGCAGACTCGGTTGGGTGCCCACTGGGGATGCTGCTACCGTCCGACAGAGTGGTACCGGCTGGGCACGTGGCGTGAAGATGGTGGTGCTGGTGGCAGTGGCTGCGGCGGGGATGGTGCTGGCGGTGGTGCAAGTGTCTTTTGTGGTGGAGGGAGACACCATACCGTCTCCTGCAGACTCGGATGGCTGATCCTTGGGGAGGATGCTGCAGACTGATGTTGTGGCAGCAGCAGTGCAGGTGGCGGTCAGAGCTTGCGGTGGTAACTGTGGTGCAGGTTGCTGCCATCCCTGACGAAATGGTGGTCACCAGCCCCTCACCAGGAGGCATCGTGCCCTGAGGTGACTTGCCCTTTGTCTTGTGGCCCTTCCTCACCTTGGCAGTCTCTGCAGGGACCTTGGCACTGTCCTCTCTGTGTTTGGGCGAGGCCTTGCTGGGTGGGTGGTGTGACTTTCCCCTGCTGGAAGCCGGGCCCTTTTTTACCTTTGCAGGTGGCGGGACAGGGTGGTCCTTCATATCTGTAGGTGGCACACTAGCCGATCTGATGGGTGCCCTCTTCGAGCCTCCTGGACTTGCAGGGACCACAGCGGATGCAGATTTAGTGGCTGAGGTGCTGTTCTGGGATCTAGACATCCTGGCCCTAGGGGAAGGACGAGGGGAGGTGTAGGGAAGAGGTTAATGTTAGCTAGGAAAGGTTTTTTAGACACACTGGGACGGGAAGATGGAGAGGGTGTGGGAGTGGAGGAAGAGGTAGTGGTTGTAGGAGGTGTACGTCTGCTGAGTTTGGGTGAAGGTGCATGGGCTGGAGGCTGTTGTGAGGTGGATGGCTGTTGAGTGGGTGTCTGCCTGCGTTTGTGTACTTTGGGAGGAGGGCTCACAGACACACTGGGAGAGGACACAGGGGACGTATAAATGGTAGTGGGGGTGGTGACTGCTAATGAGTGGTGTGTAGTGATGGGCGTGCTGGTGATGGAGCCAGTGGCTGATGATGTAGTGCATGCAGGTGTGAGTGGAGACAAGACTGGGAGGGAGGTGGAGGAGGGGGACACAGTGGAGGAAGTGGATGTTGGTATGTGTGCCTGGGTATAGTGCTTGTGTGTGTGCCTGTGGGATGTGTGGTGATTATGTTTTGCTGAGCCACTTTTGTGTGTCGATGTGTGTGCATGCTAGTCTGATGGTGTGCTTGGGATAGGCTGAGGTAGATGGGATTAGTTCTGGGTAGCTGGAAGTTGGAGGGGGGAGGCTAGACACAGGGACAATGGCTGCCATCAGTGCTGAGGCCAGAGCCTGAAATGCTCTCTGTTCGGCCGCCACACCAGAATGAATGCCCTCCAGGTATGCATTTGTTTGCTGCAAATGCCTCTCGACACCCTGGATGGCATTCAGAATGGTTGACTGCCCAACAGTGAGGGATCTAAGGAGGTCAATAGCCTCCTCACTGAGGGCAGCAGGGCTGACTGGGGCAGGGCCTGAGGTGCCTGGGGCGAAGGAGATGCCCACCCTCCTGGGTGAGTGGGCACGGGAAACTTGCTGAGGGGCTGCTGGGAGGGCGGTGCTGGTAGTGGGGTGGGGGCTGTACCTGTTGTTGGGGTGGGCACAGAGGTGTTCGCCACCACAGGGAGCTTCCATCAGAGGAGGAGTTGCTGTCGCTGGTATACCCTCCTGTCCCTGTCGTGGAGCTCCCCTCGCCCTCCGTCCCAGTGGTGCCTTCACACTCCATGGATTCACCTTCCAGGGCCATGTGGGATGCAGCTCCCTCTGTCGCCGGTGCCTCTGCTCCTCCACCAGATGACACTAATGCACACAAGGACAGGGTGACAAAACAAGAAGGGGGGGGGGAGACAGAGGACACACATGGTCAATGCCAGCAACACCACTACCGTTGGTGGACACAACACACACAGAGCTGCCCTGTGCACTAGGCCTTGCCCAACCAGTCACTATGGTAGTCACCACCCCATGGGGTACAATTCCTAACGCCAACATATGCACACGTGACACCCACAGGAGCCTGCACACTAGTAGCTGTCCAATTGTACCATTGGGGTAGGGGTGCTTCTGAGCCTGCAAACATGGGAGCTACCCTGGCATAATCGCCCTGGCCCAGGGGCACCCACAGCCCACACCCTCCACCCACCCAGCTAGTTCCTAATCCGCAAGTCAGCTTTCTGAAACTGCACTCACCCCCTTGTGGCTGCTGTGATGCCCTCAAGCACCCATCCAACTCCGGATAGGCCACCGCCAGGATGCGGAGCATCAGGGGGGTCATAGTGCGATGGGCATCCCTTCCACGTTGGGAGGCCAGCCCCAGCTGGTCCTCCGCCATCTTCTTGCTGGTCCTCCCATCTCTTGCAGCAGTGGGTGCTCTGTCTATGATAGACCCCCAGGGTCCTCACTTCCTTGGTGATGGCACACCAAATACCCTTCTTCTGGTGGGCGCTGACCTAGAGGAAAGGTACAGGAGCAAAGGAAATTACCCACCCGTCCCGACCGTCATACTCATTGCTCACCAGTTCCCACCCATGCCCTGACGCACATACACTGACCATCCTCACATGCAGCCCTCAGCCCCCCCAACATGTGTCTTCCATCCACACCACTCCAAACAGGCATTGCCCACGCATCATCCTCACAGTGCACTCACCTGTTTGTCTGGAGGACCGTAGAGTAGCGTGTACTGGGGGAGGACCCCATCCACCAGTTTGTCCAACTCCTCCGCAGTGAAGGCAGGGGCCCTTTCCCCAGACGCTCGAGCCATTGTCGCTTCCAGGCTGAGGTCACAGCAGCACTTGCAATGTAGTTCCTCTCCTGTTGAAGATCAGGTATCAAGTGAGTGAACAGATAGAAAATGACAGTCACGTCCACGGTGGTGCGTACCGTCACCGCCGGCGTGCTTGGCCATTGTCTCCTGGAACCCATAGGGCCCAATGGTAACCAATGCTGAATTGCGCAGCAGTCTTGGACCGCCTACCGGGATGCTGCACAACACCAGCGCAGTTACCTCATTTCCACTTTTCCCTCCTCACAAGTCAGGCAGCCTCCATTTCAGGGAGGGCACATGGCATGGCACCTAACTGCGTCACAGCACATTTTGGCACATATACGGACAAACTACTTCACACACGGATTTACTAACATTACTGCAGACACAGTTGTGCAACCTATGTGGTATATGACCTCTGCTCACTGTTCTCCTCCATAGGCTACAACTGCTGGGGCAGATGATGAGATGGCGGCATCCTTCGGTGTACAGACCCCTGGTGGACCTGTTGTCAGTGGAAGACAGACACATCATAATCACATACAGACTTGATTGTGCCACAATCCAAGACCTGTGTGCCCAAATGGAGCAAGACCTGATGTCATCTATCCGCCATCCCACAGGAATCCCCCCTCTGGTGCAGGTTCTGTCAGTGCTCCATTTCCTGGCAAGTGGCTCCTTTCATACAACAGTGGCCATGGCATCAGGGATGTCTCAGCCAATGTTTTCTAACGTGTTGACCAGAGTGTTGTCTGCCCTGCTGAAACACATGCGCAGCTACATCGTGTTCCCCCAGGTGGACGATTTGCCCACAGTGAAGGCTGAAATTTATGCCCTGGGACATATCCCCAACATCATTGGTGCCATTGATGGTACACATGTGGCATTTGTCCCCCACCGCAGAAATGAACAAGTGTACAGAAACAGGAAAAGCACCCATTCGATGAGTGTGCAAATGGTGTTGGCAGACCAGTACATCACCCACGTGAATGCCAAGTATCCTGGCTCTGTGGATGACGCCTACATTTTGAGGAATAGCAGTATCCCTAATGTGATGGGCCAACTCCAGAGGCACCGGGTGTGGCTAATAGGTGAGCCCAAGGTCCCCACACAATATGAGTAGGTGTCTGGGGTAGTCCCTAAGGGTTAGTGTGTGTCTAACAGGTATTCCTCGGAATTTGCAGGTGACTGGTTACCCCAACCTCTCATGGCTACTGACCCCAGTGAGGAATGCCAGGACAAGGGCAGAGGACCGCTACAATGAGGCACATGGCCGAACTAGGCGTAGTATTGAGAGGACGTTCGGCCTCCTGAAGGCCAGATTCCGATGCCTCCATTTAACAGGTGGCTCCCTATACTACTCACCGAAGAAGGTGTGCCAGATAATCGTGGCATGCTGTACGGTTGCACAACCTGGCATTGAGACTCCAGGTGCCTTTTCTGCAGGAGGATGAGCCTGGTGATGGTCTTGTGGTAGCGGTGGAGCCTGTAGACAGTGAGGAAGAGGAGGGAGAGGAAGAAAATATTGACAACAGAACAAACATCATCATACAGTACTTCCAGTGACACACAGGTAAGAGACTGTAACTCCTCCTCACATTTCAGAGTACTGTAAGACAGTGTTCAAGTCAGCCTCGTAACCTCTGTCTATTGACACTGACTGTTCACTTTGGATTTCCATTTTTCAGATCTGGGTACCACATTCTGCCTTCTGCTATATGTACTGCTGGCCAACAACTGTCATACATTGGTATGAGTAAATGAACATTTACATTGATATTTGTTGCTAATGTCATTATACATTTGTGAAAGATCAGACTGACTTCAGATTGGTTTGTGATTAAAGGGTGTTTATTTAGGGGCTAATGACTATAGGGGTATGTGCAAGGATACGGGGGTGATGGTGGAGGAAGGTCCATAGAAGAGCCCAGTCTCTTGGTATCACAGGTGCATTGTCCAATGGGGCATAGGAAGGGGAGTAATGGCAGTTCAGTTTGTACTGGATGACATAGTGGGACAGAAGGGTGACAATCAGGAGAGTCTTATTTCCTGGTGGGGGTCTTGGCAATGTTCTCTGTCTTCTGCCTGGATCGCAGGGACCGTTTGCGGGGTGGTTCTCCTCTGCAGGGGGTGGGGTGCTGGTGGCCTGTTGTTCCTGTGGTGGTGCCTCCTGTCCACTAGCGCCAGCGGAGGTGGAAGGCTGTTCCTCAGTTTGGCTAGTGTCAAGGGCCCTTTGTTGTGCCACTGCCTCCCTCGTGGTCTTGCCCATATCAGCCAGCACCCCTGCTATGGTGACCAGGATGGTGTAGATTTTTGTGAGGTCATCCCTGATCCCCATGTACTGTCCCTTCTGCAGCCGCTGGGTCTCCTGAAACTTGGCCAGTACCGTGCCCATGGTCTCATGGGAATGATGGTATGCTCCCATGATGTTGGAGAGTGCCTCGTGGAGGGTCGGTTCCCTAGGCCTGTCCTCCCCCTGTCACACAGCCGTCCTCCCAGCTTCCCTGTTGTCCTGTGCCTCTTTCCCCTGAACCGTGTGCCCACTGCCACTGACCCCAGGCCCCTGATCGTCCTAGGTTAGTGGGTTTGCCTAGGGTCCCTATAGTAGTGGACAGACTGCTGATTGACGTGCCCTGGGGTCAGTGCCATGGGCCCGCTGGGTGGGTGCTGTGGTGGTGTTTCCTGAGGTAGGAGGTTCTGTGGTGATTTGTGACTGTGGCAGGGTGACCGACTGTCCAGAGGTCCCAGATGGGCCAGGCTGGTCATCGTGATCCAGGCGTGCAGAGCTGCTGTCATCACTGTGGGCCTCTTCTGTGGGGAGACTGGCTATGGCTGGCACCTCCTGTCCGGTGACGTTGGGTAGGGGTCATGTTGGGATGTAAATGCATTGTTATTGTATCTGTGTGTGCCATCTTGTGCAATGGGTGCATTTCCCTGTATAAATGTGCTTGCACTGTCGCCTTGGCCTTGTGTGAGTCGTCAATTTGTGGCCTGGGTGAGTCTCTCTATTGGGCATGCTGTGGTGATGGGTGTCCATGCAGGTCTTTGATGGGTGTCCATGCATTGTTGTTGCATGGAGGGCTTGGTATTGGGATGGGTGGGTTGTGATACTGGGTTATGTGTGAGTTGGTGGAGTGATGGGGGTGAGGGTGAGGGTAGGGGTAGGAGTTAGTGATGGCATGCAGGTAGGGTGCGAGATGTAGTAGTGAAAAGTTAATTTACCAGAGTCTAGTCCTCCTGCTACTCCCGCGAGGCCCTCAGGATGCATGATCGCCATGTTGTTAGTTGTGGGGGAGGAGGTGGGGGGTCCACCGCCAGTCCTCTGTACAGCAATCTGGTGTCTTGATACCACGGAACGTATCTTCCCCCATAAGTCGTTCCACCTCTTCCTGATGTCATCCCTGGTTCTTGGATGCTGTCCCACTGTGTTGACCCTGTCCACGATTCTCCGTCATAGCCCCATCTTCCTAGTAATGGACGTCTGCTGCACCTGTAAACCGAATAGCTGTGGCTCTACCTGGATGATTTCCTTCACCATGACCCTGAGCTCCTCCTCAGAAAACCTGGGGTGTCTTTGAGGTGCCATGATGTGGTGTGAGGTGATGTGTGAGGTGATGTGTTGGAGTGTGTGCTGTGAGGTGCATGGATGGTGTATGTGTGATGGTGTTCTGTGCCTCTGGATGATGGTGTGCTCTTTGCTTTTTTCTCTCTCTGCTTCTTCAAAATTGTTCGCTGTAAGGGGTTGTGGGGAATGTGGGTGTGTGTTTTATAGTGGTGTGAGTGTGTGGGTGTGGTGTGTGTATGTGTGTCAGGTGTGTGTATTTTGAATTGTCCGATGTGGTTGTGTTTTGTAAGTGTTGTGTATTTTGAGCGCGGCGGTGTGTACCGCCAATGGTTTGCTGCGGTTGAAAGATCGCCGCATTGATTAGTGGGTCGTGATACTGTGGCCGTATTCCTGTTGGCGTGACGGTCTGGCTATTGCCAGTTTATCACTGACCTTTAGGCTGGCGGACTTGTGTGGGTGTCTGTATAGTGGCGGATTTCTCTGTGTGGGTCATAATATATCACGGTATGTTGGCGGCCGTTGGCACGGCGGTAAGCAGAATTTACCACCAGGATTGTAATGAGGGCCATAATGTATAATTCAGTTCTGCAGATGGTGTTATTAAGTGAAATAAGTACTTCCAGAGTATACATGAACATATGGCTCGTTTAAAACTATAACTGGAATGTAGAGGTACACTCATTTGAAAGCATGGGCATGTATGTAAGCTAGTTTTCTGGTGCATACAACATCGCACATCTTTACACATACCATTGTACTCTCAAAGGTAGAAAGGACTGTATACTTCCACTGGCATCTCAAGCCCCATCTGTTCATCAAACACTGCCAGGATTCAATCTGCTTCCAAGCCCCACACCCTGGCACATCCAATATTCAACATGATCCTGAATTGTTAACCTATCCAGTTGCATTTTAAACTGAACTCTTGCTCTCCAGCTAGGTCAGTTAACGGGTCAGTAGTGAAAGTTAAAGAGCAAGAACATGAAAAATATAGCGTTACTCAATTCATCATGTAGTTCTGTTTTGATATTACTTATGCACATTTATAATAATCCCCCATACCATTCACAAATTACAAAACACTTTGGCACCCGGCCAGTGTTGCTTGTAACCATGTGAATCCTGAAGTACATAATGCTGCATGAACACGTTTAATTCTTCAGTACAGGTCTGGCCTTGCCAATTACCCACCCCCTGTGTAACTCATACCATATAGGTCATTTGATCACTGGCAAGACAGAATGGCATTTCAGGTGTGGCCACAAGTTTGAGTGTCTGTGCTAGATTTTCTGCTTATAGCATTTCCAGTTGTCATTGTTGATATTGGACTGATTAATAACACTGCTCATGACAAGTCATTCTTATACACAAATAATACATATCTGATAGAGACTTCTAGCTGCAGATTTCTTTTCTTAGAATTTCCCCCAGGCGTGAGACTGGATCTGGAGATTTTTCTTCAAGCAGTACACTTGCACGCCGCCAGGTGGTCTCAGTCGACTCTGCGTCCGTCTTTGGCTTTGTGGTCGCCGTGATGACGTTGCAGTCGTAAATAGGCACCACCCCAGTGTGCTGACATCAGTTCTTTTCTTTCTGTGCCAGCCTACACGCAGACCTGGAAAAGAGCTACCCTCAGTTGTTTTTTGACTGACTTTTTAACCTTTCTGTCAAAGTTTTTGACTACTTGGTGCATCAAGATGTCTTCCCGCAAGACCAGATTCATGCCATGTGACTCCTGTCACTGCATAATGTCGTTGACGGATCTGCTCCTCATGTGTTTGTGGTGCCTGGAACTCGACCACGACCCACAGTCATGCTCCGAGTACTGGGCCATGAACCTGAAGGCTTTGAGGGAGTTGTCCCAAAGCTCATGACAGTCTGGTGCTCGGTTCCGCTGCACTCCCGGTCTCGTTCGAGAGGAAGGTCTCAGGACCGCTCAAGGAGCCATCACTACTCATCCTTGTCTCACTCCAAATTGCTGGGACATTCTGTTGCGTAGGTTCTCATTATCCTAATGAGACAACTGGATTTGGGCAGCAGAATCACGTGTACTGCGGAGGACTGAGTCTGATCCCGCACCATGTGACACCTGTCGGCCTAATCTGGGTTTTGTTCTGGCTAGCTAGCAGTGCCTCATCTCCACCCAAGAGCAGGGATGATTGGGGCAACCAGGCGCATGACATAAATGACTCCTCAGGGGAATCGTGGTCACTCAGATCTCATCCGTTTCTCTCAGTTACATTAGTCTCACATATGCAAGGACAGTCAGAGGATAGTATAGTTCAATAAGGTTTTATTGAAATAACTGCATCCTAGATAATAAGGCATGTATTGCAATAACTAGGACGATGAAGCACAATAGGATTAAAATTGTGACAAGGAGAGTAAAACACAAGAATAACGCTACCATGTTGTCACTAAGGTTTTTAAGGATAGGTCCGACTTAGGCTATGTTGGAGCACAGCATGTTAAGCTCTAATTCTGCCCTTCAGGTTCCCCCTGGGAAGACATCATCCCTCATACCTGAGCAAGAGGCCTGCAGTCTACATAAGCAGCTGCAGCAAAGCAATCAGCATACTGTCTTGGTCATCTGGCTGAACATGGGTCAAAGTAGTGTTTGTATATAATAAAACAGCTGATGTTCCAAGAAAGGATCTCCATGTACGAGTGTGTATGTTTCTGGTAACATTGGAGACAAAGCATACCACTTTTGCCGGCAACCTATCTTACTGCAGCCTTGAGAAAAGCACAGAGTGAAAGAAATGTCTTGTTAAAGAATGCAGTGCTGACCTAGGTGAAGAACAACTAGATAGAGAAAATAAAACAAGACCGCAAATGTGCCTACTTTTAAAATAATATATCAAAGCTAAAAAACAATATCTAGGTTAAAGTGCACAGCGGCAGGCCTAATTTGCTCAAATAATGTGTATAAAATTATAGCTAAAATGGCTACACAACAATTCGGGTCACGGAAAGAAGTTGAAGAAGAACAAATGTTCTTCGACTGCACCCTGTTGCCCGAACAATGTGACGCAGGAGGAGCACCAACACTCTAGGGGCCAGATGTAGCAAAGGTTTTTACCCATTCTGTGTCTATGGGAAAAAGTGTTCGTACATATGGCCCTAGGTCTCCGTCCTCAGAGCCTCCTTTTGAGTCAGCTCCGCACCTCCCCGAGTTTCTGGTAGCCGTAGCCACCCTTGCCCAACTGAGAGAATTTTAGGAGGCCATCCGCTTCATTTTGCACATAAGTTGCACACCAGTGGCTTTAGCCTCGGCTCCGGAGGGCACCCCAGGATCTGTTTCTGGATCTGTACAGGCCCTGGTCATGTTATCGTGACCCGGCACCGGTACAGATGTCAACACTTCTGACGCCGGTCGGGCCCATAATAGATGTCAATCATATACTAGTTCCCCACCCTAATCTGGGCCGGAAACATCGTCGCTCGATGCTGGCTCTGTCTTCGATGGGCACTATGTTCCCCAGATTGGATCCTGATCCTTAAGCGTATGGATACAGGTAAGGTGAGAGTATGGAGGGGTCGCTGGATCCTTGAGAATTCTAGCTGGAATATCCTGAAATGGACTGGGCTCACGAATTGGGCAAAGACAGTGGTCTTGCACCTCTCCTGACGCTGGTACGCTTTCTCCCCCTACCATGGCTACAGAGGAGGGAGCCTCATGTTCAGTGGTTTTGAGGAGAGTGGCTGAGGTCCTGGGCCTCGAGCTGCCTTCGCTGGCTGTCCGGACTAACCTCCTAACTGAGGTGCTTCAGCCAGGGGCCTCCACATCTGAACCCCTTTTGCCCTTTAATGAACCCTCACTGATGTCCTGCTGGGGATGTGGTCTAAACCCAGCACAGGGGCTCCTGTCAACAGGACACTCATCCGCTGCCATTGGCCTGCACCTAACTACCCTAAATTCCTGACACCACATCCAATACCTGACAGTTTCGTCATCCAGACTTCTTCCTCTTCTGGCACATTCCCATCTGCACCATAGGGAATCAAAATGACTGGACCAGCTTGGTAAGAAGTTATTCTCTTCCTCCAGTCTGGTGTGGCAGTCCATGAACACCACATGCCTTTTGGGCTGCTATTCTCGTACTTTCTGGGATATGGTTGCGAACGTACTGGCACAGGTTCCGGAGGAGACGCAGACCGTTCTCTCCCAAGCTGTTGCTGATGGGAGAGATGCAACCAAGTTCATGATTCGTTGTGGGCGGGACACGACTGACTCGCGAGGGAGATCAGTTGCGTTCACTGTGGCCTTGAGGGGCCACGCTTGCTTGAGGACACCTGGTTTTCATGGGATGTCCAGCACTTTCTTATGGACATGCCCTTTGATAGCACCCACCTATTCGGAGACAAAGCAGACTCAGCACTCAAGCACTTTAAGGAGTCTCGAGCTACGGCTCAGTCCCTTGGCCTTGAAGCTGCTCCTCGCCCCCCTCAGTCTGCTCTTTGCCCCTTTCGTGGCTACGTAAGGGGCAGTCAACTGCGTCCATTTCCCTCCAACCGCCATGCATGCTGCCCAGCCTCCGTGTGGCCACGGATGCAGGATCTAATGTGCCCATGGGTCCAGGAAGCCAGCGGTCAGCCCAATCCACCAACCCCCTGCTGCAGCCTCCAAACCTTTCTAGTCCGCTGCTCCATCACAAACCAGATGGAGGCAGGATTCATGATCACCTGCCCCAATGGGAATCCGCCACGACAGGCAGATGGGTTTTGCTAATCGTCCAAAGTGACTGCTCCTCTGGCCGTGCCACCGTCATACGTTCAGATGGCGGAGAAATCACTTTGCACTTCTCTGCAAGGAAGTTACTGCTCTCTTGGCAAGGGAGACATAGAGAGCATCCCTGTGCCAGAAGTAGGTCGTGGTTGTTATTCCTGCTACAGTCTATTGCCCAAGAAGGATAAGGGCCTTCGCCTATCCTAGACCTCCGGTCCGAAATCTCTTCCTCAGAAAGGAGAAGTTCAAAAGGTTCACTCCAGCTTAGGTCTTATCTGCACTGGAGACTGGATGGTAGCCTTGGACTTACAGGATGCCTACTTTCACATTCCCATTCTACCTGCCCACAGACATTACTTGTGGTTAGTGGTAGGTCACAAGCACTTTCAGTTTACTGTGCTCCACTTTGGCCTCACCAGCGCCCCTCAGGTGCTCATGAAAGTGATAGAAGTGGTCGTAGCTGTTCTGGATACAGTACAGTTTTGGGCCTATCTTCCTGAGTGGCGAGTCCAGGATATTCAGGCTACGATACCAATGTTTCAGCCTCTGTCCTGGGTTTCGTTGAGAGGACTTTAAGCCTGCTGGGCCTCATGGGGTCCTGCATCCTGCTGGTCACACATGCCACATGGCATATGTGGGCTTTGCAATGGTACATGAAGTTGCAGTGGGTGCAGCATCAGGGGAATCCCTTAGACATGGTCCAGATCTCTGTGTAAAATGTGCAGATCTGTAGTGGTAGCTTTCGAACTGCGATTGGGTCAATGACAGATCCCTCTCCCTTACCCATCCATATCTGACAGTAGTGACAGATGCATCTCCCCTGGGATGGGGCTGCCACATGGGGGAGGCGGAGATCAGAAGCATCTGTTCTCCAGCGGAGTCCGGGCTCCACATCAACCTTTTGGAGCTCAGGGTGGTCAGGCTAGCATTGAAAGCCTTCCTTCCCCCTCTCAAAGGGAAAGTGTTGCAAGTGTTCACGGACAACACCACCACCATGTGGTACTGCAACAAGCAGGACGAGGTGAGATTGTGGACCCGTTGTCAGGAGGCTCTGCGCCTCTGGACATGGCTGGAACGTCAGGGCATATCCCTGATGGTTCATCATCTGCAGGGCTCTCTGTACATCAGACCCAAAGACCGCAGTTGTCAATTAATGATCAATCACTAATGGCGTCTCCGTCCAGAGGTGGTGCTAAGTCTCTTTCAGCAATGGGGAGATCCTTGGTCAGATCTGTTCGCCTCCACAGAGAACGCGCAATGTCAGCTGTTTTGCGCTCTGGAGTTTCCAAGGCAGCACTTGCGCTATGACACTTTTCGTCTTGCGTGGAACCCGGGCCTCCTATATGCCTTTCTGCCGATACTACTTCTGCCCAGAGTTCTCAAGAAGGTCAAGAATGACCAGGCCCAAGTAATCCTTGTAGCGCTGGACTACGCATGAAGAGTAGGGTATCCCGAGCTTCTAAGCATGGCCATTAATCCTCCACTTATACTGCCTCCTCGGGAGGATATTCTGTCGCAGCAGAGGGGACAGATCTTCCCCCAAACCTGTCCAGGCTCTGCTTTGTTGTGTGGAGATGGAGTGGAGCAGTTAACAGCTTTCGACTTTCTGCCCGAAGTCTGTAAGGTTATCTTGGCAGCCAGGCGTCCCTCCACCAAAACAATATAAGACTGTCATTGGAACAAATTTGTGGCATGCTGTACTAACAATTCTTTTGTTTGTACTCTTTCTTGCCCAGCAGGGTTCTGCTTTGGGCACCCTTAAAGATTATCTGCTTGCTAACTCTGCTTTCCTCAGACTACCAGGCCAACCCTCTTTGTTTAAATATCCCAGTGTTGGGAGATTGCTCAAGGATCTTATCCATATGTTTCCGCCTACCCTGTTCATAATGCCCCGGTGGATTTGAACTTGGTACTCACTTACCTCATGTGTGCTCCCTTTGAGCCCCTTTATAATTGTCATCTTTGGCTTCTCACTTTTAAGACAGCATTTCCTGTAGCCAACACCTCTGCTTGAAGAGTGAGTGAGCTGCATGCTCTTTCTTCAAAGCCACCCTTTTTCTCTGTCCATCCTGACAAAGTGGCGCTTCATACTAGGGCCTCTTTCTTTCCAAAAGTGGTCACACACTTTCATGTAGGCCAGTCTATCACTTTGCCTACTTTTTATGAACCCCCACATCCTTCTCGTGAAGAGGAGAAACTCCACAGTCTGGATTCGAAAGGAGTGCTGGCAGTCTACCTCAATCGCACCGAAGACTTCCATGTCGAAGAGCAATTCTTTGTTGGTAATGTCGGTGTGATGAAAGGTCGAATGGTGCAGAAAAGGACCATCTCTAGATGGGTTGTTCTCTGCATCAAAATGTGCTATGCTTTAGCTAATTAGCAACCCCCTGAGCGTTTGGTGCTCACTGTACCAGAGCAACTGCCACAACCACTGCCTTAGCACGCAGAGTTTCTGTCCTGGACATCTGCCAGACAGCAACGTGGGCATCCCTGCACACGTTCACTAAACACTACTGCATAGACAGTCAGGTCTGCAGGGGCCTCTATCTTGGCCATTTGGTCCTGCAGGACTTAGTATGATCTTGGTTCGCAGACCCATCTCCGGGGTATCTATTCTAAGGTAAGGAATCTGCAACTAGAAGTCTCTATCAGATGAACAAGTTACTTACCTTTGGTAATTATTTATCTGGTAGAGGTATATTCTAGTTGCTGATTCCTTACCGACCCACCCTTCCTCCCCACTCCTCGGACTGATTTCCAGGGACTGGGACTCCCCTTCAGGGCCCTAGTTCTGGTGCACCATTCTCAGTGTTTTTCATGGCTCCACACTTCTGGCATGGAAAGTCTTGAAAAAGAAACTGACGTCAGCACACCGGGTGGCGCCTATGTACGACTTCAACACCAACGACGGATGTGGAGTCGAGCCTTGCCACCTGACGGCATGTAAGGGTACTGCTTGAAGAAAAATCTTCAGATACAGTCTGATCCCTGGGGGAAATTTTAAGGTGAGGAATCTGCAATTAGAATATGTCTCTACCAGATAATTTGTTACTGAAGGTAAGTAACTTGTTCTTTCATACATAAACGAAGTCGCTTCACCACTGTTAGATTTCCCCGTCATGAACTCTTAATTAACCCCACCTAGGTACATGGTCAGGCAGGCTCTGAGACCCAGGTCTGAAGGTTAATGACTGACAGGTCACAGGTGGGGTAACACGTAGCCGACAGTCAAACGTGCAATCATGAAAACTTAGAACAGATCCCACAGATAAGCAGCAACACTACAATGGTCCCAGGAGATTGGCCCCAATAAAGCACACATGGGCAGAGGGATGAGTGCATTCCCAAAACACTGTAAAGTCAGATGCCACACATAGTTAGGACACTTAGCCAATCAGGACACAGCACATGCATTGACCACGCACCACTCAGACCGGTCATCTGGACACCTACCCTCTGGTCTACATTATGGCCACGGTAGGTTGAGACCCACCTGCTTTCCCTAACTAGAATTGTATCTTTGCATCCATGACGAACATTCACGTTTTATGACTTTATTGCACCCAGAGAAATATATAAAACCTGCATCACTTCAATGGACTAGGAGAGACAGTCCTCATACCCCGGTCCTGTAACTGCTCTCTTGACCGTAATGTTTAATTAAACAAACCGTTTCCTGTTTTGCCAGACGCAGCTTGTCTTTTGCTTTTTTAAGGTAAATTCTCATCATCTTGCTGCAGTTCCTTCTTCTGTAAGTTGTTTACAGTGCATAATATTTTTAGGGACTTGACATTGCTTACTCTCACAAAGATTTTATTTGCTGCCATCAATGTGCCTTCCATAGAGGAGTATCCATTCACACATTGCCTTCCTTAAGAAACAATTATGTTTGCCTCCTACCTTAGAGGTCAGAGTGAAGATCCCATAGCCCTCTTTACAGGCCTTAGTATATCTCTGCCTTTTCAGGTCTGTTACAGGATTAAAAAGGTCACCCACCCCCCCAATCTCCCTCCCCAGTCTGCACAACAGTAAATTCTCTTGCGACAAGATGTCTGTAGCACCACTGCTAGTTTTGGATCATAAATCTATAAGGTGTGTTTGTAAGGAGAGCTCACCCAACAGATTTAGAAAGATAGTTTTACTAGTCAGGGGGTTCCCATTCTCATAGACGAGACATATGAAATGTCCTAGTTGGAGGCTTTTCTCCAGTGGCGAGTGTCCTACCATATTGAAACAATGCTCCTACATGTTCATGATATTGTCGTCCAAGTAACTGTGATCTGTGAACTAGTGCTCTTGAAAATCTTAAGCAGGCTGTCCCTAAATACTTTTTAGAGAAGGTTTGCATATGCGGTGACATGTTTAGCAATGACTAAATGACTATCTATGTCAGAGAGGATACTTGTCCAGGAAATAAAGCACAAGGAAGATTAGAGAGTGATTTCTATTATTTCTCCTTTTTTAAATAGAGGTGAATGAAACCGCTCTAAAGAAAAACCATACTCAATCTGAATTCAACCTCAAGATTACATGATCCCCATAAGCAACAGCCTCTGCATTCCTTCTTACTCTAGGTTGACAAAGAATCATTGGTTTGTATGAACACATTATTCCACAGAGGCAATAAAATGTATGTTAGGTGGGCACTCCTGCCCCCCCCCCCCCCCCCCCCCCCCCCAATTTGGTGTCGCCCACCTCCAGTTGTCATACTTTTTGGAGCACAGCTTGGTTGCTGGAATATTCCATCCCAAAATACTCTGCAGTCCTCTCGAACAAATCCCCTGATGTAAGTTCCAACTGGTGTACAATAGTGTTGGTTCCCTACTCTGATACCCCCTTAACATGGCAAACGCCATAAACTTTCTGGAAAACTGCAGACAAGAACCTATGCAGTTTCTTCTAGCCAACGGCTTTACAGGTGAAGGCGGGGAGATCACATTTGTTGTGGAAGCTCATGAAGCATATCAGATATATTTTACTCTTGAGTCGTCTTTCCTGAACTGAATGACAATTCACACATGCCACACTTACAGAATATTGAACTTACCACAATGGTACCAAGCTTATCAACACTTAAAAATACCACTTTCCTATCAAGAACATCAAAACTGGTTCGGTGGCACCCTTCCACATATAATACAACCCATGAGATTAGGTCATTTAAGCAATGATGGACCAACATTGCCTATATTGGCCATGTACACACCACATCCTGATGTGCAGGCCATGCAAATAGCAGACATACGCACACTTTAAGGATCAATTCTATTTATTGCAGTTTTTAAAACAGAAGAAACACATCTGTATGCCTACAACCTTTCAGGACGGCAGCGGTAATTGCACTTAAGAAATATCTAACACAGCTTTGATGCCACAACCCTGGGGCTGGCAGCGCAACTAGTTGCTTTGGAAGTTGTAAATTTGAATGACAGAACAATACAATAACACAAACAAAAAACAAGTCCCCTTCCCACTTCTTACCCATTTTGGCTCACCCTAGTCATCTGAATGAAAGGAGGTATACCTTTGGACGTGAGGTATCAGGTCAGCGCTCTACCATAGCAGATGTAAGACTTTTAAGGACGTAGGGCAAGTGATTTCATTAATTTCAGAAGACAGTATCTGAGTGAAGGGTGCCCAGCGGGTGGAAAAGTCTGTGGCCCGTTGCTCAGCCACCAGTGTGAGGTTTTCCATCCCCAGCAAGTGCCAGAGTTTATGCAGCCAAGAAGTGTCGTTGGGGATTCTGTCTGTGCCCCAAAATAGTCCGATGGGCTGAGTTGATGACCAGAGCCATCTAGCGACCATTCATCGAGCACAGAGGAAATGTGAGTGGATTAGAGAGGCAGAGGACAGTGTATGTCAGTAGTCTAGGAATCTCTGTTTGGAATGCCTTGTCTATTTTGTCTAGGATGTCACTCCAGTATTGTTGCACCTTGGGGCAATGCCAAAGCTGGTGCAGTAGTGTGCCTGTGTTATTGCACCCTCTCCAGCTTGCAGCCGGTTTGGAGAGATCCCAAGAGTGTATCCTCGCTGGGGTATAATACCAGTACAAGGCAATTTTATAAGCTGCCTCCGTGTCCGCCGCACTGTACGCGATATGATGAGCCCTATTGTTGATGTCTGCCCATTCTATGTCTGATAGCTCTTTCCCTATCTCAGCTTCACATCTTCCATGTCCAGCGTTTTTGGGTACCTGTGCTAAGGTGGTTAGGTGCATGTAGATCTCGGAGATGAGTTGTTTGTCATCCTGCTTAAGTGTTACCTATTTTTCAAATGGTGTAAGATGTCTCGCCGCCAGGGGCTGTATCGAGGGCTGAAGCACCCAGTGCCTAACCTGTAAGTACGTCATTCTGTCTGCCTCTAGAAGCCCGTAGTCTTCCTGTAGGCGATCGAAAGGGATAGTGCCATCTGTGTCAAAAAGACTTCCTATTCTCTTGCATCCTCCGGCATGCCATCTGCGTAAGCAATCTGGGTTCATGCCAGGGGTAAAATCTGGGTTGGCACATATTGGTGTCATAGGTGATGGGAAAGATGCCAGCCCATTCTATCATGAATCGCAATTGAGCAGCCCAAAAGTACTTCGCAAGGCATGGGACTGTCATACCCCTGATTTTCTTAGGGAGAATCAGGATCTGCTTTGAGTGTGGGGGCTTCCCGTCCCAAATATATTTGAGGATTACAGTCTGCAGTGTACTTAGGGTCTTACCTGTGTGGGGGGAGGGAGGGGAGGAGGCTGGAGGGGATTAATTTGGAAAATATATAGAATGCGAGGTAGAATTGTCATTTTAGTCACTGGTACCTGGCCTAGCCATGATCATTTAGGTTTGCTCCATGTGTCCAGGTCTGCTAGCACAAGTTTAGAAAGGGCAGCGTAGTTCCTGTGGGCTTTTCGCGAAGATGTGCTAGCAAGTTTGATGCCTAGATATGGAATGTGGGAGGAGGTCCAAAGATAGGAAAGTCAGGAGCGGAGCACTGCTTCATGGGCTGGGGGAACCATCAGGTTCAGGATTTGAGATTTTTGCATATCGACTCTTAGTCCCGATTTAGCCCCGAATACCGTTATTGTTGTGTCTCTCATGCTATCAGGGAGAAAATTAGTCTCAGTGAATGAATTAATTAATCTTGTGTGTATCGGTGCTAACTCAAGGCAAAAGGTTTTATAAAAGAGTGGCGTGAAGCCATCTGGGCCCGGTGCCTTCCTGGACTTCATTCGGCAGACAGCCGATATGACCTCACCTACTTGGATTGGTTTGTCAGGAGAGTATGTAGCAGCCTGGAAAAGCGAGGTGAGGGCAAAGCCATCCAGGTAAGGGGCTAGGATCATTGCTTATATATGTGTCAGCCGCATAGAGGGATTGATAGAATTCCCAAAATGCTGCCACAATTTGGGAGTCTGTTCGCGCCTCTCCCATAATAATATTTATGTTTTAGTCTTACAATGGCGTATTCTGCTCGATCTAAACCTAGGAGCCTCAGTTGGAGACTGACTTTTTCTAACTCTCTCCAAACACTGGGTGCCCCGTGCATTTGTGAATACGCTTTCACTCCCCCTCTTTCTGCTCAAGCTGAAGTTGCTTCTCGAGCTTTGTTCTCTGCGGCAGGTGTAGCTATCGCCTCTCCCTGTACCACTGCTTTAAGTGCGTCCCACACAGACGCAAGTAGTGTAGACTCGTTGTCATTGATGCAAAGATACTCCTTAATGACCTGCCGTAAGGCCTCCACCCAGCTATGTGCCACAAGTATAGCATCTCGAAATCTCCAGTTAGGGGAGCTAAAGTGAGTTAAATCACATTGGGCTGTTAGCAAGAGTGGGGCATGATCTAATAAGGGTCTGGGTTCTATTGGGATGTCTCTAATGTGTGCTTGGAAGGCTGGGGAAGCTAGGAAATAATCTATGCGGGTATATGTTTTAGCCACCACTGAATAGAAAGTGTAGTCTTGAGAGTCCGGATTTACCTCTCGCCATGCACCACAGTCTCAAAGCCACTGGAGCCCTGCCGGAGAGAAAGCACCCGTCAGGCCATGCCGGTGGCCCAACTGGTCTTGATCAATGTCCATGACTAGGTTAAAGTCGCTCCCTATGAGGAGCGATGTGTCAGGGGTTGCTAGTGTCTGGATTAGAGCTTGTATAATGAATGGTTCCTTTTCTTATTGGGAGCGTAAATTGTGACCAGTGTAAAGTGAAATGTACCTACCAGTACTCTTTATCCACGTATCTACCTTTTATCTCGGTTATCTTGGTGAGAAATTCCCCTAGGAAAGATCTAGATATAAGGATCGCCACCCCTCCATGTTTAGTGTTTGCAGAGGAGCAGGTCTGTTGAAGAAATAGTTCAGAGCGCATCCTAAAGACATCCTTAGATCAGAGATGTGTTTCCTGTGATAGGCAAATGTGGCTCTTTGTGCGTTCGAGTAGGGAGAGGATCAGCAGTCGTTTTGCGGGGTGGTTAAGGCCTCTGATGTTGACGCTCAGAAATTTAAGTGTCAAGTGTGTTTGTAGATAGGAAGAGCATTTGATCCCCTACGTGTAGCGGGGAGGGGTATATTGGGTGTGGTGCCAAATGTTGTGCAGGTGTTGTAGCTCGCCAGATGTTGAGTTTGTTCTACATAGGGAGCAGGGGAAGATTAAAACAGGTAACAGTATGGCACAACATGTGCTAAACCAAACATGAGACAAAGTTAACAACTTGAGGAAGCCCATGAAGATGGCATCTATCCTGGCTCAAGGGCATCTGATGATATTACTTGAACTGCGCGAAGACCATGCCGCCTCAGGCCCAGTCACAGCACAGTGGACAGGGGGTCCCCACAACCAGGTGTAGGACATAGCCACTGTGAAGGCACTGCGTCTTGGCTTCTATTTGCTGGTGCCAGAAGTTCTACTGTCCAGAACCGGCTCTTTCCCTGGAAGATGGCCTATTATGTTTCCACCCCTGGGCTGCCCACCAGGGCCGGCCTCCCCAGATGTCCAGCCCTCCAAGTCTGAGGGATCCTCTACCAGCTCTAGAACATGTTGGTCCTCCTTGACTGTTTTAAATTGGTGTAGCTGGCCCTCCCAGAGAAATATGAGCCTGAATGGGTTTCTCCAGCCATACAAGACACTGTGGGACCAGAGGTGGTCTGTAATAGGTGTAAACTCTCTGCACCTTTGCAGTGTAAGCAGGGATATGTTCTGGGAAAGGTATAGTGTATGGCCTCTGAACTGGATATGCTGCTGGCTTTGTACCAGTCAGAGTATGTCTTCTATAATCAGGAAATTGTGGACACACGCTAGAATATCTGGGGGCCTCGATTCAGTTCACCCCGGCCGCCCAGCTCTATGTACGCGATCTAGCAAGAGCCCTTTGTTGTCCATCCCAGGACTGAGCAAAACAGGGCCATAATGTACTCTCTACTATCCTTTCCCTCGACTCCAGAAGGAGCACATCTGTTCTGACAGCATGATCGATTTCCAAGGTCCTCGGACATTATCTGCAGCTGGTCTTGCTGTTCCCGAAGTCGCAAAATCTTTTCACGCATTTGTTCAACATCTTCGTCTCTCGCAATCTCATTTTCTTCCAAGCCAGAGACCCATTCCCCTATTGAGGTAAGATGTGAGCAAAGTTCATGCAGTTCCTGGGTGAGGTCTTTCCTAAGATCCTGTAGATCAGTCTTTAGAGAGTCCAACAAGGATGTGAGGAAGCCACTGGTGACCAGGGCAATTTCATCGTCATTCATTCCCTCGTCCCCTGCCCGTAGCAAGGGCCGGGGGGAATTGCCTGAAGATTTGTGTTGTGCTGGTGCGGATCTCGTTAGCATCTCTCGGACTGACTGCTCCTTTATATGTTTTGAAGTGGCCACGATCCCAGAACTGGATAGTGGTGCCCTCTGTATGTTTCAGTTTAGGATGCTTTCTTTAGTCTGTCTCCCTCTCTTGAGATCCTAGTGGCTGCAATAGGGCTAAGCGTCTATGCTAAGGTGTTGTTGTATGGTCACCACCGCAAGGAGTTTTGCCAAAGCCCAGACCTCAGCCCAGCTCCTATGAAGCTCAAAGCAAACTGTAGAGTCCAGAGAAGCTGTGTAGTTTGTGATCAGGGGCAAGCTGAGATGACGTTGGAGTCATCTGTGCTCCCGGCGCCAGCAGCGTCAGGGAAGATCTTGCCAGTTGCTAAGGTGCCCCCCAGGCAGCACCATGGGGGGCAATCCCTGGGAGTTCCCCTTCTGTGCGCTCTTTTCTCCGTTGACCACGACCATGCGATGGGAGCCCACCCAGGCGTGGTGCAGCCTCCATCCAGGCTCTCTGTGGGGTTTGTAAAACAGTATCTTGCGTTGCACCAGGTCTGTCCCTCTGTCTCCCCTCTTATACACCCTAGGTCCCAGCCAGCTCCATCACCAAGCACTGTGCTCCGGTTCGGGGAGTGGACGTCCAGGCGCTGTTCCTCCGGCGCCTCCTCCAGGGCCCTCTCATCCAGGGGCAGCCACCCCTAGGCCCAGGACCAGGCCCAATCCAATGCTCCAGCCCAGTATTATCCTGGGGGATGGTGAGAGGGTACTCTGGCAGCTGTCTTACTCACATGGTAGCTGGAACCCAGGGGTCCACCTCGGCGCCCCCCAGCCTGGAAGCAGCATGGTGTGGCAACTCCATCGATCTAGCTTGGGCCAAGCCTGCACCAACCAATCCCGGGGCATCCTTGTAAGGCATCCATCTTCGGGCCTCCCGTCACTGGGCCAGATCGCCACCAGGCAACAGGTCAACACCCGTGCCGGAGGCCTCATCTGCCATTCATCTGCGGTGCCCAGGCCACAAGTCCAAAAGTTCACTCACCAGATGGGCCCCCCCACCTCTGCGGTCCGACAGATTCTCCTCCGATCCCTCGCGGTCCGTCTGTGATTCCAAGCAGCCGGTCTCTCGCTTCTCTGCTCCCAGGGCAGCACGGCGGTGTGAACCCCACACCAGGCTGCTCACTCGGTGAAGTCCTCTTCTCGGCTATCAGTCGTGGCCCGGAGGGGAAGATGACATGGGCCCTCGGTGCTGCTGATCCCCTTGGTTATTGGCCCGGGCGGCAGAGAGCCTGGGCAACACGTCCGCTCATGCTGCCATCTTGGCCACGCCCACTTTATAAAGAGCTAGTAACAATATATAGACCACTAGTTCAGTTTGTAATGCAGACTTTGAACACCACCCCAGCGAGGGCTGCTCCAGCTTTACATCAGTTGGCAGTTAAAGGAATTAATCCTCAAACAGTACATTCAATAATGGGCAAAGTATCCACAGAACAGGAAAGATTCCGTTCTGGATAGCACTGAAAACAAATCAGCTGGAATCAGTGTTTACCCATATGGGACCCCAAGATAAACATAGAATTCTCACTATGTGCTTGCATTCTGAATGGTTCTCTCAAGAGGACTGCGCCACTTGGGGTAGAGTCTTGGCTGCAGTATACACAACCACACATTGTACTCTGACACTTGCCAACTTGCTGGAAGTATTAAAACAATTTCAAAATGAACACAGAGAAGCCCTGGCCCTGTATTCGGGGATTAGACTGATGCAGAACTTTGACACAGTCTCCTCAAATATTTTAAGCAGTATTAAAGGGGAAGCAGTGGCATTGGCCATTCGCCATCGGCTCCGAGTGGTTCCTCAACAGAACTAGGAGCACGAGCTGCCAAAAATGATCTCTGAAAGCTATACTACTGTAGGTCAGGATAGTCTTGTGGCTAGACCAACTAAACCGCAAATTCAGAATACCACCTCTAAGGAAGGTAATAAACAAGCACACAAAACACACCCTCAGCGGCACAGGGGCGTCCAGGGCAGGGCACAGGGGGGCTGCTCGGGCCAGCCACTGACTGGGCTAGGCAGAGGGTCGCCTGAGGGTCACTCCTTCACTGGAGTTAGGTTCCTTCTGGTCCTGGGGGCTGCGGGTGCAGTGCTTGGTCCAGGCGTCTGGTTTCTTGTTACAGGCAGTCGTGGTCAGGGGGAGCCTCTGGATTCTCTCTGCATGCGTCGCTGTTGGGGTCTAGGGGGGTCATCTCGTGCTACTCACAAGGTCGCAGTCGCCAGGGAGTCCTCTCTGTAATGTTGGTTCTCTGGAGCTCAAGCCGGGGGCATCGGGTACTGAGGGTGAAGTCTCACGCTTCCGGCGGGAAGAGTGAAGTCTTCAAAATTTGAAAAAAAGTTGCAAAGTTGTTGCTGTTTTTGAACAGTGCTGCTGTTCACGGGAGTTTCTTGGTCCTTTGGGTTCAGGGCTTCAGAGGTCGCTGGTCCCTGTCTGATGCGTCGCTGTGCAGTTTTCTTTGAGTCTGGGGACAGACTGGAAGGGCTGGGGCCAAAGCAGTTGTTGTCTCCGTCGTCTCTGTAGGGCTTTCAGGTCAGCAGTCCTTCTTCTTTGTGTAGGTTGCAGGAATCTGATTTCCTGGGTTCTGGGGTGCCCCTAAATACTGAATTTAGGGGTGTGTTTAGGTCAGGAGGGCAGTAGCCAATGGCTACTGTCTTGGAGGGTGGCTACACCCTCTGTGCCTCTTCCCTGAGGGGAGGGCGGCACATCCCTAATCCTATTGGGGGAATCCTCCAATCTCAAGATGGAGGATCTCTAAAGACAGGGGTCACCTCATCTCAGGACACCTTAGGGGCTGTCCTGACTGGTGGGTGACTACTCCTTGTTTTTCTTATTATCTCCTCCAGCCTTGCCGCCAAAAGAGGGGGCAGTGGACGGAGGGGCTGGCATCTCCACTAGCTGGGATGCCCTGGGGTGCTGTAACAAAAGGCATGAGCCTTTGAGGCTCACTGCCAGGTTTTATAGTTCCTGCAGGGGGAGGTGAGAAGCACCTCCACCCAGTACAGGCTTTGTCCCTGGCGACAGAGTGGCCAGCATCTCGTTTGGTTGTGGCAGGCTGGCAGAAACTGGTCAGCCTAGCACTTGGAGTCGGACTGGTATTCAGGGGGCATCTCTAAGATGCCCTCTGGGTGCTTTTTACAACGAATTCCACACTGGCATCAGTCTGCATTTATTGTGCTGAGAAGTTTGATACCAAACTTCCCAGATTTCAGTGTAGCCATTATGGAACTGTGGAGTTCGTGTTTGACAAACTCCCATATATTGGTTATCGCTACCCTGCGCTTAGAATGTCTTAGGTTTTGCTTAGACACTGTAGTGGCATAGTGCTCATGCACACATGCCCTCACCTGTGGTATAGTGCACCCTGCCTTTGGGCTGTAAGGCCTGCTAGAGGGGCAACTTACCTATGCCACAGTCAGTGTGAGGTGGGCATGGCACTCTGAGGGGAGTGCCATGTCGACTTAGTCATTTTCTCCCCACCAGCATACACAAGCTGTGAGGCAGTGTGCATGTGCTGATTGAGGGGTCCCCAGAGTGGCATAATACATGCTGCAGTCCTTAGAGGCCTTCCCTGGCATCAGGGCCATTGGCACCAGGGGTACCATTTACAAGGGACTTATCTGGGTGCCAGGGCTGTGCCAATTGTGGGAACAAAGGTACAGTTTAGGGAAAGAACACTGGTGCTGGGGCCAGGCTAGCAGAGTCCCAACACCCCGTGAGTAGCCCGAGACGACCCCCCCAACCTCCACAGCGACGCCTGCAGAGACAATCCCGAGGCTCCCCCTGACCGCAACTGCCCGTAACAAGGGACCCAACGCCTGGACCAAGCACTGCACCCGCATCCCCCAGGACTGGAAGGAACCGAACTTCAGTGCAGGAGTGACCCCCAGGTGACCCTCTGCCTAGCTCAGGTGGTGGCTGTCCCGAGAAGCCCCCACTGTGCCTGCCTGCACCGTTAGAGTGACCCGGGGTCCCTCCATTGCTTCCTATCTAAAACCCGACGCCTGCTTTGTACACTGCACCCGGCCGCCAATGTCTGCCCCCGAGGACGCGGGTACTTACCTGTTGGCAGACTGGAACCGGAGCACCCCTGTTCTCCATAGGCACCTATGTGTTTTGGGCACCTCTTTGACCTCTGCACCTGACCGGCCCTGAGATGCTGGTGTGGTTAATTTGAGGTTGCCTTGAACCCCCAATGGTGGGCTGCCTATGCCCAGGAACTGAGACTTTTACTTACCTCACAATCTACATTACTTACCTCCCCCAAGAACTGTTGATTCTTGCACTAAGTGTCCACTTTTAACCCCTTCTGTGCCGCGGACGTAATGCTTACGTCCTGCGGCACAGTGCTCCTGCGCCCAGGACGTAACCATTACGTCCTGGGCACAGAGCCCAGAGGGAGCGCTAGCGCTCCCTCTGTGGGGTTCACCCCACCCTCCCAAGGCAAGGATAGAAGGGGAAGCCCTTCCCCTTCCACCCCCGACAGCCCCCCCTGACGCCCCCCAACCTCCCCCTGTGACCATCACAGAGGCCTCCTCCCATCGCGCTGGAAGCTGAACTTCCAGCGCGATCGGAAGAGAAATGCACAGCATTTCTCTTCCGATCACGTGGAGGAGGCCTGAGAGGCTTCAAAGGGATGGAAAGGAATTTCCTTCCCTTTGAAGTCTCTCTGAGCGTTTTAGCAGCCGGATTGCAAAGCAATCCGGCTGCTAAAATGCCCACTAGACACCAGGGATTTATGTTTTAGATGAAATTGGCATAAGGGGAGCGACCCCTTGGGCAAGGGTCGCTCCCCAGGGGGGCTTTTTTTTTTTACGCATTTCTGCCCCCCCAGGGGCAAAAACCTCAAGGCACCAGGGATTTTTTTTTTTTGTTTTATTTTTGTTTTTTTTGTTTTTTTTAGAGGTGGAGAGCGACCCCTTAGGCAAGGGTCGCTCCCCTCAGGGGCAAAATATATTTAGGCCATTTCTACCCCCCTTGGGGGCAGATTGGCCTATTTTTATGAGGCCAATCTGCCCCAAGGGGGACAGAAACCACTAGACACCTGGGAGGTTTTTTTTCGTGAATTTCACGCAAGGGGAGCAACCCTTAGGCAAGGGTCATTCCCCTGGGGGGGGGAATTTATTTTAGGCCATTTCTTCCCCCCTGGGGGGCAGATCAGCCTATTTTAATCAGGCTGATCTGCCCCCAAGGGGGGCAGAAACCACTAGGCACAGGGGATTTTTGTTGTTGTTTTACAGATGGGGAGCGACCCCTTAGGCAAGGGTCGCTCCCCTGGAGGGGCAAATTGTATTTAGGCCATTTCTGCCCCCTTTGGGGCCAGATCAGCTGATTTTAGGTCAAATCTGCGCCCAAACCACTAGGCTCCGGGGATCTTTTTTTTTTTGCACCAATGTCACGCAAGGGGAGCGACCCTGTAGGCAAGGGTCACTCCCCAGGGGTGGAAAGGGGCAAATTTATTTTAGGCGATTTCTGCTCCCCCCGGGGGCAGATCGGCCTATTGTTATTAGGCCGATCTGCCCCCGGGGGAGCAGAAACATCTAGGCGCCCGGGCTAATTTTTTTGTGTGTTTTTTGTTTGTTTGTTTTTTTAGAGCTAGGGA